>NC_092340.1:216313333-216957916 GCF_046630445.1 Rutidosis leptorrhynchoides | reverse complement strand
AAGCATGACCATCTCTCCAATTTCAAATTCTATATCTTTTCTTTTAATGTCAGCGTAGCTCTTTTGTCGACTTTGGGCGGTTTTCAACCGTTGTTGAATTTGGATGATCTTCTCGGTAGTTTCTTGTATAATCTCCGGACCCGTAATCTGTCTATCCCCCACTTCACTCCAACAAATCGGAGATCTGCACTTTCTACCATAAAGTGCTTCAAACGGCGCCATCTCAATGCTTGAATGGTAGCTGTTGTTGTAGGAAAATTCTGCTAACGGTAGATGTCGATCCCAACTGTTTCCGAAATCAATAACACATGCTCGTAGCATGTCTTCAAGCGTTTGTATCGTCCTTTCGCTCTGCCCATCAGTTTGTGGATGATAGGCAGTACTCATGTCTAGACGAGTTCCTAATGCTTGCTGTAATGTCTGCCAGAATCTTGAAATAAATCTGCCATCCCTATCAGAGATAATAGAGATTGGTATTCCATGTCTGGAGACGACTTCCTTCAAATACAGTCGTGCTAACTTCTCCATCTTGTCATCTTCTCTTATTGGTAGGAAGTGTGCTGATTTGGTGAGACGATCAACTATTACCCAAATAGTATCAAAACCACTTCCAGTCCTTGGCAATTTAGTGATGAAATCCATGGTAATGTTTTCCCATTTCCATTCCGGGATTTCGGGTTGTTGAAGTAGACCTGATGGTTTCTGATGCTCAGCTTTGACCTTAGAACACGTCAAACATTCTCCTACGTATTTAGCAACATCGGCTTTCATACCCGGCCACCAAAAATGTTTCTTGAGATCCTTGTACATCTTCCCCATTCCAGGATGTATTGAGTATCTGGTTTTATGAGCTTCTCTAAGTACCATTTCTCTCATATCTCCAAATTTTGGTACCCAAATCCTTTCAGCCCTATACCGGGTTCCGTCTTCCCGAATATTAAGATGCTTCTCCGATCCTTTGGGTATTTCATCCTTTAAATTTCCCTCTTTTAAAACTCCTTGTTGCGCCTCCTTTATTTGAGTAGTAATGTTATTATGAATCATTATATTCATAGATTTTACTCGAATGGGTTCTCTGTCCTTCCTGCTCAAGGCATCGGCTACCACATTTGCCTTCCCCGGGTGGTAACGAATCTCAAAGTCGTAATCATTCAATAATTCAATCCACCTACGCTGCCTCATATTCAGTTGTTTCTGATTAAATATGTGTTGAAGACTTTTGTGGTCGGTATATATAATACTTTTGACCCCATATAAGTAGTGCCTCCAAGTCTTTAATGCAAAAACAACCGCGCCTAATTCCAAATCATGCGTCGTATAATTTTGTTCGTGAATCTTCAATTGTCTAGACGCATAAGCAATCACCTTCGTTCGTTGCATTAATACACAACCGAGACCTTGCTTTGATGCATCACAATAAATCACAAAATCATCATTCCCTTCAGGCAATGACAATATAGGTGCCGTAGTTAGCTTTTTCTTCAATAACTGAAATGCTTTCTCTTGTTCATCATTCCATTCAAATTTCTTCCCTTTATGCGTTAATGCAGTCAAGGGTTTTGCTATTCTGGAAAAGTCTTGGATGAACCTTCTGTAGTAACCAGCTAGTCCTAAAAACTGGCGTATGTGTTTCGGAGTTTTCGGGGTTTCCCACTTTTCAACAGTTTCTATCTTTGCCGGATCCACCTTAATACCTTCTTTGTTCACTATGTGACCGAGGAATTGAACTTCTTCCAACCAAAATGCACACTTTGAAAACTTAGCGTACAATTCTTCCTTCCTCAATACTTCTAACACCTTTCTCAAATGTTCACCGTGTTCTTGGTCATTCTTTGAGTAAATAAGTATGTCATCAATGAAAACAATGACAAACTTGTCAAGGTATGGTCCACACACTCGGTTCATAAGGTCCATGAACACAGCTGGTGCATTAGTTAAACCAAACGGCATGACCATAAACTCGTAATGACCGTAACGTGTTCTGAAAGCAGTCTTTGGAATATCATCTTCTTTCACCCGCATTTGATGATACCCGGAACGTAAGTCAATCTTTGAATAAACAGACGAGCCTTGTAGTTGATCAAATAAGTCATCGATTCTCGGTAGTGGGTAGCGGTTCTTGATGGTAAGTTTGTTCAACTCTCGGTAGTCGATACACAACCTGAATGTACCATCTTTCTTCTTGACAAACAAAACAGGAGCTCCCCACGGTGATGTGCTTGGTCGAATGAAACCACGCTCTAAAAGTTCTTGTAATTGGCTTTGCAGTTCTTTCATCTCGCTGGGTGCGAGCCTGTAAGGAGCACGAGCTATTGGTGCAGCTCCTGGTACAAGATCTATTTGAAATTCAACGGATCGATGTGGGGGTAATCCCGGTAATTCTTTCGGAAATACATCGGGAAATTCTTTTGCGACGGGAACATCATTGATGCTCTTTTCTTCAGTTTGTACTTTCTCGATGTGTGCTAGAACAGCATAGCAACCTTTTCTTATTAGTTTTTGTGCCTTCAAATTACTAATAAGGTGTAGCTTCGTGTTGCCCTTTTCTCCGTACACCATTAAGGGTTTTCCTTTTTCTCGTATAATGCGAATTGCATTTTTGTAACAAACGATCTCCGCTTTCACTTCTTTCAACCAGTCCATACCGATTATCACATCAAAACTCCCTAACTCTACTGGTATCAAATCAATCTTAAATGTTTCGCTAACCAGTTTAATTTCTCGATTCCGACATATATTATCTGCTGAAATTAATTTACCATTTGCTAATTCGAGTAAAAATTTACTATCCAAAGGCGTCAATGGACAACTTAATTTAGCACAAAAATCTCTACTCATATAGCTTCTATCCGCACCCGAATCAAATAAAACGTAAGCAGATTTATTGTCAATAAGAAACGTACCCGTAACAAGCTCCGGGTCTTCCTGTGCCTCTACCGCATTAATATTGAAAACTCTTCCACGGCCTTGTCCATTCGTGTTCTCCTGGTTCGGGCAATTTCTAATAATGTGGCCTGGTTTTCCACATTTATAACAAACTACATTGGCATAACTTGCTCCGACACTACTTGCTCCGCCATTACTCGTTCCGACACCATTTGTTCCTTTCGTTCTATTAACCCCTGGTCCGTAGACCTCACACTTCGCCACGCTATGACCATTTCTTTTACACTTGTTGCAAAATTTGGTGCAGAACCCCGAGTGATTCTTTTCACACCTTTGGCATAGCTGCTTCTGATTGTTGTTGTTGTTGCGGTTATTATTGTTGTTAGGATGATTGTTGTAGTTGCTGTTGTTGTTGTTGTTGTTGTTGTTGTTGTTGTTAGGCCTTTTGTTGTAGTTGCGATTGATGTTGCGATTGTTGGGATAATTGTTGCGATTATTGTTGTAATTGCTGTTGTTGTTGTATTGGTGATTCTTATCACCGTTTTCCTCCCACTTTCTTTTGACTTGCTTCACATTGGCCTCTTCAGCAGTCTGTTCTTTAATTCTTTCTTCAATTTGGTTCACGAGTTTGTGAGCCATTCTACATGCCTGTTGTATGGAGGCGGGCTCGTGTGAACTTATATCTTCTTGGATTCTTTCCGGTAATCCTTTCACAAATGCGTCGATCTTCTCTTCCTCATCTTCGAATGCTCCCGGGCACAATAGGCACAATTCTGTGAATCGTCTTTCGTACGTGGTAATATCAAATCCTTGGGTTCGTAACCCTCTAAGTTCTGTCTTGAGCTTATTGACCTCGGTTCTGGGACGGTACTTCTCGTTCATCAAGGGCTTGAATGCTGACCACGGTAGTGCGTACGCATCGTCTTGTCCCACTTGCTCTAAATAGGTATTCCACCATGTTAACGCAGAACCTGTGAAGGTATGCGTAGCGTACTTTACTTTGTCCTCTTCAGTACACTTACTTATGGCAAACACCGATTCGACCTTCTCGGTCCACCGTTTCAATCCGATCGGTCCTTCGGTTCCATCAAATTCCAAAGGTTTGCAGGCAGTGAATTCTTTGTAGGTGCATCCTACACGATTTCCTGTACTGCTAGATCCAAGGTTATTGTTGGTATGTAGCGCAGCCTGTACTGCGGCTATGTTTGAAGCTAGAAAAGTACGGAATTCCTCTTCATTCATATTCACGGTGTGTCGAGTAGTCGGTGCCATTTCCTTCAAAATAGTCAAATGGAACAAGTTAATCATACAGAATATTAAGAGTAGTTAATAGTATTTCGTAGCATAATATGAACTCATTTATAAAAGCTTTTTCTTCATATTAGCGTTTTATAAGTTTAAATTCGGGTAGTACCTACCCGTTAAGTTCATACTTAGTAGCTAATATACATTTCAACTACTACAATTCTATATGAAAAACTGATTGTAATAATATTTCGCGTTCAAACTTTTATACAATATTTTACAAACTTACAATACCGCTTATTTTACATAAAGCATGAAATATAGCACACAATAACTTTGATACAAGATAGTTGTGAAGACAATTCTAGCTAGTACACAAGTCGTTCGGCAAAGGCAATAAAGACACGTAATTCATACGTCCAGAAACAAGTCATGCATTCTGGTTTTACTAGGACTACTTCCCATCCTTGGTCTTGTGCAACATAACCGTTATGGCCGTTGTTAGACAGCGTGTTGTAACGTCATCAAAGGGACGAGGGTTACGTAATGTCCAACAGTCCCGTAATAATCTAAAAACCTCATTTCTTACCCCAATTACCGACTCTGTCACTTGTGGAAACGTTTTGTTTAATAGTTGTAGCCCGATGTTCTTGTTCTCACTTTGGTGAGAAGCGAACATTACTAATCCGTAAGCATAACATGCTTCTTTATGTTGCATGTTAGCCGCTTTTTCTAAATCACGAAGTCCAATATTCGGATATATTGAGTCAAAATAATTTCTTAACCCGTTGCGTAAAATAGCATTTGGGTTCCCCGCAATATATGCGTCAAAGTAAACACATCGTAACTTATGGGTTTCCCAATGTGATATCCCCCATCTTTCAAACGAAAGTCTCTTATAAACCAAGACATTCTTGGAACGTTCTTCGAATGTCTTACAAACTGATCTCGCCTTAAATAGTTGTGCCGAGGAATTCTGGCCGACTCTAGACAAGATTTCATCAATCATGTCTCCGGGTAGGTCTCTTAAAATATTGGGTTGTCTATCCATTTTGTGTTTTTAAACTGTAAAATAGACAAGAGTTAGATTCATAAAAAAAAAAAAAAAAATACTTATTAATACAAGCAATTTTTACATATATCATAAAGCATAAGAACACTATATTACATATATTACACCACACGAATACAACTATCTTATTCCGACTCGGTCGTTTCTTCTTCTTCGGTTTTGGTTCGTTTTGCCAAGTTTCTAGGGATATATGATGTTCCCCTAATACGAGCCGTCGTTGTCCACATTGGTTTAGAAAAAACTGGTGGTTTAGAGGTTCCCGGGTCATTGTTACAACTTAAGAACTTCGGGGGTTGACGATACATATAAAGTTCATCGGGGTTGGAATTAGATTTCTCTATTTTTATGCCCTTTCCCTTATTATTTTCTTTTGCCTTTTTAAATTCAGTTGGGGTAATTTCTATAACATCATTGGAATTCTCGTCGGAATCCGATTCATCGGAGAATTGGTAATCCTCCCAATATTTTGCTTCCTTGGCGGAAACACCATTGACCATAATTACCCTTGGTCGGTTGGTTGAGGATTCTCTTTTACTTAACCGTTTTATTATTTCCCCCACCGGTTCCGATTCTTCTTCCGGTTCCGATTCTTCGTTCGGTTCCGATTCTTCTTCCGGTTCCGACTCTTCTTCCGGTTCCTCTTCGGGAACTTGTGAATCAGTCCACGAATAATTCCAATTTACATTTGACTCTTCATTATTATTAGGTGAGTCAATGGGACTTGTTCTAGAGGTAGACATCTATCACATAATATCAAACACGTTAAGAGATTAATATATCACATAATATTCATATGTTAAAAATATATAGTTTCCAACAAAAATGTTAAGCAATCATTTTTAAAGAAAACACGGTCGAAGTCCAGAATCACTAATGCATCCTAACAAACTCGATAAGATACACTAATGCAAATTTTCTGGTTCTCTAAGACCAACGCTCGGATACCAACTGAAATGTCCCGTTCTTATTGATTAAAAACGTTCCATATTAATTGATTTCGTTGCGAGGTTTTGACCTCTATATGAGACGTTTTTCAAAGACTGCATTCATTTTTAAAACAAACCATAACCTTTATTTCATAAATAAAGGTTTAAAAAGCTTTACGTAGATTATCAAATAATGATAATCTAAAATATCCTATTTACAAACGACCATTACATAATGGTTTACAATACAAATATGTTACATCGAAATCAGTTTCTTGAATGCAGTTTTTACACAATATCATACAAACATGGACTCCAAATCTTGTCCTTATTTTAGTATGCAACAGCGGAAGCTCTTAATATTCACCTGAGAATAAACATGCTTTAAACGTCAACAAAAATGTTGGTGAGTTATAGGTTTAACCTATATATATCAAATCGTAACAATAGACCACAAGATTTCATATTTCAATACACATCCCATACATAGAGATAAAAATCATTCATATGGTGAACACCTGGTAACCGACATTAACAAGATGCATATATAAGAATATCCCCATCATTCCGGGACACCCTTCGGATATGATATAAATTTCGAAGTACTAAAGCATCCGGTACTTTGGATGGGGTTTGTTAGGCCCAATAGATCTATCTTTAGGATTCGCGTCAATTAGGGTGTCTGTTCCCTAATTCTTAGATTACCAGACTTAATAAAAAGGGGCATATTCGATTTCGATAATTCAACCGTAGAATGTAGTTTCACGTACTTGTGTCTATTTTGTAAATCATTTATAAAACCTGCATGTATTCTCATCCCAAAAATATTAGATTTTAAAAGTGGGACTATAACTCACTTTCACAGATTTTTACTTCGTCGGGAAGTAAGACTTGGCCACCGGTTGATTCACGAACCTATAACAATATATACATATATATCAAAGTATGTTTAAAATATATTTACAACACTTTTAATATATTTTGATGTTTTAAGTTTATTAAGTCAGCAGTCCTCGTTAGTAACCTACAACTAGTTGTTCACAGTTAGATGTACAAAAATAAATCGATAAATATTATCTTGAATCAATCCACGACCCAGTGTATACGTATCTCAGTATTGATCACAACTCAAACTATATATATTTTGGAATCAACCTCAACCCTGTATAGCTAACTCCAACATTCACATATAGAGTGTCTATGGTTGTTCCGAAATATATATAGATGTGTCGACATGATAGGTCGAAACATTGTATACGTGTCTATGGTATCTCAAGATTACATAATATACAATACAAGTTGATTAAGTTATGGTTGGAATAGATTTGTTACCAATTTTCACGTAGCTAAAATGAGAAAAATTATCCATTCTTGTTTTACCCATAACTTCTTCATTTTAAATCCGTTTTGAGTGAATCAAATTGCTATGGTTTCATATTGAACTCTATTTTATGAATCTAAACAGAAAAAGTATAGGTTTATAGTCAGAAAAATAAGTTACAAGTCGTTTGTGTAAAGGTAGTCATTTCAGTCGAAAGAACGACGTCTAGATGACCATTTTAGAAAACATACTTCCACTTTGAGTTTAACCATAATTTTTGGATATAGTTTCATGTTCATAATAAAAATCATTTTCTCAGAATAACAACTTTTAAATCAAAGTTTATCATAGTTTTTAATTAACTAACCCAAAACAGCCCGCGGTGTTACTACGACGGCGTAAATCCGGTTTTACGGTGTTTTTCGTGTTTCCAGGTTTTAAATCATTAAGTTAGCATATCATATAGATATAGAACATGTGTTTAGTTGATTTTAAAAGTCAAGTTAGAAGGATTAACTTTTGTTTGCGAACAAGTTTAGAATTAACTAAACTATGTTCTAGTGATTACAAGTTTAAACCTTCGAATAAGATAGCTTTATATGTATGAATCGAATGATGTTATGAACATCATTACTACCTTAAGTTCCTTGGATAAACCTACTGGAAAAGAGAAAAATGGATCTAGCTTCAATGGATCCTTGGATGGCTCGAAGTTCTTGAAGCAAAATCATGACACGAAAACAAGTTCAAGTAAGATCATCACTTGAAATAAGATTGTTATAGTTATAGAAATTGAAACAAAGTTTAAATATGATTATTACCTTGTATTAGAATGATAACCTACTGTAAGAAACAAAGATTTCTTGAGGTTGGATGATCACCTTACAAGATTGGAAGTGAGCTAGCAAACTTGAAAGTATTCTTGATTTTATGTAACTAGAACTTGTAAAATATATGAAGAACACTTAGAACTTGAAGATAGAACTTGAGAGAGATCAATTAGATGAAGAAAATTGAAGAATGAAAGTGTTTGTAGGTGTTTTTGGTCGTTGGTGTATGGATTAGATATAAAGGATATGTAATTTTGTTTTCATGTAAATAAGTCATGAATGATTACTCATATTTTTGTAATTTTATGAGATATTTCATGCTAGTTGCCAAATGATGGTTCCCACATGTGTTAGGTGACTCACATGGGCTGCTAAGAGCTGATCATTGGAGTGTATATACCAATAGTACATACATCTAAAAGCTGTGTATTGTACGAGTACGAATACGGGTGCATACGAGTAGAATTGTTGATGAAACTGAACGAGGATGTAATTGTAAGCATTTTTGTTAAGTAGAAGTATTTTGATAAGTGTCTTGAAGTCTTTCAAAAGTGTATGAATACATATTAAAACACTACATGTATATACATTTTAACTGAGTCGTTAAGTCATCGTTAGTTGTTACATGTAAATGTTGTTTTGAAACCTTTAGGTTAACGATCTTGTTGAATGTTGTTAACCCATTGTTTATTATAACAAATGAGATGTTAAATTATTATATTATCATGATATTATGATATATAATATATCTTAGTATGATGTATATACAGTTAAATGTCGTTACAACGATAATCGTTACATATATGTCTCGTTTCGAAATCATTAAGTTAGTAGTCTTATTTTTACATATGTATTTCATTGTTAATACACTTAATAATATATTTAATTATCATTTAACATAATTAACCAAGTGTATCAATATCTTAATATGATTCATATGTACCTAGTAAGACGTTGTTATAACGATAATCGTTATATATATCGTTTTCGAGTTTCTTAAATTAATAGTCTCATTTTTATGTATATAACTCATTGTTAAAATACCTAATGAGATACATACTTATAATAAAAACATGTTAACTATATATATAACCATATATATGTCATCGTATAGTTTTTACAAGTTTTAACGTTCGTGAATCACCGGTCAACTTGGGTGGTCAATTGTCTATATGAAACATATTTCAATTAATCAAGTCTTAACAACTTTGATTGCTTAACATGTTGGAAACATTTAATCATGTAAATATCAATCTCAATTAATATATATAAACATGGAAAAGTTCTGGTCACTACAACCGACTCCGTCACTTGTGGGAACGTTTTGTTTAATAGTTGTAGGCCGATGTTCTTGTTCTCACTTTGGTGAGAAGCGAACATTACTAATCCGTAAGCATAACATGCTTCTTTATGTTGCATGTTAGACGCTTTTTCTAAATCACGAAGTCCAATATTCGGATATATTGAGTCAAAATAATTTCTTAACCCATTGCTTAAAATAGCATTTGGGTTCCCCGCAATATATGCGTCAAAGTAAACACATCGTAACTTATGGATTTCCCAATGTGATATCCCCCATCTTTCGAACGAAAGCCTTTTATAAACCAAGGCATTCTTGGAACGTTCTTCGAATGTCTTACAAACTGATCTCTCCTTAAATAGTTGTGCCGAAGAATTCTGACCGACTCTAGACAAGATTTCATCAATCATGTCTCCGGGTAGGTCTCTTAAAATATTGGGTTGTCTATCCATTTTGTGTTTTTATACTGTAAAATAGACAAGAGTTAGATTCATAAAAAAAATACTTATTAATACAAGCAATTTTTACATATATCATAAAGCATAAGCACACTATATTACATATATTACACCACACGAATACAACTATCTTATTCCGGCTCGCTTGTTTCTTCTTCTTCGGTTTTGGTTCGTTTTGCCAAGTTTCTAGGGATATATGATGTTCCCCTAATACGAGCCGTCGTTTTCCACATTGGTTTAGAAAAACATGGTGGTTTAGAGGTTCCCGGGTCATTGTTACAACTTAAGGACTTCGGGGGTTGACGATACATATAAAGTTCATCGGGGTTGGAATTAGATTTCTCTATTTTTATGCCCTTTCCCTTATTATTTTCTTTTGCCTTTTTAAATTCAGTTGGGGTAATTTCTATAACATCATCGGAATTCTCGTCGGAATCCGATTCATCGGAGAATTGGTAATCCTCCCAATATTTTGCTTCCTTAGCGGAAACACCATTGACCATAATTATCCTTGGTCGGTTGGTTGAGGATTTTCTTTTACTTAACCGTTTTATTATTTCCCCCACCGGTTCTATTTCTTCATCCGGTTCCAATTCTTCTTCCGGTTCCGATTCTTCTTCTGGTTCCGACTCTTCTTCCGGTTCCTCTTCGGGAACTTGTGAATCAGTCCACGAATCATTCCAATTTACATTTGACTCTTCATTATTATTAGGTGAGTCAATGGGACTTGTTCTAGAGGTAGACATCTATCACATAATATCAAACGCGTTAAGAGATTAATATATCACATAATATTCACATGTTAAAAATATATAGTTTCCAACAAAATTTGTTAAGCAATCATTTTTCAAGTAAACACGGTCGAAGTCCAGACTCACTAATGCATCCTAACAAACTCGATAAGACACACTAATGCAAATTTTCTGGTTCTCTAAGACCAAGGCTCTGATACCAACTGAAATGTCCCGTTCTTATTGATTAAAAACGTTCCATATTAATTGATTTCGTTGCGAGGTTTTGACCTCTATATGAGACGTTTTTCAAAGACTGCATTCATTTTTAAAACAAACCATAACCTTTATTTCATAAATAAAGGTTTAAAAAGCTTTACGTAGATTATCAAATAATGATAATCTAAAATATCCTGTTTACACACGACCATTACATAATGGTTTACAATACAAATATGTTACATCGAAATCAGTTTCTTGAATGCAGTTTTTACACAATATCAAACAAACATGGACTCCAAATCTTGTCCTTATTTTAGTATGCAACAGCGGAAGCTCTTAATATTCACCTGAGAATAAACATGCTTTAAACGTCAACAAAAATGTTGGTGAGTTATAGGTTTAACCTATATATATCAAATCATAACAATAGACCACAAGATTTCATATTTCAATACACATCCCATACATAGAGATAAAAATCATTCATATGATGAACACCTGGTAACCAACATTAACAAGATGCATATATATGTAAGAATATCCCCATCATTCCGGGACACCCTTCGGATATGATATAAATTTCGAAGTACTAAAGCATCCGGTACTTTGGATGGGGTTTGTTAAGCCCAATAGATCTATCTTTAGGATTCGCGTCAATTAGGGTGTCTGTTCCCTAATTCTTAGATTACCAGACTTAATAAAAAGGGGCATATTCGATTTCGATAATTCAACCATAGAATGTAGTTTCACGTACTTGTGTCTATTTTGTAAATCATTTATAAAACCTGCATGTATTCTCATCCCAAAAATATTAGATTTTAAAAGTGGGACTATAACTCACTTTCACAGATTTTTACTTCGTCGGGAAGTAAGACTTGGCCACTGGTTGATTCACGAACCTATAACAATATATACATATATATCAAAGTATGTTTAAAATATATTTACAACACTTTTAATATATTTTGATGTTTTAAGTTTATTAAGTCAGCTGTCCTCGTTAGTAACCTACAACTAGTTGTCCACAGTTAGATGTACAGAAATAATTCGATAAATATTATCTTGAATCAATCCACGACCCAGTGTATACGTATCTCAGTATTGATCACAACTCAAACTATATATATTTTGGAATCAACCTCAACCCTGTATAGCTAACTCCAACATTCACATATAGAGTGTCTATGGTTATTCCGAAATATATATAGATGTGTCAACATGATAGGTCGAAACATTGTATACGTGTCTATGGTATCTCAAGATTACATAATATACAATACAAGTTGATTAAGTTATGGTTGGAATAGATTTGTTACCAATTTTCACGTAGCTAAAATGAGAAAAATTATCCAATCTTGTTTTACCCATAACTTCTTCATTTTAAATCCGTTTTGAGTGAATCAAATTGCTATGGTTTCATATTGAACTCTATTTTATGAATCTAAACAGAAAAGTATATGTTTATATTCAGAAAAATAAGTTACAAGTCGTTTTTGTAAAGGTAGTCATTTCAGTCGAAAGAACGACGTCTAGATGACCATTTTAGAAAACATACTTCCACTTTGAGTTTAACCAAAAATTTTGGATATAGTTTCATGTTCATAATAAATCATTTTCTCAGAATAACAACTTTTAAATCAAAGTTTATCATAGTTTTTAATTAACTAACCCAAAACAGCCCGCGGTGTTACTACGACGGCGTAAATCCGGTTTTACGGTGTTTTTCATGTTTCCAGGTTTTAAATCATTAAGTTAGCATATCATATAGATATAGAACATGTGTGTAGTTAATTTTAAAAGTCAAGTTAGAAGGATTAACTTTTGTTTGCGAACAAGTTTAGAATTAACTAAACTATGTTCTAATGATTACGAGTTTAAACCTTCGAATAAGATAGTTTTATATATATGAATCGAATGATGTTATGAACATCATTACTACCTCAAATTTAGTAGGTAAACCTACTGGAAGTTACAAGAAATGATCTAGCTTCAAAAGATCTTGGATGGCTTGAAAGTTCTTGAAGTAGGATCATGACACAAAAACAAGTTCAAGTAAGATTTTTACTCGAATTAAGATAGTTTATAGTTATAGAAATTAAATCAAAGTTTAAATATGAATATTACCTTGAATAAGAAAGATAACCTAATGTATATAACAAAGGTTTCTTGATCTTAGATGATTACTTGGAATGGATTAGAAAGCTTGGAAGTAAATTAGTAAACTTGAAGGGATTTTTGAAGTGTTCTTGAAGTGTTCTTCCTATGATGATTATAGCTTGATTCTTGAAGTGATTTTTGATGAAGATGATGATTAACTACTGGAAAAATACGTTCATAATAGTGTGTGTGTGTTGAGAGAGAATTAGAAAGAGAATTGGAAGTGAAATGGAGTGAATGATGAGTGGTAATTGGTGAGTGGTGAGTGGGGTTAAAAGGAGTTCTAGTTAGTTGACTAGCTCATGGTAGAAGTTAAAATTGATTAGTCATACATGAAATAATCAAGAGTGGAATCCCATGCTAGTTCCTATTGGTATATACTCATAGTAAGTACGTTTTGAAGCTGTGTATAATACGGGTAAGAATACGACTAGAATTCATGATGAAAGAAAAGAATGGAAAAGTAACTGTAACCATTTTCGTTAAGTATGACTGTTTTGATATATGTCTTGAAGTCTTCCAAAAGTATTTTAATACATCTAAATACACTACATGTATATACATTTTAACTGAGTCGTTAAGTCATCGTTAGTCGTTACATGTAAGTGTTGTTTTGAAACCTTTAAGTTAACGATCTCAATTAATGTTGTTAACCCATTGTTTATTATATCTAATGAGAAGTTAAATTATTATATTATCATGATATTATGATATATTAATATATCTTAATATGATATATATACATTTAAATGTCGTTACAACGATAATCATTACATATATGTCTCGTTTCGAAATCCTTAAGTTAGTAGTCTTGTTTATATGTATATAACTCATTGTTAATATACTTATGGAGATACTTACTTATCATAATCTCATGTTAACCATATGTATATCCATATATATATCGTCATGTCATTTTTACAAGTTTTAACGTTGGTGAATCGCCGGTCAACTTGGGTGGTCAATTGTCTATATGAAACATATTTCAATTAATCAAGTCTTAACAAGTTTGATTGCTTAACATGTTGGAAACATTTAATCATGTAAATATCAATCTCAATTAATATATATAAACATGGAAAAGTTTGGGTCACTACACCAGGTTACTGATCAGTTCCAGAAAATAGTAGGTAAAGTGCTCCGGTGGGTTCTTGGTGCTTGATGCTCATCACGGTTCTCATCCTTGATGCTTGTAGCTTCAAGTGTACAACTCTTTGATGGGTTTGCATCATCTTTACCAAGTTTTGACCATCATAACACTAGTGTATGTCTAAGATATGTAGCACAACTCATTTAAGTGTTGTAAGTAGTTTGATGAACCAAAGTTACATCAAGATCTTAGATCCGACACATACATGAGTTCTAATAGTAATATAAAGCTATAAACTTGAAAGTAAACTAAATAAATAAGATCTTAAGTTTTATAACTTAGATCTTAGTTAGATCTTAAAGATCCTAGACTAGAAAGTTGTGATGACCCGGAAATTTTCGAACAAATTTAAACTTTAATCTTTATATTATTCCGACATGATAAGCAAAGTTTGTTAAGTTGAATCTCAAGAATTTTAAACTATGTTCATACATTCATTTAACCTCGACCAAATTCCAATGATTCACGAACCATTATATGAACGGACATAATTATATATGTATATGTGTATATATTATAACTTGAAAACGTTAACAAAGTATTAGACGTATAATACTTTACACAAACGTATTTGTTTCGATATAGGTTTAATATAATTATCAACGGAATTAAAAGATAATATCAAATGATTGATTTATCAGATACATTGTATGATCATGAGTCTCTATTGAGAGGTCCACTTTGATTTAGGAAACCTTTCCTTTTTAACGATATTCAGAATAAATGGTAAAGTGACCTACAAGTAAGAACAAATATGTCAATTAACGATTACTGGACAAAGGTTAGTAGAGATTAACTTTCGATACAATGATTGTCTCGTATCTCTTGATAAAGTTAATTATTTAGTTTTCTTAATATTGAAAACGTTTTACGACATAGATGAAACCTTTTAAAGAATGATTTTGAATATAACTAATTCTGGAAAACAAAATTATATTTATTCGATTTAGTTCAAATATATGAAAGCGTTCTTCGAAATAATAGATTTTTAATTATTATAATGTTTCGATAAAAAGATGTGAATGTAATTAGTTTTAGAGAACTATAGTTATTCGATTTAGTATGGACACATTTTTCGATATAATAGAATTTGATTGTTAAAATGTTTTTATGGATTTTCAATGAAATGAAAATGAAAATAAAGATAAAATAAAGATTTCTAATGAGCACTAAAAGACTACGACATTTCATCTCAAGATTTCAAGTTAAAATGATGGAAATCACTAAACCTGCGCACTTGCTCGAGAAAAATCATAACTAAATCATAGTAACTCGAAAAAGGGTGATTCAGGTGAAATACGTGAAGACACCATACGCGGACTGCGTACCTATCTACGCGAAATACGTAATGTTTGTCAACATAAAAAGTTTGTCGACATAAAAAGTGATGGCGGCTTACCTTTATTATTATTATATTATATATTATATTATTATATTATTATTTTACATATATATATATATATATGAACGAAGTACTTGTGATTAGGAACTTAAAAACACGCACACACTCACATAAATAAATCACTGTGTATATTTTCTAGCTTAAATTTTAAATTAGTAGTATGGTACTGTAACAAGTAATACACGGGTATTTTAATTCGGGTTACAAACCGATTATAACTAAGGAAAACTATGGGTTATTGCCAAGGAGGTTATGGGTAATATTCGGGGATATATTTATGAATCAAACCTAGTGTTTATCATCTCCGTTACATCTACGTACTTTCATATGATATTGAATCTCAATATTGATATGTAAGTACTTATATTTTATATTTTATATAATAATTGTGTATCCATGTCTAGTGCTCGAGTATATATATATTTATACATGCTTGTATGCTAAATTTCATCGCTAAATAGTTTATAATGAATCACGAATTAAATACATATATTACTGGTAAAAGGTATATGATATACATGTTTTTGGAAAGCTAGCGAAAAATCAGTATTTTCATTTAGATATCGAATAGTTTCGATGAACGGATTAAAAGATATAAGCAACTGAATTATGATTGACGTTAATTAAAATTGCTTTTGAATCTACAATTAAGATTTAAACAACTTGTTTACGAGATTGATAAAATGGATTTTTAAATATTACCAACCGAGTAAATGAATCCTTATATAAGGCATGTCTCGTTTTGTTGAACTAAAGTCAGAATGACTTTTTGAAATGACTTTTGATAAACTTTTGTATGTCGATCTCGAGCATTAGGGTTGTGATACACTATGACCAGGCCTAGCTTGATTGACATTTATTGACCAACATATGTTCTCTAGGTTGAGATCTACGATTATTTGATAATTCGAGTTTCGATCACATTACGAAGAACAACTTTATATGCTGCTAAGGTGAGTTTCATTTGCTCCCTTTTTAATTGCTTTTGCAATCTATATTTTTGGGCTGAGAATACATGCACTTTATTTTAAACGCAATGGATACAAGTACATACTAAATTCTACACCGAGTTTGAACCAAAAATCTCTTAGCTTTGGTAACTAGTAACTTCCGGTTATAAGAACTGGTGGGCGCGAGTAGTTATATATGGATCCATAGGGCTTGACATCCCCGTCTGTTCCAGGTATAGAAACCCTAGCCTGAACTATAAAACAAACGTATGCTATTTGAGTTTAGTACACGTTGGTTTGCATGTATTGTACATGTTGGTTGCATGTATGTTAAAACAGGGGTACTTATTATAACGTTAAAGTTTAGCTACCAGGGTGCTCAATCTTGTAGAATATTTTGATAAACGTTTCTGGATGAAACAACTGAAATCTTGTGATCCACTTTTATATACAAATTATGCGAAACACTAAAACTATGAACTCACCAACCTTTGTGTTAACACTTGTTAGCATATTTATTCTCAGGTTTCCTAGAAGTCTTCCGCTGTTTGCTTATATGTTAGACAAGCTATGTGCATGGAGTCTTACATGACATATTTATCAAGGAAACGTTGCATTCACCAAATCATCACCATGTATCTTATTTTAACTGCATTGTCAACAGAAGTATCATTGTAAACTATTATATTACGGTGATTGTCTATATGTAGAAATCATCAGATGTCGAAAACCTTTGATTTAAATATTCATTTATGGTGTGCCTTTTCAAAAGAATGCAATGTTTACAAAACATATCATATAGAGGTCAAATACCTCGCAATGAAATCGATGAATGACGTGTTCGTCCATATGGATTTGGAGCGATCGTCACAGTTGGTATCAAAGCGTTGGTCCTAGCGAACCAGGTCTTGCATGAATGTGTCTAACTGATAGTTGTTAAGATGCATTAGTAAGTCTGGACTTCGACCGTGTCTGCATGTTAAAAGTTTTGCTTATCATTTCTTGTCGGAAATTACATGCTTATCATTCTTAAGTCTAGACACGTTTTCCTGCATTTATTGCATAAATAGTGTATAAACAAAAATTCATATCTTAGTGTATCTGTTACTGTAAACTTTTCCTAACATCTTCAGAAAATTTCTCCGTGATTTATGGAATTTGGTATTATATATACATATGTAAATTATGTATTGAAGAATACCAAACTAAATTCTATAATCTAATTCATATCAAAAATCATCTCCCTAATTATACAAGATGGATCCCGTATCTAGTTCAAATTCCTTAAACTCCGACAGCTATTCCGATATGGATATTCACCTGAATTCCGAAGATAGTGTAACCGGAATGGATCAACCAATTAGCCATCATCTATTCTGGATAAATTGGGGATGGGTTCGTAGTCTACTTAATCATTGGAGACAAGAAGAAGGTGATCCCTTCCATCCAGCACATTGCCCTCTTGGCGAAGAACCTGAAGCACTTACCGGTGAACCTGTTCGAGACACCATTTTCTCTCTCATTTCCAGAGTATCTCCTCACGATAATATACTATCTCAAATTCTGGATCTTATTCATCCGCTCGTCCGAACCGCCAATCATCCCGGTGTAGTAGAAGAAGTCAACGAGTTTTGCGCTCGGGTAGTGGCTTTGGAGAATATGGTGCAAAGGTTACAAGCACTAGCAACATCACCGGCATCAACAGTACCACCGACAACAACACCAACAGTACCATTACTACCACCAACAACATCCGCATCGCAAACCTCAACTTCACAATCTGTTCCACGAGCATCAACGTCATACGCACCATAGTTACCAAGAAATACCAGCAACAATAACAGATAAAGTATTAACTCATTTCCCCTGAAGAAATTTTATGTATATTTAATATATATGAATTTTGAAATCAAAATAAATCTTTTCGTACTAAGCTATTACGTGTGAATCTTAACTGGTAGGTACTACCTGGTTAGTTCATATTACTAATATGCAATGATGTACATCCTTCCTTAACAACTTAACCATCGTTAACTACAATCTCTGTTTCAATCCAATGAATTTCATTTCATAATAAACCAAGTGTATTGTTCAATTACATAATTGAATTTACATTTTCATTTTCGATGTACTCGAAACTATCCAGAAAACATCATCTGTGCCTTGTAAGGTTCACAAGAATTTCACGAGCATCAACATCCTTCACCAAGGAATATCAATAAGAATAAATAATGAAGTATTGATTTCATTAGCGAAATACTCAGCAAAGATTAAGTAATCTTTAATATTTTAGAGATTATTCATTTCTAATTCCAGCCAAAAATCAAATGAGCATAATATGATATTAACTCATTAAATCTGTATTACATCTGAAGAAAATATACATACATATATTTTCATAAAAACGGTAATAAAAATTCTTTTGTACAAAGTATTAATTGTGAAATCTTTAACGGGTAGGTAATACTCGGGAAATATATAAGTTCACAATTAATATGTTATACTGTACATTCTTCAACTTTGATTCAAAAATTATTAACAATGCTCACAATGATATACAATCGTTTTCATACAAATTCGATTACATATTCTGATATTGACGGATCAGAATCCAAGTCATAACTCTGAACCAGTAACATCATTCTTAGATCTCTACATCTTTCAAAGCTATACTTTGACTTCAAAACTGTGCAAGATCCTTTAGCATTGTTAATATCGAAAATAATCTTGCTATCCTTTTCAAAGTATCCAGTATTATCAACCATTGCAGTCAACGACAACCTTTCAGACTTGAAACTTTGGTATATATGTTTTTGTTACCGGAGAACCTTTTATGTTCCACCACATTAGCAGTAGATTTACCAACAACTCCATTGATCTTTGACCTTTCGAAAAATCCTTAAACTCATTGAAACCGTATAATGTACTCATCCACATCTTGTAACGGCAATTTCCATACCAACTACCGGAAATTACCAATCGGTATTTTGAAATCTTGCAGCACGTCTACACCAACAGTTATATGTGTACATATAACGTCTACCTCCTGGACTTACATACTTCGAATGTGAAGTTTCTGAAAAACACCCTGAACTGCGAACTAGTTCTCGAAATGATGATGAAGCAGCAAAAACTATAAACGACTTTAACAGTCAAAGTTTGATGACAAAGAATGGTATGGTGGCAAAGCTCAGAAAAAGAGAAGGTTTGGAACTGGAAAACGGATTGAGCAAAGTATGAAGGAGGCTGTGGATAAATCACAAAGACTGAACCTGCCTTCAAAGAATCCAAATGATTCAGTGTCTACTGAAGTCATTAACAAATACCTTACTCCTTACTCTAAAACCTTTGCGGATAATATTCTTCATTATCATCTTATCTTAAATATTCTAAGATATCATCGTATCTTCCATTATAAATATCCTCCATATTTCTGAAGATATTTTTTCTAAACCATTCTTATCTGAAATCATTCATCTCTCTATCTGTATTACATCATAAAAGAAACTATTTTAGTTTCTAAATTTTGAAACCTTCAAGTTTAAAATATGAATGTTTTGAAGTAGTGTTGGGAACTGAAGCATGAATTAGTATAATATAATGACACTTGATCAACGTGATTATATTACAGTAAGTCATGCTGAGTTTCTAATGGAACGTGATAAAGGTTCACAGATCCCACCCTCATCATGAACCATGTTACATAACTCTTTCATTCTATATAATCTCTAAATATATCAAGAAAATATATTTCTTGATGATTCGGTCTTTTCCGGATATTCTAGTAATTTGATAAATCAAGATCGTGCCATTACAATTCCCTTGTTAGAACATTAACTATGTTCATTTCAAAATCCATAACTATGAATTCTGGACCATTATTCTCTTGACTTAAAGTCGGGAAGAGAAAATGAAAGCATGAAGCTCCGAAATATAATGGGAAATATAAAGCCCTATAACAACCCCGAAATTACAAACCGTGTATATCAATGCGTATAGCAATATAAAGACACGGGAGAATGAAAAACACTATAACCCCAAGGTAATGGTAGAAGAAAATAACTTCCTCTGGTGGTAGATGAAAAAGAAGAATGACAGATATGAAAGTTAGGAATATATCAAGAATCAGAACTGGATGAAGCATTTCACAATCTTTTGGAAGTATGAAATGAAGAAAAAGATGTAGGAGTGGTGAAAATAATGAAACGAAAGTGTTTAATTTATAGCAAAATATCAGACATAGCAATCGAGGCAGATTACGCATTTAATCAAAGAAAATCCTAATTTCCGCAAAATTCCGAAGAATCGAATCTTATTTAGATAATGAAGATTTTTTATTCCTTAAATTCCAAAAATCAATCATTACTACGTCAACAGTTAAGGAGAATCTCTATTCCTTCAATTCACTATTTTACGATAACTTCTCTCATATGCTTCGAGTAATTGGATTATTTTATTCATATTATTCAACGGTGATAAAACTTTATTTATTGACTCATATTCATCATAAAAACATTTTTATTGTTAGCCACGACGACCTCACTCAAATTTCGGGATGAAATTTCTTTAACAGGTAGGTACTGTGATGACCCGAAAATTTTCGAACAAATTTAAACTTTAATCTTTATATTATTTCGACACGATAAGCAAAGTTTGTTAAGTTGAATCTCAAGAATTTTAAACTATGTTCATACATTCATTTAACCTCGACCAAATTCCAATGATTCACGAACCATTATATGAACGGACATAATTATATATGTATATGTGTATATATTATAACTTGAAAACGTTAACAAAGTATTAGACGTATAATACTTTACACAAACGTATTTGTTTCGATATAGGTTTAATATAATTATCAACGGAATTAAAAGATAATATCAAATGATTGATTTATCAGATACATTGTATGATCATGAGTCTCTATTGAGAGGTCCACTTTGATTTAGGAAACCTTTCCTTTTTAACGATATTCAGAATAAATGGTAAAGTGACCTACAAGTAAGAACAAATATGTCAATTAAAGATTACTGGACAAAGGTTAGTAGAGATTAACTTTCAATACAATGATTGTCTCGTGTCTCTTGATAAAGTTAATTATTTAGTTTTCTTAATATTGAAAACGTTTTACGACATAGATGAAACCTTTTAAAGAATGATTTTGAATATAACTAATTCTGGAAAACTAAATTATATTTATTCGATTTAGTTCAAATATATGAAAGCGTTCTTCGAAATAATAGATTTTTAATTATTATAATGTTTCGATAAAAAGATGTGAATGTATTTAGTTTTAGAGAACTATAGTTATTCGATTTAGTATAGACACGTTTTTCAATATAATAGAATTTGATTGTTAAAATGTTTTTATGGATTTTCAATGATATGAAAATGAAAATAAAGATAAAATAAAGGTTTCTAATGAGCACTAAAAGACTACAACATTTCATCTCAAGATTTCAAGTTAAAATGATGGAAATCACTAAACCTACGCACTTGCCCGAGAAAAATCATAACTAAATCATACGGACTCAAAAAAGGGTGATTCTAGTGTCTAGACATCCGTAACTCTAAAATCTACAACTTTCGTGAAGACACCATACGCGTACCGCGTACCTATCTACGCGAAACTCATAATGTTTGTCGACATAAAAAGTTTGTCGATATAAAAAGTGATGGCGGCTTACCTTTATTATTATTATATTATATATTATATTATTATATTATTATTTTACATATATATATATATATACATTTATATATATACATATATATATATATACATATATATATATATATACATATATATATATATATATATATATATATATATATATATATATATATATATATATATATATATATATATATATATATATATATATATGAACGAAGTACTTGTGATTAGGAACTTAAAAACACGCACACACTCACATAAATAAATCACTCTGTATATTTCCTAGCTTAAATTTTAAATTAGTAGTATGGTACTGTAACAAGTGATACACGGGTATTTTAATTCGGGTTACAAACCGATTATAACTAAGGAAAACTATGGGTTATTGCCAAGGAGGTTATGGGTAATATTCGGGGATATATTTATGAATCAAACCTAGTGTTTATCATCTCCGTTACGTCTACGTACTTTCATACGATATTGAATCTCAATATTGATATGTAAGTACTTATATTTTATCTTTTATATAATAATTGTGTATCCATGTCTAGTGCTCGAGTATATATATATTTATAAATGCTTGTATGCTAAATTTCATCGCTAAAAATTTATAATGAATCACGAATTAAATACATATATTACTGGTAAAAGGTATATGATATACATGTTTTTGGAAAGCTAGCGAAAAATCAATTACTTTTCATTTAGATATCGAATAGTTTCGATGAACGGATTAAAAGATATAAGCAACTGAATTATGATTGACGTTAATTGAAATTGCTTTTGAATCTACAATTAAGATTTAAACAACTTGTTTACGAGATTGATAAAATGGATTTTTAAATATTACCAACCGAGTAAATGAATCCTTATATAAGGCATGTCTCGTTTTGTTGAACTAAAGTCAGAATGACTTTTTGAAATGACTTTTGATAAACTTTTGTATGTCGATCTCGAGCATTAGGTTTGTGATACACTATGACCAGACCTAGCTTGATAGACATTTATTGACCAACATATGTTCTCTAGGTTGAGATCTACGATTATTTGATAATTCGAGTTTCGGTCACATTACGATGAACAACTTTATATGCTGCTAAGGTGAGTTTCATTTGCTCCCTTTTTAATTGCTTTTGCAATCTATATTTTTGGGCTGAGAATACATGCACTTTATTTTAAACGCAATGGATACAAGTACATACTAAATTCTACACCGAGTTTGAACCAAAAATCTCTTAGCTTTGGTAACTAGTAACTGCCGGTTATAAGAACTGGTGGGCGCGAGTAGTTATATATGGATCCATAGGGCTTGACATCCCCGTCTGTTCCAGGTATAGAAACCCTAGCCTGAACTATAAAACAGACGTATGCTATTTGAGTTTAGTACACGTTGGTTTGCATGTATTGTACATGTTGGTTGCATGTATGTTAAAACAGGGGTACTTATTATAACGTTAAAGTTTAGCTACCAGGGTGCTCAATCTTGTAGAATATTTTGATAAACGTTTCTGGATGAAACAACTGAAATCTTGTGATCCACTTTTATATACAGATTATGCGAAACACTAAAACTATGAACTCACCAACCTTTGTGTTAACACTTGTTAGCATATTTATTCTCAGGTTTCCTAGAAGTCTTCCGCTGTTTGCTTATATGTTAGACAAGCTATGTGCATGGAGTCTTACATGACATATTTATCAAGGAAACGTTGCATTCACCAAATCATCACCATGTATCTTATTTTAACTTCATTGTCAACAGAAGTATCATTGTAAACTATTATATTACGGTGATTGTCTATATGTAGAAATCATCAGATGTCGAAAACCTTTGATTTAAATATTCATTTATGGCGTGCCTTTTCAAAAGAATGCAATGTTTACAAAACATATCATAAAGAGGTCAAATACCTCGCAATGAAATCGATGAATGACGTGTTCGTCCATATGGATTTGGAGCGATCGTCACAAAAGTTTAGATCTAGTGTTCTTAAGTTAGATCCTAAGTTATAAGACTTGGATCCTTACTTTAATAAAACCATAAGTTATGAAACTTAGATTTTAATCTTTTAAAATGTATATAAGCTTATTAGCTCTTGTTTACAACAAAATTGGAAGACCATAAGCTATAGAAACTTAGATCTAACATAAGTGTATGAAGTTATAACTAGAAAGTTATACTTCCATGTTCTTGAACTTATAAAGTTTAACTTTAGTTTCAAGAAATATGAGATCAAGTTTAAATAGTAATACTTGACCAAATTAACAACATCACAACTTTAAATAAATAAAATGAAGAAATAAACTAAAGTTACAAGTATTATGTTCATGTTTGTTTCATACTTGAGAAGATTCAAATCAAAGTTTGGATCTTAAGGAAATAAACTTCAAGTCTACAAAACATGAACACAAGTAAGCTCTCAAGGCTTATGAGTTTTATATCTTTAAAACATTTAAGTGTAGAACCATAAGTTATAGAAACTTAGATCCTTGTTCTTGGTTCTCCATCAAATAAAGATGGAAGAAACAAGATTACATGAAGATGCAAGCTAGGGAACTTGATCTTTAACAACAACAAACAACAAGTAACTAGTAAATGATGATGATTGGTGAAATGTCCCGTTCTTATTGATTAAAAACGTTCCATATTAATTGATTTCGTTGCGAGGTTTTGACCTCTATATGAGACGTTTTTCAAAGACTGCATTCATTTTAAAACAAACCATAACCTTTATTTCATCAATAAAGGTTTAAAAAAACTTTACGTAGATTATCAAATAATGATAATCTAAAATATCCTGTTTACACACGACCATTACATAATGGTTTACAATACAAATATATTACAACAAAATAAGTTTCTTGAATGCAGTTTTTACACAATATCATACAAGCATGGACTCCAAATCTCGTCCTTATTTAAGTATGCGACAGCGGAAGCTCTTAATAATCACCTGAGAATAAACATGCTTAAAACGTCAACAAAAATGTTGGTGAGTTATAGGTTTAACCTATATATATCAAATCATAATAATAGACCACAAGATTTCATATTTCAATACACATCCCATACATAGAGATAAAAATCATTCATATGGTGAACACCTGGTAACCGACATTAACAAGATGCATATATAAGAATATCCCCATCATTCCGGGATACCCTTCGGATATGATATAAATTTCGAAGTACTAAAGCATCCGGTACTTTGGATGGGGTTTGTTAGGCCCAATAGATCTATCTTTAGGATTCGCGTCAATTAGGGTGTCTGTTCCCTAATTCTTAGATTACCAGACTTAATAAAAAGGGGCATATTCGATTTCGATAATTCAACCATAGAATGTAATAAAAAGTGGCATATTCGATTTCGATAATTCAACCATAGAATGTAGTTTCACGTACTTGTGTCTATTTTGTAAATCATTTATAAAACCTGCATGTATTCTCATCCCAAAAATATTAGATTTTAAAAGTGGGACTATAACTCACTTTCACAGATTTTTACTTCGTCGGGAAGTAAGACTTGGCCACTGGTTGATTCACGAACCTATAACAATATATACATATATATCAAAGTATGTTCAAAATATATTTACAACACTTTTAATATATTTTGATGTTTTAAGTTTATTGAGTCAGCTGTCCTCGTTAGTAACCTACAACTAGTTGTCCACAGTTAGATGTACAGAAATAAATCGATAAATATTATCTTGAATCAATCCACGACCCAGTGTATACGTATCTCAGTATTGATCACAACTCAAACTATATATATTTTGGAATCAACCTCAACCCTGTATAACTAACTCCAACATTCACATATAGAGTGTCTATGGTTGTTCCGAAATATATATAGATGTGTTGACATGATAGGTCGAAACATTGTATACGTGTCTATGGTATCTCAAGATTACATAATATACAATACAAGTTGATTAAGTTATGGTTGGAATAGATTTGTTACCAATTTTCACGTAGCTAAAATGAGAAAAATTATCCAATCTTGTTTTACCCATAACTTCTTCATTTTAAATCCGTTTTGAGTGAATCAAATTGCTATGGTTTCATATTGAACTCTATTTTATGAATCTAAATAGAAAAAGTATAGGTTTATAGTCGGAAAAATAAGTTACAAGTCTTTTTTGTAAAGGTAGTCATTTCAGTCGAAAGAACGACGTCTAGATGACCATTTTAGAAAACATACTTCCACTTTGAGTTTAACCATAATTTTTGGATATAGTTTCATGTTCATAATAAAAATCATTTTTTCAGAATAATAACTTTTAAATCAAAGTTTATCATAGTTTTTAATTAACTAACCCAAAATAGCCCGCGGTGTTACTACGACGGCGTAAATCCGGTTTTACGATGTTTTTCGTGTTTCTAGGTTTTAAATCATTAAGTTAGCATATCATTTAGATATAGAACATGTGTTTAGTTGATTTTAAAAAATCAAGTTAGAAGGATTAACTTTTGTTTGCGAACAAGTTTAGAATTAACTAAACTATGTTCTAGTGATTACAAGTTTAAACCTTCGAATAAGATAGCTTTATATGTATGAATCGAATGATGTTATGAACATCATTACTACCTTAAGTTCCTTGGATAAACCTACTGGAAAAGAGAAAAATGGATCTAGCTTCAATCGGATCCTTGGATGGCTCGAAGTTCTTGAAGCAGAATCATGACACGAAAACAAGTTCAAGTAAGATCATCACTTGAAATAAGATTGTTATAGTTATAGAAATTGAACCAAAGTTTGAATATGATTATTACCTTGTATTAGAATGATAACTTACTGTAAGAAACAAAGATTTCTTGAGGTTGGATGATCACCTTACAAGATTGGAAGTGACCTAGCAAACTTGAAAGTATTCTTGATTTTATGTAACTAGAACTTGTAGAATTTATGAAGAACACTTAGAACTTGAAGATAGAACTTGAGAGAGATCAATTAGATGAAGAAAATTGAAGAATGAAAGTGTTTGTAGGTGTTTTTGGTCGTTGGTGTATGGATTAGATATAAAGGATATGTAATTTTGTTTTCATGTAAATAAGTCATGAATGGTTACTCATATTTTTGTTATTTTATGAGATATTTCATGCTAGTTTCCAAATGATGGTTCCCACATGTGTTAGGTGACTCACATGGGCTGCTAAGAGCTGATCATTGGAGTGTATATACCAATAGTACATACATCTAAAAGCTGTGTATTGTACGAGTACGAATACGGGTGCATACGAGTAGAATTGTTGATGAAACTGAACGAGGATGTAATTGTAAGCATTTTTGTTAAGTAGAAGTATTTTGATAAGTGTATTGAAGTCTTTCAAAAGTGTATAAATACATATTAAAACACTACATGTATATACATTTTAACTGAGTCGTTAAGTCATCGTTAGTCGTTACATGTAAGTGTTGTTTTGAAACCTTTAGGTTAACGATCTTGTTAAATGTTGTTAACCCAATGTTTATAATATCAAATGAGATTTTAAATTATTATATTATCATGATATTATCATGTATGAATATCTCTTAATATGATATATATACATTAAATGTCTTTACAACGATAATCGTTACATATATGTCTCGTTTAAAAATCATTAAGTTAGTAGTCTTGTTTTTACATATGTAGTTCATTGTTAATATACTTAATGATATGTTTACTTATCATAGTATCATGTTAACTATATATATATATATCCATATATATGTCATCATATAGTTTTTACAAGTTTTAACGTTCGTTAATCACCGGTCAACTTGGGTGGTCAATTGTCTATATGAAACATATTTCAATTAATCAAGTCTTAACAAGTTTGATTGCTTAACATGTTGGAAACATTTAATCATGTAAATATCAATCTCAATTAATATATATATACATGGAAAAGTTCGGGTCACTACAGTACCTACCCGTTAAATAAATTTCGTCCCGAAATTTTAAGCTGTTGAAGGTGTTGACGAATCTTCTGGAAATAGATGCGGGTATTTCTTCTTCATCTGATCTTCACGCTCCCAGGTGAACTCGGGTCCTCTACGAGCATTCCATCGAACCTTAATGTAATGACCCGGAATTTTCCGACCAAATTATACTTATGAGATTAATATTTACATAAATTAAACCATACCAACATGATAAGCAATCCAAATTGTTGAGATTTGTGTTTTTGAAAAGAGTTTTACACAACGTTTGACCGTCCAATATGACCGATGATATCACGAACTATATAACATACGATAATTATACGTTTGTGTATATATATGTATTTATATATTTAACATGATCTAAGGATGGTTTAACATCTCATTGTGTACTAATGACAATGAGTTATAAGTATATTTTGAAACTACTAACTTAAGTTTTTAAAACGATAACTATACGTAACATTCTTTGATATATATACTTATAATCTATAATGCTTATACATGTATCGTATATATAATGTATTTACTCACTTTTTAAGGACTTAAATACATAAAAAAATATAAGTATATTCACAAAAGATAGCTATATTTGAATTCTCGTTCCGTTTCCTCAAGATTTCTATACGTATATCTAGGGTATATGTACTCGTATCATACCCAGCTTCTATACGTATTTACTATTGGTATATACACATCAAATCAATATCCTAATCAACATTATTACTGCCCTAGATATGAGGTAACTAGGATTTGTCAAGTAGTATGAATTATTAGTAACAAAACAAAATTAGGAATCCTTTTCTTTCTTTATAAACTAAAAACGTTTTTATAAATGAACACCATCTCTTCACTCCATTTTCTCATACCTACACCCTCATTTCTCTCTCAAAATACTCCTAACTTCATACTTGATCATCTCCAAGCATTTTCCCCATCATTTAGCTTCAATTACAAGCCTTAAACACCATAAGAAAACTCTTTCAAGAACATATCAAAATAACCACCCATTTGAAGAAGTTTACTTCCAACCTTTTGATCTAACTCCACCACTCTTTGATTCCAAAATTATTTCTTATCTTTTGCAGTAACTTTGTCCAAGTAACTTGAGGTAGTAACCTTGTTCATAATCTTATTCAATTCATATTCATATAGCTATCTTATTTTGTGGTATAAAATTTTAACAACAAGAACATAGTTTGAATGATTTCAAACTTGTTCGCAAACTAAATAGATCCTTCTAACTTGACTTTTAAAATACTTCAAGACCTGTAATATATCATAATGATATGCTAACCTAACAAGATATAACTTGGTTTTACAAAGAACATCTTAAAAACTGAATCTACGTTGTCGGAGTGCAACCAGGGGCTGTTTTGGGTTGGATAATTAAAAACCATCTTGAACTTTAAATTGGAAGTTCATGTTCTAGAAAAATGATATTTCTTATGAATATGTTAACACATAAAAATTTCATGGTTTAACTCAAAGTGTAAGTATTTTTAGAAAAATGATCATTAAATGTTGTTTTTATGATGGAAAATGATCACTTTCATAAGTTTCACCAAAGTTTGACCTATAACCTATGATTTCAAATACAAACTAAGGTATTTTCAGTTCATATTCTTAAAATTTGACTCGATCCAAGGAAGTGGCAAGTTGAACCAACAAAAACGGAGTTGTAATGAAGAAACTACGACTAAAACAAGATTGGGTATCCGAAGCTAGTTTAGCTACGAAAATATTTGGAGAAAAAGTAAATTAATCATATCTTTTCTAATTAATATGATATTTTATATATAATTACTTATGATTTGATTTTATATATTTCAGGACCACCCGTAAACAACACGAGAAGATTAATCAAAAGACCTCATGATTGTACGCAACACGTCATTTGACAACACGGTACTTTATGTACGCAACACGTCATTTGACAACATAATACCATGGGTCGAGATTAATTCTGATCAATACGAATACGATGGGGTCTTTATTTATTTTATTTAAGCAACTAATTGTGGACCTCTAACATCGGACTGCTAACTACGGACTAAGAAAATATTAAAAGTATATATATATGTAACGATTACTTAAAAAGAAAATATGTTGATATATTATATATATGGTTAGGTTCGTGATATCTATCGGAGACCAAGTCGAATTAAATACCTTCAAGGCAAAAGTGAGTTTCATTTGCTCCCTTTTTAATTGCTTTTGCAATATATATTTTTGGGCTGAGAATACATGCGCTGCTTTTATAAATGTTTACAAAATAGACACAAGTACTTAAAAATATATTCTACGTTGAGTTGTACCACTGGCATATTTCCCTGTAGCTTGGTAACTACTATTTACATGGGTATTGTAAACGTGAATCCTGTTGATAGATCTATCGGGCCTGACAACCCCAACCGGACTGGACGACCAGTATTCAACGGTTGCACAGTACTTCGATTTGGTGACTACACTTGCTACGGTGTAGTGAGAATTCATAATAAAGGGAATATGCGACGTTGATTAAATGTTAAGTATGGTTACCAAGTGCTCAACCACTTAGAATGCTTTACATACACTTGCGAGTGTATTATGTTTATGATTATGAAATCTTGTGGTCTATTAACATATTGAAATGATCGTTATGATAAACCTATGAACTCACCAACCTTTTGGTTGACACTTTAAAGCATGTTTATTCTCAGGTACGAATTAAGTCTTCCGCTGTGCATTTGCTCAATATAAGGGCATTACTTGGAGCCGATCATCGCAATGGGACCAAATGTTGATGACTTCGTCCAGGTGGATTAGGACGGGTCCTTTCAGTTGGTATCATAGCGGTTGTCATAGCGAACCAGGTCTTGCATTAGTGTGTCTAACTAGTAGTTGTTAGGATGCATTAATGAGTCTGGACTTCGATAGTGTCTACATGTCAAAAGTTTTGCTTATCATTTCTAGTCGGAAATCATCTGCTTATCATCCTTAGGAAATTACCTGCTTATCATTCATAAGTCTAGACACGTTTTACTGCATTTACTGCATTGATAGTGTATAGACGAATTCTTATCTTAGCATATCTATTATTGCGAACTTTGACTGATATCTTTTCAAAGATTCTCCGTAATTTACGGGATTTTGGTATTATATATACATATGTAAATTATGTATTGAAGAGTACCAAATCTAACTCCTATAATCTATTCTATACCAAAAATTCATTTTCCCCATTATACAAGATGTATTCCGCATCTAGTTCGAATTCTTCAGATTCCGACAGTTATACCGATATGGATTTCCATTCGGGTTCCGAAAGCAGCGTCACCGGAATGGATCAACCAATTTCCTATCATCTATTCTGGATGAATTGGGGATGGGTTGGTAATATACTAAATCACTGGAGACAAGAAGAAGGTGATCCATTCCATCCACCAAATTGCCCTCTTGGCGATGAACCTGAAGCACTTACCGGCGAACCTATTCGAAACACCATTTTCTCTCTCATTTCTAGAGTATCTCATCATGATTATATACTATCCCATAATATAAATCTTGTTCATTCACTCGCTCCAACCGCCAATCATCCCGGTGTACTTGCAGAAGTTAACGAACTTTGCGCTCGCGTGACGGCTTTGGAGAACATGGTGCGAAGGTTGCAAACACCAGCAGCAGCACCAGCAGCATAATCAGCACCACCATCAATAACATCAACAATACCATCATCACCACTAACAAACAACATCCGCATCACACGTCTCGACATCATAATCTGTCCCATAAACATCAACATCATACGCACCATAGATACCAAGGAGTACCAACAATAATGAACGATGAAGTATTGATCCATAACTTCATTGATATTCTGCAAAGAATATGTGGTTTCAAAAAGTTTTAGAGATTTCTTATTCTAGCTCAAACTGAAAAGCAAATGAGATTAATATCATATTAACTCATTAAATTCATGATTTCATCTGAAGAAAATATATATGTATATATGTTTTCATAAAGATTGTAATTAAAAGTTCTTTTGTACAAAATATTAATGGTGAAAATTTTTTTTAATGGGTAGGTAATACCCGAGGAATAATTAGATTTCATCTTAATAAGTTACATTGTACATTCGTCGAAGCTGATTCAACAGTCATTTACTATCCTACTTACAACCACCGATATACGTATCCGTTCACCGCAGAATAACCATTTTCATTCAATTTCATATTTGGATTTTGACTTCCCAGAATCCAACAAGTGGCATATGAAGAAAACATATGACAAAATAAAATCAGTTAGAAACAAACAAATTAACTATGAAAAATTTTGTTAAGAATCCACGCTAACTGTTCCAGCTAACTGTTCCTAGCTAACTGATTACATTTTATTTATCGCAGTTTATTTATCGCAATTTAATTATCTCACTTTTATTTATCGTCATTTAATTTCTGTAATTATTTTACGCACTTTAAATATCGGGACACGTATATAATGTTTTGACATATCATATCGACGCATCTATATATATTATTTGGAATCACCATAGACACTCTATATGCAGTAATGATCGAGTTCTCTATACAGGGTTGAGGTTGATTCTACAATAATATATATAGTTTGAGTTGTGATCGAGTCTGAGACGTATACGGGTCACGACACGTATTAATTAATTCGTATATTATATATTAAACTATATATGAATTATTGGACTGTTACAGTGGACTATCGACTGTGGACTAATGACATTGGACAGTTAAAATGAATTAAAATATTGATTATAACATATGAAACTAAACATTTCTTCAAGATTGCCACTTGATTTCATCTTAAACCTCATTGTATCTCGACGATTACAATCAGCGTTCAAATCTATCATGATTCTTAAAAACACCTCAATCGAGAGGATAAACCAACCACACTTCATCTACAGAAGAAAAGATTGATGCATATAGTTATGCACCTGAAAAACCCTCGGAAACTGAGTAAACGTTTGACACGTATCTGTTCTAGTTCCTTTGACATTGTTATTACCGAAGATCGTTTTGCAATCCCTTTCCAAAGTAGCTAATTTTGTCACAGCTCCAGCAAGTCAACTCCAACTTTTCATCCGAAACAACTTTATTATAACCGCGATATATATGCGTAGTCTTTATTGTTACTGGGGAACCTTTTATATTCCACAATATTACCATCAGCGATTAATCATTCTAAAAACACAATTCTCCTGAAACTACCTCGGTTTGATAACCGATGACCCAGATCAGTTAACTTTGAAAATGCTGACGAAGCAGCATGTTGTAGATGATCTTAATGGCCAAAAGTTTGATGATAAATAAAGGAGTGTTAGGAACGCTCGATAGAAAATTTAGTACCGAAAAGCGGATTATGCGAAACTATGAAGAAAGCCGTGGACAAATCACAAAGAATAAGTTTGCCTTCAAAGAATCCAAATGATTCTGTGCCTGCTGAAATCGTTAGCAAACATCTTATTTCTCATTCTAAACCTTCACAGACAAATCTTCTTCATCATCCATTGATATTAGAAATTCTAAGATATTCTCGTATGTTCTATTATAAATATCCTCCATATTTCTGGCTATATTTTCACAACTATTCTTATCTGAGATCATTTATCTCTCCGTAATATCTGCAACATAAAAGAAACTGTGTTAGTTTCTAAATTCTGAAACCTTCGAGTTTAAAGTATGAATGTTTTGAAGTAGTGTTGGGAACTGAAGCATGGATTAGTATAATATAATGACACTTGATCAACATCATTATATTACAGTATGTCATGCTGAGTTTCTAATGAAGCATGATGATTCACAGTACCATCATCATGTGCCATTTACACGACTCTTACATTCTATCTAATCTCTAAACATATCAAGAGAATATTTTTCTGGATGACTCGGTCTTCTCCAGGGTATTATGGTAATTTAACAAATCAAAATCGTTCTATTACCATTTTCTTCTTAGAGCATTAGCTATGTTCATTCTGAATTTCATATCTACGAATTCCGGAACATTACTCGCTTGACTCGAAGTCGGGAAGAGAAAACGAAAGCATGAAGCTCCGAAAAATAATGAAGAATATAAACTCCGATAATAACCTCGAAATTAGAAACCGTGTATATCGATGCATATAGCAATATAGAGACACGGGAGAATTAGAAACACTATAAACATAAGAGTATAGTAGAAGTAAATAGATTCTTCTGGTGGTAGATGAAAAAGAAGAATGACAGATATAAAAGTTAGGAGTATATCAAGAACCAGGACTGGATGAAGCATATTGATGAATGCTTTAAAGTAAGAATCAAGGGAGAAAGAATAGAAGGTGTGAGTCGTGGAAAATAAGGAAACGAAGGGGTGAATTTATAGTGAAATATCCGACAGAGCAATCGAAACAGATTATTGCATATAATCAAAGAAGATCATGATTTCCTTAATCACCAAAGAACCAAATCTTATTACGTAAGATTCTCTTTAAATCCCTTAAATCCCGGAAATCAATCATAAATACTTCATCGGTTAAGACGAATATATTTTACTCATCTCACTCTTTTACGATAGTCTCATTTATATTCTTCGCATAATCGAATCGTTTTATCTACATTACTCAATGATGATAAAACTCCATTATCACCTTATATTTGTCATGAAAACCTTCTTATTGTTATCCATAACAACCTCTATCAAATTTCGGGGACGAAATTTCTTTAACGGGTAGGTACTGTAATGACCCAGAATTTTCCGACAAAATTATACTTATGAGATTAATATTTACATAAATTAAACCATACCAACATGATAAGCAATCCAAATTGTTGAGACTTGTGTTTTTGAAAAGAGTTTTACACAACGTTTGACCGTCCAATATGACCGATGATATCACGAACTATATAACATACGATAATTATACGTTTGTGTATATATATGTATTTATATATATTTAACATGATCTAAGGATGGTTTAACATCTCATTGTGTACTAATGACAATGAGTTATAAGTATATTTTGAAACTACTAACTTAAGTTTTCAAAGCGATAACTATACGTAACATTCTTTGATATATATACTTATAATCTATAATGCTTATATATGTATCGTATATATAATATATTTAATCACTTTTTAAGGACTTAAATACATAAAAAAATATAAGTATATTCACAAAAGATAGCTATATTTGAATTCTCGTTCCGTTTCCTCAAGATTTCTATACGTATATCTAGGGTATATGTACCCATATCATACCCAGCTTCTATACGTATTTACTATTGGTATATACACATCAAATCAACATCCTAATCAACATTATTACTACCCTAGATATGAGGTAACTAGGATTTGTCAAGTAGTATGAATTATTAGTAAGAAAACAAAATTAGGAATCCTTTTCTTTCTTTATAAACTAAAAACATTTTTATAAATGAACACCATTTTTTCACTCCATTTTCTCATACCTACACCCTCATTTCTCTCTCAAAATACTCCTAACTTCATACTTGATCATCTCCAAGCATTTTCCCCATCATTTAGCTTCAATTACAAGCCTTAAACACCATAAGAAAACTCTTTCAAGAACATATCAAAATAACCACCCATTTGAAGAAGTTTACTTCCAACCTTTTGATCTAACTCCACCACTCTTTGATTCTAAGATTATTTCTTATCTTTTGAAGTAACTTTGTCCAAGTAACTTGAGGTAGTAACCTTGTTCATAATCTTATTCAATTCATATTCATATAGCTATCTTATTTTGTGGTATAAAATTTTAACAACAAGAACATAGTTTGAATGATTTCAAACTTGTTCGCAAACTAAATAGATCCTTCTAACTTGACTTTTAAAACACTTCAAGACCTGTAATATATCATAATGATATGCTAACCTAACAAGATATAACTTGGTTTTACAAAGAACATCTTAAAAACTTAATCTACGTCGTCGGAGTGCAACCGGGGGCTGTTTTGGGTTGGATAATTAAAAACCATCTTGAACTTTGAATTGGAAGTTCATGTTCTAGAAAAATGATATTTCTTATGAATATGTTAACACATAAAAATTTCATGGTTTAACTCAAAGTGTAAGTATTTTTAGAAAAATGATCATTAAATGTTGTTTTTATGATGGAAAATGATCACTTTCATAAGTTTCACCAAAGTCTGACCTATAACCTATGATTTCGAATACAAACTAAGGTATTTTCAGTTCATATTCTTAAAATTTGACTCGATCCAAGGAAGTGGCAAGTTGAACCAACAAAAACGGAGTTGTAATGAAGAAACTACGACTAAAACAAGATTGGGTATCCGAAGCTAGTTTAGCTACGAAAATATTTGGAGAAAAAGTAAATTAATCATATCTTTTCTAATTAATATGATATTTTATATATAATTACTTATGATTTGATTTTATATATTTCAGGACCACCCGTAAACAACACGAGAAGATTAATCATAAGACCTCATGATTGTACGCAACACGTCATTTGACAACACGGTACTTTATGTACGCAACACGTCATTTGACAACATAATACCATGGGTCGAGATTAATTCTGATCAATACGAATACGATGGGGGCTTTATTTATTTTATTTAAGCAACTAATTGTGGACCTCTAACATCGGACTGCTAACTACGGACTAAGAAAATATTAAAAGTATTAAACGTATATATATATGTAACGATTACTTAAAAAGAAAATATGTTGATATATTATATATATGGTTAGGTTCGTGATATCTATCGGAGACCAAGTCGAATTAAATACCTTCAAGACAAAAGTGAGTTTCATTTGCTCCCTTTTTAATTGCTTTTGCAATATATATTTTTGGGCTGAGAATACATGCGCTGCTTTTATAAATGTTTACAAAATAGACACAAGTACTTAAAAATATATTCTACGTTGAGTTATACCACTGGCATATTTCCCTGTAGCTTGGTAACTACTATTTACATGGGTATTGTAAACGCGAATCCTGTTGATAGATCTATCGGGCCTGACAACCCCAACCGGACTGGACGACCAGTATTCAACGGTTGCACAGTACTTCGTTTTGGTGACTACACTTGATACGGTGTAGTGAGATTTCATAATAAAGGGAATATGCGACATTGATTAAATGTTAAGTATGGTTACCAAGTGCTCAACCACTTTGAATGCTTTACATACACTTGCGAGTGTATTATGTTTATGATTATGAAATCTTGTGGTCTATTAACATATTGAAATGATTGTTATGATAAACCTATGAACTCACCAACCTTTTGGTTGACACTTTAAAGCATGTTTATTCTCAGGTACGAATTAAGTCTTCCGCTGTGCATTTGCTCAATATAAGGGCATTACTTGGAGCCGATCATCGCAATGGGACCAAATGTTGATGACTTCGTCCAGGTGGATTAGGACGGGTCCTTTCACTTAACAATTGGTATCTTGTTTTGCTTAAGTCTTTTATGAAATGTCCCGTTCTTATTGATTAAAAACGTTCCATATTAATTGATTTCGTTGCGAGGTTTTGACCTCTATATTAGACGTTTTTCAAAGACTGCATTCATTTTTAAAACAAACCATAACCTTTATTTCATAAATAAAGGTTTAAAAAGCTTTACGTAGATTATCAAATAATGATAATCTAAAATATCCTGTTTACACACGACCATTACATAATGGTTTACAATACAAATATGTTACATCGAAATCAGTTTCTTGAATGCAGTTTTTACACAATATCATACAAACATGGACTCCAAATCTTGTCCTTATTTTAGTATGCAACAGCGGAAGCTCTTAGTATTCACCTGAGAATAAACATGCTTTAAACGTCAACAAAAATGTTGGTGAGTTATAGGTTTAACCTATATGTATCAAATCGTAACAATAGACCACAAGAGTTCATATTTCAATACACATCCCATACATAGAGATAAAAATCATTCATATGGTGAACACCTGGTAACCGACATTAACAAGATGCATATATATAAGAATATCCCCATCATTCCGGGACACCCTTCGGATATGATATAAATTTCGAAGTACTAAAGCATCCGGTACTTTGGATGGGGTTTGTTAGGCCCAATAGATCTATCTTTAGGATTCGCGTCAATTAGGGTGTCTGTTCCCTAATTCTTAGATTACCAGACTTAATAAAAAGGGGCATATTCGATTTCGATAATTCAACCATAGAATGTAGTTTCACGTACTTGTGTCTATTTTGTAAATCATTTATAAAACCTGCATGTATTCTCATCCCAAAAATATTAGATTTTAAAAGTGGGACTATAACTCACTTTCACAGATTTTTACTTCGTCAGGAAGTAAGACTTGGCCACTGGTTGATTCACGAACCTATAACAATATATACATATATATCAAAGTATGTTTAAAATATATTTACAACACTTTTAATATATTTTGATGTTTTAAGTTTATTAAGTCAGCTGTCCTCGTTAGTAACCTACAACTAGTTGTCCACAGTTAGATGTACAGAAATAAATCGATAAATATTATCTTGAATCAATCCACGACCCAGTGTATACGTATCTCAGTATTGATCACAACTCAAACTATATATATTTTGGAATCAACCTCAACCCTGTATAGCTAACTCCAACATTCACATATAGAGTGTCTATGTTTGTTCCGAAATATATATAGATGTGTCGACATGATAGGTCGAAACATTGTATATGTGTCTATGATATCTCAAGATTACATAATATACAATACAAGTTGATTAAGTTATGGTTGGAATAGATTTGTTACCAATTTTCACGTAGCTAAAATGAGAAAAATTATCCAATCTTGTTTTACCCATAACTTCTTCATTTTAAATCTGTTTTGAGTGAATCAAATTGCTATGGTTTCATATTGAACTCTATTTTATGAATATAAACAGAAAAGTATAGGTTTATAGTCGGAAAAATAAGTTACAAGTCGTTTTTGTAAAGGTAGTCATTTCAGTCAAAAGAACGACGTCTAGATGACCATTTTAGAAAACATACTTCCACTTTGAGTTTAACCATAATTTTTGGATATAGTTTCATGTTCATAATAAAAATAATTTTCTCAGAATAACAACTTTTAAATCAAAGTTTATCATAGTTTTTAATTAACTAACCCAAAACAGCCCGCGGTGTTACTACGACGGCGTAAATTCGGTTTTACAGTGTTTTTCGTGTTTCCAGGTTTTAAATCATTAAGTTAGCATATCATATAGATATAGAACATGTGTGTAGTTAATTTTAAAAGTCAAGTTAGAAGGATTAACTTTTGTTTGCGAACAAGTTTAGAATTAACTAAACTATGTTCTAGTGATTACGAATTTAAACCTTCGAATAAGATAGTTTTATATATATGAATCGAATGATGTTATGAACATCATTACTACCTCAAGTTTAGTAGGTAAACCTACTGGAAGTGACAAGAAATGATCTAGCTTCAAAGGATCTTGGATGGCTTGAAAGTTCTTGAAGTAGGATCATGACACAAAAACAAGTTCAAGTAAGATTTTTACTCGAATTAAGATAGTTTATAATTATAGAAATTGAATCAAAGTTTGAATATGAATATTACCTTGAATAAGAAAGATAACCTACTATATATAACAAAGGTTTCTTGATCTTAGATGATTACTTGGAATGGATTAGAAAGCTTGGAAGTAAATTAGTAAACTTGAAGGGATTTTTGAAGTGTTCTTGAAGTGTTCTTCCTATGATGATTATAGCTTGATTCTTGAAGTGATTTTTGATGAATATGATGATTAACTACTGGAAAAATACGTTCATAATAGTGTGTGTGTGTTGAGAGAGAATTAGAAAGAGAATTGGAAGTGAAATGGAGTGAATGATGAGTGGTAATTGGTGAGTGGTGAGTGGGGTTAAAAGGAGTTATAGTTAGTTGACTAGCTCATGGCAGAAGTTAAAATTGATTAGTCATACATGACATAATCAAGAGTGGAATCCCATGCTAGTTCCTATTGGTATATACTCATAGTAAGTACGTTTTGAAGCTGTGTATAATACGGGTAAGAATACGACTAGAATTCTTGATGAAAGAAAAGAATGGAAAAGTAACTGTAACCATTTTCGTTAAGTATGAGTGTTTTGATATATGTCTTGAAGTCTTCCAAAAGTATTTTAATACATCTAAATACACTACATGTATATACATTTTAACTGAGTCGTTAAGTCATCGTTAGTCGTTTCATGTAAGTGTTGTTTTGAAACCTTTAAGTTAACGATCTCAATTAATGTTGTTAACCCATTGTTTATTATATCTAATGAGATGTTAAATTATTATATTATCATGATATTATGATATATTAATATATCTTAATATGATATATATACATTTAAATGTCGTTACAACGATAATCGTTACATATATGTCTCGTTTCGAAATCCTTAAGTTAGTAGTCTTGTTTATATGTATATAACTCATTGTTAATCATAATCTCATGTTAACCATATGTATATCCATATATATATCGTCATGTCGTTTTTACAAGTTTTAACGTTCGTGAATCGCCGGTCAACTTGGGTGGTCAATTGTCTATATGAAAAATATTTCAATTAATCAAGTCTTAACAAGTTTGATTGCTTAACATGTTGGAAACATTTAATCATGTAAATATCAATCTCAATTAATATATATAAACATGGAAAAGTTCGGGTCACTACATTTTAACCTCACGATCCATTATTTCGACGGGTTCTTCGATGAATTGGAGTTTTTCGTTGATTTGGATTTCATCTAACGGAATAGTGAGATCTTCTTTAGCAAAACATTTCTTCAAATTCGAGACGTGGAAAGTGTTATGTACAGCCGTGAGTTGTTGAGGTAACTTAAGTCGGTAAGCTACTGGTCCGACACGATCAATAATCTTGAATGGTCCAATATACCTTGGATTTAATTTCCCTCGTTTACCAAATCGAACAACGCCTTTCCAAGGTGCAACTTTAAGCATGACCATCTCTCCAATTTCAAATTCTATATCTTTTCTTTTAATGTTAGCGTAGCTCTTTTGTCGACTTTGGGCGGTTTTCAACCGTTGTTGAATTTGGATGATCTTCTTGGTAGTTTCTTGTATAATCTCTGGACCCGTAATCTGTCTATCCCCCACTTCACTCCAACAAATCGAAGACCTGCACTTTCTACCATAAAGTGCTTCAAACGGCGCCATCTCAATGCTTGAATGGTAGCTGTTGTTGTAGGAAAATTCTGCTAATGGTAGATGTCGATCCCAACTGTTTCTGAAATCAATAACACATGCTCGTAGCATGTCTTCAAGCGTTTGTATCGTCCTTTCGCTCTGCCCATCAGTTTGTGGATGATAGGCAGTACTCATGTCTAGACGAGTTCCTAATACTTGCTGTAATGTCTGCCAGAATCTTGAAATAAATCTGCCATCCCTATCAGAGATAATAGAGATTGGTATTCCATGTCTGGAGATGACTTCCTTCAAATACAATCGTGCTAACTTCTCCATCTTGTCATCTTCTCTTATTAACAGAAAATGTGCTGATTTGGTGAGACGATCAACTATTACCCAAATAGTATCAAAACCACTTGCAGTCCTTGGCAATTTAGTGATGAAATCCATGGTAATGTTTTCCCATTTCCATTCCGGGATTTCGGGTTGTTGAAGTAGACCTGATGGTTTCTGATGCTTAGCTTTGACCTTAGAACACGTCAAACATTCTCCTACGTATTTAGCAACATCGGCTTTCATACCCGGCCACCAAAAATATTTCCTGAGATCCTTGTACATCTTCCCCGTTCCAGGATGTATTGAGTATCTAGTTTTATGAGCTTCTCTAAGTACCATTTCTCTCATATCTCTAAATTTTGGTACCCAAATCCTTTCAGCCCTATACCGGGTTCCGTCTTCCCGAATATTAAGATGTTTCTCCGATCCTTTGGGTATTTCATCCTTTAAATTTCCCTCTTTTAAAACTCCTTGTTGCGCCTCTTTTATTTGAGTAGTAAGGTTATTATAAATCATTATATTCATAGATTTTACTCGAATGGGTTCTCTGTCCTTCCTGCTCAAGGCATCGGCTACCACATTTGCCTTCCCCGGGTGGTAACGAATCTCAAAGTCGTAATCATTCAATAATTCAATCCACCTACGCTGCCTCATATTCAGTTGTTTCTGATTAAATATGTGTTGAAGACTTTTGTGGTCGGTATATATAATACTTTTGACCCCATATAAGTAGTGCCTCCAAGTCTTTAATGCAAAAACAACCGCGCCTAATTCCAAATCATGCGTCGTATAATTTTGTTCGTGAATCTTCAATTGTCTAGACGCATAAGCAATCACCTTCGTTCGTTGCATTAATACACAACCGAGACCTTGCTTTGATGCGTCACAATAAATCACAAAATCATCATTCCCTTCAGGCAATGACAATATAGGTGCCGTAGTTAGCTTTTTCGTCAATAACTGAAACGCTTTCTCTTGTTCATCATTCCATTCAAATTTCTTCCCTTTATGCGTTAATGCAGTCAAGGGTTTTGCTATTCTGGAAAAGTCTTGGATGAACCTTCTGTAGTAACCAGCTAATCCTAAAAACTGGCGTATGTGTTTCGGAGTTTTCGGGGTTTCCCACTTTTTAACAGTTTCTATCTTTGCCGGATCCACCTTAATACCTTCTTTGTTCACTATGTGGCCGAGGAATTGAAATTCTTCCAACTAAAATGCACACTTTGAAAACTTAGCGTACAATTCTTCCTTCCTCAATACTTCTAACACCTTTCTCAAATGTTCACCGTGTTCTTGGTCATTCTTTGAGTAAATAAGTATGTCATCAATGAAAACAATGACAAACTTGTCAAGGTATGGTCCACACACTCGGTTCATAAGGTCCATGAACACAGCTGGTGCATTAGTTAAACCAAACGGCATGACCATAAACTCGTAATGACCGTAACGTGTTCTGAAAGCAGTCTTTGGAATATCATCTTCTTTCACCCGCATTTGATGATACCCGGAACGTAAGTCAATCTTTGAATAAACAGACGAGCCTTGTAGTTGATCAAATAAGTCGTCGATTCTCGGTAGTGGGTAGCGGTTCTTGATGGTAAGTTTGTTCAACTCTCGGTAGTCGATACACAACCTGAATGTACCATCTTTTTTCTTGACAAACAAAACAGGAGCTCCCCACGGTGATGTGCTTGGTCGAATGAAACCACTCTCTAAAAGTTCTTGTAATTGGCTTTGCAGTTCTTTCATCTCGCTGGGTGCGAGTCTGTAAGGAGCACGAGCTATTGGTGCAGCTCCTGGTACAAGATCTATTTGAAATTCAACTGATCGCTGTGGGGGTAATCCCGGTAATTCTTTCGGAAATACATCGAGAAATTCTTTTGCAATGGGAACATCATTGATGCTCTTTTCTTCAGTTTGTACTTTCTCGACGTGTGCTAGAACAGTATAGCAACCTTTTCTTATTAGTTTTTGTGCCTTCAAATTACTAATAATATGTAGCTTCGTGTTGCCCTTTTCTCCGTACACCATTAAGGGTTTTCCTTTTTCTCGAATAATGCGAATTGCATTTTTGTAACAAACGATCTCTGCTTTCACTTCTTTCAACCAGTCCATACCAATTATCACATCAAAACTCCCTAACTCTACTGGTATCAAATCAATCTTAAATGTTTCGCTAACCAGTTTAATTTCTCGATTCCGACATATATTATCTGCTGAAATTAATTTACCATTTGCTAATTCGAGTAAAAATTTACTATCCAAAGGCGTCAATGGACAACTTAATTTAGCACAAAAATCTCTACTCATATAGCTTCTATCCGCACCCGAATCAAATAAAACGTAAGCAGATTTATTGTCAATAAGAAACGTACCCGTAACAAGCTCCGGGTCTTCCTGTGCCTCTGCCGCATTAATATTGAAAACTCTTCCGCGGCCTTGTCCATTCGTGTTCTCCTGGTTCGGGCAATTTCTAATAATGTGGCCCGGTTTTCCACATTTATAACAAACTACATTGGCATAACTTGCTCCGACACTACTTGCTCCGCCATTACTCGTTCCGACACCATTTGTTCCTTTCGTTCTATTAACCCCTGGTCCGTAGACCTCACACTTCGCCGCGCTATGACCATTTCTTTTACACTTGTTGCAAAATTTGGTGCAGAACCCCGAGTGATACTTTTCACACCTTTGGCATAGCTGCTTCTAATTGTTGTTGTTGTTGTTGCGGTTATTATTGTTGTTGGGATGATTGTTGTAGTTGTTGTTGTTGTTGTTGTTGTTGGGCCGTTTGTTGTAGTTGCGATTGATGTTGCGATTGTTGGGATAATTGTTGCGATTATTGTTGTAATTGCTGTTGTTGTTGTATTGGTGATTCTTATCACCGTTTTCCTCCCACTTTCTTTTGACTTGCTTCACATTGGCCTCTTCAGCAGTCTGTTCTTTAATTCTTTCTTCAATCTGGTTCACTAGTTTGTGAGCCATTCTACATGCCTGCTGTATGGAGGCGGGCTCTTGTGAACTTATATCTTCTTGGATTCTTTCCGGTAATCCTTTCACAAACGCGTCGATCTTCTCTTCCTCATCTTCGAATGCTCCCGGACACAATAGGCACAATTCTGTGAATCGTCGTTCATACGTGGTAATATCAAATCCTTGGGTTCGTAACCCTCTAAGTTCTGTCTTGAGCTTATTGACCTCGGTTCTGGGACGATACTTCTCGTTCATCAAGTGCTTGAATGCTAACCACGGTAGTGCGTACGCATCGTCTTGTCCCACTTGCTCTAGATAGGTATTCCACCATGTTAACGCAGAACCTGTGAAGGTATGCGTAGCGTACTTCACTTTATCCTCTTCAGTACACTTACTTATGGCAAACACCGATTCGACCTTCTCGGTCCACCGTTTCAATCCGATCGGTCCTTCGGTTCCATCAAATTCCAAAGGTTTGCAGGCAGTGAATTCTTTGTAGGTGCATCCTACACGATTTCCTGTACTGCCAGATCCAAGGTTATTGTTGGTATGTAGCGCAGCCTGTACTGCGGCTATGTTTGAAGCTAGAAAAGTACGGAATTCCTCTTCATTCATATTCACGGTGTGTCGAGTAGTCGGTGCCATTTCCTTCAAAATAGTCAAATGGAACAAGTTAATCATACAGAATATTAAGAGTAGTTAATAGTATTTCGTAGCATAATATGAACTCATTTATAAAAGCTTTTTCTTCATATTAGCGTTTTATAAGTTTAAATTCGGGTAGTACCTACCTGTTAAGTTCATACTTAGTAGCTAATATACAATTCAACTACTACAATTCTATATGAAAAACAGATTGTAATAATATTTCGCGTTCAAACTTTTATACAATATTTTACAAACTTACAATACCGCTTATTTTACATAAAGCATGAAATATAGCACACAATAACTTTGATACAAGATAGTTGTGAAGATAATTCTAGCTAGTACACAAGTCGTTCAGTAAAGGCAATAAAGACACGTAATTCATACGTCCAGAAAAAAGTCATGCATTCTGGTTTTACTAGGACTACTTCCCATCCTTGGTCTTGTGGAACATAACCGTTATGGCCGTTGATAAGACAGCGTGTTGTAACGTCGTCAAAGGGACGAGGGTTACGTAATGACCAACAGTCTCGTAATAATCTAAAAACCTCATTTCTTACCCCAATTACTGACTCCGTCACTTGTGGGAACGTTTTGTTTAATAGCTGTAGCCCGATGTTCTTTTTCTCACTTTGGTGAGAAGCGAACATTACTAACCCGTAAGCATAGCATGCTTCTTTATGTTGCATGTTAGCCGCTTTTTCTAAATCATGAAGTCCTATATTCGGATACATTGAGTCAAAATAATTTCTTAACCTGTTGCGTAAAATAGCATTTGGGTTCCCCGCAATATATGCGTCAAAGTAAACACATCGTAACTTATGGGTTTCCCAATGTGATATCCCCCATCTTTCAAACGAAAGTCTCTTATAAACCAAGACATTCTTGGAACGTTCTTTGAATGTCTTACAAACTGATCTCGCCGTAAATAGTTGTGCCGAAGAATTCTGACCGACTCTAGACAAGATTTCATCAATCATGTCTCCGGGTAGGTCTCTTAAAATATTGGGTTGTCTATCCATTTTGTGTTTTTATACTGTAAAATAGACAAGAGTTAGATTCATAAAAAAAATACTTATTAATACAAGTAATTTTTACATATATCATAAAGCATAAGCACACTATATTACATATATTACACCACACGAATACAAGTATCTTATTCCGACTCGCTCGTTTCTTCTTCTTTGGTTTTGGTTCGTTTTACCAAGTTTCTAGGGATATATGATGTTCCCCTAATACGAGATGTCGTTTTCCACAACGGTTTAGAAAAACCTGGTGGTTTAGAGGTTCCCGGGTCATTGTTACAACTTAAGGGCTTCGGGGGTTGACGATACATATAAAGTTCATCGGGGTTGGAATTAGATTTCTCTATTTTTATGCCCTTTCCCTTATTATTTTCTTTTGCCTTTTTAAATTCAGTTGGGGTAATTTCTATAACATCATCGGAATTCTCGTAGGAATCCGATTCATCGGAGAATTGGTAATCCTCCCAATATTTTGCTTCCTTGGCGGAAACACCATTGACCATAATTAACCTTGGTCGGTTGGTTGAGGATTCTCTTTTACTTAACCATTTTATTATTTCCCCCACCGGTTCTATTTCTTCTTCCGGTTCCGATTCTTCTTTCGGTTCCGATTCTTCTTCCGGTTCCGACTCTTCTTCCGGTTCCTCTTCGGGAACTTGTGAATCAGTCCACGAATCATTCCAATTTACATTTGACTCTTCATTATTATTAGGTGAGTCAATGGAACTTGTTCTAGAGGTAGACATCTATCACATAATATCAAACACGTTAAGAGATTAATATATCACATAATATTCATATGTTAAAAATATATAGTTTCCAACAAAAATGTTAAGCAATCATTTTTAAAGAAAACACGGTCGAAGTCCAGACTCACTAATGCATCCTAACAAACTCGATAATACACACTAATGCAAATTTTCTGGTTCTCTAAGACCAACGCTCGGATACCAACTGAAATGTCCCATTCTTATTGATTAAAAACGTTCCATATTAATTGATTTCGTTACGAGGTTTTGACCTCTATATGAGACGTTTTTCAAAGACTGCATTCATTTTTAAAACAAACCATAACCTTTATTTCATAAATAAAGGTTTAAAAAGCTTTACGTAGATTATCAAATAATGATAATCTAAAATATCCTGTTTACACACGACCATTACATAATGGTTTACAATACAAATATGTTACATCGAAATCAGTTTTTTGAATGCAGTTTTTACACAATATCATACAAACATGGACTCCAAATCTTGTCCTTATTTTAGTATGCAACAGCGGAAGCTCTTAGTATTCACCTGAGAATAAACATGCTTTAAACGTCAACAAAAATGTTGGTGAGTTATAGGTTTAACCTATATGTATCAAATCATAACAATAGACCACAAGATTTCATATTTCAATACACATCCCATACATAGAGATAAAAATCATTCATATGGTGAACACCTGGTAACCGACATTAACAAGATGCATATATATAAGAATATCCCCATCATTCCGGGACACCCTTCGGATATGATATAAATTTCGAAGTACTAAAGCATCCGGTACTTTGGATGGGGTTTGTTAGGCCCAATAGATCTATCTTTAGGATTCGCGTCAATTAGGGTGTCTGTTCCCTAATTCTTAGATTACCAGACTTAATAAAAAGGGGCATATTTGATTTCGATAATTCAACCATAGAATGTAGTTTCACGTACTTGTGTCTATTTTGTAAATCATTTATAAAACCTGCATGTATTCTCATCCCAAAAATATTAGATTTTAAAAGTGGGACTATAACTCACTTTCACAGATTTTTACTTCGTCGGGAAGTAAGACTTGGCCACTAGTTGATTCACGAACCTATAACAATATATACATATATATCAAAGTATGTTTAAAATATATTTACAAAACTTTTAATATATTTTGATGTTTTAAGTTTATTAAGTCAGCTGTCCTCGTTAGTAACCTACAACTAGTTGTCCACAGTTAGATGTACAGAAATAAATCGATAAATATTATCTTGAATCAATCCACGACCCAGTGTATACGTATCTCAGTATTGATCACAACTCAAACTATATATATTTTGGAATCAACCTCAACCCTGTATAGCTAACTCCAACATTCACATATAGAGTGTCTATGGTTGTTCCGAAATATATATAGATGTGTCGACATGATAGGTCGAAACATTGTATACGTGTCTATGGTATCTCAAGATTACATAATATACAATACAAGTTGATTAAGTTATGGTTGGAATAGATTTGTTACCAATTTTCACGTAGCTAAAATGAGATAAATTATCCAATCTTGTTTTACCCATAACTTCTTCATTTTAAATCCGTTTTGAGTGAATTAAATTGCTATGGTTTCATATTGAACTCTATTTTATGAATCTAAACAGAAAAGTATAGGTTTATAGTCTGAAAAATAAGTTACAAGTTGTTTTTGTAAAGGTAGTCATTTCAGTCGAAAGAACGACGTCTAGATGACCATTTTAGAAAACATACTTCCACTTTGAGTTTAACCATAATTTTTTGATTTAGTTTCATGTTCATAATAAAAATCATTTTCTCAGAATAACAACTTTTAAATCAAAGTTTATCATAGTTTTTAATTAACTAACCCAAAACAGCCCGCGGTGTTACTACGACGGCGTAAATTCGGTTTTACGGTGTTTTTCGTGTTTCCAGGTTTTAAATCATTAAGTTAGCATATCATATAGATATAGAACATGTGTGTAGTTAATTTTAAAAGTCAAGTTAGAAGGATTAACTTTTGTTTGCGAACAAGTTTAGAATTAACTAAACTATGTTCTAGTGATTACGAATTTAAACCTTCGAATAAGATAGTTTTATATATATGAATCGAATGATGTTATGAACATCATTACTACCTCAAGTTTAGTAGGTAAACCTGCTGGAAGTGATAAGAAATGATCTAGCTTCAAAGGATCTTGGATGGCTTGAAAGTTCTTGAAGTAGGATCATGACACAAAAACAAGTTCAAGTAAGATTTTTACTCGAATTAAGATAGTTTATAATTATAGAAATTGAATCAAAGTTTGAATATGAATATTACCTTGAATAAGAAAGATAACCTACTGTATATAACAAAGGTTTCTTGATCTTAGATGATTACTTGGAATGGATTAGAAAGCTTGGAAGTAAATTAGTAAACTTGAAGGGATTTTTGAAGTGTTCTTGAAATGTTCTTCCTATGATGATTATAGCTTGATTCTTGAAGTGATTTTTGATGAAGATGATGATTAACTACTGGAAAAATACGTTCATAATAGTGTGTGTCTGTTGAGAGAGAATTAGAAAGAGAATTGGAAGTGAAATGGAGTGAATGATGAGTGGTAATTGGTGAGTGGTGAGTGGGGTTAAAAGGAGTTCTAGTTAGTTGACTAGCTCATGGTAGAAGTTAAAATTGATTAGTCATACATGACATAATCAAGAGTGGAATCCCATGCTAGTTCCTATTGGTATATACTCATAGTAAGTACGTTTTGAAGCTGTGTATAATACGGGTAAGAATACGACTAGAATTCTTGATGAAAGAAAAGAATGGAAAAGTAACTGTAACCATTTTCGTTAAGTATGAGTGTTTTGATATATGTCTTGAAGTCTTCCAAAAGTATTTTAATACATCTAAATACACTACATGTATATACATTTTAACTGAGTCGTTAAGTCATCGTTAGTCGTTTCATGTAAGTGTTGTTTTGAAACCTTTAAGTTAACGATCTCAATTAATGTTGTTAACCCATTGTTTATTATATCTAATGAGATGTTAAATTATTATATTATCATGATATTATGATATATTAATATATCTTAATATGATATATATACATTTAAATGTCGTTACAACGATAATCATTACATATATGTCTCGTTTCGAAATCCTTAAGTTAGTAGTCTTGTTTATATGTATATAGCTCATTGTTAATCATAATCTCATGTTAACCATATGTATATCCATATATATATCATCATGTCATTTTTACAAGTTTTAACGTTCGTGAATCGCCGGTTAACTTGGGTGGTCAATTGTCTATATGAAACATATTTCAATTAATCAAGTCTTAAAAAGTTTGATTGCTTAACATGTTGGAAACATTTAATCATGTAAATATCAATCTCAATTAATATATATAAACATGGAAAAGTTCGGGTCACTACATTTTAACCTCACGATCCATTATTTCGAAGGGTTCTTCGATGAATTGAAGTTTTTCGTTGATTTGGATTTCATCTAACGGAATAGTGAGATCTTCTTTAGCAAAACATTTCTTCAAATTCGAGACGTGGAAAGTGTTATGAACAGCCACGAGTTGTTGAGGTAACTCAAGTCGGTAAGCTACTGGTCCGACACGATCAATAATCTTGAATGGTCCAATATACCTTGGATTTAATTTCCCTCGTTTACCAAATCGAACAACGCCTTTCCAAGGTGCAACTTTAAGCATGACCATCTCTCCAATTTCAAATTCTATATCTTTTCTTTTAATGTCAGCGTAGCTCTTTTGTCGACTTTGGGCGGTTTTCAACCGTTGTTGAATTTGGATGATCTTCTCGGTAGTTTCTTGTATAATCTCCGGACCCGTAATCTGTCTATCCCCCACTTCACTCCAACAAATCGGAGACCTGCACTTTCTACCATAAAGTGCTTCAAACGGCTCCATCTCAATGCTTGAATGGTAGCTGTTGTTGTAGGAAAATTCTGCTAACGGTAGATGTCTATCCCAACTGTTTCCGAAATCAATAACACATGCTCGTAGCATATCTTCAAACGTTTGTATCGTCCTTTCGCTCTGCCCATCAGTTTGTGGATGATAGGCAGTACTCATGTCTAGACGAGTTCCTAATGCTTGCTGTAATGTCTGCCAGAATCTTGAAATAAATCTGCCATCCCTATCAGAGATAATAGAGATTGGTATTCCATGTCTGGAGACGACTTCCTTCAAATACAGTCGTGCTAACTTCTCCATCTTGTCATCTTCTCTTATTGGCAGGAAGTGTGCTGATTTGGTGAGACGATCAACTATTACCCAAATAGTATCAAAACCACTTGCAGTCCTTGGCAATTTAGTGATGAAATCCATGGTAATGTTTTTCCATTTCCATTCCGGGATTTCGGGTTGTTGAAGTAGACCTGATGGTTTTTGATGCTCAGCTTTGACCTTAGAACACGTCAAACATTCTCCTACATATTTAGCAACATCGGCTTTCATACCCAGCCACCAAAAATGTTTCTTGAGATCCTTGTACATCTTCCCCGTTCCAGGATGTATTGAGTATCTGGTTTTATGAGCTTCTCTAAGTACCATTTCTCTCATATCTCCAAATTTTGGTACCCAAATCCTTTCAGCCCTATATCGGGTTCCGTCTTCCCGAATATTAAGATGCTTCTCCGATCCTTTGGGTATTTCATCCTTTAAATTTCCCTCTTTTGAAACTCCTTGTTGCGCCTCCTTTATTTGAGTAGTAAGGTTATTATGAATCATTATATTCATAGATTTTACTCGAATGGGTTCTCTATCCTTCCTGCTCAAGGCATCGGCTACCACATTTGCCTTCCCCGGGTGGTAACGAATCTCAAAGTCTTCAACAATTCAATCCACCTACACTGCCTCATATTCAGTTATTTCTGATTAAATATGTGTTAAAGACTTTTGTGGTCGGTATATATAATACTTTTGACATCATATAAGTAGTGCCTCCAAGTCTTTAATGCAAAAACAACCGCGCCTAATTCCAAATCATGCGTCGTATAATTTTGTTAGTGAATCTTCAATTGTCTAGACGCATAAGCAATCACCTTCGTTCGTTGCATTAATACACAACCGAAACCTTGCTTTGATGCGTCACAATAAATCACAAAATCATCATTCCCTTCAGGCAATGACAATATAGGTGCCGTAGTTAGCTTTTTCTTCAATAACTAAAACGCTTTCTCTTGTTCATCATTCCATTCAAATTTCTTCCCTTTATGCGTTAATGCAGTCAAGGGTTTTGCTATTCTGGAAAAATCTTGGATGAACCTTATGTAGTAACCAGCTAGTCCTAAAAACTGGCGTATGTGTTTCGGAGTTTTCGGGGTTTTCCACTTTTCAACAGTTTCTATCTTTGCCGGATCCACCTTAATACCTTCTTTATTCACTATGTGACCGAGGAATTGAACTTCTTTCAACCAAAATGCACACTTTGAAAACTTAGCGTACAATTCTTCCTTCCTCAATACTTCTAACACCTTTCTCAAATGTTCACCTTGTTCTTGGTCATTCTTTGAGTAAATAAGTATGTCATCAATGAAAACAATGACAAACTTGTCAAGGTATGGTCCACACACTCGGTTCATAAGGTCCATGAACACAGCTGGTGCATTAGTTAAACCAAACGGCATAACCATAAACTCGTAATGACCGTAACGTGTTCTGAAAGCAGTCTTTGGAATATCATCTTCTTTCACCCGCATTTGATGATACCCGGAACGTAAGTCGATCTTTGAATAAATAGACGAGCCTTGTAGTTGATCAAATAAGTCGTCGATTCTTGGTAGTGGGTAGCGGTTCTTGATGGTAAGTTTGTTCAACTCTCGGTAGTCGATACACAACCTGAATGTACCATCTTTCTTCTTTACAAACAAAATAGGAGCTCCCCACGGTGATGTGCTTGGTCGAATGAAACCACGCTCTAAAAGTTCTTGTAATTGGCTTTGCAGTTCTTTCATCTCGCTAGGTGCGAGTCTGTAAGGAGCACGAGCTATTGGTGCAGCTCCTGGTACAAGATCTATTTGAAATTCAACTGATCGATGTGGGGGTAATCCCGGTAATTCTTTCGGAAATACATCGGGAAATTCTTTTGCAATGGGAACATCATTGATGCTCTTTTCTTCAGTTTGTACTTTCTCGACGTGTGCTAGAACAGCATAGCAACCTTTTCTTATTAGTTTTTGTGCCTTCAAATTACTAATAAGATGTAGCTTCGTGTTGCCCTTTTCTCCGTACACCATTAAGGGTTTTCCTTTTTCTCGTATAATGCGAATTGCATTTTTGTAACAAACGATCTCTGCTTTCACTTCTTTCAACCAGTCCATACCGATTATCACATCAAAAATCCCTAACTCTACTGGTATCAAATCAATCTTAAATGATTCGCTAACCAGTTTAATTTCTCGATTCCGACATATATTATCTGCTGAAATTAATTTACCATTTGCTAATTCGAGTAAAAATTTACTATCCAAAGGCGTCAATGGACAACTTAATTTAGCACAAAAATCTCTACTCATATAGCTTCTATCCGCACCCGAATCAAATAAAACGTAAGTAGATTTATTATCAATAAGAAACGTACCAGTAACAAGCTCCGGGTCTTCCTGTGCCTCTGCCGCATTAATATTGAAAACTCTTCTGCTGCCTTGTCCATTCGTGTTCTCCTGGTTCGGGCAATTTCTAATAATGTGGCCCGGTTTTCCACATTTATAACAAACTACATTGGCATAACTTACTCCGACACTACTTGCTCCACCATTATTCATTTCGACACCATTTGTTCCTTTCGTTCTATTAACCCCTGGTCCGTAGACCTCACACTTTGCCGTGCTATGAACATTTCTTTTACACTTGTTGCAAAATTTGGTGCAGAACCCCGAGTGATACTTTTCACACCTTTGGCATAGCTGCTTCTGATTGTTGTTGTTGTTGCGGTTATTATTGTTGTTGGGATGATTGTTGTAGTTGCTGTTGTTATTGTTGTTGTTGTTGTTGTTGTTGTTGTTGTTGTTGGGCCGTTTGTTGTAGTTGCGATTGATGTTGCGATTGTTGGGATAATTGTTGCGATTATTGTTGTAATTGCTGTTGTTGTTGTATTGGTGATTCTTATCACCGTTTTCCTCCCACTTTCTTTTGACTTGCTTCACATTGGCCTCTTCAGCAGTCTGTTCTTTAATTCTTTCTTCAATTTGGTTCACTAGTTTGTGAGCCATTCTACATGCCTGTTGTATGGAGGCGGGCTCGTGTGAACTTATATCTTCTTGGATCCTTTCCGATAATCCTTTCACAAACGCGTCGATCTTCTCTTCCTCATCTTCGAATGCTCCCGGACACAATAGGCACAATTCTGTGAATCGTCTTTCGTACATGGTAATATCAAATCCTTGGGTTCGTAACCCTCTAAGTTCTGTCTTGAGCTTATTGACCTCGGTTCTGGGACGGTACTTCTCGTTCATCAAGTGCTTGAATGCTGACCACGATAGTGCGTACACATCATCTTGTCCCACTTGCTCTAGATAGGTATTCCACCATGTTAATGCAGAACCTGTGAAGGTATGCGTAGCATACTTCACTTTGTCCTCTTCAGTACACTTACTTATGGCAAACACCGATTCGACCTTCTCGGTCCACCGTTTCAATCCGATCGGTCCTTCGGTTCCATCAAATTCCAAAGGTTTGCAGGCAGTGAATTCTTTGTAGGTGCATCCTACACGATTTCCTGTACTGCTAGATCCAAGGTTATTGTTGGTATGTAGCGCAGCTTGTACTGCGGCTATGTTTGAAGCTAGAAAAGTACGGAATTCCTCTTCATTCATATTCACGGTGTGTCGAGTAGTCGGTGCCATTTCCTTCAAAATAGTCAAATGGAACAAGTTAATCATACAGAATATTAAGAGTAGTTAATAGTATTTCGTAGCATAATATGAACTCATTTATAAAAGTTTTTTCTTCATATTAGCGTTTTATAAGTTTAAATTCGGGTAGTACCTGCCCGTTAATTTCATACTTAGTAGCTAATATACAATTCAACTACTACAATTCTATATGAAAAACTGATTATAATAATATTTCGCGTTCAAACTTTTACACAATATTTTACAAACTTACAATACCGCTTATTTTACATATAGCATGAAATATAGCACACAATAAATTTGATACAAGATGGTTGTGAAGATAATTCTAGCTAGTACACAAGTCGTTCAGCAAAGGCAATAAAGACACGTAATTCATACGTCCAGAAACAAGTTATGCATTCTGATTTTACTAGGATTACTTCCCATCATTGGTCTTGTGGAGGATAACCGTTATGGCCATTGATAAGACAGCGTGTTGTAACGTCGTCAAAGGGACGAGGGTTACGTAATGTCCAACAGTCCCGTAACAATCTAAAAACCTCATTTCTTACCCCAATTACCGACTCCGTCACTTGTGGGAACGTTTTGTTTAATAGTTGTAGCCCGATGTTCTTGTTCTCACTTTGGTGAGAAGCGAACATTACTAATCCGTAAGCATGACATGCTTCTTTATGTTGCATGTTAGCCGCTTTTTCTAAATCACGAAGTCCAATATTCGGATATATTGAGTCAAAATAATTTCTTAACCCAATGCGTAAAATAGCATTTGGGTTCCCCGCAATATATGCGTCAAAGTAAAGACATCGTAACTTATGGATTTCCCAATGTGATATCCCCCATCTTTCGAACGAAAGCCTTTTATAAACCAAGGCATTCTTGGAACGTTCTTCGAATGTCTTACAAACTAATCTCGCCTTAAATAGTTGTACCGAAGAATTTTGACCGACTCTAGACAAGATTTCATCAATCATGTCTCCGGGTAGGTCTCTTAAAATATTGGGTTGTCTATCCATTTTGTGTTTTTATACTGTAAAATAGACAAGAGTTAGATTCATAAAAAAAATACTTATTAATACAAGTAATTTTTACATATATCATAAAGCATAAGCACACTATATTACATATATTACACCACACGAATACAACTATCTTATTCCGACTAGCTTGTTTCTTCTTCTTCGGTTTTGGTTCGTTTTGCCAAGTTTCTAGGGATATATGATGTTCCCCTAATACGAGCCATAGTTTTCCACATTGGTTTAGAAAAACCTGGTGGTTTAGAGGTTCCCGGGTCATTGTTACAACTTAAGGACTTCGGGGGTTGACGATACATATAAAGTTCATCGGGGTTGGAATTAGATTTCTCTATTTTTATGCCCTTTCCCTTATTATTTTCTTTTGCCTTTTTAAATTCAGTTGGGGTAATTTCTATAACATCATCGGAATTCTCGTCGGAATCTGATTCATCGGAGAATTGGTAATCCTCCCAATATTTTGCTTCCTTGGCGGAAACACCATTGACCATAATTAACCTTGGTCGGTTGGTTGAGGATTTTCTTTTACTTAACCGTTTTATTATTTCCCCCACCGGTTCTATTTCTTCATCCGGTTCCGATTCTTCTTCCGGTTCCGATTCTTCTTCCGGTTCCGACTCTTCTTCCGGTTCCTCTTCGGGAACTTGTGAATCAGTCCACGAATCATTCCAATTTACATTTGACTCTTCATTATTATTAGGTGAGTCAATGGGACTTGTTCTAGAGGTAGACATCTATCACATAATATCAAACGCGTTAAGAGATTAATATATCACATAACATTCACATGTTAAAAATATATAGTTTCCAACAAAATTTGTTAAGCAATCGTTTTTCAAGTAAACACAGTCGAAATCCAGACTCACTAATGCATCCTAACAAACTCGATAAGACACACTAATGCAAAATTCTGGTTCTCTAAGACCAACGCTCGGATACCAACTGAAATGTCCCGTTCTTATTGATTAAAAATGTTTCATATTAATTGATTTCGTTGCGAGGTTTTGACCTCTATATGAGACATTTTTCAAAGACTGCATTCATTTTAAAACAAACCATAACCTTTATTTCATCAATAAAGGTTTAAAAAAAATTTACGTAGATTATCAAATAATGATACCCTAAAATATCCTATTTACACACGACCATTACATAATGGTTTACAATACAAATATGTTACAACAAAATAAGTTTCTTGAATGCAGTTTTTACACAATATCATACAAGCATGGACTCCAAATCTCGTCCTTATTTAAGTATGCGACAGCGGAAGCTCTTAATAATCACCTGAGAATAAACATGCTTAAAACATCAACAAAAATGTTGGTGAGTTATAGGTTTAACCTATATATATCAAATCATAATTATAGACCACACGATTTCATATTTCAATACACATCCCATACATAGAGATAAAAATCATTCATACGGTGAACACCTGGTAACCGACATTAACAAGATGCATATATAAGAATATCCCCATCATTCCGGGACACCCTTCGGATATGATATAAATTTCGAAGTACTAAAGCATCCGGTACTTTGGATGGGGTTTGTTAGGCCCAATAGATCTATCTTTAGGATTCGCATCAATTAGGGTGTCTGTTCCCTAATTCTTAGATTACCAGACTTAATAAAAAGGGGCATATTCGATTTCGATAATTCAACCATAGAATGTAGTTTCACGTACTTGTGTCTATTTTGTAAATCATTTATAAAACCTGCATGTATTCTCATCCCAAAAATATTAGATTTTAAAAGTGGAACTATAACTCACTTTCACAGATTTTTACTTCGTCGGGAAGTAAGACTTGGCCACTGGTTGATTCACGAACCTATAACAATATATACATATATATCAAAGTATGTTCAAAATATATTTACAACACTTTTAATATATTTTGATGTTTTAAGTTTATTGAGTCAGCTGTCCTCGTTAGTAACCTACAACTAGTTGTCCACAGTTAGATGTACAGAAATAAATCGATAAATATTATCTTGAATCAATCCACGGCCCAGTGTATACGTATCTCAGTATTGATCACAACTCAAACTATATATATTTTGAAATCAACCTCAACCCTGTATAGCTAACTCCAACATTCACATATAGAGTGTCTATGGTTGTTCCGAAATATATATAGATGTGTCGACATGATAGGTCGAAACATTGTATACATGTCTATGGTATCTCAAGATTACATAATATACAATACAAGTTGATTACGGAATGGTTGGAATAGATTTGTTACCAATTTTCACGTAGCTAAAATGAGAAAAATTATCCAATCTTGTTTTACCCATAACTTCTTCATTTTAAATCCGTTTTGAGTGAATCAAATTGCTATGGTTTCATATTGAACTCTATTTTATGAATCTAAACAGAAAAAGTATAGGTTTATAGTCGGAAAAATAAGTTACAAGTCTTTTTTGTAAAGGTAGTCATTTTAAGTCGAAAGAACGACGTCTAGATGACCATTTTAGAAAACATACTTCCACTTTGAGTTTAACCATAATTTTTGGATATAGTTTCATGTTCATAATAAAAATCATTTTCTCAGAATAATAACTTTTAAATCAAAGTTTATCATAGTTTTTAATTAACTAACCCAAACCAGCCCGCGGTGTTACTACGACGGCGTAAATCCAGTTTTACGATGTTTTTCGTGTTTCCAGGTTTTAAATCATTAAGTTAGCATATCATATAGATATAGAACATGTGTTTAGTTGATTTTAAAAGTCAAGTTAGAAGGATTAACTTTTGTTTGCGAACAAGTTTAGAATTAACTAAACTATGTTCTAGTGATTACAAGTTTAAACCTTCGAATAAGATAGCTTTATATGTATGAATCGAATGATGTTATGAACATCATTACTACCTTAAGTTCCTTGGATAAACCTACTGGAAAAGAGAAAAATGGATCTAGCTTCAACGGATCCTTGGATGGCTCGAAGTTCTTGAAGCAGAATCATGACACGAAAACAAGTTCAAGTAAGATCATCACTTGAAATAAGATTGTTATAGTTATAGAAATTGAACCAAAGTTTGAATATGATTATTACCTTGTATTAGAATGATAACCTACTGTAAGAAACAAAGATTTCTTGAGGTTGGATGATCACCTTACAAGATTGGAAGTGAGCTAGCAAACTTGAAAGTATTCTTGATTTTATGTAACTAGAACTTGTAGAATTTATGAAAAACACTTAGAACTTGAAGATAGAAGTTGAGAGAGATCAATTAGATGAAGAAAATTGAAGAATGAAAGTGTTTGTAGGTGTTTTTGGTCGTTGGTGTATGGATTAGATATAAAGGATATGTAATTTTGTTTTCATGTAAATAAGTCATGAATGATTACTCATATTTTTGTTATTTTATGAGATATTTCATGCTAGTTTCCAAATCATGCTAGTTTCCATAAGTTCACACGAGCCCGTCTCCATACAACAGGCATGTAGAATGGCTCACAAACTAGTGAACCAGATTGAAGAAAGAATTAAAGAACAGACTGCTGAAGAGGCCAATGTGAAGCAAGTCAAAAGAAAGTGGGAGGAAAACGGTGATAAGAATCACCAATACAACAACAACAGCAATTACAACAATAATCGCAACAATTATCCCAACAATCGCAACATCAATCGCAACTACAACAAACGGCCCAACAACAACAACAACAACAGCAACTACAACAATCGTCCCAACAACAATAATAACCGCAACAATAACAACAATCAGAAGCATCTATGCCAAAGGTGTGAAAAGTATCACTCGTGGTTCTGCACCAAATTTTGCAACAAGTGTAAAAGAAATGGTCATAGCGCGGCGAAGTGTGAGGTTTACGGACCAGGGGTTAATAGAACGAAAGGAACAAATGGTGTCGGAACGAGTAATGGCGAAGCAAGTAGTGTCGGAGCAAGTTATGCCAATGTAGTTTGTTATAAATGTGGAAAACCGGGCCACATTATTAGAAATTTTCCGAACCAGGAGAACACGAATGGACAAGGCCGCGGAAGAGTTTTCAATATTAATGCGGCAGAGGCACAGGAAGACCCGGAGCTTGTTACGGGTACGTTTCTTATTGACAATAAATCTGCTTACGTTTTATTTGATTCGGGTGCGGATAGAAGCTATATGAGTAGAGATTTTTGTGCTAAATTAAGTTGTCCATTGACGCCTTTGGATAGTAAATTTTTACTCGAATTAGCAAATGGTAAATTAATTTCAGCAGATAATATATGTCGGAATCGAGAAATTAAATTGGTTAGCGAAACATTTAAGATTGATTTGATACCAGTAGAGTTAGGGAGTTTTGATGTGATAATCGGTATGGACTGGTTGAAAGAAGTGAAAGCAGAGATCGTTTGTTACAAAAATGCAATTCGCATTATACGAGAAAAAGGAAAACCCTTAATGGTGTACGGAGAAAAGGGCAACACGAAGCTACATCTTATTAGTAATTTGAAGGCACAAAAACTAATAAGAAAAGGTTGCTATGCTGTTCTAGCACACGTCGAGAAAGTACAAACAGAAGAAAAGAGCATCAATGATGTTCCCATTGCAAAAGAATTTCCCGATGTATTTCCGAAAGAATTACCGGGATTACCCCCACATCGATCCGTTGAATTTCAAATAGATCTTATACCAGGAGCTGCACCAATAGCTCGTGCTCCTTACAGACTCGCACCCAGCGAGATGAAAGAACTGCAAAGCCAATTACAAGAACTTTTAGAGCGTGGTTTTATTCGACCAAGCACATCACCGTGGGGAGCTCCTGTTTTGTTTGTCAAGAAGAAAGATGGTACATTCAGGTTGTGTATCGACTACCGAGAGTTGAACAAACTTACCATCAAGAACCGCTACCCACTACCAAGAATTGACGACTTATTTGATCAACTACAAGGCTCGTCTGTTTATTTAAAGATTGACTTACGTTCCGGGTATCATCAAATGCGGGTGAAAGAAGATGATATTCCAAAGACTGCTTTCAGAACACGTTACGGTCATTACGAGTTCATGGTCATGCCGTTTGGTTTAACTAATGCACCAGCTGTGTTCATGAACCTTATGAACCGAGTGTGTGGACCATACCTTGACAAGTTTGTCATTGTTTTCATTGATGACATACTTATTTACTCAAAGAATGACCAAGAACACGGTGAACATTTGAGAAAGGTGTTAGAAGTGTTGAGGAAGGAAGAATTGTACGCTAAGTTTTCAAAGTGTGCATTTTAGTTGGAAGAAGTTCAATTCCTCGGTCACATAGTGAACAAAGAAGGTATTAAGGTGGATCCGGCAAAGATAGAAACTGTTGAAAAGTGGGAAACCCCAAAAAACTCCAAAACACATACGCCAGTTTTTAGGACTAGCTGGTTACTACAGAAGGTTCATCCAAGACTTTTCCAGAATAGCAAAACCCTTGACTGCATTAACGCATAAAGGGAAGAAATTTGAATGGAATGATGAACAAGAGAAAGCGTTTCAGTTATTGAAGAAAAAGCTAACTACGGCACCTATATTGTTATTGCCTGAAGGGAATGATGATTTTGTGATTTATTGTGACGCATCAAAGCAAGGTCTCGGTTGTGTATTAATGCAACGAACGAAGGTGATTGCTTATGCGTCTAGACAATTGAAGATTCACGAACAAAATTATACGACGCATGATTTGGAATTAGGCGCGGTTGTTTTTGCATTAAAGACTTGGAGGCACTACTTATATGGGGTCAAAAGTATTATATATACTGACCACAAAAGTCTTCAACACATATTTAATCAGAAACAACTGAATATGAGGCAGCGTAGGTGGATTGAATTGTTGAATGATTATGACTTTGAGATTCGTTACCACCCGGGGAAGGCAAATGTGGTAGCCGATGCCTTGAGCAGGAAGGACAGAGAACCCATTCGAGTAAAATCTATGAATATAATGATTCATAATAACCTTACTACTCAAATAAAGGAGGCGCAACAAGGAGTTTTAAAAGAGGGAAATTTAAAGGATGAGATACCCAAAGGATCGAAGAAGCATCTTAATATTCGGGAAGACGGAACCCGGTATAGGGCTGAAAGGATTTGGGTACCAAAATTTGGAGATATGAGAGAAATGGTACTTAGAGAAGCTTATAAAACCAGATACTCAATACATCCTGGAACGGGGAAGATGTACAAGGATCTCAAGAAACATTTTTGGTGGCCGGGTATGAAAGCCGATGTTGCTAAATACGTAGGAGAATGTTTGACGTGTTCTAAGGTGAAATGTCCCGTTCTTATTGATTAAAAACGTTCCATATTAATTGATTTCGTTGCGAGTTTTTGACCTCTATATGAGACGTTTTTCAAAGACTGCATTCATTTTTAAAACAAACCATAACCTTTATTTCATAAATAAAGGTTTAAAAAGCTTTACGTAGATTATCAAATAATGATAATCTAAAATATCCTGTTTACACACGACCATTACATAATGGTTTACAATACAAATATGTTACATCGAAATCAGTTTCTTGAATGCAATTTTTACACAATATCATACAAACATGGACTCCAAATCTTGTCCTTATTTTAGTATGCAACAGCGGAAGCTCTTAATATTCACCTGAGAATAAACATGCTTTAAACGTCAACAAAAATGTTGGTGAGTTATAGGTTTAACCTATATATATCAAATCGTAACAATAGACCACAAGATTTCATATTTCAATACACATCCCATACATAGAGATAAAAATCATTCATATGGTGAGCACCTGGTAACCGACAATAACAAGATGCATATATAAGAATATCCCCATCATTCTGGGACACCCTTCGGATATGATATAAATTTCGAAGTACTAAAGCATCCGGTACTTTGGATGGGGTTTGTTAGGCCCAATAGATCTATCTTTAGGATTCGCGTCAATTAGGGTGTCTGTTCCCTAATTCTTAGATTACCAGACTTAATAAAAAGGGGCATATTCGATTTCGATAATTCAACCATAGAATGTAGTTTCAAGTACTTGTGTCTATTTTGTAAATCATTTATAAAACCTGCATGTATTCTCATCCCAAAAATATTAGATTTTAAAAGTGGGACTATAACTCACTTTCACAGATTTTTACTTCGTCGGGAAGTAAGACTTGGCCACTGGTTGATTCACGAACCTATAACAATATATACATATATATCAAAGTATGTTCAAAATATATTTACAACACTTTTAATATATTTTGATGTTTTAAGTTTATTAAGTCAGCTGTCTTCGTTAGTAACCTACAACTAGTTGTCCACAGTTAGATGTACAGAAATAAATCGATAAATATTATCTTGAATCAATCCACGACCCAGTGTATACGTATCTCAGTATTGATCACAACTCAAACTATATATATTTTGGAATCAACCTCAACCCTGTATAGCTAACTCCAACATTCACATATAGAGTGTATATGGTTGTTCCGAAATATATATAGATGTGTCGACATGATAGGTCGAAACATTATATACGTGTCTATGGTATCTCAAGATTACATAATATACAATACAAGTTGATTAAGTTATGGTTGGAATAGATTTGTTACCAATTTTCACGTAGCTAAAATGAGAAAAATTATCCAATCTTGTTTTACCCATAACTTCTTCATTTTAAATCCGTTTTGAGTGAATCAAATTGCTATGGTTTCATATTGAACTCTATTTTATGAATCTAAACAGAAAAAGTATAGGTTTATAGTCGGAAAAATAAGTTACAAGTCGTTTTTGTAAAGGTAGTCATTTCAGTCGAAAGAACGACGTCTAGATGACCATTTTAGAAAACATACTTCCACTTTGAGTTTAACCATAATTTTTGGATATAGTTTCATGTTCATAATAAAAATCATTTTCTCAGAATAACAACTTTTAAATCAAAGTTTATCATAGTTTTTAATTAACTAACCCAAAACAGCCCGCGGTGTTACTACGACGGCGTAAATCCGGTTTTACGGTGTTTTTCGTGTTTCCAGGTTTTAAATCATTAAGTTAGCATATCATATAGATATAGAACATATGTTTAGTTGATTTTAAAAGTCAAGTTAGAAGGATTAACTTTTGTTTGCGAACAAGTTTAGAATTAACTAAACTATGTTCTAGTGATTACAAGTTTAAACCTTCGAATAAGATAGCTTTATATGTATGAATCGAATGATGTTATGAACATCATTACTACCTTAATTTCTTTGGATAAACCTACTGGAAAAGAGAAAAATTGATCTAGCTTCAATGGATCCTTGGATGGCTCGAAGTTCTTGAAGCAGAATCATGACACGAAAACAAGTTCAAGTAAGATCATCACTTGAAATAAGATTGTTATAGTTATAGAAATTGAACCAAAGTTTGAATATGATTATTACCTTGTATTAGAATGATAACCTACTGTAAGAAACATATATTTCTTGAGGTTGGATGATCACCTTACAAGATTGGAAGTGAGCTAGCAAACTTGAAAGTATTCTTGATTTTATGAAACTAGAACTTTTGGAATTTATGAAGAACACTTAGAACTTGAAGATAGAACTTGAGAGAGATCAATTAGATGAAGAAAATTGAAGAATGAAAGTGTTTGTAGGTGTTTTTGGTCGTTGGTTTATGGATTAGATATAAAGGATATGTAATTTTGTTTTCATGTAAATAAGTCATGAATGATTACTCATATTTTTGTAATTTTATGAGAAATTTCATGCTAGTTGCCAAATGATGGTTCCCACATGTGTTAGGTGACTCACATGGGCTGCTAAGAGCTGATCATTGGAGTGTATATACCAATAGTACATACATCTAAAAGCTGTGTATTGTACGAGTACGAATACGGGTGCATACGAGTAGAATTGTTGATGAAACTGAACGAGGATGTAATTGTAAGCATTTTTGTTAAGTAGAAGTATTTTGATAAGTGTCTTGAAGTCTTTCAAAAGTGTATGAATACATATTAAAACACTACATGTATATACATTTTAACTGAGTCGTTAAGTCATCGTTAGTCGTTACATGTAAATGTTGTTTTGAAACCTTTAGGTTAACGATCTTGTTAAATGTTGTTAACCCAATGTTTATAATATCAAAAGAGATTTTAAATTATTATATTATCATGATATTATGATGTACGAATATATCTTAATATGATATATATACATTAAATGTCGTTACAACGATAATCGTTACATATATGTCTCGTTTCAAAATCATTAAGTTAGTAGTCTTGTTTTTACATATGTAGTTCATTGTTAATATACTTAATGATATGTTTACTTATCATAATATCATGTTAACTATATATATAACCATATATATGTCATCATATAGTTTTTACAAGTTTTAACGTTCGTGAATCACCGGTCAACTTGGGCAGTCAATTGTCTATATGAAACCTATTTCAATTAATCAAGTCTTAACAAGTTTGATTGCTTAATATGTTGGAAACATTTAATCATGTAAATATCAATCTCAATTAATATATATAAACATGGAAAAGTTCAGGTCACTACAGTACCTACCCGTTAAATAAATTTCGTCCCGAAATTTTAAGCTGTTGAAGGTGTTGACGAATCTTCTGGAAAGAGATGCGGGTATTTCTTCTTCATCTGATCTTCACGCTCCCAGGTGAACTCGGGTCCTCTACGAGCATTCCATCGAACCTTAACAATTGGTATCTTGTTTTGCTTAAGTCTTTTAACCTCACGATCCATTATTTCGACGGGTTCTTCAATGAATTGAAGTTTTTCGTTGATTTGGATTTCATCTAATGGAATAGTGAGATCTTCTTTAGCAAAACATTTCTTCAAATTCGAGACGTGGAAATTGTTATGTACAGCCGCGAGTTGTTGAGGTAACTCAAGTCGGTAAGCTACTGGTCCGACACGATCAATAATCTTGAATGGTCCAATATACCTTGGATTTAATTTCCCTCGTTTACCAAATCGAACAACGCCTTTCCAAGGTGCAACTTTAAGCATGACCATCTCTCCAATTTCAAATTCTATATCTTTTCTTTTAATGTCAGCGTAGCTCTTTTGTCGACTTTGGGCGGTTTTCAACCGTTGTTGAATTTGGATGATCTTCTCGGTAGTTTCTTGTATAATCTCCGGACCCGTAATCTGTCTAACCCCCACTTCACTCCAACAAATCGGAGACCTGCACTTTCTACCATAAAGTGCTTCAAACGGCGCCATCTCAATGCTTGAATGGTAGTTGTTGTTGTAGGAAAATTCTTCTAACGGTAGATGTCGATCCCAACTGTTTCCGAAATCAATAACACATGCTCGTAGCATGTCTTCAAGCGTTTGTATCGTCCTTTCACTCTGCCCATCAGCTTGTGGATGATAGGCAGTACTCATGTCTAGACGAGTTCCTAATGCTTGCTGTAATGTCTGCCAGAATCTTGAAATAAATCTGCCATCCCTATCAGAGATAATAGAGATTGGTATTCCATGTCTGGAGATGACTTCCTTCAAATACAGTCGTGCTAACTTCTCCATCTTGTCATCTTCTCTTATTGGCAGGAAGTGTGCTGATTTGGTGAGACGATCAACTATTACCCAAATAGTATCAAAACCACTTGCAGTCCTTGGCAATTTAGTGAAGAAATCCATGGTAATGTTTTCCCATTTCCATTCTGGGATTTCGGGTTGTTGAAGTAGACCTGATGGTTTCTGATGCTCAGCTTTGACCTTAGAACACGTCAAACATTCTCCTACGTATTTAGCAACATCGGCTTTCATACCCGGCCACCAAAAATGTTTCTTGAGATCCTTGTACATCTTCCCCGTTCCAGGATGTATTGAGTATCTGGTTTTATGAGCTTCTCTAAGTACCATTTCTCTCATATCTCCAAATTTTGGTACCCAAATCCTTTCAGTCCTATACCGGGTTCCGTCTTCCCGAATATTAAGATGCTTCTCCGATCCTTTGGGTATTTCATCCTTTAAATTTCCCTCTTTTAAAACTCCTTGTTGCGCCTCCTTTATTTGAGTAGTAAGGTTATTAAGAATCATTATATTCATAGATTTTACTCGAATGGGTTCTCTGTCCTTCCTGCTCAAGGCATCGGCTACCACATTTGCCTTCCCCGGGTGGTAACGAATCTCAAAGTCGTAATCATTCAATAATTAAATCCACCTACGCTGCCTCATATTCAGTTGTTTCTGATTAAATATGTGTTGAAGACTTTTGTGGTCGGTATATATAATACTTTTGACCCCATATAAGTAGTGCCTCCAAGTCTTTAATGCAAAAACAACCGCGCCTAATTCCAAATCATGCGTCGTATAATTTTGTTCGTGAATCTTCAATTGTCTAGACGCATAAGCAATCACCTTCATTCGTTGCATTAATACACAACCGAGACCTTGCTTTGATGCGTCACAATAAATCACAAAATCATCATTCCCTTCAGGCAATTACAATATAGGTGCCGTAGTTAGCTTTTTCTTCAATAACTGAAACGCTTTCTCTTGTTCATCATTCCATTCAAATTTCTTCCCTTTATGCGTTAATGCAGTCAAGGGTTTTGCTATTCTGGAAAAGTCTTGGATGAACCTTCTGTAGTAACCAGCTAGTCCTAAAAACTGGCGTATGTGTTTCGGAGTTTTCGGGGTTTCCCACTTTTCAACAGTTTCTATCTTTGCCGGATCCACCTTAATACCTTCTTTGTTCACTAAGTGACCGAGGAATTGAACTTCTTCCAACCAAAATGCACACTTTGAAAACTTAGCGTACAATTCTTCCTTCCTCAATACTTCTAACACCTTTTTCGAATGTTCACCGTGTTCTTGGTCATTCTTTGAGTAAATAAGTATGTCATCAATGAAAACAATGACAAACTTGTCAAGGTATGGTCCACACACTCGGTTCAGAAGGTCCATGAACACAGCTGGTGCATTAGTTAAACCAAATGGCATGACCATAAACTCGTAATGACCGTAACGTGTTCTGAAAGCAGTCTTTGGAATATCATCTTCTTTCACCCGCATTTGATGATCCCGGAACGTAAGTCAATCTTTGAATAAACAGACGAGCCTTGTAGTTGATCAAATAAGTCGTCGATTCTTGGTAGTGGGTAGCGGTTCTTGATGGTAAGTTTGTTCAACTATCGGTAGTCGATACACAACCTGAATGTACCATCTTTCTTCTTGACAAACAAAACAGGAGCTCCCCACGGTGATGTACTTGGTCGAATGAAACCATGCTCTAAAAGTTCTTGTAATTGGCTTTGCAGTTCTTTCATCTCGCTGGGTGCGAGTCTGTAAGGAGCACAAGCTATTGGTGCAGCTCCTGGTACAAGATCTATTTGAAATTCAACGGATCGATGTGGGGGTAATCCCGGTAATTCTTTCGGAAATACATCGGGAAATTCTTTTGCGACGGGAACATCATTGATGCTCTTTTCTTCAGTGTGTACTTTCTCGACGTGTGCTAGAACAGCATAGCAACCTTTTCTTATTAGTTTTTGTGCCTTCAAATTACTAATAAGATGTAGCTTCGTGTTGCCCTTTTCTCCGTACACCATTAAGGGTTTTCCTTTTTCTCGTATAATGCGAATTGCATTTTTGTAACAAACGATCTCCGCTTTCACTTCTTTCAACCAGTCCATACCGATTATCACATCAAAACTCCCTAACTCTACTGGTATCAAATCAATCTTAAATGTTTCGCTAACCAGTTTAATTTCTCGATTCCGACATATATTATCTGCTGAAATTAATTTACCATTTGCTAATTCGAGTAAAAATTTACTATCCAAAGGCGTCAATGGACAACTTAATTTAGCACAAAAATCTCTACTCATATAGCTTCTATCCGCACCCGAATCAAATAAAACGTAAGCAGATTTATTGTCAATAAGAAACGTACCCGTAACAAGCTCCGAGTCTTCCTGTGCCTCTACCGCATTAATATTGAAAACTCTTCCACGGCCTTGTCCATTCGTGTTCTCCTGGTTCGGGCAATTTCTAATAATGTGGCCTGGTTTTCCACATTTATAACAAACTATATTGGCATAACTTGCTCCGACACTACTTGCTCCGCCATTACTCGTTCCGACACCATTTGTTCCTTTCGTTCTATTAACCCCTGGTCCGTAGACCTTACACTTCGCCGCGCTATGACCATTTCTTTTACACTTGTTGCAAAAATTGGTGCAGAACCCCGAGTGATTCTTTTCACACCTTTGGCATAGCTGCTTCTGATTGTTGTTGTTGTTGCTGTTGTTGGGCGTTTGTTGTAGTTGCGATTGATGTTGCGATTGTTGGGATAATTGTTGCGATTATTGTTGTAATTGCTGTTGTTGTTGTATTGGTGATTCTTATCACCGTTTTCCTCCCACTTTCTTTTGACTTGCTTCACATTGGCCTCTTCAGCAGTCTGTTCTTTAATTCTTTCTTCAATCTGGTTCACTAGTTTGTGAGCCATTCTACATGCCTGTTGTATGGAGGCGGGCTCGTGTGAACTTATATCTTCTTGGATTCTTTCCGGTAACCCTTTCACAAACGCGTCGATCTTCTCTTCCTCATCTTCGAATGCTCCCGGACACAATAGGTACAATTCTGTGAATCGTCTTTCGTACGTGGTAATATCAAATCCTTGGGTTTGTAACCCTCTAAGTTCTGTCTTGAGCTTATTGACCTCGGTTCTGGGACGGTACTTCTCGTTCATCAAGTGCTTGAATGCTGACCACGGTAGTGCGTACGCATCATCTTGTCCCACTTGCTCTAGATAGGTATTCCACCATGTTAACGCAGAACCTGTGAAGGTATGCGTAGCGTACTTCACTTTGTCCTCTTCAGTACACTTACTTATGGCAAACACCGATTCAACCTTCTCGGTCCACCGTTTCAATCCGATCGGTCCTTCGGTTCCATCAAATTCCAAAGGTTTGCAGGCAGTGAATTCTTTGTAGGTGCATCCTACACGATTTCCTGTACTGCTAGATCCAAGGTTATTGTTGGTATGTAGCGCAGCCTGTACTGCGGCTATGTTTGAAGCTAGAAAAGTACGGAATTCCTCTTCATTCATATTCACGGTGTGTCGAGTAGTCGGTGCCATTTCCTTCAAAATAGTTAAATGGAACAAGTTAATCATACAGAATATTAAGAGTAGTTAATAGTATTTCGTAGCATAATATGAACTCATTTATAAAAGCTTTTTCTTCATATTAGCGTTTTATAAGTTTAAATTCGGGTAGTACCTACCCGTTAAGTTCATACTTAGTAGCTAATATACAATTCAACTACTACAATTCTATATGAAAAACTGATTGTAATAATATTTCGCGTTCAAACTTTTATACAATATTTTACAAACTTACAATACCGCTTATTTTACATAAAGCATGAAATATAGCACACAATAACTTTGATACAAGATAGTTGTGAAAACAATTCTAGCTAGTACACAAGTCGTTCGGCAAAGGCAATAAAGACACGTAATTCATACGTCCAGAAACAAGTCATGCATTCTGGTTTTACTAGGACTACTTCCCATCCTTGGTCTTGTGCAACATAACCGTTATGGCCGTTGATAAGACAGCGTGTTGTAACGTCATCAAAGGGACGAGGGTTACGTAATGTCCAACAGTCCCGTAATAATCTAAAAACCTCATTTCTTACCCCAATTACCGACTCCGTCACTTGTGGAAACGTTTTGTTTAATAGTTGTAGCCCGATGTTCTTGTTCTCACTTTGGTGAGAAGCGAACATTACTAATCCGTAAGCATAACATGCTTCTTTATGTTGCATGTTAGCCGCTTTTTCTAAATCACGAAGTCCAATATTCGGATATATTGAGTCAAAATAATTTCTTAACCCGTTGCGTAAAATAGCATTTGGGTTCCCCGCAATATATGCGTCAAAGTAAACACATCGTAACTTATGGGTTTCCCAATGTGATATCCCCCATCTTTCAAACGAAAGTCTCTTATAAACCAAGACATTCTTGGAACGTTCTTCGAATGTCTTACAAACTGATCTCGCCTTAAATAGTTGTGCCGAAGAATTCTGGCCGACTCTAGACAAGATTTCATCAATCATGTCTCCGGGTAGGTCTCTTAAAATATTGGGTTGTCTATCCATTTTGTGTTTTTAAACTGTAAAATAGACAAGAGTTAGTTTCATAAAAAAATACTTATTAATACAAGCAATTTTTACATATATCATAAAGCATAAGAACACTATATTACATATATTACACCACAAGAATACAACTATCTTATTCCGACTCACTCGTTTCTTCTTCTTCGGTTTTGGTTCGTTTTGCCAAGTTTCTAGGGATATATGATGTTCCCCTAATACGAGCCGTCGTTGTCCACATTGGTTTAGAAAAACCTGGTGGTTTAGAGGTTCCCGGGTCATTGTTACAACTTAAGAACTTCGGGGGTTGACGATACATATAAAGTTCATCGGGGTTGGAATTAGATTTCTCTATTTTTATGCCCTTTCCCTTATTATTTTCTTTTACCTTTTTAAATTCAGTTGGGGTAATTTCTATAACATCATCGGAATTCTCGTCGGAATCCGATTCATCGGAGAATTGGTAATCCTCCCAATATTTTGCTTCCTTGGCGGAAACACCATTGACCATAATTAACTTTGGTCGGTTGGTTGAGGATTTTCTTTTACTTAACCGTTTTATTATTTCCCCCACCGGTTCTATTTCTTCATCCGGTTCCGATTCTTCTTCCGGTTCCGATTCTTCTTCCGGTTCCGACTCTTCTTCCGGTTCCTCTTCGGGAACTTGTGAATCAGTCCACAAATCATTCCAATTTACATTTGACTCTTCATTATTATTAGGTGAGTCAATGGGACTTGTTCTAGAGGTAGACATCTATCACATAATATCAAACACGTTAAGAGATTAATATATCACATAATATTCATATGTTAAAAATATATAGTTTCCAACAAAAATGTTAAGCAATCATTTTTAAAGAAAACACGGTCGAAGTCCAGACTCACTAATGCATCCTAACAAACTCGATAAGACACACTAATGCAAATTTTCTGGTTCTCTAAGACCAACGCTCTGATACCAACTGAAATGTCCCGTTCTTATTGATTAAAAACGTTCCATATTAATTGATTTCGTTGCGAGGTTTTGACCTCTATATGAGACGTTTTTCAAAGACTGCATTCATTTTTAAAACAAACCATAACCTTTATTTCATAAATAAAGGTTTAAAAAGCTTTACGTAGATTATCAAATAATGATAATCTAAAATATCCTGTTTACACACGACCATTACATAATGGTTTACAATACAAATATGTTACATCGAAATCAGTTTCTTGAATGCAGTTTTTACACAATATCATACAAACATGGACTCCAAATCTTGTCCTTATTTTAGTATGCAACAGCGGAAGCTCTTAATATTCACCTGAGAATAAACATGCTTTAAACGTCAACAAAAATGTTGGTGAGTTATAGGTTTAACCTATATATATCAAATCGTAACAATAGACCACAAGATTTCATATTTCAATACACATCCCATACATAGAGATAAAAATCATTCATATGGTGAACACCTGGTAACCGACAATAACAAGATGCATATATAAGAATATCCCCATCATTCCGGGACACCCTTCGGATATGATATAAATTTCGAAGTACTAAAGCATCCGGTACTTTGGATGGGGTTTGTTAGGCCCAATAGATCTATCTTTAGGATTCGCGTCAATTAGGGTGTCTGTTCCCTAATTCTTAGATTACCAGACTTAATAAAAAGGGGCATATTCGATTTCGATAATTCAACCATAGAATGTAGTTTCACGTACTTGTGTCTATTTTGTAAATCATTTATAAAACCTGCATGTATTCTCATCCCAAAAATATTAGATTTTAAAAGTGGGACTATAACTCACTTTCACAGATTTTTACTTCGTCGGGAAGTAAGACTTGGCCACTGGTTGATTCACGAACCTATAACAATATATACATATATATCAAAGTATGTTCAAAATATATTTACAACACTTTTAATATATTTTGATGTTTTAAGTTTATTAAGTCAGCTGTCTTCGTTAGTAACCTACAACTAGTTGTCCACAGTTAGATGTACAGAAATAAATCGATAAATATTATCTTGAATCAATCCACGACCCAGTGTATACGTATCTCAGTATTGATCACAACTCAAACTATATATATTTTGGAATCAACCTCAACCCTGTATAGCTAACTCCAACATTCACATATAGAGTGTCTATGGTTGTTCCGAAATATATATAGATGTGTCGACATGATAGGTCGAAACATTGTATACGTGTCTATGGTATCTCAAGATTACATAATATACAATACAAGTTGATTAAGTTATGGTTGGAATAGATTTGTTACCAATTTTCACGTAGCTAAAATGAGAAAAATTATCCAATCTTGTTTTACCCATAACTTCTTCATTTTAAATCCGTTTTGAGTGAATCAAATTGCTATGGTTTCATATTGAACTCTATTTTATGAATCTAAACAGAAAAAGTATAGGTTTATAGTCGGAAAAATAAGTTACAAGTCGTTTTTGTAAAGGTAGTCATTTCAGTCGAAAGAACGACGTCTAGATGACCATTTTAGAAAACATACTTCCACTTTGAGTTTAACCATAATTTTTGGATATAGTTTCATGTTCATAATAAAAATCATTTTCTCAGAATAACAACTTTTAAATCAAAGTTTATCATAGTTTTTAATTAACTAACCCAAAACAGCCCGCGGTGTTACTACGACGGCGTAAATCCGGTTTTACGGTGTTTTTCGTGTTTCCAGGTTTTAAATCATTAAGTTAGCATATCATATAGATATAGAACATGTGTTTAGTTGATTTTAAAAGTCAAGTTAGAAGGATTAACTTTTGTTTGCGAACAAGTTTAGAATTAACTAAACTATGTTCTAGTGATTACAAGTTTAAACCTTCGAATAAGATAGCTTTATATGTATGAATTGAATGATGTTATGAACATCATTACTACCTTAATTTCCTTGGATAAACCTACTGGAAAAGAGAAAAATGGATCTAGCTTCAATGGATCCTTGGATGGCTCGAAGTTCTTGAAGCAGAATCATGACACGAAAACAAGTTCAAGTAAGATCATCACTTGAAATAAGATTGTTATAGTTATAGAAATTGAACCAAAGTTTGAATATGATTATTACCTTGTATTAGAATGATAACCTACTGTAAGAAACAAAGATTTCTTGAGGTTGGATGATCACCTTACAAGATTGGAAGTGAGCTAGCAAACTTGAAAGTATTCTTGATTTTATGAAACTAGAACTTTTGGAATTTATGAAGAACACTTAGAACTTGAAGATAGAACTTGAGAGAGATCAATTAGATGAAGAAAATTGAAGAATGAAAGTGTTTGTAGGTGTTTTTGGTCGTTGGTGTATGGATTAGATATAAAGGATATGTAATTTTGTTTTCATGTAAATAAGTCATGAATGATTACTCATATTTTTGTAATTTTATGAGATATTTCATGCTAGTTGCCAAATGATGGTTCCCACATGTGTTAGGTGACTCACATGGGCTGCTAAGAGCTGATCATTGGAGTGTATATACCAATAGTACATACATCTAAAAGCTGTGTATTGTACGAGTACGAATACGGGTGCATACGAGTAGAATTGTTGATGAAACTGAACGAGGATGTAATTGTAAGCATTTTTGTTAAGTAGAAGTATTTTGATAAGTGTCTTGAAGTCTTTCAAAAGTGTATGAATACATATTAAAACACTACATGTATATACATTTTAACTGAGTCGTTAAGTCATCGTTAGTCGTTACATGTAAATGTTGTTTTGAAACCTTTAGGTTAACGATCTTGTTAAATGTTGTTAACCCAATGTTTATAATATCAAAAGAGATTTTAAATTATTATATTATCATGATATTATGATGTACGAATATATCTTAATATGATATATATACATTAAATGTCGTTACAACGATAATCGTTACATATATGTCTCGTTTCAAAATCATTAAGTTAGTAGTCTTATTTTTACATATGTAGTTCATTGTTAATATACTTAATGATATGTTTACTTATCATAATATCATGTTAACTATATATATAACCATATATATGTCATCATATAGTTTTTACAAGTTTTAACGTTCGTGAATCACCGGTCAACTTGGGTAGTCAATTGTCTATATGAAACCTATTTCAATTAATCAAGTCTTAACAAGTTTGATTGCTTAATATGTTGGAAACATTTAATCATGTAAATATCAATCTCAATTAATATATATAAACATGGAAAAGTTCGGGTCACTACATAAGGTCAAAGTTGAACATCAGAAACTATCAGGTCTACTACAACAACCTGAAATCCCGGAATGGAAATGGGAAAACATTACCATGGATTTCATTACTAAATTGCCAAGGACTGCAAGTGGTTATGATACTATTTGGGTAATAGTTGATCGTCTCACCAAGTCAGCACACTTCCTGCCAATAAGAGAAGATGACAAGACGGAGAAGTTAGCACGACTGTATTTGAAGGAAGTCGTCTCCAGACATGGAATACCAATCTCTATTATCTCTGATAGGGATGGCAGATTAATTTCAAGATTCTGGAAGACATTACAGCAAGCATTAGGAACTCGTCTAGACATGAGTACTGCCTATCATCCACAAACTGATGGGCAGAGTGAAAGGACGATACAAATGCTTGAAGACATGCTACGAGCATGTGTTATTGATTTTGGAAACAGTTGGGATCGACATCTACCGTTAGTAGAATTTTCCTACAACAACAGCTACCATTCAAGCATTAAGATGGCGCCGTTTGAAGCACTTTATGGTAGAAAGTGCAGGTCTCCGATTTGTTGGAGTGAAATGGGGGATAGACAGATTACGGGTCTGGAGATTATACAAGAAACTACCGAGAAGATCATCCAAATTCAACAACGGTTGAAAACCGCCCAAAGTCGACAAAAGAGCTACGCTGACATTAAAAGAAAAGATATAGAATTTGAAATTGGAGAGATGGTCATGCATAAAGTTGCACCTTGGAAAGGCGTTGTTCGATTTGGTAAACGAGGGAAATTAAATCCAAGGTATATTGGACCATTCAAGATTATTGATCATGTCGGACCAGTAGCCTACCGACTTGAGTTACCTCAACAACTCGCGGCTGTACATAACACTTTCCACGTCTCGAATTTGAAGAAATGTTTTGCTAAAGAAGATCTCACTATTCCGTTAGATGAAATCTAAATCAACGAAAAACTCCAATTCATCGAAGAACCCGTCGAAATAATGGATCGTGAGGTTAAAAGACTTAAGCAAAACAAGATACCAATTGTTAAGGTTTGATGGAATGCTCGTAGAGGACCTGAGTTCACCTGGGAGCATGAAGATCAGATGAAGAAGAAATACCCGCATCTATTTCCAGAAGATTCGTCAACACCTTCAACAGCTTAAAATTTCGGGACGAAATTTATTTAACGGGTAGGTACTGTAGTGACCCGAACTTTTCCATGTTTATATATATTAATTGAGATTGATATTTACATGATTAAATGTTTCCAACATGTTAAGTAATCAAACTTGTTAAGACTTGATTAATTGAAATCTGTTTCATATAGACAATTGACCACCCAAGTTGACCGGTGATTCACGAACGTTAAAACTTGTAAAAACTATATGATGACATATATATGGATATATATATATAGTTAACATGATACTATGATAAGTAAACATATCATTAAGTATATTAACAATGAACTACATATGTAAAAACAAGACTACTAACTTAATGATTTTTAAACGAGACATATATGTAACGATTATCGTTGTAAAGACATTTAATGTATATATATCATATTAAGAGATATTCATACATGATAATATCATGATAATATAATAATTTAAAATCTCATTTGATATTATAAAGATTGGGTTAACAACATTTAACAAGATCGTTAACCTAAAGGTTTCAAAACAACACTTACATGTAACGACTAACGATGACTTAACGACTCAGTTTAAATGTATATACATGTAGTGTTTTAATATGTATTTATACACTTTTGAAAGACTTCAATATAATTATCAAAATACTTTGACTTAACAAAAATGCTTACAATTACATCCTCGTTCAGTTTCATCAACAATTCTACTCGTATGCACCCGTATTCGTACTCGTACAATACACAGCTTTTAGATGTATGTACTATTGGTATATACACTCCAATGATCAGCTCTTAGCAGCCCATGTGAGTCACCTAACACATGTGGGAACCATCATTTGGCAACTAGCATGAAATATCTCATAAAATTACAAAAATATGAGTAATCATTCATGACTTATTTACATGAAAACAAAATTACATATCCTTTATATCTAATCCATACACCAACGACCAAAAACACCTACAAACACTTTCATTCTTCAATTTTCTTCATCTAATTGATCTCTCTCAAGTTCTATCTTCAAGTTCTAAGTGTTCTTCATATATTCTACAAGTTCTAGTTACATAAAATCAAGAATACTTTCAAGTTTGCTAGCTCACTTCCAATCTTGTAAGGTGATCATCCAACCTCAAGAAATCTTTGTTTATTACAGTAGGTTATCATTCTAATACAAGGTAATAATCATATTCAGACTTTGGTTCAATTTCTATAACTATAACAATCTTATTTCAAGTGATGATCTTACTTGAACTTGTTTTCGTGTCATGATTCTGCTTCAAGAACTTCGAGCCATCCAAGGATCCGTTGAAGCTAGATCCATTTTTCTCTTTTCCAGTAGGTTTATCCAAGGAACTTAAGGTAGTAATGATGTTCATAACATCATTCGATTCATACATATAAAGCTATCTTATTCGAAGGTTTAAACTTGTAATCACTAGAACATAGTTTAGTTAATTCTAAACTTGTTCGCAAACAAAAGTTAATCCTTCTAACTTGACTTTTAAAATCAACTAAACACATGTTCTATATCTATATGATATGCTAACTTAATGATTTAAAACCTGGAAACACGAAAAACACCGTAAAACCGGATTTACGCCGTCGTAGTAACACGCGGGCTGTTTTGGGTTAGTTAATTAAAAACTATGATAAACTTTGATTTAAAAGTTGTTATTCTGAGAAAATGATTTTTATTATGAACATGAAACTATATCCAAAAATTATGGTTAAACTCAAAGTGGAAGTATGTTTTCTAAAATGGTCATCTAGACGTCGTTCTTTCGACTGAAATGACTACCTTTAAAAAAATGACTTGTAACTTATTTTTCCGACTATAAACCTATACTTTTTCTGTTTATATTCATAAAATAGAGTTCAATATGAAACCATAGCAATTTGATTCACTCAAAATGGATTTAAAATGAAGAAGTTATGGGTAAAACAAGATTGGATAATTTTTCTCATTTTAGCTACGTGAAAATTGGTAACAAATCTATTCCAACCATAACTTAATCAACTTGTATTGTATATTATGTAATCTTGAGATACCATAGACACGTATACAATGTTTCGACCTATCATGTCGACACATCTATATATATTTCGGAACAACCATAGACACTCTATATGTGAATGTTGGAGTTAGCTATACAGGGTTGAGGTTGATTCCAAAATATATATAGTTTGAGTTGTGATCAATACTGAGATACGTATACACTGGGTCGTGGATTGATTCAAGATAATATTTATCGATTTATTTCTGTACATCTAACTGTGGACAACTAGTTGTAGGTTACTAACGAGGACAGCTGACTTAATAAACTTAAAACATCAAAATATATTAAAAGTGTTGTAAATATATTTTGAACATACTTTGATATATATGTATATATTGTTATAGGTTCGTGAATAAACCAGTGGCCAAGTCTTACTTCCCGATGAAGTAAAAATCTGTGAAAGTGAGTTATAGTCCCACTTTTAAAATCTAATATTTTTGGGATGAGAATACATGCAGGTTTTATAAATGATTTACAAAATAGACACAAGTACGTGAAACTACATTCTATGGTTGAATTATCGAAATCGAATATGCCCCTTTTTATCAAGTCTGGTAATCTAAGAATTAGGGAACAGACACCCTAATTGACGCGAATCCTAAAGATAGATCTATTGGGCCTAACAAACCCCATCCAAAGTACCGGATGCTTTAGTACTTCGAAATTTATATCATATCCGAAGGGTGTCCCGGAATGATGGGGATATTCTTATATATGCATCTTGTTAATGTCGGTTACCAGGTGTTCACCATATGAATGATTTTTATCTCTATGTATGGGATGTGTATTGAAATATGAAATCTTGTGGTCTATTATTATGATTTGATATATATAGGTTAAACCTATAACTCACCAACATTTTTGTTGACGTTTTAAGCATGTTTATTCTCAGGTGATTATTAAGAGCTTCCGCTGTCGCATACTTAAATAAGGACGAGATTTGGAGTCCATGCTTGTATGATATTGTGTAAAAACTGCATTCAAGAAACTTATTTTGTTGTAACATATTTGTATTGTAAACCATTATGTAATGGTCGTGTGTAAACAGGATATTTTAGATTATCATTATTTGATAATCTAAGTAAAGTTTTTTTTAAACCTTTATTGATGAAATAAAGGTTATGGTTTGTTTTAAAATGAATGCAGTCTTTGAAAAATGTCTCATATAGAGGTCAAAACTTCGCAACGAAATCAATTAATATGGAACGTTTTTAATCAATAAGAACGGGACATTTCATTCGGAAGGCTATAAATCCTAAACCGTAAATCGGATTAAGGCGAGTCTTAAACGGAACGTCATCTACTCGAACCGAAAAATCTGGAAATTAACTTTTCCAGTAGCCCAGGTTACTGATCAGTTCCAGAAAATAGTAGGTAAGGTGCTCCAGTGGGTTCTTGGTGCTTGATGCTCATCACGGTTCTCATCCTTGATGCTTGTAGCTTCAAGTGTACAACTCGTTGATGGGTTTGCATTATCTTTACCAATTTTTGACCATCATAACACTAGTGTATGTCTAAGATATGTAGCAAAACTCATTTAAGTGTTGTAAGTAGTTTGATGAACCAAAGTTACATCAAGATCTTAGATCCAACACATACATGAGTTCTAATAGTAATATAAAGCTATAAACTTGAAAGTAAACTAAATAAACAAGATCTTAAGTTGTAGAACTTAGATCTTAGTTAGATCTTAAAGGTCCTAGACTAGAAAGTCTAGATGTAGTGTTCTTAAGTTAGATCCTAAGTTATAAGACTTAGATCCTTACTTTAATAAAACCATAAGTTATGAAACTTAGATTTTAATCTTGTAAAATGTATATAAGCTTATAAGCTCTTATTTACAACAAAATTGGAAGACCATAAGCTATAGAAACTTAGATCTAACATAAGTGTATGAAGTTATAACTAGAAAGTTATACTTCCATGTTCTTGAACTTATAAAGTTTAACTTTAGTTTCAAGAAATATGAGATCAAGTTTAACTAGTAATACTTGACCAAATTAACAACATCACAACTTTAAATAAATAAAATGAAGAAATAAACTAAAGTTACAAGTATTATGTTCATGTTTGTTTCATACTTGAGAAGATTCAAATCAAAGTTTGGATCTTAAGGAAATAAACTTCAAGTCTACAAAACATGAACACTAGTAAGCTCTCAAGGCTTATGAGTTTTAGATCTTTAAAACATTTAAGTGTAGAACCATAAGTTATAGAAAATTAGATCCTTATTCTTGGTTCTCCATCAAACAAAGATGGAAGAAACAAGATTACATGAAGATGCAAGCTAGGGAACTTGATCTTTAACAACAACAAACAACAAGTAACTAGTAAATGATGATGATTGGTGGCAGTTTTAAGGAAGAAAAAAAAAGGAGAATAAAGTTTGTTACTTACAAGTTTTGAGAGAAAAAGATGAGAGAAAGAAAGTGCAAGTAATGAGGTGTGTGTAAATGAAGTTGGATACAAGCAAATAAGTAACAAAATAAAATGAAAATGAACTCCTCCCTCCAACAAAAGGACACGGCCAAAGAGCTCCCAAATGGGGAAGTCAAAAGTGATCTTTCAAGTATTGGGAGATGGTGTAAGCTTAAAATGGATTAAAGTTAAATGTATGGGAAAGAGGTCTTGCATGCTTGAAACATTTTTGTCTCCAACTTAGTTTAATTAATCTAGTTTAGTCTTAATAAATTACTAGCATAAAAGTGGGCTCCTAATAGTCCATTAAGAAAAGTAGGGTGAGCTTCCAAGTCCAAAAATAATAAGGGCCCAAGTAAGTAAGCAACAAATTAGTAAAAGCCCAAGTAATTAATGATAATGCTAAAAACGAACATATATTTCATAGCATTATCCCTCAAGAAAGACAAGCTTTTGGTTGCAAATGTTCTATTTACAAGTGATATTCGTTTAAATAATAAAAGGTGAAGACAAAAGACATATTCGACGAATTGAAGACGCAAACGACCAAAAATCTCAAAAGTACAAAGTACAATCAAAGTGGTTCAAATTATTGATGAGAAACGTCTCAAAATTACAAGAGTACAAGACGCAAAACGCAAAACGCAAAATACAAGATATTAAATTGTACGCAAGGACGTTCGAAAATCCGGAACCGGGACCAGAGTCAACTCTCAACGCTTGACGCAACGGACTAAAAATTACAAGTCAACCATGCATATAAATATAATATAATATATAAATAATTCTTAAAATTATTTATATATTATATATATTTAATTAAATCGTCGGCAAGAAGAAAACAACCAAATGTGAGATGTCCCAGCTTGCCATGCGATCGCATGGCCAGGAAGAAGGAATTTCATGCGGTCGCATGACCCAAAATGTCAGGCCACATCTATAAATTTCGCAGTTTTTGGCCAAATAAAACACATCATTTTCTCTTCTCACTCTCACGTATTATATATATATATATATATATTATAATTTTAATTTTAATTTTAATTTAATTTAATAATAATAAGTGTATGTTAGCGAATGTTGTAAGGGTGTAAGTCGAAATTCTGTCCGTGTAACGCTACGCTATTATTAATCATTGTAAGTTATGTTCAACCTTTTTAAATTAATGTCTCATAGCTAAGTTATTATTATGCTTATTTAATGCCAAAGTAATCATGATGTTGGGCTAAATATTAAAGACGGGGTAATTGGGCTTTGTACCATAATTGGGGTTTGGACAAAAGAACGACACTTGTGGAAATTAGACTATGGGCTATTAATGGTCTTTATATTTGTTTAATTAAATGATAGTTTGTTAATTTAATATAAAGATTTACAATTGGACGTACCTATAAATAACCACATACACTCGATCGGACACGATGGGCGGGATATTTATAAGTACTAATAATCGTTTATTTAACCGGACACGGGAATGGATTAATAGTCAATGGACTTATTAAAACAGGGGTGAATTATATACAAAAAAAATTGGTGTAATTATAGTTTAAGTCCCCAATTAGTTGAAATATTTGACTTCGGATATAAGGATAATTTGACGAGGACACTCGCACTTTATATTTATGACTGATGGACTGTTATGGACAAAAACCATACGGACATATTAAATAATCCAGGACAAAGGACAATTAACCCATGGTAATAAAACTAAAATCAACACGTCAAACATCATGATTACGGAAGTTTAAATAAGCATAATTCCTTTATTTCATATTTAATTGCACTTTTAATTATCGTACTTTTTAATTATCGCAATTTTATTTTATCGCACTTTTATTTATCGCAATTTCATTATCGTTATTTACTTTACGCTTTAAATTAAGTTATATTTATTTTTAATATTTTACATTAGGTTTTAACTGCTACTAAAGTTTTAAAATCGACAAACCGGTCATTAAACGGTAAAAACCCCCTTTTATAATAATAATACTACTCCTATATATATATTTTTATACAAATATAGTTTTTAAAAATATAGCGTTAAACTTAGCTAGCTCCCTGTAGAACGAACCGGACTTACTAAAAACTACACTACTGTACGATTAGGTACACGGCCTATAAGTGTTGTAACAAGGTTTAGGTATATCCACTCTATAAAAAAATAAATAACTTGTGTAAAATTGTATCGTATTTAATAGTATTTTGTAGTAAAAATACTACTATTTTGTACCCCTTCGCTTTAACATCAAGTATTTTTGGCGTCGCTGCCGGGGAACTGCTTAAACGCCGGAAGCAAAACGCTATATATATATATTAAAAAAAAGATTTTTATTAAGTTTTAATTTCTTTTTGTAAAAAATACGTTTTAAATATTAAAAAAATACAAAAATATAAAAAGAAAAATAAAATATATATATTTTTAAGAATTGTTCAAAATATATAAAGTATAAAGTATTTTTATTTCTATTTTTAGTTTGTAAAAATATAAGTTTTTATTTCATTTATAAATATTAAAACAGAAAAAAATTATTAAAATTATATTCGGGCTACACTGTAGCAGCCCAAATAATCTAGCCCAATTTTTTAATTCATGCGACCGCATGGATCCGTAGACCAAAACTCATGGACCGAATGATGTACTCTGATACGCCACATCTGATCCTAGTACTGCTTTAATTACAGAGTAATTACAATTATTATTATTAAAAACCCTAATTAGGGTTAATTATAATATTAATTATTTTAGTTTTTAGTTTTAATTTATATTTTAAGTTTTATTTAGTTTTATTAAATATATAAACTTAATACTTTTATAAAATAAATAATATAAAAATAATATTTTTATAAAAATTAGTAATTTTATCATTTTTGTCTCTTTTTATAAATTGTATATTTTTATTATTTAGTACGTAATTTGTATTTTTATCGCTCGTAACTAGTTTTTAATTTAGTATTCGTCGTAGTTCTTTTTATTTCTAGATTTTTAGGATTTGTCGTAAAATCCCTTAAGTGCTTTTTCTTTAGACTAAGATTTAGGTGCTTTAGAATTTTGCGACGCCGTTTTATAAATTTTAGTACCTTTTTAAGTAATTGTCGTTTCGGATATAGAATTCCTTTTAAGCTTTAATACCTTTAGACGTAACTTTTAATTCTTAGTTTTTAGACTTTTAAGTTTTGACGCGCTACGTTCTTTTTATTATTTTTCGACCTTTTATTTTTTGACGTTTTCCGACGCGATCTTTTTCTTTCTTATTTTTCGCCGCTCTAGTTTTTAGGACTTAGAATTTTCTATTTCTTCTCTAAAATTTCTTTAAATTTCGACGAAAAATTATTTTAAGCGGTTAAATTGATAGACATCCAAAATTTTCTGATTCGTAGTAATAGTTGGATTTGTTAGTGGCGAGTTTTGGGCTTCCGATTTAAAGGGTCCTGGCTACCTGCTGCATCTATTGGCTATTCGAAACGTGAACAAAATCAGAAAAGTCTATTAATTTGATAACTTATATAATTTTTATCTTTTATAACTAATAGGATATTCAGTGAATGCACTGAGCAAAACGTTCACCACCTTTTATACGTTCACCACCTGTAACTCGATCAAGACATCTAGCTAATATTGTCGCCGTTGATTTTTCCTTAGAATCATCATCCAGTCGACCAAGTACTCCAATTCCAATTTCCAATATTTCATTTTTTGAACCCGACCTCACAATTGAGAATCCGGAGGATATTCAGGGACAATTCAGAGATCCTGAACCACTAATCTTTCCTCCGGAACCACCAATCATTCAAACAGAGATTGTCGAGGAACAAACCATTAAATCAGAATCCTCTAGTGATTCTGATTCAACAAATTCAATCATGGAAAATCTGGAACCTCTAAGTATGGAAGACCGAATGAGAGCTAAACGCACTGGCCTAGGTCACGCAATTAGTCAACCTGACATTAATGCGCCAGATTATGAAATCAAAGGATAAACCCTACACATGGTAACAAATCAATGCCAATTTAGTGGTGCACCGAAGGAAGATCCAAACGAAAATCTTCGTACCTTTAATAGGATCTGTACTTTATATTTAAAATCCAAGAAGTGGAGGATGAACAGATATATCTCATGTTATTTCCCTGGAATTTAAAGGGAGAAGCCAAAGATTGGTTAGAATCGTTACCTTAAGGGGCAATTGATACATGGGACATTTTAGTTGAAAAATTTCTTAAACAATTCTTTCCAGCATCTAAAGCCGTAAGACTTCAAGGAGAAATTGTTACGTTCACGCAAAAGCCAAATGAAACTCTATATGAGGCGTGGACAAGATTTGGAAAATTGTTAAGAGGATGTCCGCAACATGGTTTAGACACTTATCAAATAGTACAAATATTCTACCAAGGATGCGACATCACTACAAGAAAAGACATCGATATAGCAGCTGGTGGTTCCATTATGAAGAAAACTGCAACTGACGCTTACAAAATTATTGATAACACTGCTTCCCACTCACATGAGTGGCACCAAGAAAAAGATATCGTTAGATCATCTAAAGCAGCTAGAGCCGATTCTAGCCATGACTTCGATTCCATTTCTGCAAAGATAGATGCCGTCGAGAGACAAATGGAAAAGATGACTAAAGATATTCACTCAATACGAATTAGTTGTGAGCAGTGTGGATGACCACATTTGACAAAAGATTGTCTCAGTATTGAACAAACAATGGAACAAAGAGAGAATGTTTCATACATGAACCAAAGGCTTGGAAATAATTATCAGAATAATTATCAACCGCCAAGACCAATCTACAATCAAAATCAAAATTATAACCGAAATGTTCCATACAATAACCAACAAGGTCATAGCAATCAATAAGTATCCAACAATACTTACAATCAGCAAAGACCTATTTTTCAAAACAAACCACCACAAACCGATGATAAAAAGCCAAATTTAGAAGATATGATGTCGAAGCTAGTTGAATCTCAAACTCAATTTTTTACATCTCAAAAACAAACTAATGAACAAAATGCTCAAGTATTTAGAAATCAACAAGCTTCTATTCAAAATTTGGAACAAGAAGTGAGCAACCTAGCAAGGTTAATAGGTGAAAGAAAACCGGGAAAGTCTACCTAGCGATACAAATGCTAACCCCTGGAATGAAACAGCTAAAGCCATTACCACAAGAAGTGGTATTACACTTAAAACACCTGAAATGCCTGTAATCTCTGATGACGCTATTCCTACTCCACAAGAACCACAATCTGAGCAAGATAAGGAAACAAAACCGGTAGTTGAAAAGGTTAATGAAGATAACACAGTTAAGGCAAAATCTTATGTTAAACCATACCAACCACCACTTCCTTACCCGAGTAAAATGAGAAAAGAGAGACTTGAAGCCGAGCAATCCAAATTCTTGGATATGTTTAAACAAATAAGTGTTAATCTTCCTTTCATTGATGTAATTTCAGGAATGCCTAGATATGCCAAATTCTTGAAAGATCTAATCACAAATAGAAAGAAAATGGAAGAACTCTCGGCTGTTACTATGAATGCAAATTGTTCTGTAGTACTATTGAATAAAATACCAGAAAAATTATCAGATCCAGGAAGTTTCACGATTCCATGTTTTTTAGGTAGTCTTAGTTCAATAGAAGCATTGGCAGATTTTGGTGCTAGTATAAATTTAATGTCGTATTCACTATACGCTAAACTAGACCTTGGAGAATTGAAACCAACACGAATAAGCATACAACTAGCCGATCGATCAGTAAAATATCCTAGAGGGATAATGGAGAACATGCTAGTTAAAGTTGGTACTTTAGTATTTCCAGTAGATTTTGTTATTCTGGATATGGAAGAATATTCTCGAGTTCCTCTCATATTATGAAGACCATTCTTAAACACGGCTAAAGCAATAATAGACGTGTTCGGTAAGAAACTGACCCTAAGTATAGAGGACGAGAGTGTTACCTTTTCAGTTGATAGAGCCATGCAACAACCGCGATCTGCAGATGATACATGTTATTATATTCAAACTATAGATTCACATGCAGAATTGTTAGAAGAATTTCCAGAATTACAAGGAACAGGAGAATGTTCTTTAGGAGAAGGAACTGAACCAATTGATGAAGCTGAAATGTTAGCCACACTCATGGTTAATGGATATGAACCAACAACAGAAGAAATTCAAATGCTAAAAGAGGAAGATAGATATCGATACAAATCATCGATAGAAGAACCACCGACATTAGAGTTAAAGCCACTTCCAAACCATTTGGAATATACTTATTTACATGGTGAATCTGAATTACCTGTAATAATATCGTCTTCTCTTACGAAAAATGAAAAATCTCAACTCATTTCTGTGCTAAAAGCTCATAAACCAGCTATTGAATGGAAAATTCATGATATTAAAGGCATAAGTCCTTCGTATTGCACACATAAAATCCTTATTTAAGAAGGTCATAAAATGTATGTGCAACGCCAACGAAGACTAAATCCTAATATGCAAGATGTTGTTAAGACAGAAATTATTAAACTGCTAGATGCAGGTTTAATTTATCTAATTTCTGATAGTCCATGGGTAAGCCCAGTTCAATGCGTACCTAAGAAGGGTGGCATGACTGTCATCACAAATGAGAAAAATGAGCTTATTCCTACTAGGACTGTAACAGGATGGCGTGTTTGTACAGATTATAGAAAATTAAATGACGCCACCAGAAAAGATCACTTTCCCTTACCTTTCATTGATCAAATGTTGGAAAGATTAGCCGAAAATAGTTACTATTGCTTTCTTGATGGTTTTTCCGGATATTTTCAAATTCCAATAGCACCCCAGGACCAAGAGAAAACCACATTCACGTGCCCTTATGGTACTTTTTCTTACAAACGCATGCCATTTGGACTTTGCAACGCCCCTGCAACCTTTCAAAGGTGCATGATGGTTATTTTTCACGATATGATAGAAGAATGCATGAAGTTTTCATGGATGACTTTTCAGTCTTCGGTGATACATTTGAATCATGTCTAGTTAATCTTGAACGAATGCTTATTAGATGTGAACAATCAAATCTAGTATTGAATTGGGAGAAATGTCATTTCATGGTTATAGAAGGCATCGTTCTTGGTCATAAATGTAGTGACCCAAACTTTTCCATGTTTATATATATTAATTGAGATTGATATTTACATGACTAAATGTTTCCAACGTGTTAAGCAATCAAACTTGTTAAGACTTGATTAAATGAAATAAGTTTCATATAGACAATTGATCACTCAAGTTGACCGGCGATTCACGAACGTTACAAAATTGTAAAAACTACATGTTGTGGTATATATAGACATATATATATATGGTTGACATAAGATTATAATGAGTAAGTATCTCACTAAATATATTAACAATATGTGATATACATAAGAAATGAGATTACTAAGTTAAGAAACTCGAAATGATATATATAACGATTATCGTTATGATAACGTCTACTAAATACATATGTATCATATTAAGATATTGATACACTATATTTAACATGATAAAATTATATCTAAATATATCATTAAGTGTGTTAACAATGAACTACATATGTAAAAAAAACGACTACTAACTCAAGAATTACGAAACGAGACTTATATGTAACGATTATCGTTGTAACGATATTTTAATGTATATATCATATTAAGAGATATTCATACATCATAATATCATGATAATATAATAATTTAACATCTCATTTGATATAATAAACATTGGGTTAACAACATTAATTGAGATCGTTAACTTAAAGGTTTCAAAACAACACTTACATGTAACGACTAACGAAGACTTAACGACTCCATTAGAATGTATATACATGTTGTGTTTTGATATGTATTCTTACACTTTTTAAAGACTTCAAGACACATATCAAAGTACTTCTACTTAACAAAAATGCTTACAATTACATCCTCGTTCAGTTTCATCAACAATTCTACTCGTATGCACCCGTATTTGTACTCGTACAATACACAGCTTTTAGATGTATGTACTATTGGTATATACACTCCAATGATCAGCTCTTAGCAGCCTATGTGAGTCACCTAACATATGTGGGAACCATCATTTGGAAACTAGCATGAAATATCTCATAAAATTACAAAAATATTAGTAATCATTCATGACTTATTTACATGAAAACAAAATTACATATCCTTTATATCTAATCCATATACCAATGACCAAAAACACCTAAAAACACTTTCATTCTTCAATTTTCTTCATCTAATTGATCTCTCTCAAGTTCCATCTTCAAGTTCTAAGTGTTCTTCATAAATTCCATAAGTATAGTTTCATAAAAATCAAGAATACTACCAAGTTTGCAAGTTTACTTCCAAGCTTTCTAATCCATTCCAAGTAATCATCTAAGATCAAGGAATCTTTCTAATTCAAGGTAATATTCATATTCAAACTTTGGTTCAATTTCTACAACTATAACAATCTTATTTCGAGTGAAAATCTTAATTGAACTATTTTCGTGTCATGATTCTGCTTCAAGAACTTTCAAGCCATCCAAGGATCCTTTGAAGCTAGATCCATTTTTCTCATTTCCAGTAGTTTTATCCAAAAAACTTGAGGTAGTAATGATGTTCATAACATCATTCGATTCATACATATAAAGCTATCTTATTCAAAGGTTTAAACTTGTAATCACTAGAACATAATTTAGTTAATTCTAAACTTGTTCGCAAACAAAAGTTAATCCTTCTAACTTGACTTTTAAAATAAACTAAACACATGTTATATATCTATATGATATGCTAAATTAATGATTTAAAACCTGGAAACACGATGAACACCATAAAATCGGATATACGCCGTCGTAGTGAAACCGTGGGCTGTTTTGGTTTGGATAATTAAAAACTATGATAAACTTTGATTTAAAAGTTGTTCTTCTGGGAAAATGATTTTTCATATGAACATGAAACTATATCCAAAAATCTTGGTTAAACTCAAAGTGAAAGTATGTTTTTCAAAATGGTCATCAAGATGTCGTTCTTTCGACGGAAATGACTACCTCTTTAGTAATTGACATGTAACTTAAATTTCTGACTATAAACCTATACTTTTTCTGTTTGTATTCTTAAATTAGAGTTCAATATGAAATCATAGCAATTTGATTCACTCAAAACGGATTTAAAATGAAGAAGTTATGGGTAAAACAAGATTGGATATTTTTGATCTTTTTAGCTATGGGAAATGTTTAACAAATCTATACAAATCATATCCTAGCTAACTTATATTGTATTATACATGTATTCTAATATATTATGTAATCTTGGGATACCATAGACACGTATGCAAATGTTTTGACATATCATATCGACCCATGTATATATATTATTTGGAACAACCATAGACACTCTATATGCAGTAATGTTGGAGTTAGCTATACAGGGTTGAGGTTGATTCCAAAAATATATATACTTTGAGTTGTGATCGAGCCTGAGATGTGTATACACTGGGTCGTGGATTGATTCAAGATAATATATATCGATTTATTTCTGTACATCTAACTGTGGACAACTAGTTGTAGGTTACTAACGAGGACAGCTGACTTAATACACTCAAATCTTTAAAACATAATAAAAATGGTTGTAATTATATTTTGATCATACTTTGATATATATGTACATATTTGTATAGGTTCGTGAATCGATCCGTGGCCAAGTCTTATTTTCGAGGAAGGAAATATCTGTGAAAGTGAGTTATAGTCCCACTTTTAAAATCTAATATTTTTGGGATGAGAATACATGCAGTTTTTATAAATGATTTACAAAATAGACACAAGTACGTGAAACTACATTCTATGGTTGAATTATCGAAATTGAATATGCCCCTTTTTATTAAGTCTGGTAATCTAAGAATTAGGGAACAGACACCCTAATTGACGCGAATCCTAAAGATAGATCTATTGGGCCTAACAAACCCCATCCAAAGTACCGGATGCTTTAGTACTTCGAAATTTATATCATATCCGAAGGGTGTCCCGGAATGATGGGGATATTCTTATATATGCATCTTGTTAATGTCGGTTACAAGGTGTTCACCATATGAATGATTTTTATCTCTATGTATGGGAGGTGTATTGAAATATGAAATCTTGTGGTCTATTGTTACGATTTGATATATATATATATGTTAAACCTATAACTCACCAACATTTTTGTTGACGTTTAAAGCATGTTTATTATCAGGTGAATATTAAGAGCTTCCGCTGTTGCATACTAAAATAAGGACAAGATTTGGAGTCCATGTTTGTATGATATTGTGTAAAAACTGCATTCAAGAAACATATGTCGATGTAATATATTTCTATTGTAAACCATTATGTAATGGTCGTGTGTAAACCGTATATTTTAGATTATCATTATTTGATAATCTACGTAATGTTTTTAAAACCTTTATTGATAAAATAAAGGTTATGGTTGTTTTAAAAATGAATGCAGTCTTTGAAAAACGTCTCATATAGAGGTCAAAACCTCACAACGAAATTAATTAATATGGAACGTTTATAATCAATATGAACGGGACATTTCAGTTGGTATCCGAGCGTTGGTCTTAGAGAACCAGAAAATTTGTATTAATGTGTCTTATCGAGTTTGTTAGGATGCATTAGTGAGTCTGGACTTCGACCGTGTTTTCTTTAAAAATGATTGCTTAACATTTTTGTTGGAAACTATATATTATTAATATGTAAATATTATGTGATATATTAATCTCTTAACATGTTTGATATTGTGTGATAGATGTCTGCCTCTAGCACAAATCCCATTGACTCACCTAATAATAACGAAGAGTCGAATATATATTGGCAAGATTCACAAGTTCCCGAAGAATCGAAAGAAGAGGAAACGGAACCGGAAGAAGAGGAACCGGAAGAAGAGGAACCGGAAGAAGAAGAGGTTCCGGAGGGGGGAATAGTAGGAATCACAGAAAATCGGTCAAATAAAAGAAAATCCTCAACCAATGGACCAAAGTTAATAATGGTCAATGGTGTTTCTGCTAAGGAAGCAAAATATTGGGAAAATTACCAATTTTCCGATGAATCGGATCCTGATGAGGATTCTGATGATGTTATAGAAATTACCCTGACCCAATTTAATGAGGCAAAAGAAAATAATAAGCGAAAAGGCATCAAAATAGAGAAATCTGATTCCGACCCCGATGAACTTTATATGTACCGTCAACACCCGTATTTTCAATATCGTGACAATAACCCGGGAACCTCTAAACCACCAGGTTTTTCTAAACCAATGTGGAAAACGATGACTCGTATTAGAGGAACATCATATATCCCTAGAAGATTAGGAAAAAGAACCAAGTCCGAAGAAGAAGAAACCAGTGATTCAGATTAGAGGGGTGTGAGCATGTTGTGTAATAAATGTATTGTAGTGTGCTGGTACTTTTATGTTCTATGTAAAAATTACTTGTATTGTTTGTTATTACGAATCTAATCCTTGTCTATTTTACAGTATAAAAACAAAATGGACGTTAAGGGTAGATAACCGAATATTTTAGAACACCTACCAGAGGATATGATTGAGGAAATCTTGTCTAGAGTCGGTCAGAATTTATCAGCACATTTAGTTATGGCGAAATTAACTTGTCAAACATTTGAAAGACTTTCCAGAAATGCCTTAGTTTATAAAAGGCTTTCCTTTGATAGGTGGGGTATATCACATTGGGGAGACTTTAAGTTACGCCGTGTTTTCTTTAAAGCGTTAAATGCGGGGAACCCAAATGTAATTTTACGCTACGGGTTAAGAACCTATTTTGACTCAACATATCCCAACATAGGATTTCATGAATTAGAAAGAGCTTCTAACATGCAACATAAAGAAGCGTGTTATGCTTACGGGTTAGTGATGTTCGCTTCTTACCAAAGTGAGAAAAAGAAAATCGGATTGCAGCTTTTAAATAAAACTTTCCCACAAGTGACGGATTCAGTAGTTGGGGTGAGAAACAAGGTTTTTAGATTATTACGGGGCTGTTGGACATTATGAAACCCTCATCCTTTTGACGACATTACAACATGCTGCCTAGCTAAAGGTCATAACGGTTATTTTCCACAAGACCAAGGATGGGAAGTCGTCTTAGTAAAACCAGAATGCATGACTTGTTTCTGGACTTATGAATTACGTGTCTTTATTTCCTTTGCTGAACAACTTGCGTATTAACTAGATTTATCTTCAAAACTGTCCTGTATCATAGTGTACTATATTTCATGTTATATGTAATATAGCGAAGTTGTAAGTTTGAAGAATATTTGTATGTGATATATTATTATAATCAGTTTTTCATATGGAATTGTAGTAGTTGAATTGTATATTAGCTACTAAGTATGAACTTAACGGGTAGGTAGTACCCGAATTTAAACTTATAAAATGCTAATATGAAGAAAAAGCTTTTATAAATGAGTTCATATTATGCTACGAGATACTATTGACTACTCTTAATATTCTGTATGATTAAATTGTTTCATTTGACTATTTTGAAGGAAATGGCACTGACTACTCGACACACCTTGAATATGAGCGAAGAGGAATTTCGTGCCTTTCTTGCTTCAAACATAGCCGCAGTACAGGCCGCGCTACATACCAACAATAACTCTGAATCTAGCAATACAGCTAACGGCGCAAGAAATCGTGTAGGATGCTCCTACAAGGAATTCACTGCCTGCAAACCTTCAGAATTTGATGGGACCGAAGGACCAATCGGATTGAAACGGTGGACCGAGAAAGTTGAATCGGTGTTTGCCATAAGTAAGTGTGCTGAAGGAGACAAAGTGAAGTACGCTACGCATACCTTCACAGGTATTGCGTTAACATGGTGGAATACCTATCTAGAGCAAGTGGGACAAGATGCTACTTACGCGCTACCGTGGTCAGCATTCAAGCACTTGATGAACGAGAAGTACCGTCCCAGAACAGAGGTCAATAAGCTCAAGTCAGAACTTAGAGGGTTACGAACACAGGGATTCGATATTACCTCGTACGAAAGACGATTCACAGATTTGTGTCTATTGTGTTCGAGAGCGTTCGAAGATGAGGAAGAGAAGATCGACGCGTTTGTGAAAGGGTTATCGGAGAGAATCCAAGAAGATATAAGTTCACACGAGCCTGCCTCCATACAAAAGGCATGTAGAATGGCTCACAAACTAGTGAACCAGATTGAGGGAAGAATTAAAGAACAGGTGGCCGAAGAGGCCAACGTGAAGTTAGTTAAAAGAAAGTGGGAGGAAAATGGTGATAAGAGTCACCAAAACAACAACAACTATCCCAACAATCGCAACATCAATCGCAACTACAATAAACGGTAAAACAACAACAACAACAACTACAACTACAACAATCACCCCAATAACAATAACAACCGCAACAACAACAACAGTCAGAAGCAGCTATGCTAAAGGTGTGAAAAGTATCACTCGGGGTTCTGCACCAAATTTTGCAACAAGTGTAAAAGAAATGGTCATAGCGCGGTGAAGTGTGAGGTCTACTGACCAGGGGTTAACATAACGAAAGGAACAAATGGTGTCAGAATGAGTAATGGCGGAGCAAGTAGTGTCGGAGCAAGTTATGCCAATGTAGTTTGTTATAAATGTGGAAAACCGGGCCACATTATTAGAAATTGCCCGAACCAGGAGAACACGAATGGATAAGGCTGCGGAAGAGTTTTCAATATTAATGCGGCAGAGGCACAGGAAGACCCGGAGCTTATTACGGGTATGTTTCTTATTGACAATAAATCTGCTTATGTTTTATTTGATTCGGGTGTGGATAGAAGCTATATGAGTAGAGATTTTTGTGCTAAATTAAGTTGTCAATTGACGCCGTTGGATAGTAAATTTTTACTTTAATTAGCAAACGATAAATTAATTTCAGCAGATTATATATGCCAGAATCGAGAAATTAAACTGGGTAGCGAAATATTTAAGATTGATTTGATACCAGTAGAGTTAGGGAGTTTTGATGTAATAGTTGGCATGGACTGGCTGAAGGAGATGAAAGCAGAGATCGTATGTTACAAAAATGCAATTCGCATTGTACGAGAAGAAGGAGAACCCTTAATGGTGTATGGAGAAAAGGGCAACACGAAGCTACATCTTATTAGTAATTTGAAGGCATAAAAACTAATAAGAAAAGGTTGCTATGCTGTTCTAGCACACGTCGAGAAAGTACAAACTGAAGAAAAGAGCATCAATGATGTTCCCGTCGCAAAAGAATTTCCCGATGTATTTCCGAAAGAATAACCGGGACTACCTCCACATCGATCTGTTGAATTTCAAATAGATCTTGTACCAGGAGCTGCACCAATAGCTCGTGCTCCTTACAGACTCGCACCCAGCGAGATGAAAGAACTGCAAAGCCAACTGCAAGAACTATTAGAACGTGGTTTCATTCGACCAAGCACATCACTATGGGGAGCTCCTGTTTTGTTTGTCAAGAAGAAGGATGGTACATTTAGGTTGTGTATTGACTACAGAGAGTTGAATAAACTTACCATCAAAAACCGTTATCCACTGCCGAGAATTGACGACTTATTTGATCAACTACAAGGCTCGTCGGTTTATTCGAAAATCGATTTACGTTCTGGATATCATCAAATGCGAGTAAAGGAGGATGATATTCCAAAAACTGCTTTTAGGATGCGTTATGGTCATTACGAGTTTATGGTTATGCCGTTTAGATTGACTAACGCACTGTGACGACTCGGAAATTTCTGACCAAATTTAAGCTTTAATCTTTATATTATTCCGACAAGATAAGCAAAGTTTGTTAAGTTAAATCTCAAGAATTTTAAACTGTGTTCATACATTCATTATAACCTCGACCAAATTCCGACGATTCACGAACCATTATATATAAATAGATATGTATATGTATATATATATTATAACTTGAGAATATTAATAAAGTATTAAACGTATAATACTTTACACGAATGTATTTGTTTCAATATGATTTTCGATGAAATTAAAAAAATATATTAAATGATTGAATTATCAGAAACATTGAATTATGATTACAAATCTCTGTTGAGAGGTCCACTATGATTTGAGAAAATCTATTCCTCTTAACGATATTCAGAATAATTTGTAAAGCTATTTATAAATAAAAACAAAAAGTGTCATTTACGAAAGTTAGATAAAAGTTAGTGGAGAATTGGTTTCCATAATATTCTATTAATCTATTTTCAAACGTACAAAGACGTTTTCAGTTTAAAAAGAACTTTATTATTAAAACGTATATAACTTTTATAAATATCTAGAATCACTTTTGACAACTCATTACTTAACTAGTATAATAAATATAACGATATTTATATTTTATTTCATTAAATATATATAACGATTTAAATTAATATTATATATATTTATACGCATATTATACATACATAGTTTTTATACTTTTACTATACTTTAACTTTACTTTTACTTTACTTTTACTTTACTTTTACTTTACTTTAACTTTAATAATTCACTTTAATAATTCATACTTTAATAATTCACTTAAATAATTCATACTTTAATAATTCACTTTAATAATTCATACTTTAATAATTCACTTTAATAATTCATACTTTAATAATTCACTTTAATAATTCATAATTTAATAATTCACTTTAATAATTCATACTTTAATAATTCACTTTAATAATTCATACTTTAATAATTCACTTTAATAATTCAAAAATCTATTATAAATAGAATTCAGTAGGTTTCATTATTTCATATAAACTTGAAAATATATTTCTCTAAACTCTCTCACTCGATTTATATATATAAATATATATATTTGCTCTGTATTATTTCAAGATATTATTAGTATACATAAAATATTACGACGGAGTGCTGTCCGAGTGATTTCAAAATAGTTTTTTTGAATGAGTCGAAGCTAAGGAAATTATGGGTTATAGCTATGGAGGTGATGGGTATGGTTCATGGGTATGCTCGTGAGATCAATCTAGTGTTTATCATCTGCGTTGTGTCTACGTACTTTCCTGCAATATTGAATCTCAATATTGATACGTTCGTGAATCCGAGGCCAACCTTGCACTTATTAAATGACGTTATATGTATTTTTACTACGAAATACAGTATTGTGAGTTTCATTTGCTCCCTTTTTAATTGATTTTGCAATATATATTTTTGAGCTGAGAATACATGCGCTGTTTTATAAATGTTTTACGAAATAGGCACAAGTACTAAAACTAATTCTACGTGGGTTTAAACCAGAAATATACCCTTAGCTTGGTAACATTAAACTACTTGTCTATGTACAGTAGGCGCGAATCCTAAAGATAGATCTATTGAGCCTGACAAACCCCATCCTGACTATGGGATGCTTTAGTACTTCGAGGTTATTTTAAACACACCTGATCTGGTGTACTTCAGAGGGTAAAATGTAGTGACCCGAACTTTTCCATGTTTATATATATTAATTGAGATTGATATTTACATGATTAAATGTTTCCAACATGTTAAGCAATCAAACTTGTTAGGACTTGATTAATTGAAATATGTTTCATATAGACAATTGACCACCCAAGCTGACCGGTGATTCACGAACGTTAAAACTTGTAAAAACTATATGATGACATATATATGGATATATATATATAGTTAACATGATACTATGATAAGTAAACATATCATTAAGTATATTAACAATGAACTACATATGTAAAAACAAGACTACTAACTTAATGATTTTTAAACGAGACATATATGTAACGATTATCGTTGTAAAGACATTTAATGTATATATATCATATTAAGAGATATTCATACATGATAATATCATGATAATATAATAATTTAAAATCTCATTTGATATTATAAACATTGGGTTAACAACATTTAACAAGATCGTTAACCTAAAGGTTTCAAAACAACACTTACATGTAACGACTAACGATGACTTAACGACTCAGTTAAAATGTATATACATGTAGTGTTTTAATATGTATTTATACACTTTTGAAAGACTTCAATACACTTATCAAAATACTTCTACTTAACAAAAATGCTTACAATTACATCCTCATTCAGTTTCATCAACAATTCTACTCGTATGTACCCGTATTCGTACTCGTACAATACACAGCTTTTAGATGTATGTACTATTGGTATATACACTCCAATGATCAGCTCTTAGAAGCCCATGTGAGTCACCTAACACATGTGGGAACCATCATTTGGCAACTAGCATGAAATATCTCATAAAATTACAAAAAAATATGAGTAATCATTCATGACTTATTTACATGAAAACAAAATTACATATCCTTTATATCTAATCCATACACCAACGACCAAAAACACCTACAAAAACGTTCATTCTTCAATTTTCTTCATCTAATTGATCTCTCTCAAGTTCTATCTTCAAGTTCTAAGTGTTTTTCATAAATTCCAAAAGTTCTAGTTTCATAAAATCAAGAATACTTTCAAGTTTGCTAGCTCACTTCCAATCTTGTAAGGTGATCATCCAACCTCAAGAAATCTTTGTTTCTTACAGTAGGTTATCATTCTAATACAAGGTAATAATCATATTCAAACTTTGGTTCAATTTCTATAACTATAACAATCTTATTTCAAGTGATGATCTTACTTGAACTTGTTTTCGTGTCATGATTCTACTTCAAGAACTTCGAGCCATCCAAGGATCCATTGAAGCTAGATCCATTTTTCTATTTTCCAGTAGGTTTATCCAAGGAACTTAAGTTAGTAATGATGTTCATAACATCATTCGATTCATACATATAAAGCTATCTTATTCGAAGGTTTAAACTTGTAATCACTAGAACATAGTTTAGTTAATTCTAAACTTGTTCGCAAACAAAAGTTAATCCTTCTAACTTGACTTTTAAAATCAACTAAACACATGTTCTATATCTATATGATATGCTAACTTAATGATTTAAAACCTGGAAACACGAAAAACACCGTAAAACCGGATTTACGCCGTCGTAGTAACACCGCGGGCTGTTTTGGGTTAGTTAATTAAAAACTATGATAAACTTTGATTTAAAAGTTGTTATTCTGAGAAAATTATTTTTATTATGAACATGAAACTATATCCAAAAATTATGGTTAAACTCAAAGTGGAAGTATGTTTTCTAAAATGGTCATCTAGACGTCGTTCTTTCGACTAAAATGACTACCTTTACAAAAACGACTTGTAACTTATTTTTCTGACTATAAACCTATACTTTTTCTGTTTAGATTCATAAAATAGAGTTCAATATGAAACCATATCAATTTGATTCACTCAAAACGGATTTAAAATGAAGAAGTTATGGGTAAAACAAGATGGATAATTTTTCTCATTTTAGCTACGTGAAAATTGGTAACAAATCTATTCCAACCATAACTTAATCAACTTGTATTGTATATTATGTAATCTTGAGATACCATAGACACGTATACAATGTTTCGACCTATCATGTCGACACATCTATATATATTTCGGAACAACCATAGACACTCTATATGTGAATGTTGGAGTTAGCTATACAGGGTTGAGGTTGATTCCAAAATATATATAGTTTGAGTTGTGATCAATACTGAGATACGTATACACTGGGTCGTGGATTGATTCAAGATAATATTTATCGATTTATTTCTGTACATCTAACTGTGGACAACTAGTTGTAGGTTACTAACGAGGACAGCTGACTTAATAAACTTAAAACATCAAAATATATTAAAAGTGTTGTAAATATATTTTGAACATACTTTGATATATATGTATATATTGTTATAGGTTCGTGAATAAACCAGTGGCCAAGTCTTACTTCCCGACGAAGTAAAAATCTGTGAAAGTGAGTTATAGTCCCACTTTTAAAATCTAATATTTTTGGGATGAGAATACATGCAGGTTTTATAAATGATTTACAAAATAGACACAAGTACGTGAAACTACATTCTATGGTTGAATTATCGAAATCGAATATGCCCCTTTTTATCAAGTCTGGTAATCTAAGAATTAGGGAACAGACACCCTAATTGACGCGAATCCTAAAGATAGATCTATTGGGCCTAACAAACCCCATCCAAAGTACCGGATGCTTTAGTACTTCGAAATTTATATCATATCCGAAGGGTGTCCCGGAATGATGGGGATATTCTTATATATGCATCTTGTTAATGTTGGTTACCAGGTGTTCACCATATGAATGATTTTTATCTCTATGTATGGGATGTGTATTGAAATATGAAATCTTGTGGTCTATTGTTACGATTTGATATATATAGGTTAAACCTATAACTCACCAACATTTTTGTTGACGTTTAAAGCATGTTTATTCTCAGGTGAATATTAAGAGCTTCCTGAAAGGACCCGTTCATATACATTATAAACGATTCACAATAGTTGATTACATTGCGAGGTATTTGACCTCTATATGATACATTTTACAAACATTGCATTCGTTTTTAAAAGACAATCTTTCTTTACATCGAAAATTGACAGGCATGCATACCATTTCATAATATCCACTATCCAACTATAAATTGATTTAATAATAATCTTTGATGAACTCAATGACTCGAATGCTACGTTCTTCGAAATATGCTATGAAAGACTCCAAGTAATATCTTTAAAATGAGCAAATGCACAGCGGAAGATTTCTTTAAAACCTGAGAATAAACATGCTTTAAAGTGTCAACCAAAAGGTTGGTGAGTTCATTAGTTTATCATAATCATTTATTTCCATCATTTTAATAGACCACAAGAATTTCATTTCCAGTTCTCATAAATATACGTCCCATGCATAGAGACAAAAATAATCATTCATATGGTGAACACCTGGTAACCGACATTAACTAGATACATATAAGAATATCCCCTATCATTCCGGGATCCTCCTTCGGACATGATATAAATTTCGAAGTACTAAAGCATCCGGTACTTTGGATGGGGTTTGTTAGGCCCAATAGATCTATCTTTAGGATTCGCGTCAATTAGGGTGTCTGTTCCCTAATTCTTAGATTACTAGACTTTAATAAAAAGGGGCATATTCGATTTCGATAATTCAACCATAGAATGTAGTTTCAATTACTTGTGTCTATTTCGTCAAACATTTATAAAAGCGCATGTATTCTCAGTCCCAAAAATATAAAGGGTAAAAAGGCAAATTAAACTCACCATACTGTATTTCGTAGTAAAAATACATATAACGTCATTGAACAAGTGCAAGGTTGGCCTCGGATTCACGAACCTAAATTAATTATATATATTTATGTGTTGGTCAATATTTGTCTAACAAATTAGGTCAAGTCATAGTGTACCACAATCCTAATGCTCGAGACTAATATGCAAAAGTCAACAAAAGTAAATTTGACTCAAAATAATTTCCAAAAATCTATACATGATTAATATATAGTTTAAATATCGTTATTTTATATTTTTAAATATTTTTAAAAGATTTATTGGAGTAAATAATATAATTTATTTATTAATAAATAAAATTTTATATTAAATTTATATAATAAAATATACTTTTATATATATTAAGTAATAAAATTTATAGGGTTCATTTAATATCATAAAGATAATATGATAGGTGTTATTAAATTAAGTTATTACACGTAGTAAAATATGTTTGTATCACATATTTATTTGATAAAATAATATCTATAATGATAGTAAGTAAAAGTTGTATTATTTTGTAATAATAATTATTATTATAAAAATATCAATATTTATAATTACTAAGATGACATTAGATAAAACGATAATTCTAATTATGATAACTTTAATATTTACGATAATTTTTAATATTATCTTTAAAATAATAATTCTATTTAAAATAATAATAATAATGATATTTTATAGTAACAATGACATTTCTATTAAAATGATAATTTATGTTAAAATGATAGTTTTAATACTAACGATACTTTTAATAATAATAGTAATGATAAAAATAATAAGAACGATAATTTTATCTAAATCAATATCTTATAATATTTTAATTTCATCATGATACTCTTACCCATTATTTCCTAATCGTTTCGTTTAATAGCTTTTAATCGTCTTTTATATCGTGTTCATAATAATGATAATAATAGTAATCAAAATAATTAGGTGTTACAAATATTTGTTTTAATTACACTAATATTAATAATGATAGTTACTATAACATTATTAACGATAATACTAATAATTATCTTAATGATAATATAGTAATAGTAATAATAATAATAACAATAACAATAACCATTTTTAAATAATGATATATATATTAATAATGATAATAATAATAATAATACCAATAATAATAATAATAATAATAATAATAATAATTGGATAATAATAATAATACTAATTATAACTTTAACGATAATAACGATAGTAATAATAAAAAAAATAACAATTTTTAATGATAAATCCCTTTTATTGATAAAGATAATAATAATAATAATAATAAGATAAAACTAGAACGACGATAAAAACGACGATAATAATAATCATTTTTAATAAAAATATTGAAAATTCAATTGATTATAACTTCTAATCCGTTCATCGAAACCATTCGATATCTAAAGGAAAAGTTCTTAATTTTTCGCTAGCTTTCCAAGGACATGCATATCTTATACCTTATCTCAACCGCAAGTGTAACTAATTCAACATTCAACCTAACCTGTCTAAGGGCAATATCAAAAGTACAAGCATGCATAATCCTAAATACTCGAGCACTAGTCAGGGATACACTATTAGTATGTAAAAGTTAAATTATGAGTACTCACGTATCAATATTGAGATTCAATATTGCAGGAAAGGTACGTAGACGCAACGGAAATGATAAACACTATATTGACCTCACGAGCATACCCATGAACCATACTCAATCACCTCCATAGCTATAACCCATAATTTCCTTAATCCTATCCCACTCGAAAAACAATTTTGAAATCACTCGGACAGCACTCCGTCGTAATATTTTATGTATATTAATAATATCTTGAAATAATACGGAGTAAATATATATATGTAAATCGATTGAGAGAGTTTAGAGAAAAATATTTTCAAGTTTCTATGAAATAATGAAACCTATTGAATTCTATTTATAATAGATTTTTGAATTATTAAAGTGAATTATTAAAGTATAAATTATTAAAGTGAATTATTAAAGTATGAATTATTAAAGTGAATTATTAAAGTATGAATTATTAAAGTGAATTATTAAAGTATGAATTATTAAAGTGAATTATTAAAGTTAAAGTAAAGTAAAAATAAAGTAAAGATAGAGTTTAAATATAGTAAAAGTATAAAACTATGTACGTATAATACGCGTATAAATATATATATAATATTAATTTAAATCGTTATATATATAAAATAAAATATAAATATCGTTACCTTTATCATACTAGTTAAGTAATGAGTTGTCAAAAGTGGTTCTAGATATTTATAAAAGTTATATACGTTTTAATAATAAAGTTCTTTTTAAACTGAAAACGTTTTTGTACGTTTGAAACTAAATAGATCAATCGAGTCTTTATGAGATTCAATCTTCCACTATCCTTTGTCTAGTTCTCAATGATTGACAATTTGTTCTTATTTATAAATCATTTTACCATTTTCCGAATATTATTAAAATGAAAAGATTTCTCAAATCAACGTGGGCCTTTCAACAGAGACTTGTAATCATAATTTAATATATCTGATAATTCAATCATTTGATCTTATCTTCTAATTCCATTGATAAATATTTTGAAACAGATACAATCATATAAAGTATTTAATCTAATATTTTGTTTACGTTTCAAGTTATAATATATATACACATATACATATATAATCATATTCGTTTAATGGTTCGTGAATCGTTGGAACTTGGTCAAGGTTGAATGAATGTATGAACATAGTTTAAAATTCTTGAAATTTAACTTAACAAATATTGCTTATCGTGTCGGAAACATATAAAGATTAAAGTTTAAATTTGGTTGGAAATTTCCGGGTTGTCACAGTACCTACCCGTTAAAGAAATTTCGTCCCGAAATTTGAGTGGAAAGGTCGTGAATGATAATAAGTATGTTTTCATGATGCATACGGGCTAAAAATTAGAGTTTTATCATCAGCGAATAATTTGGACAAACAATCCATTTATATGAAGAGTACGAATGAAGCTAACATAGAAGAGTGAAATGAGTAAGTGTAGATTCATCTTATCATTTGACGTAGATATGATTGATTCCCAGATTTTAAGGGATTTGAAGAAAATCTTCTTAATAAGATTTGACTCTCCGGTAATCAAGGGAATTAGGATCCGCTTTAAATGCGATCATCCATTTTAATTGTTCTGTCGGAGATTTTCTTATAAATTCACCTCATTCGTTTCCTTACAACTCACACCTTCTGTTGATGCATTTTATGCAAGTCCCTAGACATCTACCCACGTCCATTGCAGGTACAACAGTTTACAGGCCACCATGATTGCTCGTTATTATCCTATACGTGTTTGTATGTGGTTACAGGAACTGCAGGAACGAGATTTAGATGTTTGACTATGTTAGACTTAGTTAGACGTACGAGTGAAGCCTCACTAGTACGGCTGACAGGCTCATACGCACGGTTGATGCTGAGCTAAGTCACAATTACAACCTAAATGAGAAGACACGAGTGAGTGATCACCCGTACGGCTGATGAAGCCAACTCGTACGTGTGATGAATGAATCGTATGGGTGAGTCAACATCAGGGGTATATAAAGTCTTATGTTCTTCATTTTAGGTTAAGCCTCTCATTTGTTACACACACTCAGATCTAGTGAGCTCCTCCAATTTTCTCTCAGTCCAAATCACCCAGGTGGTGAATAATAGCTCTAGGTGTTGATCTAATCACACTTGATTTAGTTGTGGTTTGACTAAATTAATCAAAAAAATTAACCTATTCACTAAAGGGTTTGATTCACTTATTCCGCCATTGTGTGAGTTAAATCTGTTGATTTCTAAGTTCCTAGTCATGTTTCATCACCTTCTATTCTTTCCCCCTCAACTCATATTTTAAAGTATTCATCAATATGCTTCATCCAGTTCTGATTCTCGATATACTTCTAACTTTCATATCGGTCATTCTTCTTTTTCATCTACCGCCGGAAGAATCTATTTACTTCTACTATACTCTTGGGTTTATAGTGTTTCTAGTTCTCCCGTGTCTTTATATTGCTATATGCATCGATATATGTGGTTTATAATTTCTGGTTTATCGTTGGGCTTTATATGTTCCCTTATATTTCAAAGTCTCTACTTCTGTCTTCTATAATCATTATCATTAACAGTTAATGCTCTCTTTTATTTGCTGCAATTTATACCCCAATTTTTATTTCGGAGTTTTGTCCTTTTGTTTCTTCTTCTTGCGATTAAGCACCGCTTGTAATGGTCCAGAATTCACAGATATGAATTTCAGAATGAACATTGTTAATGTTCTAGGAAGAAAATTGTGATGGCACGATCTTGACTTGTCAAATTACTAGAATACCTTGGAAAAGGCCGAATCATCAAGAAATATTTTCTTGATATTTTAGAGGTTAAATAGAATACAAGAGTCGTATAACATGGCACATGATGATATTATGATCTGTGAATCATCACGTTCCATTTAGAAACTCAGCATGACTTACTGTAATATAATCACGTTGATCAAGTGTCATTATATTATACTAATTCATGCTTCAGTTCCCAACACTACTTCAAAATATTCCTATTTTAAACTTGAATGTTTCAGAATTTAGAAACTAAAATACTTTCTTTTATGATGTAATACAGATAGTGCGAAGAGGTAAATGATTTCAAATAAGAAAAATTAAGAAAATATCTTCAGAAATATGGAGGATATTTATAATGAAAGATATGATGATATTTTAGAATTTCTAATATCAGAGGATGATGAAGAATATTGTTCGCAGGGGTTTAGAGTCAGGAGCAAGGTATTCGTTAATGACTTCAGCAGGTACTGAATCATTTGGATCCTTTGAAGTCAGGTTCAGTCTTTGTAATTTGTCCAAAGCCTCCTTCCTACTTTGCTCAATCCATTTTCCAGTTCCAAAACTTCTCTTTTTCTGCGCTTTGCCAGCACACTTCATCATTATCATTCAACTTTTACCGTTTAAAGTCATTTTTAGTTTTTGTTGCTTCATCAGCATTTTTTCCATTTTCGGAGAACCAATTCTTAGTTCGGAGTGTTTTTCAGAAACTTCACATTCAAATTAAGTCCAGAAGATAGACGTTATATATACACATATAACTGTTGGCGTAGACATGCTGCGAGATTTCAAAATACTGATTGCTAATTCTCAATGATTCGTATGGCAATTCTCATTACAAGATGCGAATGAGTAAATGATGGGGTTTCAATAAATAATTATAATGACTTTTTGGAGAGGCTAAAGTCAAAGGGTAATGAAGTTGTTGGTACATCTGCTAATAATGTGGTGGAATGTAAAAGGTTCCCTGGTAACGATGGTGTATATCTCAAGGTTATAATAAGGTTAGTCTGACTGAAAAGTCGAAGTTGACTTGCTGGAGCTGTGACAAAACTGGCTACTTTGAATAGGAGTCGCAAAGTTATTTTTGCTAATAAATGCCAAAGAATCTGATGCGGATACGTTGTTTAAACTTTTACTTTGGTTTCAAGAATTTTTCGGGTACATAACTGTGGGTAACATGTGGTTGGATCATCATCTCGATTGCTCATCATTCGAAGTATCTTCAGAAATTTTCGAAGGGTTTGAACACAGATTGTAATCGTTAACATACATTTGATGTTCTAACACAGTTTTGAAGTCAAAATATAGCTTGTGAAAGATGTAAGGATCTAAGAGTGATGATTTTGGTCATATCTCGAGTTGAATTTTGAGATTTCAAAATCAGAATATGTAATTAAATTTTGAATGAGTATGGTTGTTTTGATTTCTATAAAAGAATGTATATTGTTGTGAAAGTAGGGAGTATAATGGATAATTTGCTGAATCAGATTCGAAGAATGTAATATATTATTTGTGAATTTATATATCTCTCGGGTATTACCTACCCGTTAAAAAAAAATTTCACAATTAATATTTTGTACAAAAGAATTTTATTACAGTCTTTATGAAAATATATATATGTATATTTTCTTCAGATGTAACATAGATTTAATGAGTTAATGTTAAATTAAACTCATTTGATTTACGGTTGAAACTAGAATTTAATAATCCCTAAAGGCTTTAAAAGTACATAACTTTTACGCAGTATTTCTTTAATGACATTGAAATTATGAATAAATACTTCGTTATTTGTTGATGTATGATGTTCGGTTCGTGGAATTCTTGTGAATTTCGTAAAGTACGAATGATGTTATCTGAAAAGTTTCGGGTACATCGATGATGAAAGTGTAAAATCAAATATATACTTGATTTATTATGAATTGGAATTTGTTGAATTGCGACAGAGATTGTAGTTAACGCTGGTTAAGTTGCGGCCGAAGGACGTACACTATTGCATATTTGTAATATGAATTAACCGAGTAGTTAAGATTCACACACAATAGTTTAGTACGGAAAGATTTATTTCAAAATATATATATATATATATATATATATATATATATATATATATATATATATATAATATACATATAATTTCTTGAGAGGGAATGAGTTAATTCTTCATAACTCGTTGATATAATATACACGTTATTGATTCGTAATGATGTCCACAGTGATTCTTGAACTGACGGAGTTTGTGATGTTATCGGTGTTGTTGATTCGGATGTTGACTGTACTGACGATGCTGGTAACTCTGACGGTACTGCTGATGCTGTTGGTAAAGCAAGTTTAGCTTGTTAATCACACACCATTTTTGTCAGGGTTTCTACTCTTCCTTCTATCATTTTTGGTTCGCTTAACTGATTTATGGTTAGGGCTAGATTAGATAATCTCTAAGACTTTAGAGATTACATAATCGCCGCAGAATGTTTCTCCAATGAAGTTATGAATTAATACTTCGTCAGTTATTGTTGTTGGTACTCCTTGGTATCTATGGTGCGTATGACGTTGATGCTCGTGGGACAGATTGTGAAGTTGAGGTTTACGACGCGGTTGTGGTTGGAGGTGGTAATGGTACTGTTGGCGTTGATGATGGTGGTACTGGTTATGCTGCTGATGCTGCTGCTGGTGTTTGTAATCTCTGCACCATATTCTCCAAAGCCACTACCCGAGCGCGAAGCTCGTTGACTTCTTCTATTACACCGGGGTGATTGTCGGTTCGGACGAGCGGATAAATAAAATCTAAAATTTGATGTAATATATAATCGTGACGAGATACTCTGGAAATGAGCGAGAACATGGTGTTTCGGACAGGTTCGCCGGTAAGTGCTTCAGGTTCTTCGTCAAGAGGGCAATGTGGTGAATGGAAGGGATCACCTTCTTCTTGTCTCCAATGATTGAGGAGGCTACGAACCCATCCCCAATTCATCCAGAATAGGTGATGACTGATTGGTTGATCTATTCCGGTCACACTGCTTTCGGAGCTTGAATGGGATTCCATTTCGGAATCTGAGTGACTTGAACTGATGATGAATTCCATTTCGTACGATTGGATAAAGAATTTTTTTTTTTTTTTTTATGAAATGATTTTGGCTAACGGATGGTATTCTAATTACATAGAATATATATATATATATATATATATATATATATATATATATATATATATATATATATATATATATATATATATATATATATATCAAAAGATTTCGTAGATTACGGAGGACTTTGTGGGATATGTCAGGCAAAGTTTAAAGTAACAGATACGATAAGATATGATTTAGCAGATATGCTAAGATATGAATTTTTGTCTATACACTATTCATGCAATCAATGCAGCAAGACGTGTCTTAGACTAAAAATGATAAGCAGGTAATTTCCTGAGGATGATAAGTAATTAATTTTCGACACAAAATGATAAGCAAAACTTTTGACATGCAGACACGGTCGAAGTCCAGACTCACTAATGCATCCTATCGACTTATCAGTTAGACACACTAATGCAGACCTGGTTCGCTAAGACCACCGCTCTGATACCAACTGAAAGGACCCGTTCATATACATTATAAACGATTCACAATAGTTGATTACATTGCGAGGTATTTGACCTCTATATGATACATTTTACAAACATTGCATTCGTTTTTAAAAGACAATCTTTCTTTACATCGAAAATTGACAGGCATGCATACCATTTCATAATATCCACTATCCAACTATAAATTGATTTAATAATAATCTTTGATGAACTCAATGACTCGAATGCTACGTTCTTCGAAATATGCTATGAAAGACTCCAAGTAATATCTTTAAAATGAGCAAATGCACAGCGGAAGATTTCTTTAAAACCTGAGAATAAACATGCTTTAAAGTGTCAACCAAAAGGTTGGTGAGTTCATTAGTTTATCATAATCATTTATTTCCATCATTTTAATAGACCACAAGAATTTCATTTCCAGTTCTCATAAATATACGTCCCATGCATAGAGACAAAAATAATCATTCATATGGTGAACACCTGGTAACCGACATTAACTAGATACATATAAGAATATCCCCTATCATTCCGGGATCCTCCTTCGGACATGATATAAATTTCGAAGTACTAAAGCATCCGGTACTTTGGATGGGGTTTGTTAGGCCCAATAGATCTATCTTTAGGATTCGCGTCAATTAGGGTGTCTGTTCCCTAATTCTTAGATTACCAGACTTTAATAAAAAGGGGCATATTCGATTTCGATAATTCAACCATAGAATGTAGTTTCAATTACTTGTGTCTATTTCGTCAAACATTTATAAAAGCGCATGTATTCTCAGTCCCAAAAATATAAAGGGTAAAAAGGCAAATGAAACTCACCATACTGTATTTCGTAGTAAAAATACATATAACGTCATTGAACAAGTGCAAGGTTGGCCTCGGATTCACGAACCTAAATTAATTATATATATTTATGTGTTGGTCAATATTTGTCTAACAAATTAGGTCAAGTCATAGTGTACCACAATCCTAATGCTCGAGACTAATATGCAAAAGTCAACAAAAGTAAATTTGACTCAAAATAATTTCCAAAAATCTATACATGATTAATATATAGTTTAAATATCGTTATTTTATATTTTTAAATATTTTTAAAAGATTTATTGGAGTAAATAATATAATTTATTTATTAATAAATAAAATTTTATATTAAATTTATATAATAAAATATACTTTTATATATATTAAGTAATAAAATTTATAGGGTTCATTTAATATCATAAAGATAATATGATAGGTGTTATTAAATTAAGTTATTACACGTAGTAAAATATGTTTGTATCACATATTTATTTGATAAAATAATATCTATAATGATAGTAAGTAAAAGTTGTATTATTTTGTAATAATAATTATTATTATAAAAATATCAATATTTATAATTACTAAGATGACATTAGATAAAACGATAATTCTAATTATGATAACTTTAATATTTACGATAATTTTTAATATTATCTTTAAAATAATAATTCTATTTAAAATAATAATAATAATGATATTTTATAGTAACAATGACATTTCTATTAAAATGATAATTTATGTTAAAATGATAGTTTTAATACTAACGATACTTTTAATAATAATAGTAATGATAAAAATAATAAGAACGATAATTTTATCTAAATCAATATCTTATAATATTTTAATTTCATCATGATACTCTTACCCATTATTTCCTAATCGTTTCGTTTAATAGCTTTTAATCGTCTTTTATATCGTGTTCATAATAATGATAATAATAGTAATCAAAATAATTAGGTGTTACAAATATTTGTTTTAATTACACTAATATTAATAATGATAGTTACTATAACATTATTAACGATAATACTAATAATTATCTTAATGATAATATAGTAATAGTAATAATAATAATAACAATAACAATAACCATTTTTAAATAATGATATATATATTAATAATGATAATAATAATAATAATACCAATAATAATAATAATAATAATAATAATAATAATAATTGGATAATAATAATAATACTAATTATAACTTTAACGATAATAACGATAGTAATAATAAAAAAAATAACAATTTTTAATGATAAATCCCTTTTATTGATAAAGATAATAATAATAATAATAATAAGATAAAACTAGAACGACGATAAAAACGACGATAATAATAATCATTTTTAATAAAAATATTGAAAATTCAATTGATTATAACTTCTAATCCGTTCATCGAAACCATTCGATATCTAAAGGAAAAGTTCTTAATTTTTCGCTAGCTTTCCAAGGACATGCATATCTTATACCTTATCTCAACCGCAAGTGTAACTAATTCAACATTCAACCTAACCTGTCTAAGGGCAATATCAAAAGTACAAGCATGCATAATCCTAAATACTCGAGCACTAGTCAGGGATACACTATTAGTATGTAAAAGTTAAATTATGAGTACTCACGTATCAATATTGAGATTCAATATTGCAGGAAAGGTACGTAGACGCAACGGAAATGATAAACACTATATTGACCTCACGAGCATACCCATGAACCATACTCAATCACCTCCATAGCTATAACCCATAATTTCCTTAATCCTATCCCACTCGAAAAACAATTTTGAAATCACTCGGACAGCACTCCGTCGTAATATTTTATGTATATTAATAATATCTTGAAATAATACGGAGTAAATATATATATGTAAATCGATTGAGAGAGTTTAGAGAAAAATATTTTCAAGTTTCTATGAAATAATGAAACCTATTGAATTCTATTTATAATAGATTTTTGAATTATTAAAGTGAATTATTAAAGTATAAATTATTAAAGTGAATTATTAAAGTATGAATTATTAAAGTGAATTATTAAAGTATGAATTATTAAAGTGAATTATTAAAGTATGAATTATTAAAGTGAATTATTAAAGTTAAAGTAAAGTAAAAATAAAGTAAAGATAGAGTTTAAATATAGTAAAAGTATAAAACTATGTACGTATAATACGCGTATAAATATATATAATATTAATTTAAATCGTTATATATATAAAATAAAATATAAATATCGTTATCTTTATCATACTAGTTAAGTAATGAGTTGTCAAAAGTGGTTCTAGATATTTATAAAAGTTATATACGTTTTAATAATAAAGTTCTTTTTAAACTGAAAACGTTTTTGTACGTTTGAAACTAAATAGATCAATCGAGTCTTTATGAGATTCAATCTTCCACTATCCTTTGTCTAGTTCTCAATGATTGACAATTTGTTCTTATTTATAAATCATTTTACCATTTTCCGAATATTATTAAAATGAAAAGATTTCTCAAATCAACGTGGGCCTTTCAACAGAGACTTGTAATCATAATTTAATATATCTGATAATTCAATCATTTGATCTTATCTTCTAATTCCATTGATAAATATTTTGAAACAGATACAATCATATAAAGTATTTAATCTAATATTTTGTTTACGTTTCAAGTTATAATATATATACACATATACATATATAATCATATTCGTTTAATGGTTCGTGAATCGTTGGAACTTGGTCAAGGTTGAATGAATGTATGAACATAGTTTAAAATTCTTGAAATTTAACTTAACAAATATTGCTTATCGTGTCGGAAACATATAAAGATTAAAGTTTAAATTTGGTTGGAAATTTCCGGGTTGTCACACTTCCGCTGTTGCATACTAAAATAAGGACAAGATTTGGAGTCCATGTTTGTATGATATTGTGTAAAAACTGCATTCAAGAAACTGATTTCGATGTAACATATTTGTATTGTAAACCATTATGTAATGGTCGTGTGTAAACAGGATATTTTAGATTATCATTATTTGATAATCTACGTAAAGCTTTTTAAACCTTTATTTATGAAATAAAGGTTATGGTTTGTTTTAAAAATGAATGCAGTCTTTGAAAAACGTCTCATATAGAGGTCAAAACCTCGCAACGAAATCAATTAATATGGAACGTTTTTAATCAATAAGAACGGGACATTTCATAAAACATGAACGTTAAGGCTTGTTACCGGGTGCCTACAACTTATAGAATACTTTTATACACTTGCGAGTGTACATATATTTATAAACGGAAATCTTGTGGTCTATTAATATATTGAAATGATTGTTATGATAAACCTATGAACTCACCAACCTTTTGGTTGACACTTTAAAGCATTTTTATTCTCAGGTATTAAAAAAATCTTTCACTATGCATTAGCTCATTTTAAGGATATTACTTGGAGTCATTCATGGCATATTTTGAAAGACGTTGCATTCGAGTCATTGAGTTCATCAAGATTATTATTAAGCCAATTATAGTTGGATGTATTATGAAATGGTGTGCATGCCGTCAACTTTCGTTGTAAACAAAGTTTGTCTTCTAAAAACGAATGCAATGTTTGTAAAATGTATCATATAAAGGTCAAATACCTCGCGATGTAATCAACTATTGTGAATCGTTTATAATGTATATGAACGGGTCCTTTCAGTTGGTATCAGAGCGGTGGTCTTAGCGAACCAGGTCTGCATTAGTGTGTCTAATTGATAGTCGTTAGGATGCATTAGTGAGTCTGGACTTTGACCGTGTCTGCATGTCAAAATTTTTGCTCATCATTTTTGTCGAAAATTACCTGCTTATCATTCTTAGTCTAGACACATCTTATTGCATTGATTGCATGAATAGTGTATAGACAAAATTCATATCTTAGCGTATCTACTAATTCATATCTTAGCGTATCTGTTACTGTAAACTTTGCCTGACATATTCCGTAAATTCCTCCGTAATCAACGAAACCTTTTGCTCTATATAATTAGAATACCACCCGATAGCCAGAAAATCATTTCATATCGAAAAATTCTTTATTCAATCGTACGAAATGGAATTCGTCATTAGTTCAAGTCCCTCGGATTCCGAAATGGAATCCCACTCAAGTTCCGAAAGCAGTGTGACCGGAATGGATCAACCAATTAGTCATCATCTATTCTGGATGAATTGGGGATGGGTTCGTAGCCTCCTTAATCATTGGAGACAAGAAGAAGGTGATCCCTTCCATCCACCACATTGCCCTCTTGGCAAAGAACCTGAAGCACTTACTGGCGAACCTATCCGAAACACCATTTTCTCTCTTATTTCTAGAGTATCTCGTCACGATTACATACTACACCAAATTCTAGATTTTATTTATCCGCTCGTATGAACCGACAATCACCCCAGTGTAATAGAAGAAGTCAATGAGCTTCGCGCTCGGGTAGTGGCTTTGGAGAATATGGTGCAAAGGTTACAAACACCAGCAGCAGCACCAGCAGCATAAACAGTACCACCATCAACAACACCAACAGTACCATCACCACCACCAACAACAACATCCACATCCCACACCGCAACATCACAATATGTATCTCAAACATCAATGTCATACGCCCTGTAAATATCCAGGAATATCAACAACAACAAACGATGAAGTATTAATTCATAAACTTCATTGAAGAGATATCTCTGCGGCAGTTATGTAATCTCCAAAATCTTAGAGATTATTTAATTCTGACCGTAAATCGGATGAGTGAACGGAGATGGTAGAGTAGAAACTTTGATCAAAAATGGTGTACGATTTACAAGCTAGAATTGTTTTACCAACAGCATCAACAGGACCGTAGCATCATCAACACAGTCAGTGCCGTCAGTATCGTCAGAATCAACAGCACCTGTAACATCACAAACTCTGTCAGTTCAAGAATCATTGTGGACATCATTACGAATCAACAACAAATATATTGTATCAACGAGTTATGAAGTATTAACTCATTTCCAATCGAAAGATTTATATGTATATTTTATATGTATAAATTTTTAAACCATAATAAATCTTCCCGTACTAAGCTATTATGTGTGAATCTTAACTACTCAGTTAACTCATATTACAAATATGCAATGATGTACGTCCTTCGTCCGCAACTTAACCATCGTTAATTACAATCTCTGTCTCAATTCAATAAAAAATCCAATTCATAATAAATCAAGTGTATTATTCGAATATATGTTTGATTTTACACTTTCATCATCGATGTACTCAAAACTTTTCAAATAACATCATTCGTACCTTACGAAGTTCACAAGAATTTCACGAAAACCAATAAATAACAAAGTAATGATTCATAATTTCAATATTATTGAAGAAATACTTATGCAATTTATAAAGTTTTAGGGATTACTCAATTCTAGTTCTAACCATAAAACAAATGAGTTTAATTTAATATTAACTCATTAAATCTATATTACATCTAAAGAAAATATACACATATATTTTCATAAAGACTGTAATAAACTTCTTTTGTACAAAATATTAATTGTGAAAAAAATTTTAACGGGTAGGTAATACCCGAGAGATATATAAATTCACAATTAATATATTACATTTTTAGAAACTGATTCAGCAATCATCAACTATACTCCCTACTTTCACAACAATATCCATTCTTTCATATAAATCAAAAAAATCATACTCATTCAAATTCAATTACATATTCTGATTTTGAAATCGCATAATTCAATTCGAAATATAACCAGTATCATCACTCTTAGATTCCTATATCTTTCAAAGCTATACTTTGACTTCAAAACTGTGTTAGAACATCATATGTATTAACGATTACAATATGTGCTCAAACCCTTCAAAATTCCTGAAGACACTTCAACTAAGGAACAATTGAGATGATGATCCAACCACATGTTACCCACAGTTATACACCTGAAAAACTCTCAAAACCCGAGTCATAGTTCGACACGTATCCGTGTTAGACCCTTTGGCATTTACTAGCTAAAATAACTTTTCAATTCCGTTTCAAAATAGACAGTTTTGTCACAGCTCCAGCAAGTCATCTTCGACTTCTCAATCAAAACAGTCTTATTATAACCTCGATAGATACGTTGCCCTTTCGCCAACATTACCGGGGAATCGTTTATATTCACCACATTAGCAATAAACTTACAAACAACTACACTGATCTTTGATTTTCCAAAAAAAAAATCATTATAATTATCGAAACCCTATCATATACTCATTCGTACCTTATAACAAGAATTGCCATACCAATTATTGAGAATCAGCAATCAGTATTTTGAAACCTCGCAGCATGTCTACATCAATAATTATATATACACACAACGCCTACCTCCAAGACTTACATTCTTTGAATGAGAAATTTCTGAAAAACACCCTAAACTGCGAACCAGTTCTCGAAATTTTGAAAAATGCTGATGAAGCAGCAAAAACTGTAAACGACCTAAACAGTAAAAATTTAGATGATAAAGGATAGTATATTGGCAAAGCTCAGAAAAAGAGAAGTTTAGAATTGGAAAACGGATTGAGCAAAATATGAAGGAGGCTGTGGACAAATCAAAAAGGCTGAACCTGCCTTCAAAGAATCCAAATGATTCAGTACTTGCTGAAGTCATTAACGAATACCTTGCTCCTGACTCTAAACCCCTGCGGACAATATCCTTCATCATCCTCTGATATTAGACATTCTAAGATATCATCGTATCTTTCATTATAAATATCATCCATACTTCTGAAGATATTTTTATAATTATTCTTATCTGGAATCATTTACCTCTTCGCGCTATCTGTATTATATCATAAAAGACACTATTTTAGTTTCTAAATTCAGAAACATTCGAGTTTCAAATAGGAATATTCTTGAAGAAGTGTTGGGAGCTGAAGCATGAGTTAGTATAATATAATGACACTTGATCAACGTGATTATATTACAGTAATTCATGCTGAGTTTCTAAATGGAACATGATGATTCACCGATCATAACGTAATCATGTGATATGTTACACGACTCTTGTATTCTCTTTGATCTCTAAATATCAAGAAAATATTTCTTGATGATTCGGCCTTTTCCGAGGTATTCCGGTAATTTGACAAGTCAAAATCGTGCCATTAAAATTTCCTTCCTAGAACATTAACAATGTTCATTCCGAAATTTATATCTGCGAATTCTGGACCATTACAAGCGGTGCTTAATCGCAAGAAGAAGAAACGAAAGGACAAAGCTCCGAACTAGAAATGGGAGTATAAATCATAGCAAATAGAAGAGAGCATTAACTGTGGATGACAATGATTATAGAAGAAGCAAGGACTTTGAAATATAAGGGAAGATATAAAACCCAACAACAACCCAGAAATCACAAACCGTATATATCAATGCATATAGCAATATAAAGACACGGGAGAACTAAAAACACTATAAAACCAAGAGTATAGTAGAAGTAAATAGATTCTTCTGGAGGCAGATGAAAAAGAAGAGCGACAGATATGAAAGTGAGGAGTATATCAAGAATCAGCACTGGATGAAGCATATTGACAAATACTTTAAAATATGAGTTGAGAACGTGTGAGTTGTAAGAAAACAAATGAGGTGGATTTATAGTGAAATATCCGACAGAGAAATCAAAATGGATTATCGCATTAATTCGAAGAGGATTATAATTTCCTTAATCTCCGAATAATCAAATCCAATATAGATTACAAAATTTTCTTTTCGGAGATCAATCGTGATGACGTCAAAAGATACGACGAATCACTATTATCTTATTTCATTCATTTACGATAACTTCACTCATACGCTTCGAGTAATCGAATTATTTTATCCATTCTTCTTGAACATGATAAAACTCTATAATCGTTATAATAACATTCTCATTGTTAGTCATGATGACCTCTATCAAATTTCGGGGACGAAATTTCTTTAACGGGTAGGTACTGTGACGACCCGGAAATTTCCGACCAAATTTAAACTTTAATCTTTATATTATTCCGACAAGATAAGCAAAGTTTGTTAAGTTAAATCTCAAGAATTTTAAACTGTGTTCATACATTCATTATAACCTCGACCAAATTCCGACGATTCACGAACCGTTATATATAAATAGATATGTATATGTATATATATATTATAACTTGAGAATATTAATAAAGTATTAAACGTATAATACTTTACACGAACGTATTTGTTTCAATATGATTTTCGACGAAATTAAAAAAATTATTAAATGATTGAATTATCAGAAACATTGAATTATGATTACAAATCTCTGTTGAGAGGTCCACTATGATTTGAGAAAATCTATTCCTCTTAACGATATTCAGAATAATTTGTAAAGCTATTTATAAATAAAAACAAAAAGTGTCATTTACGAAAGTTAGACAAAAGTTAGTGGAGAATTGGTTTCCATAAAATTCTATTAATCTATTTTCAAACGTACAAAGACGTTTTCAGTTTAAAAAGAACTTTATTATTAAAACGTATATAACTTTTATAAATATCTAGAATCACTTTTGACAACTCATTACTTAACCAGTATAATAAATATAACGATATTTATATTTTATTTCATTAAATATATATAACGATTTAAATTAATATTATATATATTTATACGCGTATTATACATACATAGTTTTTATACTTTTACTATACTTTAACTTTACCTTAACTTTACTTTTACTTTACTTTAACTTTAATAATTCACTTTAATAATTCATACTTTAATAATTCACTTTAATAATTCATACTTTAATAATTCACTTTAATAATTCATACTTTAATAATTCACTTTAATAATTCATACTTTAATAATTCACTTTAATAATTCATAATTTAATAATTCACTTTAATAATTCATACTTTAATAATTCACTTTAATAATTCATACTTTAATAATTCACTTTAATAATTCAAAAATTGATTATAAATAGAATTCAGTAGGTTTCATTATTTCATAGAAACTTGAAAATATATTTCTCTAAACTCTCTCACTTGATTTATATATATATAAATATATATATTTGCTCTGTATTATTTCAAGATATTATTAGTATACATAAAATATTACGACGGAGTGCTGTCCGAGTGATTTCAAAATAGTTTTTTTGAATGAGTCGAAGCTAAGGAAATTATGGGTTATAGCTATGGAGGTGATGGGTATGGTTCATGGGTATGCTCGTGAGGTCAATCTAGTGTTTATCATCTCCGTTGCGTCTACGTACTTTTCTGCAATATTGAATCTCAATATTTATACGTTCCTGAATCCGAGGCCAACCTTGCACTTATTAAATGACGTTATATGTATTTTTACTACGAAATACAGTATTGTGAGTTTCATTTGCTCCCTTTTTAATTGCTTTTGCAATATATATTTTTGGGCTGAGAATACATGCGTTGTTTTATAAATGTTTTACGAAATAGGCACAATTACTAAAACTAATTCTACGTGGGTTTAAACCAGAAATATACCCTTAGCTTGGTAACATTAAACTACTTGTCTATGTACGGTAGGCGCGAATCCTAAAGATAGATCTATTGGGCCTGACAAACCCCATCCTGACTATGGGATGCTTTAGTACTTCGAGGTTATTTTAAACACACCTGATCTGGTGTACTTCAGAGGGTAAAACATGAATGTTAAGGCTTGTTACCGGGTGCCTACAACTTATAGAATACTTTTATACACTTGCGAGTGTACATATATTTATAAACGGAAATCTTGTGGTCCATTAATATATTGAAATGATTGTTATGATAAACCTATGAACTCACCAACCTTTTGGTTGACACTTTAAAGCATGTTTATTCTCAGGTATTAAAGAAATCTTTCGCTGTGCATTAGCTCATTTTAAGGATATTACTTGGAGTCATTCATGGCATATTTTGAAAGATGTTGCATTCGAGTCATTGAGTTCATCAAGATTATTATTAAGCCAATTATAGTTGGATGTATTATAAAATGGTGTGCATGCCGTCAACTTTCGTTGTAAAGAAAGTTTGTCTTCTAAAAACGAATGCAATGTTTGTAAAATGTATCATATAGAGGTCAAATACCTCGCGATGTAATCAACTATTGTGAATCGTTTATAATGTATATGAACGGGTCCTTTCTCGCACCAGCTGTGTTCATGGACCTTATGAACCGAGTGTGTAGGCCATATCTTGACAAGTTTATCATTGTTTTCATCGATGACATACTTATTTACTCAAAGAATGATCAAGAGCACGAAGAACATTTGAGAAAAGTGCTAGAAGTATTGAGGAAAGAAAAACTGTACGCTAATTTTTCAAAGTGTGCATTTTGGTTGGAAGAAGTTCAATTCCTCGGTCACATAGTGAACAAAGAAGGTATCCAGGTGGACCCGGCAAAGATCGAAACCGTTGAAAAGTGGGAAACCCCAAAAACTCCGAAGCATATACGTCAATTTTTAGGATTGGCTGGTTACTACAGAAGATTCATCCAAGATTTCTCCAAAATAGCAAAACCCTTGACTGCATTAACGCATAAAGGGAAGAAATTTGAATGGAAGGATGAACAAGAGAAGGCGTTTCAGTTATTGAAGAAAAAGCTAACTACGGCACCTATATTGTCATTGCCTGAAGGGAATGATGATTTTGTGATTTATTGTGACGCATCAAAGCAAGGTCTCGGTTGTGTATTAATGCAACGAACGAAGGTGATTGCTTATGCGTCTAGAAAATTGAAGATTCACGAGCAAAATTATACTACTCACGATTTGGAATTGGGTGCTGTTGTTTTTGCATTAAAGACTTGGAGGCATTATTTATATGGGGTCAAAAGTATTATATATACCGACCACAAAAGTCTCCAACATATATTTAATCAGAAGCAACTGAATATGAGACAACGCAGGTGGATTGAACTGTTGAATGATTATGATTTTGAGAATCGATACCACCCGGGGAAGGCGAATGTGGTAGCCGACGCTTTGAGTAGAAAGGACAGAGAACCTATACGGGTAAAATCTATGAATATAATTATTCGTACTAACCTTACTACTCAAATAAAGGAGGCGCAACAGGGGGTTGTAAAAGAAGGAAAGTTGAAGAATGAGATACCCAAAGGATCAGAGAAACATCTTAATATTCAAGAAGACGGAACCCGATATAGGGCTGATAGAATTTGGGTACCAAGGTCTGGAGATGTGAGAGAAATGGTACTTAAAGAAGCACACAAAACCAGATATTCAATACATTCCGAAGCGGGGAAGATGTATAAAGATCTCAAGAAACACTTTTGGTGGCCGGGTATGAAAGCCGATATTGCTAAATATGTAGGAGAATGTTTGACGTGTTCTAAGGTCAAAGCTGAACATCAGAAACCATCAGGTCTACTACAACAACCTGAAATCCCAAAATGGAAATGGGAAAACATTACCTTGGATTTCATTACTAAATTGCCAAGGACTGCAAGTGGTTATTGAAATGTCCCGTTCTTATTGATTAAAAACGTTCCATATTAATTGATTTCGTTGCGAGGTTTTCACCTCTATATGAGACGTTTTTCAAAGACTGCATTCATTTTTAAAACAAACCATAACCTTTATTTCATAAATAAAGGTTTAAAAAGCTTTACGTAGATTATCAAATAATGATAATCTAAAATATCATGTTTACACACGACCATTACATAATGGTTTACAATACAAATATGTTACATCAAAATCAGTTTCTTGAATGCAGTTTTTACACAATATCATACAAACATGGACTCCAAATCTTGTCCTTATTTTAGTATGCAACAGCGGAAGCTCTTAGTATTCACCTGAGAATAAACACGCTTTAAACGTCAACAAAAATGTTGGTGAGTTATAGGTTTAACCTATATATATCAAATCGTAACAATAGACCACAAGATTTCATATTTCAATACACATCCCATACATAGAGATAAAAATCATTCATATGGTGAACACCTGGTAACCGACATTAACAAGAAGCATATATAAGAATATCCCCATCATTCCGGGACACCCTTCGAATATGATATAAATTTCGAAGTACTAAAGCATCCGGTACTTTGGATGGGGTTTGTTAGGCCCAATAGATCTATCTTTAAGATTCGCGTCAATTAGGGTGTCTGTTCCCTAATTCTTAGATTACCAGACTTAATAAAAAGGGGCATATTCGATTTCGATAATTCAACCATAGAATGTAGTTTCACGTACTTGTGTCTATTTTATAAATCATTTATAAAACCTGCATGTATTCTCATCCCAAAAATATTAGATTTTAAAAGTGGGACTATAACTCACTTTCACAGATTTTTACTTCGTCGGGAAGTAAGACTTGGCCACTGGTTGATTCACTAACCTATAACAATATATACATATATATCAAAGTATGTTCAAAATATATTTACAACACTTTTAATATATTTTGACGTTTTAAGTTTATTAAGTCAGCTGTCCTCGTTAGTAACCTACAACTAGTTGTCCACAGTTAGATGTACAGAAATAAATCGATAAATATTATCTTGAATTAATCCACGACCCAGTGTATACGTATCTCAGTATTGATCACAACTCAAACTATATATATTTTGGAATCAACCTCAACCCTGTATAGCTAACTCCAACATTCACATATAGAGTGTCTATGGTTGTTCCAAAATATATATAGATGTGTCGACATGATAGGTCGAAACATTTTATACGTGTATATGGTATCTCAAGATTACATAATATACAATACAAGTTGATTAATTTATGGTTGGAATAGATTTGTTACCAATTTTCACGTAGCTAAAATGAGAAAAATTATCCAATCTTGTTTTACCCATAACTTCTTCATTTTAAATCCGTTTTGAGTGAATCAAATTGCTATGGTTTCATATTGAACTCTATTTTATGAATCTAAACAGAAAAAGTATAGGTTTATAGTCAGAAAAATAAGTTACAAGTCGTTTTTGTAAAGGTAGTCATTTCAGTCGAAAGAACGACGTCTAGATGACCATTTTAGAAAACATACTTCCATTTTGAGTTTAATCATAATTTTTGGATATAGTTTCATGTTCATAATAAAAATCATTTTCTCATAATAACAACTTTTAAATCAAAGTTTATCATAGTTTTTAATTAACTAACCCAAAACAGCCCGCGGTGTTACTACGACGGCGTAAATCCGGTTTTACGGTGTTTTTCGTGTTTCCAAGTTTTAAATCATTAAGTTAGCATATCATATAGATATAGAACATGTGTTTAGTTGATTTTAAAAGTCAAGTTAGAAGGATTAACTTTTATTTACGAACAAGTTTAGAATTAACTAAACTATGTTCTAGTGATTACAAGTTTAAACCTTCAAATAAGATAGCTTTATATGTATGAATCGAATGATGTTATGAATATCATTACTACCTCAAGTTCCTTGGATAAACCTACTGGAAATGAGAAAAATAGATCTAGCTTCAAAGGATCCTTGGATGGCTTGAAAGTTCTTGAAGCAGAATCATGACACGAAAACAAGTTCAAGTAAGATCATCACTTGAAATAAGATTGTTATAGTTATAGAAATTGAACCAAAGTTTGAATATGATTATTACCTTGTATTAGAATGATAACCTACTGTAAGAAATAAATATTTCTTGAGGTTGGATGATCACCTTACAAGATTGGAAGTGAGCTAGCAAACTTGAAAGTATTCTTGATTGTATGTAACTAGAACTTGTAGAATATATGAAGAACACTTAGAACTTGAAGATAGAACTTGAGAGAGATCAATTAGATGAAGAAAATTGAAGAATGAAAGTGTTTTTAGGTGTTTTTGGTCGTTGGTGTATGGATTAGATATAAAGGATATGTAATTTTGTTTTCATGTAAATAAGTCATGAATGATTACTCATATTTTTGTAATTTTATGAGATATTTCATGCTAGTTGCCAAATGATGGTTCCCACATCTGTTAGGTGACTCACATGGGCTGCTAAGAGCTGATCATTGGAGTGTATATACCAATAGTACATACATCTAAAAGCTGTGTATTGTACGAGTACGAATACGGGTGCATACGAGTAGAATTGTTGATGAAACAGAACGAGGATGTAATTGTAAGCATTTTTGTTAAGTAGAAGTATTTTGATAAGTGTCTTGAAGTCTTTCAAAAGTGTATGAATACATATTAAAACACTACATGTAAATACATTTTAACGGAGTCGTTAAGTCATCGTTAGTCGTTACATGTAAATGTTGTTTTGAAACCTTTAGGTTAACGATCTTGTTGAATGTTGTTAACCCATTGTTTATTATAACAAATGAGATGTTAAATTGTTATATTATCATGATATTATGATATATAATATATTTTAGTATGATATATATACAGTTAAATGTCGTTACAACGATAATCGTTACATATATGTCTCGTTTCGAAATCATTAAGTTAGTAGTCTTATTTTTACATATGTATTTCATTGTTAATACACTTAATAATATATTTACTTATCATTTAACATAATTAACCAAGTGTATCAATATCTTAATATGATTCATATGTCCCTAGTAAGACGTTGTTATAACGATAATCGTTATATATATCGTTTTCGAGTTTCTTAAATTAATAGTCTCATTTTTATGTATATAACTCATTGTTAAAATACCTAATGAGATACATACTTATAATAAAATCATGTTAACTATATATATAACCATATATATGTCATCGTATAGTTTTTACAAGTTTTAACGTTCGTGAATCACGGGTCAACTTGGGTGGTCAATTGTCTATATGAAACCTATTTCAATTAATCAAGTCTTAACAAGTTTGATTGCTTAACATGTTGGAAACATTTAATCATGTAAATATCAATCTCAATTAATATATATAAACATGGAAAAGTTCGGGTCACTACAGTACCTACCCGTTAAATAAATTTCGTCCCGAAATTTTAAGCTGTTGAAGGTATTGACGAATCTCCTGGAAATAGATGCGGGTATTTCTTCTTCATCTGATCTTCACACTCCCAGGTGAACTTGGGTCCTCTACGAGCATTCCATCGAACCTTAACAATTGGTATCTTGTTTTGCTTAAGTCTTTTAACCTCACGATCAATTATTTCGACGGGTTCTTCGATGAATTGAAGTTTTTCGTTGATTTGGATTTCATCTAACGGAATAGTGAGATCTTCTTTAGCAAAACATTTCTTCAAATTCGAGACGTGGAAAGTGTTATGTACAGCCGTGAGTTGTTGAGGTAACTCAAGTCGGTAAGCTACTGGTCCGACACGATCAATAATCTTGAATGGTCCAATATACCTTGGATTTAATTTCCCTCGTTTACCAAATCGAACAACGCCTTTCCAAGGTGAAACTTTAAGCATGACCATCTCTCCAATTTCAAATTCTATATCTGTTCTTTTAATGTCAGTGTAGTTCTTTTGTCGACTTTGGGCGGTTTTCAACCGTTGTTGAATTTGGATGATCTTCTCGGTAGTTTCTTGTATAATCTCCGGACCCGTAATCTGTCTATCCCCCACTTTACTCCAACAAATCAGAGACCTGCACTTTCTACCATAAAGTGCTTCAAACGGCGCCATCTCAATGCTTGAATGGTAGCTGTTGTTGTAGGAAAATTCTGCTAACGGTAGATGTCGATCCCAACTGTTTCCGAAATCAATAACACATGCTCGTAGCATGTCTTCAAGCATTTGTATCGTCCTTTCGCTCTACCCATCAGTTTGTGGATGATAGGCAGTACTCATGTCTAGACGAGTTCCTAATGCTTGCTGTAATGTCTGCCAGAATCTTGAAATAAATCTGCCATCCCTATCAGAGATAATAGAGATTGGTATTCCATGTCTGGAGACGACTTCCTTCAAATACAGTCGTGCTAACTTCTCCATCTTGTCATCTTCTCTTATTGGCAGGAAGTGTGCTGATTTGGTGAGACGATCAAATATTACCCAAATAGTATCAAAACCACTTGCAGTCCTTGGTAATTTAGTGATGAAATCCATGGTAATATTTTCCCATTTCCATTCCAGGATTTTGGGTTGTTGAAGTAGACCTGATGGTTTCTGATGCTCAGCTTTGACCTTAGAACACGTCAAACATTCTCCTACGTATTTAGCAACATCGGCTTTCATACCCGGCCACCAAAAATGTTTCTTGAGATCCTTGTACATCTTCCCCGTTCCAGGATGTATTGAGTATCTGGTTTTATGAGCTTCTCTAAGTACCATTTCTCTCATATCTCCAAATTTTGGTACCCAAATCCTTTCAGCCCTATACCGGGTTCCGTCTTCCCGAATATTAAGATGCTTCTCCGATCCTTTGGGTATTTCATCCTTTAAATTTCCCTCTTTTAAAACTCCTTGTTGCGCCTCCTTTATTTGAGTAGTAAGGTTATTATGAATCATTATATTCATAGATTTTACTCGAATGGGTTCTCTGTCCTTCCTGCTCAAGGCATCGGCTACCACATTTACCTTCCCCAGGTGGTAACGAATCTCAAAGTCGTAATCATTCAATAATTCAATCCACCTACGCTTCCTCATATTCAGTTGTTTCTGATTAAATATGTGTTGAAGACTTTTGTGGTCGGTATATATAATACTTTTGACCCCATATAAGTAGTGCCTCCAAGTCTTTAATACAAAAACAACCGCGCCTAATTCCAAATCATGCGTCGTATAATTTTGTTCGTGAATCTTCAATTGTCTAGACGCATAAGCAATCACCTTCATTCGTTGCATTAATACACAACCGAGACCTTGCTTTGATGCGTCACAATAAATCACAAAATCATCATTCCCTTCAGGCAATGACAATATAGGTGCCGTAGTTAGCTTTTTCTTCAATAACTGAAACGCTTTCTCTTGTTCACCATTCCATTCAAATTTCTTCCCTTTATGCGTTAATGCAGTCAAGGGTTTTGCTATTCTGGAAAAGTCTTGGATGAACCTTCTGTAGTAACCAGCTAGTCCTAAAAACTGGCGTATGTGTTTCGGAGTTTTCGGGGTTTCCCACTTTTCAACAGTTTCTATCTTTGCCGGATCCACCTTAATACCTTCTTTGTTCACTATGTGACCGAGGAATTGAACTTCTTCCAACTAAAATGCTGAAAACTTAGCGTACAATTCTTCCTTCCTCAATACTTTTAACACCTTTCTCAAATGTTCACCGTGTTCTTGGTCATTCTTTGAGTAAATAAGTATGTCATCAATGAAAACAATGACAAACTTGTCAAGGTATGGTCCACACACTCGGTTCATAAGGTCCATGAACACAGCTGGTGCATTAGTTAAACCAAACGGCATGACCATAAACTCGTAATGACCGTAACGTGTTCTGAAAGCAGTCTTTGGAATATCATCTTCTTTCACCCGCATTTGATGATACCCGGAACGTAAGTCAATCTTTGAATAAACAGACGAGCCTTGTAGTTGATCAAATAAGTCGTCAATTCTCGGTAGTGGGTAGCGGTTCTTGATGGTAAGTTTGTTCAACTCTCGGTAGTCGATACACAACCTGAATGTACCATCTTTCTTCTTGACAAACAAAACAGGAGCTCCCCACGGTGATGTGCTTGGTCGAATGAAACCACGCTCTAAAAGTTCTTGTAATTGGCTTTACAGTTCTTTCATCTCACTGGGTACGAGTCTGTAAGGAGCACGAGCTATTGGTGCAGCTCCTGGTACAAGATCTATTTGAAATTTAACGGATCGATGTGGGGGTAATCCCGGTAATTCTTTCGGAAATACATCGGGAAATTCTTTTGCGACGGGAACATCATTGATGCTCTTTTCTTCAGTTTGTACTTTCTCGACGTGTGCTAGAATAGCATAGCAACCTTTTCTTATTAGTTTTTGTGCCTTCAAATTACTAATAAGATGTAGCTTCATGTTGCCCTTTTCTCCGTACACCATTAAGGGTTCTCCTTCTTCTCGTACAATGCGAATTGCATTTTTATAACATACGATCTCTGCTTTCACCTTCTTCAGCCAGTCCATGCCAACTATAACATCAAAACTCCTTAACTCTACTGGTATCAAATCAATCTTAAATATTTCGCTACCCAGTTTAATTTCTCGATTCCGGCATATATTATCTGCTGAAATTAATTTACCGTTTGCTAATTCGAGTAAAAATTTACTATCCAACGGCATCAATGGACAACTTAATTTAGCACAAAAATATCTACTCATATAGCTTCTATCCGCACCCGAATCAAATAAAACATAAGCAGATTTATTGTCAATAAGAAACGTACCCGTAACAAGCTCCGGGTCTTCCTATGCCTCTGCCGCATTAATATTGTAAACTCTTCCGCGGCCTTGTCCATTTGTGTTCTCCTGGTTCGGGCAATTTCTAATAATGTGGCCCAGTTTTCCACATTTATAATAAACTACATTGGCATAACTTGCTCCGACACTACTTGCTCCGCCATTACTCGTTCCAACACCATTTGTTCCTTTCGTTCTGTTAACCCCTGGTCCATAGACCTCACACTTCACCGCGCTATGACCATTTCTTTTACACTTGTTGCAAAATTTGGTGCAGAACCCCGAGTGATACTTTTCACACCTTTGGCATAGCTGCTTCTGATTATTGTTGTTGTTGCGGTTGTTATTGTTGTTGGGATGATTGTTGTAGTTGCTGTTGTTGTTGTTGTTGTTGTTGTTGTTGTTGTTGTTGTTGTTGGGCCGTTTGTTGTAGTTGCAATTGATGTTGCGATTGTTGGGATAATTATTGCGATTATTATTGTAATTGCTGTTATTGTTGTATTGGTGATTCTTATCACCGTTTTTCTCCCACTTTCTTTTGACTTGCTTCACATTGGCCTCTTCAGCCGTCTGTTCTTTAATTCTTTCCTCAATCGGGTTCACTAGTTTGTGAGCCATTCTACATGCCTGTTGTATGGAGGCGGGCTCATGTGAACTTATATCTTCTTGGATTCTTTCCGGTAATCCTTTCACAAACGTGTCGATCTTCTCTTCCTCATCTTCGAATGCTCCCGGACACAATAGGCACAATTCTGTGAATCGTCTTTTGTACGTGGTAATATCAAATCCTTGGGTTCGTAACCCTCTAAGTTCTGTCTTGATCTTATTGACCTCGGTTCTGGGACGGTACTTCTCGTTCATCAAGTGCTTGAATGCTAACCACGGTAGTGCGTACGCATCGTCTTGTCCCACTTGCTCTAGATAGGTATTCCACCATGTTAACGCAGAACCTGTGAAGGTATGCGTAGCGTACTTCACTTTGTCCTCTTCAGTACACTTACTTATGGAAAACACCGATTCGACCTTCTCGGTCCACCGTTTCAATCCGATCGGTCCTTCGGTTCCATCAAATTCCAAAGGTTTGCAGGCAGTGAATTCTTTGTAGGTGCATCCTACACGATTTCCTGTACTGCTAGATCCAAGGTTATTGTTGGTATGTAGCGCATCCTGTATTGCGGCTATGTTTGAAGCTAGAAAAGTACGGAATTCCTCTTCATTCATATTCATGGTGTGTCGAGTAGTCGGTGCCATTTCCTTCAAAATAGTCAAATGGAACAAGTTAATCATACAGAATATTAAGAGTAGTTAATAGTATTTCGTAGCATAATATGAACTCATTTATAAAAGCTTTTTCTTCATATTAGTGTTTTATAAGTTTAAATTCGGGTAGTACCTACCCGTTAAGTTCATACTTAGTAGCTAATATACAATTCAACTACTACAATTCTATATGAAAAACTGATTATAATAATATTTCGCGTTCAAACTTTTACATAATATTTTACAAACTTACAATACCGCTTATTTTACATATAGCATGAACTATAGCACACAATAAATTTGATACAAGATGGTTGTGAAGATAATTCTAGCTAGTACACAAGTCGTTCAGCAAAGGCAATAAAGACACGTAATTCATATGTCCAGAAACAAGTCATGCATTCTGGTTTTACTAGGATTACTTCCCATCCTTGGTCTTGTGGAACATAACCGTTATGGCCGTTGATAAGACAGCGTGTTGTAACGTCGTCAAAAGGACGAGGGTTACGTAATGTCCAACAGTCCCGTAACAATCCAAAAACCTCATTTCTTACCCCAATTACCGACTCTGTCACTTGTGGGAACGTTTTGTTTAATAGTTGTAGCCCGATGTTCTTGTTCTCACTTTGGTGAGAAGCGAACATTACTAATCCGTAAGCATAACATGCTTCTTTATGTTGCATGTTAGCCGCTTTTTCTAAATCACGAAGTCCAATATTCGGATATATTGAGTCAAAATAATTTCTTAACCCATTGCGTAAAATAGCATTTGGGTTCCCCGCAATATATGGGTCAAAGTAAACACATCGTAACTTATGGATTTTCCAATGTGATATCCCCCATCTTTCGAACGAAAGCCTTTTATAAACCAAGGCATTCTTGGAACGTTCTTCGAATGTCTTACAAACTGATCTCGCCTTAAATAGTTGTGCCGAAGAATTCTGACTGACTCTAGACAAGATTTCATCAATCATGTCTCCGGGTAGGTCTCTTAAAATATTGGGTTGTCTATCCATTTTGTGTTTTTATACTGTAAAATAGACAAGAGTTAGATTCATAAAAAAAATACTTATTAATACAAGCAATTTTTACATATATCATAAAGCATAAGCACACTATATTACATATATTACACCACATGAATACAACTATCTTATTCTGACTCGCTTGTTTCTTCTTCTTCGGTTTTGGTTCGTTTTGCCAAGTTTCTAGGGATATATGATGTTCCCCTAATACGAGCCGTCGTTTTCCACATTGGTTTAGAAAAACCTGGTGGTTTAGAGGTTCCCGGGTCATTGTTACAACTTAAGGACTTCGGGGGTTGACGATACATATAAAGTTCATCGGGGTTGGAATTAGATTTCTCTATTTTTATGCCCTTTCCCTTATTATTTTCTTTTGCCTTTTTAAATTCAGTTGGGGTAATTTCTATAACATCATCGGAATCCGATTCATCTGAGAATTGGTAATCCTCCAAATATTTTGCTTCCTTGGCGAAAACACCATTGACCATAATTAACCTTGGTCGGTTGGTTGAGGATTTTCTTTTACTTAACAGTTTTATTATTTCCCCCACCGGTTCCGATTCTTCTTTCGGTTCCGATTCTTCTTCCGGTTCCGACTCTTCTTCCGGTTCCTCTTCGGGAACTTGTGAATCAGTCCACGAATCATTCAATTTACATTTGACTCTTCATTATTATTAGGTGAGTCAATGAGACTTGTTCTAGAGGTAGACATCTATCACATAATATCAAACGCGTTAAGAGATTAATATATCACATAATATTCACATGTTAAAAATATATAGTTTCCAACAAAATTTGTTAAGCAATCATTTTTCAAGTAAACACGGTCGAAGTCCAGACTCACTAATGCATCCTAACAAACTCGATAAGACACACTAATGCAAAATTCTAGTTCTCTAAGACCAACGCTCGGATACCAACTGAAATGTCCCGTTCTTATTGATTAAAAACGTTCCATATTAATTGATTTCGTTGCGAGGTTTTCACCTCTATATGAGACGTTTTTCAAAGACTGCATTCATTTTTAAAACAAACCATAACCTTTATTTCATAAATAAAGGTTTAAAAAGCTTTACGTAGATTATCAAATAATGATAATCTAAAATATCCTGTTTACACACGACCATTACATAATGGTTTACAATACAAATATGTTACATCAAAATCAGTTTCTTGAATGCAGTTTTTACACAATATCATACGAACATGGACTCCAAATCTTGTCCTTATTTTAGTATGCAACAGCGGAAGCTCTTAGTATTCACCTGAGAATAAACACGCTTTAAACTTCAACAAAAATGTTGGTGAGTTATAGGTTTAACCTATATATATCAAATCGTAACAATAGACCACAAGATTTCATATTTCAATACACATCTCATACATAGAGATAAAAATCATTCATATGGTGAACACCTGGTAACCGACATTAACAAGATGCATATATAAGAATATCCCCATCATTCTGGGACACCCTTCGGATATGATATAAATTTCGAAGTACTAAAGCATCCGGTACTTTGGATGGGGTTTGTTAGGCCCAATAGATCTATCTTTAAGATTCGCGTCAATTAGGGTGTCTGTTCCCTAATTCTTAGATTACCAGGCTTAATAAAAAGGGGCATATTCGATTTCGATAATTCAACCATAGAATGTAGTTTCACGTACTTGTGTCTATTTTGTAAATCATTTATAAAACCTGCATGTATTCTCATCCAAAAAATATTAGATTTTAAAAGTGGGACTATAACTCACTTTCACAGATTTTTACTTCGTCGGGAAGTAAGACTTGGCCACTGGTTGATTCACGAACCTATAACAATATATACATATATATCAAAGTATGTTCAAAATATATTTACAACACTTTTAATATATTTTGATGTTTTAAGTTTATTAAGTCAGCTGTCCTCGTTAGTAACCTACAACTAGTTGTCCACAGTTAGATGTACATAAATAAATCGATAAATATTATCTTGAATCAATCCACGACCCAGTGTATACGTATCTCAGTATTGATCACAACTCAAACTATATATATTTTGGAATCAACCTCAACCCTGTATAGCTAACTCCAACATTCACATATAGAGTGTGATGACCCGGGAATTTCTGACCAAATTTAAACTTAATCTTTTTTGATTTCGATACGATAAGCAAAGTCTGTAATGTTGAGTCTCGAAAATTTTGAACTATATTTTTCATGGATTCATTTAACCTCTGACCGAACCCGACGATTCATGAACAAGTGTTTGAAAATAAATAAAAATATATATATAAATAAATAAAAGTGTGTATAATAAATTTAAATAATAAAATACGATAGATCAGTAAGATTAATTATGAAAAGTAATATACAAAATAATGAATTGGTTATAAAAATAAAGCTATATAAATATGTATGAATTCTATAAATAACTATTGTAACGACCCTGGTTTTTCCTACGTTATTTATTAAAAATTATTATTATTAATACGCTTGATTAAACGAATGTATGTTATTACATTTACATGTTGCTTTAATTGCCCGTACTTGAACTTTAAATGCCCGAAACGTCTTTGTGACACCCGGAACTTGCACGAATAATATTTTCAAGTATTATTTACATTCATGATTAATTTTATTAATCATTTTAATTAACTAAGGTGATAGGTTAATTACTTGGGCTTTATTTGGTTTAACTTGGGATTTATTGAACTTGGGCTTTAATTAATGAAGTGGACTCTTGACTTGAGCTTCCAAGCCCACCCTACTTATATTAGTGGACATTTAGCCCAACTCTTACAAGTGTAAGTATTAATTTAAAGGGGACTAGTTAGTTACTTAGGATTGAATCTAGTTGACTTGCCATCCCCATGAACCACCTTCTAAAATCCAACTTTTGTAAGCTTTGTAGGCAAGTAACCAAGGGACTAAACCCTCCCCCCCTTTCCCATCCCAACCGTCGGCCTCTTTACACTTGGGGGGAGATTTTTCATTTCATTTTTACATTATTACTTCACTAGTTCTCCCATTCATTACACACACACTTGCATTTCAAATTTGCTCTCAAACTTCTTCTCTCATTCTCTCATACTTGTAAGCAACTTAGAACAATTTCTTCTTCCTTTTGCTTACTAAAAACCGTAGCCTTAGCTACTTTAATCATCATCAATCTTTGTTGTTAAAACTTTTGTTACTTGTTCTTGTTTAAAGTTAATTACTTGTAAGTTACTAAGTTGTTTACTTACTTACTTTCATGTTTCAAGAAGCAAACTTAATAGTTTGATTTCTTCATCTTTATCTTGTTATAACAAGAACATTCAAAGAACATAATCTATCTAGTTATGTTCTACATATTTTGTTTCAAAGGATTTAAAGTTTATAATCTTTATAATTGTTACTTGTGTTCTTGTTTGTTGTATGTTACTAGAATACCACCTTCATGGTTGGTTTAGGCTTATCATTCATTTTCTTTATTTCTTATTGTTAGTTGCTTACTACACATTTGAACAAGGACATGAAACCAACAAGAGCTTACACTTTGGTGCAAGTATCATGGATCCAACACTTGGTTGTGATCTTTCTTAGTGTTCATGAACTTGTTCATAAACTTACATGTAACCTTGGTTCATCAAACACTTACAACACTTGCACTTGAGTTATGATGGACAAACCTTGGTCAAAATGATGTTAACACATCAACGAGTTGTACACTTGAAGCTATACGCATCAAGGATGAGAACCGTGATGAACATCAAGCACCGAGACAACCGGAACTCTCCAAAACCCACTGTTCTGTCCAAAACCTACTGACCTGATGCTTCTGGAACAGACCAGTAGACCTGGGCTGTTCTAACCTTGATTTTTAGATAGAACTTTTCGAGTAGATAACTTTTCATATAGGACTCGTCTTAATCCGAGTTACGGTTTAGGATTTATGGCCCTCCGATCGTTACCATGTCCTTTAACGTTGTGCAGAAATTTCTGACCTACTCGCACTTAGACCGTCGCCACGGTCAAACCAAGACGAGTTTGCTTCTGTAAATTTTACCACACTTAAGGGACTCATAGACGGAGCCATGACCACTGGTCTCACCTTAATTCAGTAAGGGTAGAGGCCGTGGTGACTGACCGAAGTCAGCCTTTGTTTTAAACGACTTTCATAAACGAGTCTTACTTGTTACCTTTTGTTTAATGATGATTGATGATGACCCTTATGACCTTAATTACGTACTTGTAAACCTTTTGAGACGACTTATTGACTTAGTGCTATTTGACTTAGGTTGAGGACGTTTGGACCGTTACTTGCACACCACTTTCCGACTACTACCTTACCGTTACTACTAATCATTGTGAGTTATGGCATTCTCTTTTTACTTTAACTTATTTTGGGAACTGAGAATACATGCGGATTTTATGTTTTACATAATAGGCACGAGTACTTAAACTTTATATATGTGTGGGTTATATAACGGCAGAAACATTCCCTTTAGCTCGGTAACGTTTAATCATTGGTTTTTGAACCGTGAACGCGAATCTTAGATATGGATCCATAGGGTTTGACATCCCCACTCGGGCTAGTAGCGCTAGCATTTAACGAGTGTTTAATACTTCGAGGTTATACGCACTTGCCAAGTGCACTTTAAGGGGGTACATTAAACGTTAAGTTAGTTACCGGGTGCCCACGGTTAAGCATATACTTTTACATACGTTTGAAACGCTCGTTGAGCACTGAAATCTCGTGGCCTACTTACATTACTGTTATACTTAAACTATAGCTCACCAACCTTTGTGTTGACCTTTTTAAGCATGTATTTTCTCAGGTGCTTGAAGTCGCTTCCGCTATCTTACTAGTCGTGCTGTAGAACCCGCTGCCTAGAGTTGTATCGCATGACTACTTATGTTGCATTCAAACTTTTTACTTATGAACTTATGTTATGTAACGACCATTATGGTCACGTACACTTATTTAATGCTTCTACTTAGTGAAGCATACTTTTGATTTGTAAAACAATTGACGTATGTTATGACGTCACTTTTATTAATGAATGCAAACTCTGTTTTGAAAACGCATATAGTACTTAACCTTGTAATGATCCTGTTGATGATGGTCCGTACATGATGATTTAGTACGGGGCGTCACATTTGGTATCAGAGCATTGGTTGTAGGGAATTAGGATGCATTAGTGAGTCTAAGACCGACCCGGGTAGGATTCACTAATAGGGCTAATCTACAACTTGTTAGTTTACTTGTTTCCGCTGAACTTACTGCATGCTGCTGCTTACTGTTACTGCTATATGCCGTATGCTACTACGTGATTTCACTACTGCATGCTATTACTTGCCTTCGATTGCATGCTAGTTTCGTACGATTACTGATATTGCCATGCTACTTATTGTTATACATGATTTAAACTGTTGGCCTATTATTTGCTTGCTTTATGACATACTGACATGGAAAATTTATTTTTCCTTGTTCAGATGTCGGACGTTCCACCTACTGACATCCCGAGCGGCTCAGGCCCCGTTGTTCCACCCACTGCTGCACCTGTTGCTGCTGCTGCTGCTGCCGACATTCCGGCCCCGACACCCACTGGCGACCCCGGCGCCTCTAGTTCTGGAGCTAGCTCTAGTGTGCCTATCCCGGCGTCTTCTTCCAGACCCCTGAGGCAACTGGCTCGCATTGGTGGCATGGAGATCCCCGCGGAGTTCGGGGAAGGACCCTTCCGTAATCACTGGCGCACACCTTGCCGACGCACTGCCGACGGCCGCTTAGCCGTGATTACGCCAGGCCGACACCGACAGATGTTGGCCGCTTTCGGATATGTTGAGCCACCCGCACCACCACCGCATGATTCAGACGACGGTTCTTCCACCGATGCTTCTTCAGACGACACCTCATCTGACGACTCCAGTGATGAGGAGGATCCCGCTGACCGACCGATTCAGGCACCTTCTACCCCGCCGAAGAAGCGGTATCGCTTCGCTGGCATAATTCCTGGTCGTACTGTCACTGACGCTTATGGTCGGCGTCGTAGGATCACTGCACGTAAACGGCTGGTGCCGTACCCCGCCGATCCACAGATATTACCGTCTCCACCCAGAGCCGGACCATCCACTTCAGCACCACCGGCTCCACCTGCACCGCCAGCACCACCTGCCCCACCATCCTCCTCTAATGAGGAAATGAGGCGGGAGATTGAGATTCTCCAGACTCGAGTTACTGAGCTCGAGGAGCAGTTGGCTCATGTTTTGGACATCTTGTACCCACCATCGCCGTAGGACTTTGTACTAGATTCTGTATTGTAATCTCTTTTGTAATTTCATATTTCACTTATGTAATGTACGAACTTATTGTAATGTATGAACTTATTATCATTAATGAATGGAATTTGTGTTGCTTACTTCTTGCGCAAGTGTACTATTTACGTTATCATCTCATGGTTTTGTGGTACCTATATCTGCTTGCGTTATTTAATCAACATGTGTTGTGCTGTTTTCATGTTGGTTGTTATATAATGTACTATTATTATTTGCATAATGGATTTTGACTTGAGTCAAAATGTTTGTATAGAACATCATGGCCAACGGGAGATCTATCCCTACCGCGGCACAAATTGAGGAAATGATTAACGAGCGAGTCGCTGCTGCACTAGCTGAAAGACAACCCCAAGTTCCACCACCACCACCTGTCAATCCACCTGTCGTCCGAGATGGGTGTACTTACAAGGAATTTCAAAACTGCAAGCCACACTACTTCAGTGGCACTGAGGGACCCGTCGGTCTCACCAGATGGTTCGAAAAGTTGGAATCGGTATTCAGGGTTAGCAATTGTTCTGAGGCTAACAAAACGAAATTTGCATCTTGCACACTTTCTGATGGCGCGCTTACATGGTGGAATACCATGGCCCAAGCGCAAGGAATTGATGAGGCGTATGCTACGCCTTGGGAAGAATTTAAATGTGCTATGATCGAGGAATACTGTCCGAGAACCGAGATTCAAAAGATGGAAATCGAATTTATGCAATTGAAGACCGTAGGGAACGACCTTAACAGCTACAACCGTAGGTTTTTGGAATTGGCTCTTATGTGTCCAACCATGGTCACCCCCGAATTTAAGCGTTTGGAGAAATACTTCTCGGGACTTCCTAAGTCCATCAAGGGTAATGTTACCTCATCCAAGCCGCCAAGCGTTCCCGAAGCAATGCGCATGGCACATACTCTCTTGAATCAAATCATCCTTGACGAGCCGGAGAAGGCTAAGTTTGAAACTGTTAGTGGTGAAAAGAGGAAATGGGACAACAACCACAACAACAACAGGGGTAGGAACTATGATCAAAACCCGGCAAAGCGACATGAAGGGTTTAGGCAAAACAACAACATGCACAACAACAACACCAACCCCAACAACAACAACCGCACCAATCCGAACTACAAAGGAACCTTACCACAATGCAATAGGTGCTACAAGCACCACACTGGGTATTGCAATGTTATCTGTGAGAAGTGCCAACGATCTGGACATGTTGGCAAGGATTGCAAGGTTACCACTTTGAATGTGAAGCCAAACCACAACAACAATGGGCCTAAGAAGTGTTATGAATGTGGAAAGACGGGCCATTTCAGAAACGAGTGTCCTAACAAGCGTAAGGATGGCGGACCACCACGTGCTAGAGCCTTCAATGTTAATGCAAGGGACGCTCGCGACAACCCCGACTTGGTGACAGGTATATTCAAGATCAACAATCTTTTAGCTTCTGTCCTATTTGATACTGGTGCCGATAGGAGCTATGTGTGTAGACATTTTTGTGATAAGTTAGATTGGTCGTTAGTTCCTTTGAAGGAAAGTATGCTTGTCGAGGTCGCCAATGGAAAACTTGAAAAGGTCGACCATATTAGTCGTGGAGCTATTATCAACATAGCTGGTGCAGATTTCGAAATTGATTTGATACCTATCAAACTGGGAAGTTTTGACGCGATCGTCGGTATGGATTGGTTGAGCAAGATAAAGGCCGATGTTATCTGTGGAGATAAAGCACTTCGCATACCACAAGGAGATGGCGAACCACTGGTTATCTATGGAGAGAGATGTACCTCGAAGTTGAACCTCATTAGTTGCGTGAAAGCGCAAAAGATTATGAAGAAGGGACGCTTTGCTGTCCTAGCACATGTGAAAGCGGTAGAAACTGAGGTGAAGAACGTGAACGACGTACGAATTGTGAACGAATTTTCTGATGTCTTCCCAGAGGAATTGCCTGGATTACCGCCGCAGAGAGCAGTAGAGTTTCAGATTGACTTAGTGCCAGGAGCTGCACCTGTAGCTCGCGCACCTTATAGACTCGCACCTTCCGAGATGCAAGAATTACAGAGTCAACTACAAGAGCTATTAGATCGAGGGTTTATCCAACCAAGCTTCTCGCCTTGGGGCGCACCTGTGTTGTTTGTGAAGAAGAAGGATGGATCCTTTCGTATGTGTATCGACTACCGTGAGCTCAACAAATTGACAATCAAGAATCGGTATCCTCTTCCGCGAATTGATGATCTTTTTGATCAACTACAAGGATCGAGCGTTTATTCAAAGATCGATTTGCGATCCGGCTATCACCAGTTGAGGGTGAAGGAAAGTGACGTGATGAAAACTGCATTCAGAACCTGTTATGGTCATTATGAGTTTCTCGTGATGCCATTCGGTTTGACAAATGCACCTGCCGTGTTCATGGATCTCATGAATCGTGTCTGCAAGCCTTACTTGGATAAGTTTGTTATCGTCTTCATAGATGATATCCTCATCTACTCTAAGAGCGAAGAAGAACATGAGCAACACCTTCGGCTAGTGCTTGAACTCTTAAGACAAGAGCAACTTTACGCCAAATTCTCCAAGTGCGAATTTTGGTTGAAGGAAGTACAGTTTTTGGGTCATGTTGTGAGCGACCAGGGTATCAAAGTTGATCCCGCCAAGATTGAAGCCATCAGCAAGTGGGAGACCCCCACTACTCCAACGCATATTCGCCAATTTCTAGGTCTCGCCGGTTATTATCGAAGGTTTATCGAAGGATTTTCTCTGATTGCGCGTCCTTTGACCGCACTGACTCACAAGGGCAAGAAGTTCATTTGGGAACCCACACACGAATCAGCATTCCAAACTTTGAAGAAGAAGTTAACCTCCGCACCTATCCTATCACTTCCTGAAGGCAGTGACGACTTTGTTGTTTATTGCGATGCATTGAAGAGTGGTTTTGGTTGTGTACTGATGCAACGATCAAAGGTTATTGCCTATGCCTCCCGCCAATTGAAGATTCACGAGCGGAACTACACTACACATGATCTTGAACTTGGAGCCGTTGTCTTTGCACTCAAATTGTGGAGACATTATTTGTATGGAACTAAGAGCACTATCTTCACCGATCACAAGAGTCTCCAGCACATCTTCGATCAGAAGCAATTGAATATGAGACAGCGTCGATGGATCGAGATGCTCAACGACTACGATTGTGAACTCCGTTATCACCCTGGCAAGGCCAATGTTGTAGCTGACGCTTTAAGCCGAAAGGAGAGGACGGCACCTCTCCGTGTTAGGGCTCTGAACATCACCATCCATTCGAACCTCAACAACCAGATCAGAGTAGCCCAAGTTGAGGCTCTCAAGGAGGAGAACATACCTCACGAGCATTTGAACATACTTGTCTCTCGATTCGAGGTTAGAGAGTCTGGACTCCGATGTTATGCCGGAAGAATTTGGGTACCTTACTATGGAGATCTACGAAGCCTGATACTTGATGAAGCACACAAATCGAGATATTCGATTCACCCCGGTGCAGGTAAGATGTACCACGACCTTAAAGAACAGTATTGGTGGCCGAATCTTAAGAAGGACGTTGCGAATTATGTTGGTAAGTGTTTGACTTGCTCGAAGGTTAAAGCCGAGCATCAGAGACCTTCTGGGTTACTTCAACAGCCGGAAATCCCACAATGGAAGTGGGAAAGGATCACAATGGATTTCATTACTAAGCTGCCGAAGACGGTGGGCGGATGCGATACTATTTGGGTTATTGTTGACCGCCTCACCAAATCTGCACACTTCCTAGCGATGAAGGAAACTGATACAATGGAAAGACTTGCTCAGCTGTACATCAAAGAGGTTGTATCTCGTCATGGTGTACCTTTATCAATCATCTCCGATCGCGATCCCCGTTTTGCTTCCAGATTTTGGCGTTCTTTGCAAGAAGCCATGGGAACTCGTCTTGACATGAGTACTGCTTATCATCCTCAGACTGACGGGCAAAGTGAACGAATGATTCAGACCTTGGAGGACATGCTGCGTGCATGTGTCATTGATTTTGGAAAGGCCTGGGAAAGGCATTTGCCACTCGCCGAATTCTCGTACAACAACAGTTATCACTCAAGCATTAATGCTGCACCTTTTGAAGCATTGTATGGTCGTAAGTGCCGATCTCCTATTTGTTGGGCCGAAGTAGGCGAAAAGCAAATCACCGGACCCGAGGTAGTTCACGAAACCACGGAGAAGATTGCTCAGATCCAAGCTAGACTTAAGACTGCCCGTGATCGCCAAAAGAGCTATGCCGATCTTAAACGGAAAGACTTTGAATTTAATGTTGGTGATCGTGTAATGTTGAAGGTTGCACCTTGGAAAGGTGTGATCCGTTTTGGAAAACGTGGAAAGTTGAACCCACGATACATTGGTCCTTTCGAGATCTTGGAACGTGTTGGACCAGTTGCATACCGTTTGGATCTACCAGCACAATTGAGCTCAGTTCATCCTACCTTCCATGTGTCAAACTTGAAGAAGTGTCTTGCTGCACCCGAACTCATCATACCATTGGAAGAACTTACTATTGATGACAAACTCCACTTTGTGGAGGAACCTGTTGAAATTATGGATCGTGAGATCAAAACTTTGAAACGCAACAAGATTCCGATTGTACGAGTACGATGGAATGCCAAACGAGGACCTGAGTTTACTTGGGAACGAGAGGATCAAATGATGCGGAAATATCCTCATCTTTTCCCGACTCCTCCATCTACTTCAGCTTAAATTTCGGGACGAAATTTTCTTTAACAGGTGGGTAATGTAACGACCCTGGTTTTTCCTACGTTATTTATTAAAAATTATTATTATTAATACGCTTGATTAAACGAATGTATGTTATTACATTTACATGTTGCTTTAATTGCCCGTACTTGAACTTTAAATGCCCGAAACGTCTTTGTGACACCCGGAACTTGCACGAATAATATTTTCAAGTATTATTTACATTCATGATTAATTTTATTAATCATTTTAATTAACTAAGGTGATAGGTTAATTACTTGGGCTTTATTTGGTTTAACTTGGGATTTATTGAACTTGGGCTTTAATTAATGAAGTGGACTCTTGACTTGAGCTTCCAAGCCCACCCTACTTATATTAGTGGACATTTAGCCCAACTCTTACAAGTGTAAGTATTAATTTAAAGGGGACTAGTTAGTTACTTGGGATTGAATCTAGTTGACTTGCCATCCCCATGAACCACCTTCTAAAATCCAACTTTTGTAAGCTTTGTAGGCAAGTAACCAAGGGACTAAACCCTCCCCCCCTTTCCCATCCCAACCGTCGGCCTCTTTACACTTGGGGGGAGATTTTTCATTTCATTTTTACATTATTACTTCACTAGTTCTCCCATTCATTACACACACACTTGCATTTCAAATTTGCTCTCAAACTTCTTCTCTCATTCTCTCATACTTGTAAGCAACTTAGAACAATTTCTTCTTCCTTTTGCTTACTAAAAACCGTAGCCTTAGCTACTTTAATCATCATCAATCTTTGTTGTTAAAACTTTTGTTACTTGTTCTTGTTTAAAGTTAATTACTTGTAAGTTACTAAGTTGTTTACTTACTTACTTTCATGTTTCAAGAAGCAAACTTAATAGTTTGATTTCTTCATCTTTATCTTGTTATAACAAGAACATTCAAAGAACATAATCTATCTAGTTATGTTCTACATATTTTGTTTCAAAGGATTTAAAGTTTATAATCTTTATAATTGTTACTTGTGTTCTTGTTTGTTGTATGTTACTAGAATACCACCTTCATGGTTGGTTTAGGCTTATCATTCATTTTCTTTATTTCTTATTGTTAGTTGCTTACTACACATTTGAACAAGGACATGAAACCAACAAGAGCTTACACTTTGGTGCAAGTATCATGGATCCAACACTTGGTTGTGATCTTTCTTAGTGTTCATGAACTTGTTCATAAACTTACATGTAACCTTGGTTCATCAAACACTTACAACACTTGCACTTGAGTTATGATGGACAAACCTTGGTCAAAATGATGTTAACACATCAACGAGTTGTACACTTGAAGCTATACGCATCAAGGATGAGAACCGTGATGAACATCAAGCACCGAGACAACCGGAACTCTCCAAAACCCACTGTTCTGTCCAAAACCTACTGACCTGATGCTTCTGGAACAGACCAGTAGACCTGGGCTGTTCTAACCTTGATTTTTAGATAGAACTTTTCGAGTAGATAACTTTTCATATAGGACTCGTCTTAATCCGAGTTACGGTTTAGGATTTATGGCCCTCCGATCGTTACCATGTCCTTTAACGTTGTGCAGAAATTTCTGACCTACTCGCACTTAGACCGTCGCCACGGTCAAACCAAGACGAGTTTGCTTCTGTAAATTTTACCACACTTAAGGGACTCATAGACGGAGCCATGACCACTGGTCTCACCTTAATTCAGTAAGGGTAGAGGCCGTGGTGACTGACCGAAGTCAGCCTTTGTTTTAAACGACTTTCATAAACGAGTCTTACTTGTTACCTTTTGTTTAATGATGATTGATGATGACCCTTATGACCTTAATTACGTACTTGTAAACCTTTTGAGACGACTTATTGACTTAGTGCTATTTGACTTAGGTTGAGGACGTTTGGACCGTTACTTGCACACCACTTTCCGACTACTACCTTACCGTTACTACTAATCATTGTGAGTTATAGCATTCTCTTTTTACTTTAACTTATTTTGGGAACTGAGAATACATGCGGATTTTATGTTTTACATACTAGGCACGAGTACTTAAACTTTATATATGTGTGGGTTATATAACGGCAGAAACATTCCCTTTAGCTCGGTAACGTTTAATCATTGGTTTTTGAACCGTGAACGCGAATCTTAGATATGGATCCATAGGGTTTGACATCCCCACTCGGGCTAGTAGCGCTAGCATTTAACGAGTGTTTAATACTTCGAGGTTATACGCACTTGCCAAGTGCACTTTAAGGGGGTACATTAAACGTTAAGTTAGTTACCGGGTGCCCACGGTTAAGCATATACTTTTACATACGTTTGAAACGCTCGTTGAGCACTGAAATCTCGTGGCCTACTTACATTACTGTTATACTTAAACTATAGCTCACCAACCTTTGTGTTGACCTTTTTAAGCATGTATTTTCTCAGGTGCTTGAAGTCGCTTCCGCTATCTTACTAGTCGTGCTGTAGAACCCGCTGCCTAGAGTTGTATCGCATGACTACTTATGTTGCATTCAAACTTTTTACTTATGAACTTATGTTATGTAACGACCATTATGGTCACGTACACTTATTTAATGCTTCTACTTAGTGAAGCATACTTTTGATTTGTAAAACAATTGACGTATGTTATGACGTCACTTTTATTAATGAATGCAAACTCTGTTTTGAAAACGCATATAGTACTTAACCTTGTAATGATCCTGTTGATGATGGTCCGTACATGATGATTTAGTACGGGGCGTCACAACTATTATGATATATATATTGAATTATATATGAAAGATATAAATATTATATGTCATTATAGATATAGTTATTAAATAATACATAAGTTATAATATGTAATGTTAATATATTAAATATTAGTTACAAGCTATAATATAAGTTGTTATTATTATTATTACTTTCATTATTATTATTTACATTAATATTATTATTAATATTAACATCAGTATCATTAATATTATTGTTCTAATATGAAATTTAATACATGTAACTTGTTGTATCTTAATTAGTACTTGTATTATTATTAGATATTATTATTAACTCTATCATTAAAAATCATTATTTTAATTATCATTATTATTAGTAATATTATTATTACTATTATATTTTTTTTAATTTGTATTGTTACTATTGTAATATTAGGAGTATTATTATTATAGTTATATTTATTTATTAGTAAGATAAATTATAATCTATAAAAAATAAATATATAAATAAAAGAGTTATCTAAATATGAAAATAAATACAGATTTATTAATAAAATTGTATTAATATTTTTATTTAGTAATATTAAAGTCTATTATTACTAATGTATTATTATTTATAAATTATTAATATTGTATATACATTAATTAATAATATAAATGGTTAAAGTCATTATCAAACTTTATCTAATTTTGTTGCCATCTAAAAATTTGTTATATGTCCACTTCAGTTCACAGACTGGATCCAACAAAATTGTACAAATCGTTTCCAAGCTTTTAAACTTATCTGATTCAGGAGTCCCTTTCTGATATTTTTTTATTTTTTTTATTTTAATTATCCCTATTTAAATAATTCTGTCGATCACTTACATGTATTTAGGAAAAACGAATTATTCAGTGAATTGGTTTAAATCATTCAATTCTTCTATCATCTTTGTCAAATATCAATTTCAACTAATCCAATTTGGAATTTAAAAGTAGAAAGAGATAAAGAAACTGTCGGCACCTCTGTTATCTTAACTTTTTGGTAAATATTCGATTTTGAATCAAACTCCACAATGTAAAAATGCAGTTACGTTTGAAATCCTTCATTCAAACTACCTGTAAAGTCTCACGACCCAATTTTCCTTATCGAATTCGAATTTTGCAAGTCAAAGCTTTATTTCAAAAAGTCAAACGGTTGATCTTCATTAAAATTCAAGTTGGTTTGGATGTTTCAAGTTAAATTGATATTTCAGAAAGTTTTCATGAACGATTTATGACCTGTTTCATTTTATAATCACAAGCCATTACAGCCTTAATTTCAAAATCACCAAATGGTGTTCATCTTGCTTCGTTGCTACTGCTGCTCTTTATTTTTTTTTAATTCCAAACTCCAACTAAACGTGTAAGTTTGTTGAGGAATCTTAAAAACCTTTTTGTATTCATAAAATATGAATTAGTTATGTTTTCCATTTGTTCCATTTAATCTGTAATTATGAGTTAAATATTTTTTTTTGTTGTTTCTGTTTCACGATGAACAGACTGCTGGTGCAGTCTTTTTTTTTTTTTTTTTTTTTTTAAAAAATTCAATTACATTTTGTTGTTACAATTCGTATTAATATTCTAATAAAAATTGGTTCATGACTGGTTTTGGATTGATACATGTTTTGGTCAATCAATTTGAGAAAAACAAAGAAGGTGAAATAGGGAAAACAATTGAGTCAGGTTAAATAATATTAACTGGAGTATAAACACAGAAAGGCAGGACAGAATGGATGGTTAGAGGGTGGTGTCGGGTAACGAGAGGTCAGAGGTTCGAGCCTCGCTTGGTGCATTTTTTTTTTGTGGCTTATTTGAGGTAGTTCCAATTTTTTTTTTATCATTATTGTTATTATGATTTTAATTATTATAATTGTGATTATTATTATTGTAACTAAGTATTAGTAGGTATTTTCATTATTATTAAGCAGCATGAATTTTAAGATTATTATTATAACTAACATTTTATTACTAATTATTGTTACCATTACAAGTGCTATAATTATTAATATTATTATTACTAAAATATGTATTATTATCATTATTGTTAATAGAATTATTATTATTATTATTATTATTATTATTATTATAATTATTATTATTATTATTATTATTATTATTATTATATTATTATTATTATTATTATTATTATTATTATTATTATTATTATTATTATTATTATTATTATTATTATTATTATTATTATTAGTATGAAAATCATAAAAGTTACTATTATTTTCATTAAGATTAGTATTAGAAACATTTTAGAATTCTTATTAATATCATTAATAAAAGTATTATTATTAAGATTACCGTTAATAATAAAATTGTTACAATTATTATTTTTAAGTATTAAGTATTAATATCAAAGATTATATTTTTATTACCATTATTAATAAATGATTCATTTTATTAAAAACTACTGATATTATCATTATAAGATTTATGATTAAAAACTATCATTAATATTATTATTAACTTTATTATTTTTACTAGAAACATTAAGTATTATAATCATTATCATTTTTACCACCATTAATATTATTTTGGTATTATTATAACTATTGTTATTAATATGTAAATGATATATATATATATATATATATATATATATATATATATATATATATATATATATATATATATATATATATATATATATATATATATATATATTTATATATTTATATATTAAAAACATATTTAATACATATAACATAACAAAATTAATATATCTATATACAAAATGAATTTATGAAACATATATATATTAATAATATAAAAAGAATATAACTAATAAATTTATATATATATTTCTTCGGTCACAATTATGTATATTAATAGACATACAAATAATATAGGTTCGTGAATCCGAGGCCAACCATACATTGTTCAGTTTCGTTATATGTATTTTTACTACAAAATACATTAGGTGAGTTTCATTAATCCCTTTTTTTAAATGCTTTTGCAATATATATTTTTGGGACTGAGAATACATGCGCTGTTTTTATAACTGTTTTATGAAATAGACACAAGTACGTGAAACTACATTCTATGGTTGAATTATCAAAATCGAATATGCCCCTTTGTATTAAGTCTGGTAATCTAAGAATTAGGGAACAGACACCCTAATTGACGCGAACTCTAAAGATAGATCTATCGGGCCTAACAAGCCCCATCCAAAGTACCGGATGCTTTAGTACTTTGAAATTTATATCATGTCTGAAGGAGGATCCCGGAATGATGGGGATATTCTTATATATATTGTGAATGTCGGTTACCAGGTGTTCAATCCATATGAATGATATTTTTGTCTCTATGCATGGGACGTATGTTTATGAGAAATGGAAATATGAAATCTTGTGGTCTATTAAAATTATGAAATGATTATTTATGCTAAACTAATGAACTCACCAACCTTTTGGTTGACACTTGAAAGCATGTTTATTCTCAGGTACGAAAGAAATCTTTCGCTGTGCATTTGATCATTTTTAAAGATATTACTTGGAGTCATTCATGACATATTTCAAAAGACGTTGCATTTGAGTTGTTGAGTTTATCAAGATCATTATTAAGTCAATTATAGTTGGATATATTATGAAATGGTATTCATGGCTGTCAACTTTAGATGTAATGAAAGATTGTCTTTTCAAAACGAATGCAATGTTTGTAAAATGTATCATATAGAGGTCAAGTACCTCGCGATGTAATCAACTGTTGTGAATCGTTTATAATCGATATGGACTTCGTCCGGATGGATTAGGACGGGTCCTTTCAGTTGGTATCAGAGCGGTGGTCTTAGAGAACCAGGTCTGCATTAGTGTGTCTAACTGATAATTCGTTAGGATGCATTAGTGAGTCTGGACTCCGACCGTGTCTGCATGTCAAAAGTTTTGCTTACAATTTCGTGTCAAAAATTTCCTGCTTATCATTCTTAGGAAATCACTTGCTTATCATTCTTAGTCTAGACACGTTTTACTGCATTGACTGCACGAATAGTGTATAGACAAAATTCATATCTTAAGCGTATCTGCTACTTTATATCTTAGCGTATATGTTACTGTAACTTTGCCTGACAATTCCGTAGATTCCTCCGTAACTTATGAGATTTTAGTATTATATATGCATATGTAAATTATGTATTGCAGGGTACTAATCTAGATCCTATAATCTATTTCTTATCAAAAAAAAAAAAATCCTCCATCTGATCGTACGAGATGAATCATGCAACTAGTTCGAGTCCCGCAGATTCTGATAGCTATTCCGATAGTTATTCCGACAGCTATTTCGACATAGATGTTCACCTAATCTTTGAAAACAGCGTCATAGGCATGAATCAACCAATCAGCCATTATCAATTCATCTGATGGGTTCGTAGTCAACTTAATTAATGGAAACGCGCAGAAGGCAATCCCTTCCACCAACCGAATTCACCTCTTGACAATGAACCTGAAGCGTTTAACGGCGAACCTATTCGAGACACCATTTTCAGTCTCATTTCCAGGGTAACTCGACAAGATTATATTCTATCCACAATCCTGAACCTTATTCATCCGCTCGTTCCGACCGACCATCATCCTGGAGTAATAAGTCAACGAACTTCGCAATCGAAAAATCAATTCATAGAATATGGTGCAAAATATACCAGCTTCAGCAACATCACCGGTACCAACAGTACCATCATTAACAGCACCAGTACCATCAACAATCCATGCTTCAATATCACTATCTGTACTTTAAGTATGATCATCGTTCTACGTATCGTTCTACCTCATTTATCTTCGTTTGACATGACGAATATGTAATCTCTAAAGTTTTAGAGATTATTTATTCTAGTTCCAATCGAAAAGCAAATGAGTTTAATATCATATTAACTCATTAAATCCATGAATACATCTCAAGGAAATATATATATATATATATATATATATATATATATATATATATATATATATATATATATATATATATATATATATATATATATATATATATATATATATATATATGTTTTCACAAAGATTGTAATTAAAAATTCTTTCGTACAAACTGTTAATGGTGAAAATATTTTAACGGGTAGGTAATACCCGAGGAGTATTTAGGTTTTACATTAATAAGTTACACGGTACATTCTTTCAATCTAATTCAACAGTCAATTACTATCCTACTTACATCCACCGATATTCGTATCCGTTCACCACAGAATAACCATTTCATTCAATTTCATATTTGGATTTTGACCTATCAGAATCCAACAAGTGGCATAATGAAGAAATAATGGACACAATAAAAATTGATTAGAAACAGAATAATTAACAATATGTAATTTTGTTAAGAAACCACGCTAACAAGATCCTAGCTAACTGTTCCTAGCTAACTGTTAATTCTGTATCACATTTTATTTTATCGCAATTTATTTATTACAATTTAATTATCGAAATTTATTTATCGCAATTTATATTCTCGCAATTTTATTTATCGTTATTCAATTTCTGTTATTTACTTTACGCACTTTATTTATCGTCATTTAATTTCTGTTATTTATTTTACGCACTTTAAATATCGGGACATGTATACAAGGTTTTGACATATCATATCGACGCATCTATATATATTATTTGGAATCACCATAGACACTCTATATGCAGTAATGATCGAGTTCTCTATACAGGGTTGAGGTTGATTCTAAAATAATATATATACTTTGAGTTGTGATCGAGTCTGAGACATGTACACGGGTCACGATATTTATTAATCAATTCGAATATTATATATTAAATTATATATGAATTACTGGACTGTTACTGTGGAATATCAACTGTGGACTACCAACACTGGACAATTAAAATGAATTAAAATATTGATTATAACATATGAAACTAAACAATTCTTCAAGTTTGCCACTTGATTTCATCTTAAACCTCATTTGTATCTTGACGATTACAATCCGCGTTCAAACCTTTCATGATTCTTGAAAACACCTCAATCGAGAGGATGAACCAACTGCACATTTCCTATGGAAGAAAAGATCGATGCATATTATTATGCACCTGAAAACACTCGAAACTTGAGTAAACGTTTAACGCATAGCTGTGCTAATTCCTTTAGCGTTATTATTATCGAAAATAAATTTGCAATCTCTTTCCAAATTAGCCAATTTTGTCACAGCTCCAACAAGTCAACTTCGACTTTTCGTTCGAAACAACCTTATTATAACCTTGATATGTATACGTGCTCTTTTATTGTTACCGGGGAACCTTTCACATTTTACCATATTACCAACAGATGTACCAGCAACCTCGTTGCTTCTTGGTTTAAATCTCTCTGATAAATCATTATATTTATTCATTGAAACCCTATCATATACCCACCCGCATCTTGTAACGAATACTGCCATACCAATTACCGGGAATCAGCTATCAGTACTTTGAAAACTCACAGCATATCTACATCAACAGTTATATGTATCCATATAACATTTATCTCTTAGAATTGTGATCTTTCATTCTGAAAAGTACTCAGTCACAAAATTAATACTCTGAATGTTAAAAAAAAAAAAAAAAAAAAAAAAAACTGAATGAAGCAGCAGAAACCATAGACAACCGTAAAATGACCTTAATCATCGAAAGTTTGATGACAAAGAATAGTATGTTGGAAAAGCTCAAAAAAGTTGGAACTGGAAAACGGATTGAGCTAACCACGAAGAAGACCAAGGACAAATACAAGGACCAAACCCTATATTCAAAGGATTCAGGTAATTCTGGATCCGTTGAAATCTTTAAAGAATATCTTGCTCCGAAGTCATGTTAAAATCTTGGGGAAAATCTTTCTCCATCAACCATCGAACTTAGAAATTCCAAAATATCATCATCAATATCTTCGATATTTTTGAAGATATTTTCATAAATATTCTCGTCCGAAATTATATATCTCCTCGTGCTTCCTGTGTATCATTATATTGGAAACATTCAATAGAAAATTTAGTACCGAAAAGCAGATTATGCGAAACTATGAAGAAAGTCGTGGACAAATCACAAAGAATAAGTTTGACTTTAAAGAATCCAAATGCTTCAATGTCTGCTAAAGTCTTTAATGAATATCTTGCTCCTTATTCTAAACCCTTGCAGACAATAGTTTCTATTATCCTATGATCTTAGATATTCCGAGATATTATCGTATCTTTCATTATAAATATCCTCCATATTTCTGAAGATATTTTCATAACTATTCTTATCTGAAATTATTAATCTAGTAGTGCTATCAGTGTTACATTATATAGAAACTGTTAGTTTCTATATTCTGTAAATTTACGAACTTAAAATATGAATGTTATTGAAGTAATGTTGGGAACTGAAGCATGAGTTAGTATAATATAATGACACTTGATCAACGTGATTATATTACAGTAAGTCATGCTGAGTTCTAATGGGACATGATGGTTCACAGTAGATCATACCACCATCATGTGTCATGTTACATAACTCTTTCATTCTAATTAACTTCTGAACATATCAAGAAAGTATATTCTTGATAGCTCTATTCTCAATGATTCTTGTAATTTGACGAAACAAATCGTGATATTACATTTTTTTTCTTGATTATAACCTTAAATTCATTCGAAACTCCATACTTATAAATTCTAGACCATTACTCGTTTTACTAGAGATTGAGAGGAGATTAAAAAGACGAAGAGCTTCGAAACATAAAGGAAGATATAAAACTCGACAACAACACTGAAATTACAATAATTAAAAATTAAAACATCACGACAATTAAAAATTTAAAAGATTACAATCAAACTACTCATCGTCGTCAATTGTCATCTGCAAAGTAGCGTTCACCAGTCATTTCACCATCCGTGAGGTACTCCGGAGACATTGGTATTTCTCTTGATGCCTCAACTGCTGCTTCAGCTGATTCATCGAGTTAACGATAACTCAACTCTCTTCATCTTCAAGAACCGCATACAAAGAAATGCGTTTACCGCGATCTTTAATGGTATCTTTTATAAAGTACCATTGATCATCGGTACACAGAGAACTTGCCCTACAATCCGCATCATAATCATCTTTATAAAAGAACACAGACGTGAATTCACACGGAACTTTTTCCTTCAGAAAGGATAGCAAATCTTGTAAACCAACATCACGAATGTCGATATCTTCAAACGAAATACTGTCGCCCCACTCATATTCCTTCATTTGATTATGGAAATCACCTCCGTAATGAACATCGAATGAAACAATCATTGGGGGAAGTGTTAACATTTTGCAGGTTGGGAGTGTTTGATTTTGATCTTGAGAAAGATGAAAATATAAAAGAAATATATGTTTGAGTGTATAAAATGAAGTATATGGTTGGTATTTATATAGTGTAAAAGTGACCGTTGGGATAGCCGTTGGAATTTTTTACTAACGGCTAAAAATTTGGGCAAGTTTTTGGGCGAAGGTGGACGATGCCCGTTAGGACCTCTCTCATTATAGTTTCATTCGTGCTCTTCGAATAATCGAATTATTTTATCTGTATTATTCTGTGTTGATGAAAACTCTATTTATCAGCTCATATTTGTCAAGAAAAACATATTTATTGTTAGCCATGACGACCTCACTCAAATTTTGGGACGAAATTTCTTTAACGGGTAGGTACTGTGATGACCCGGGAATTTCCGACCAAATTTAAACTTAATCTTTATTGATTTCGATACGATAAGCAAAGTCTGTAATGTTGAGTCTCGAAAATTTTGAACTATATTTTTCATGGATTCATTTAACCTCTGACCGAACCCGACGATTCACGAACAAGTGTTTGAAAATAAATAAAAATATATATATAAATAAATAAAAGTGTGTATAATAAATTTAAATAATAAAATACGATAGATCAGTAAGATTAATTTTGAAAAGTAATATACAAAATAATGAATTGGTTATAAAAATAAAGCTATATAAATATGTATGAATTCTATAAATAACTATTATGATATATATATTGAATTATATATGAAAGATATAAATATTATATGTTATTATAGATATAGTTATTAAATAATACATAAGTTATAATATGTAATGTTAATATATTAAATATTAGTTACAAGCTATAATATAAGTTGTTATTATTATTAATACTTTCATTATTATTATTTACATTAATATTATTATTAATATTAACATCAGTATCATTAATATTATTGTTCTAATATGAAATTTAATACATGTAACTTGTTGTATCTTAATTAGTACTTGTATTATTATTAGATATTATTATTAACTCTATCATTAAAAATCATTATTTTTATTATCATTATTATTAGTAATATTATTATTACTATTATATGTTTTTTTATTTGTATTGTTACTATTGTAATATTAGGAGTATTATTATTATAGTTATATTTATTTATTAGTAAGATAAATTATAATCTATAAAAAATAAATATATAAATAAAAGAGTTATCTAAATATGAAAATAAATACAGATTTATTAAGAAAATTGTATTAATATTTTTATTTTGTAATATTAAAGTCTATTATTACTAATGTATTATTATTTATAAATTATTAATATTGTATATACATTAATTAATAATATAAATGGTTAAAGTCATTATCAAACTTTATCTAATTTTGTTGCCATCTAAAAATTTGTTATATGTCCACTTCAGTTCACAGACTGGATCCAACAAAATTGTACAAATCGTTTCCAAGCTTTTAAACTTATCTGATTCAGGAGTCCCTTTCTGATATTTTTTTATTTTTTTTATTTTAATTATCCCTGTTTAAATAATTCTGTCGATCACTTACATGTATTTAGGAAAAACGAATTATTCAGTGAATTGGTTTAAATCATTCAATTCTTCTATCATCTTTGTCAATTATCAATTTCAACTAATCCAATTTGGAATTTAAAAGTAGAAAGAGATAAAGAAACTGTCGGCACCTCTGTTATCTTAACTTTTTGGCAAATATTCGATTTTGAATCAAACTCCACAATGTAAAAATGCAGTTACGTTTGAAATCCTTCATTCAAACTACCTGTAAAGTCTCACGACCCAATTTTCCTTATCGAATTCGAATTTTGCAAGTCAAAGCTTTATTTCAAAAAGTCAAACGGTTGATCTTCATTAAAATTCATGTTGGATTGGATGTTTCAAGTTAAATTGATATTTTAGAAAGTTTTCATGAACGATTTATGACCTGTTTCATTTTATAATCACAAGCCATTACAGCCTTAATTTCAAAATCACCAAATGGTGTTCATCTTGCTTCGTTACTACTGCTGCTCTTTAATTTTTTTTTTTTAATTCCAAACTCCAACTAAACGTGTAAGTTTGTTGAGGAGTCTTAAAAACCTTTTTGTATTCATAAAATATGAATTTGTTATGTTTTCCATTTGTTCCATTTAATCTGTAATTATGAGTTAAATATTTTTTTTTTGTTGTTTCTGTTTCACGATGAACAGACTGCTGGTGCAGTCTTTTTTTTTTTTAAAAAAAAATTCAATTACATTTTGTTGTTACAATTCGTATTAATATTCTAATAAAAATTGGTTCATGACTGGTTTGGATTGATACATGCTTTGGTCGATCAATTTGAGAAAAACAAAGAAGGTGAAATAGGGAAAACAATTGAGTCAGGTTAAATAATATTAACTGGAGTATAAACACGGAAAGGCAGGACATAATGGATGGTTAGAGGGTGGTGTCGGGTAACGAGAGGTCGGAGGTTCGAGCCTCGCTTGGTGCATTTTTTTTGTGTGGCTTATTTGAGGTAGTTCCAATTTTTATTTTTTTTTCATTATTGTTATTATGATTTTAATTATTATAATTGTGATTATTATTATTGTAACTAAGTATTAGTAGGTATTTTCATTATTATTAAGCAGGATGAATTTTAAGATTATTATTATAACTAACATTTTATTACTAATTATTGTTACCATTACAAGTGCTATAATTATTAATATTATTATTACTAAAATATGTATTATTATCATTATTGTTAATAGAATTATTATTATTATTATTATTATTATTATTATTATTATTATTATTATTATTATTATTATTATTATTATTATTATTAGTATGAAAATCATAAAAGTTACTATTATTTTCATTAAGATTAGTATTAGAAACATTTTAGAATTCTTATTAATATCATTAATAAAAGTATTATTATTAAGATTACCGTTAATAATAAAATTGTTACAATTATTATTATTAAGTATTAATATCAAAGATTATATTTTTATTACCATTATTAATAAATGATTCATTTTATTAAAAACTACTGATATTATCATTATAAGATTTATGATTAAAAACTATCATTAATATTATTATTAACTTTATTATTTTTACTAGAAACATTAAGTATTATAATCATTATCATTTTTACCACCATTAATATTATTTTGGTATTATTATAACTATTGTTATTAATATGTAAATTAACTTTATTATTTTTACTAGAAACATTAAGTATTATAATCATTATCATTTTTACCACCATTAATATTATTTTGGTATTATTATAACTATTGTTATTAATATGTAAATGATATATATATATATATATATATATATATATATATATATATATATATATATATATATATATATATATATTAAATATATATTTAATACATATAACATAACAAAATTAATATATCTATATACAAAATGAATTTATGAAACATATATATATTAATAATATAAAAAGAATATAACTAATAAATTTATATATATATTTCTTCGGTTACAATTATGTATATTAATAGACATACAAATAATATAGGTTCGTGAATCCGATGCCAACCATACATTGTTCAGTTTCGTTATATGTATTTTTACTACAAAATACATTAGGTGAGTTTCATTAATCCCTTTTTTTAAATGCTTTTGCAATATATATTTTTGGGACTGAGAATACATGCGCTGTTTTTATAACTGTTTTACGAAATAGACACAAGTACGTGAAACTACATTCTATGGTTGAATTATCGAAATCGAATATGCCCCTTTGTATTAAGTCTGGTAATCTAAGAATTAGGGAACAGACACCCTAATTGACGCGAACTCTAAAGATAGATCTATCAGGCCTAACAAGCCCCATCCAAAGTACCGGATGCTTTAGTACTTCGAAATTTATATCATGTCCGAAGGAGGATCCCGGAATGATGGGGATATTCTTATATATATTGTGAATGTCGGTTACCAGGTGTTCAATCCATATGAATGATATTTTTGTCTCTATGCATGGGACGTATGTTTATGAGAAATGGAAATATGAAATCTTGTGGTCTATTAAAATTATGAAATGATTATTTATGCTAAACTAATGAACTCACCAACCTTTTGGTTGACACTTGAAAGCATGTTTATTCTCAGGTACGAAAGAAATCTTCCTCTGTGCATTTGATCATTTTAAAGATATTACTTGGAGTCATTCATGACATATTTCAAAAGACGTTGCATTTGAGTCGTTGAGTTTATCAAGATCATTATTAAGTCAATTATAGTTGGATATATTATGAAATGGTATGCATGGCTGTCAACTTTAGATGTAATGAAAGATTGTCTTTTCAAAATGAATGCAATGTTTGTAAAATGTATCATATAGAGGTCAAGTACCTCGCGATGTAATCAACTGTTGTGAATCGTTTATAATCGATATGGACTTCGTCCGGATGGATTAGGACGGGTCCTTTCATAGAGTGTCTATGGTTGTTCCGAAATATATATAGATGTGTCGACATGATAGGTTGAAACATTTTATACGTGTCTATGGTATCTCAAGATTACATAATATACAATACAAGTTGATTAAGTTATGGTTGGAATAGATTTGTTACCAATTTTCACGTAGCTAAAATGAGAAAAATTATCCAATCTTGTTTTACCCATAACTTTTTCATTTTAAATCCGTTTTGAGTGAATCAAATTGCTATGGTTTCATATTGAACTCTATTTTATGAATCTAAACAGAAAAAGTATAGATTTATAGTCAGAAAAATAAGTTACAAGTCATTTTTGTAAAGGTAGGCATTTCAGTCGAAAGAACGACGTCTAGATGACCATTTTAGAAAACATACTTCCACTTTGAGTTTAATCAAAATTTTTGGATATAGTTTCATGTTCATAATAAAAATCATTTTCTCAGAATAACAACTTTTAAATCAAAGTTTATCATAGTTTTTAATTAACTAACCCAAAACAGCCCGCGGTGTTACTATGACGGCGTAAATCCGGTTTTACGGTGTTTTTTGTGTTTCCAGGTTTTAAATTATTAAGTTAGCATATCATATAGATATAGAACATGTGTTTAGTTTATTTTAAAAGTCAAGTTAGAAGGATTAACTTTTATTTGCGAACAAGTTTAGAATTAACTAAACTATGTTCTAGTGATTACAAGTTTAAACCTTCAAATAAGATAGCTTTATATGTATGAATCGAATGATGTTATGAACATCATTACTACCTCAAGTTCGTTAGATAAACCTACTGGAAATGAGAAAAATAGATCTAGCTTCAAAGGATCCTTGGATGGCTTGAAAGTTCTTGAAGCAGAATCATCACACGAAAACAAGTTCAAGTAAGATCATCACTTGAAATAAGATTGTTATAGTTATAGAAATTGAACCAAAGTTTGAATATGATTATTACCTTGTATTAGAATGATAACCTACTGTAAGAAACAAAGGTTTCTTGAGGTTGGATGATCACCTTACAAGATTGGAAGTGAGCTAGCAAACTTGAAAGTATTCTTGATTGTATGTAACTAGAACTTGTAGAATATATGAAGAACACTTAGAACTTGAAGATAGAACTTGAGAGAGATCAATTAGATGAAGAAAATTGAAGAATGAAAGTGTTTGTAGGTGTTTTTGGTCGTTGGTGTATGGATTAGATATAAAGGATATGTAATTTTGTTTTCATGTAAATAAGTCATGAATGATTACTCATATTTTTGTAATTTTATGAGATATTTCATGCTAGTTACCAAATGATGGTTCCCACATGTGTTAGGTGACTCACATGGGCTGCTAAGAGCTGATCATTGGAGTGTATATACCAATAGTACATACATCTAAAAGCTGTGTATTGTACGAGTACAAATACGGGTGCATACGAGTAGAATTGTTGATGAAACTGAACGAGGATGTAATTGTAAGCATTTTTGTTAAGTAGAAGTATTTTGATAAGTGTCTTGAAGTCTTTCAAAAGTGTATGAATACATATTAAAACACTACATGTATATACATTTTAACTGAGTCGTTAAGTCATCGTTAGTCGTTACATGTAAATGTTGTTTTGAAACCTTTAGGTTAACGATCTTGTTGAATGTTGTTAACCCATTGTTTATTATAACAAATGAGATGTTAAATTGTTATATTATCATGATATTATGATATATAATATATCTTAGTATGATATATATACAGTTAAATGTCGTTACAACGATAATCGTTACATATATGTCTCGTTTCGAAATCATTAAGTTAGTAGTCTTATTTTTACATATGTATTTCATTGTTAATACACTTAATAATATATTTACTTATCATTTAACATAATTAACCAAGTGTATCAATATCTTAATATGATTCATATGTACCTAGTAAGACGTTGTTATAACGATAATCGTTATATATATCGTTTTCGAGTTTCTTAAATTAATAGTCTCATTTTTATGTATATAACTCATTGTTAAAATACCTAATGAGATACATACTTATAATAAAATCATGTTAACTATATATATAACCATATATATGTCATCGTATAGTTTTTACAAGTTTTAACGTTCGTGAATCACGAGTCAACTTGGGTGGTCAATTGTCTATATGAAACCAATTTCAATTAATCAAGTCTTAACAAGTTTGATTGCTTAACATGTTGGAAATATTTAATCATGTAAATATCAATCTCAATTAATATATATAAACATGGAAAAGTTCGGGTCACTACAGTTATGATACTATTTGGGTAATAGTTGATCGTCTCACCAAGTCAGCACACTTCCTGTCAATGAGAGAAGATGACAAAATGGAGAAGTTGGCGCGATTGTATTTAAAAGAGGTTGTCTCCAGACATGGAATACCCGTCTCTATTATCTCTGATAGGGATGGTAGATTTGTTTCAAGGTTCTGGCAGACGTTGCAATAAGCATTGGGGACTCGTCTAGACATGAGTACTGCCTATCATCCACAAACTGATGGGCAGAGCGAAAGGACGATACAAATGCTTGAAGACATGCTACGAGCATGCGTTATTGATTTCAGAAATAGTTGGGATCGACACCTACCGTTAGCAGAATTTTCCTACAACAACAGTTATCATTCTAGTATTGAGATGGCGCCGTTTGAGGCACTTTATGGTAGAAAGTGTATGTTTCCGATTTTTTGAAATGAAGTGGGGGATAGACAGATTACGGGTCCGGAGATAATACAAGAAACTACCGAGAAAATCATCCAAATTCAACAACGATTGAAAACCGTCCAGAGTCGACAAAAGAGCTACGCGGACAGTAAAAGAAAAGATATAGAGTTTGAAATTGGAGAAATGGTCATGCTTAAGGTTTCACCTTGGAAAGGCGTTGTTCGATTTGGTAAACGGGGGAAACTAAATCCAAGGTACATTGGACCATTCAAGATTATAGATCGTGTCGGACCAGTAGCTTACCAACTGGAGCTACATCAACAACTCGAGGCTGTACATAACACTTTCCACGTCTCGAATTTGAAGAAATGTTTTTCTAAAGAAGATCTCACTATTCCGTTGGACCAAATCCAAATCAATGAAAAACTTCAATTCATTGAAGAACCCATCGAAATAATGGATCGTGAGGTTAAGAGACTTAAGCAAAACAAGATACCGATTGTTAAGGTTCGATGGAATGCTCGTAGAGGACTCGAGTTCACCTAGGAGCGTGAAGATCAGATGAAGAAGAAATACCCGCATCTATTTCCAGAAGATTCGTCAACACCTTCAACAGCTTAAAATTTCGGGACAAAATTTATTTAACGGGTAGGTACTGTAGTGACCCGAACTTTTCCATGTTTATATATATTAATTGAGATTGATATTTAAATGATTAAATGTTTCCAACATTTTAAGCAATCAAACTTGTTAAGACTTGATTAAATGAAATAAGTTTCATATAGACAATTAATCACCCAAGTTGACCGGCGATTCACGAACGTTACAAAATTGTAAAAACTACATGTTGTGGTATATATAGACATATATATATGGTTGACATAAGATTATGATGAGTAAGTATCTCACTAAATATATTAACAATGTGTGATATACATAAGAAATGAGAGTACTAAGTTAAGAAACTCAAAATGATATATATAACGATTATCGTTATGATAACGTCTACTAAATACATATGTATCATATTAAGATATTGATACACTATATTTAACATGATAAAATGATATTTAAATATATCATTAAGTGTGTTAACAATGAACTACATATGTAAAAACAAGACTACTAACTCAAGAATTACGAAACGAGACTTATATGTAACGATTATCGTTGTAACAATATTTTAATGTATATATCATATTAAGAGATATTCATACATCATAATATCATGATAATATAATAATTTAACATCTCATTTGATATAATAAACATTGGGTTAACAACATTAATTGAGATCGTTAACTTAAAGGTTTCAAAACAACACTTACATGTAACGACTAACGAAGACTTAACGACTCCATTAGAATGTATATACATGTTGTGTTTTGATATGTATTCTTACACTTTTGAAAGACTTCAAGACACATATCAAAGTACTTCTACTTAACAAAAATGCTTACAATTACATCCTCGTTCAGTTTCATCAACAATTCTACTCGTATGCACCCGTATTCGTACTCGTACAATACACAGCTTTTAGATGTATGTACTATTGGTATATACACTCCAATGATCAGCTCTTAGCCACCCATGTGAGTCACCTAACACATGTGGGAACCATCATTTGGCAACTAGCATGAAATATCTCATAAAATTACAAAAATATTAGTAATCATTCATGACTTATTTACATGAAAACAAATTTACATATCCTTTATATATAATCCATATACCAACGACCAAAAACACCTAGAAATACTTTAATTCTTCAATTTTCTTCATCTAATTGATCTCTCTCAAGTTCCATCTTCAAGTTCTAAGTGTTCTTCATAAATTCCATAAGTATAGTTTCATAAAAATCAAGAATACTACCAAGTTTGCTAGTTTACTTCCAAGCTTTCTAATCCATTCCAAGTAATCATCTAAGATCAAGGAACCTTTGTTATTTACAGTAGATTATCTTTCTAATTCAAGGTAATATTCATATTCAAACTTTGATTCAATTTCTACAACTATAACAATCTTATTTCGAGTGAAAATCTTACTTGAACTGTTTTCATGTCATGATTCTGCTTCAAGAACTTTCAAGCCATCCAAGGATCCTTTGAAGCTAGATCCATTTTTCTCATTTCCAGTAGTTTTATCTAGAAAACTTGAGGTAGTAATGATGTTCATAACATCATTCGATTCATACATATAAAGCTATCTTATTCGAAGGTTTAAACTTGTAATCACTAGAACATAGTTTAGTTAATTCTAAACTTGTTCGCAAACAAAAGTTAATCCTTCTAACTTGACTTTTAAAATCAACTAAACACATGTTCTATATCTATATGATATTCTAACTTAATGATTTAAAAAACACGATGAACACCATAAAATCGGATATACGCCGTCGTAGTGAAACCGGGGGCTGTTTTGGTTTGGATAATTAAAAACTATGATAAACTTTGATTTAAAAGTTGTTCTTCTGGGAAAAAGATTTTTCATATGAACATGAAACTATATCCAAAAATCTTGGTTAAACTCAAAGTGAAAGTATGTTTTTCAAAATGGTCATCAAGATGTCGTTCTTTCGACGGAAATGACTACCTCTTTAGTAATTGACATGTAACTTAAATTTCCCACTATAAACCTATACTTTTTCTGTTTGTATTCTTAAATTAGAGTTCAATATGAAACCATAGCAATTTGATTCACTCAAAACGGATTTAAAATGAAGAAGTTATGGGTAAAACAAGATTGGATATTTTTGATCTTTATAGCTACGGGAAATGTTTAACAAATCTATACAAATCATATCCTAGCTAACTTATATTGTATTATACATGTATTCTAATATATTATGTAATCTTGGGATACCATAGACACGTATGCAAATGTTTTGACATATCATATCGACCCATGTATATATATTATTTGGAACAACCATAGACACTCTATATGCAGTAATGTTGGAGTTAGCTATACAGGGTTGAGGTTGATTCCAAAAATATATATACTTTGATTTGTGATCTAGCCTGAGACGTGTATACACTGGGTTCTGAATTGATTCAAGATAACATATATCGATTTATTTCTGTACATCTAACTGTGGACAACTAGTTGTAGGTTACTAACGAGGACAGCTGACTTAATACACTCAAATCTTTAAAACATAATAAAAATGGTTGTAATTATATTTTGATCATACTTTGATATATATGTACATATTTGTATAGGTTCGTGAATCGATCCGTGGCCAAGTCTTATTTTTGAGGAAGAAAATATCTGTGAAAGTGAGTTATAGTCCCACTTTTAAAATCTAATATTTTTGGGATGAGAATACATGCAGGTTTTATAAATGATTTACAAAATAGACACAAGTACGTGAAACTACATTCTATGGTTGAATTATCGAAATCGAATATGCCCCTTTTTATTAAGTCTGGTAATCTAAGAATTAGGGAACAGACACCCTAATTGACGCGAATCCTAAAGATAGATCTATTGGGCCTAACAAACCCCATCCAAAGTACCGGATGCTTTAGTACTTCGAAATTTATATCATATCCGAAGGGTGTCCCGGAATAATGGGGATATTCTTATATATGCATCTTGTTAATGTCGGTTACCAGGTGTTCACCATATGAATGATTTTTATCTCTATGTATGGAATGTGTATTGAAATATGAAATCTTGTGGTCTATTGTTATGATTTGATATATATAGGTTAAACCTATAACTCACCAACATTTTTGTTGACGCTTAATGCATGTTTATTCTCAGGTGAATATTAAGAGCTTTCGCTGTTGCATACTAAAATAAGGACAAGATTTGGAGTCCATGTTTGTATGATATTGTGTAAAAACTGCATTCAAGAAACATATGGTGATGTAATATATTTCTATTGTAAACCATTATGTAATAGTCGTGTGTAAACAGTATATTTTAGATTATCATTATTTGATAATCTACGTAATGTTTTTAAAACCTTTATTGAAAAAATAAAGGTTATGGTTGTTTTAAAAATGAATGCAGTCTTTGAAAAACGTCTCATATAGAGGTCAAAACTTCGCAACGAAATCAATTAATATGGAACGTGTATAATCAATATGAATGGGACATTTCAATAAAATTTCAAAGGAAGAAATTAAAGTGGATAGAGCTAAAGTAGATGTAATTGCTAAACTTCCACATCCCACCAATGTTAGAGGAGTTAGGAGTTTTCTAGGGCATGCCCGTTTTTACCGACATTTCATAAAAGATTTTTCTAAAATTGCCACTCCTATGAATAAACTCCTAGAAAAGGATGCTCCATTCATCTTTTCGGATGAATACATCAAATCTTTTAATATTCTTAAAGAGAAACTCACTAATTGTAAGACCCTAATCTTCATTGTACAGCAGAGTAAATAGGGTACATGAAGTGTGGGTGACCTTGTATATTAAAACAGAGGTCATAGGGTGAACTGGGCAGGGTGTGCTAAGCGCACACTTAGGCGCACTCCTCACTGTAGCCAGGTTCTGTTTGGTTTATTTAGATATTTTGATGGGCATTTTGGTAATTTCACTTGTGGACGAGTTGGAGGCCAGTAGGTCAGATCTTGGGGTATCATTCACTCCATTTTCAACAACCTTATCTTCTTCACTTTAATTTTAGAGAGAGTGTGTAATTTCTTGTGTGAGAAAGCTTAAATCCAAGAGGAAGAAGTTGTTCTCGGGCCAAAGTGCGGGTATTAAAGTCTTTCATCTACTCACTAGCTACGTTGTGGTTGTAGTGGTAAGCTTTAATCTTGTTTTCCTTACTTTGATTTTGTGTAGGGTTAGGGTTTGGGTAAATGAAGAACATAAAACCCATATTTGTTGATTTTGGGTGTTCTTGGGTAAGATGGAGTCATGAAGACTCAATGGTAACTAACCTAGGGTTTCAAAGTGTTAATTGATGTTTATGAGTCCTAATTGGTTAGTTAATTACTAGCACACCTAGCTAATTGGTAAATGGGTGTTAGTTGGGTTAGTGGATGACCCGAAATGGGTGTGTTGACTTTAAATGAGTCAAAGGGGTTAATGATTAACCTAGTTGGGGATTATGGGTATGAATTACCCTAATTGTGTTATAGTTAGTGTTGATAGACCTTAATCACTAGCTTTTAAGTGATTGACGATGGTCTTGACCCTTAAGGGGCGGTTTTGGTGAAAATGGGGCATTTAATGCATTTAAGTCATTAAATGCACTTGAGTGAATTGTTGGTGTTTAGCCCAACAAGTTTGTTTGTTGATTGAGTACTTATTGTATTAGGTACTTGGCTTTGAAGCATTCGGAACTATAAAATCATCACCAAATCGTTGAGGTGAGTGGAATAATTATATATGTATGTATATGATTTATTTACTTGTGGGTATGGGTTAAAGTTCGATGTTGACGATACCATAACCTAGAGTATATTGTTGGTTCGTTTTGATGAGGGTTTAAGTTCGATGTTGACGATACCTCATGTATGGATTTAAAGTTCGATGTTGACGAAGCCATACCGTTATTGTAGTGAAATTCGATGAGGGTTTAAGTTCGATGTTGACGATACCTCATATGTGGGTTTAAGTTCGATGTTGACGATACCACATTTATTGGGACGAATGGGAATTAAGTTTGATGTTGACGATACCATTTGTTGAGCTAGCCTTGGGATTCGAATATTAATGGATGTTGTGAACATCAATGCTTATGTATTGTGTTGTAACATATTGTATTGTTACTTTATATGATATTGTTATACTAGCTTATGTTATCGAGGATTTAGCGTTATACATTATAAAGGTATGCTAATTATGTTGCTAGTATGTATGCGGATTTGTTGTAAGTGTTTGCAAGTAAGTAAGTTATATATGTATATGTATAATTATTGCATTCACTAAGCTTTGCTTACCCTCTCGTTGTTTACCTTTTTATAGGCTCGGGCATTAACAAGGGTAAGGGCGTACGGTTGGATTAGAGATTCCCGCTTGTTTGATAGGGGACGCTTTTGGATGTGATAGCTTTTGGAGTTTGACCGAGATTTGGGTAGTTTAACCCCAAACACCATGTTCTTAGTGTTGTTAGGAATTTAAACTAATGTGGTCGAAACTCGTGTTTTGTATGAAACTCGTAAAATGGCCGATGTGGGCCCCGTTTTGTAAAACTCATTTTATTATTGAATCGTGTGAGTTTTAACTATTATGACATGTTGTGAAAAGCGTTTCGTCTAAATATGTCGGGAAGTGGGAGATCTTTATTTGAAAAATTGCAAAACCGGACAGAACTGAAAACTGACATGTGCGCGCCGCGCACCCTGAGGTGGTGCGCGTGGCGCACTCCACTGTTATAAAAAAAAAATTTTGTTTCCCGTATTTGGTTGGTTATTGGTTTGGGTTGTTACAAGTGGTATCAGAGCATTGTCTAAGGGATTTAGGCGACTTGAGATAGGTGACTAGACTTAGACTTATTTGTGTATGCGCTTTATGCGGGACTTGTAGGAGACGGGTCGGACCGGGAGTTGATTAGTGTTTAGGTTTATGTGAACTAACCTTGCGCTAATTGTTTTGTGTTGTGTTAGCAATCATCAAGCAAGATAGACATTGTACTAGCAAGTTAATTCGATGTGCTCGCGTAACAATGATTAGCTACCATTGTTACGGGTTCAAATCGTGTCGAACAAGCGATGTACGATGATTGTTGAGCAAGATGGGATAGTGTGGTGTATATGTATATACATAGGTGTTAAGTTTTCTCGTTCGTTGCTTAACCTTTTCCGTTTTATAGAATGAAGATGAGAAATGGACACGACACCAATGATGGAAGTACGAGTGAGGACGTTGAACTCACGACCAAGGTCGAGGCCATCTTTAAAAGGCTAAAAAAGGATTTTCTTGACGATGTTCGAAAGGTTTTTCAAGAGTCGGTTGATGGATAAGTGACCGAAATGATAAATGAACAAATGAAAGCCGCGATAGAGGAGGCTATTGAAGCTAGAAATATTTATCCTCGAGGCGAAGGCGGTGAAGGTAATGGTGGGGGTGGAAGGCGGGACTTCCACTATAAAAATTTCAAGGATACTCAATCTCCGATGTTTAATGGGGTGAGGGATCCATTGAAAAGCACTTGTTGGATTTCCGATATCGAGGGAGCTTTCCGTACTGCGGAATGTCCTCCCGAGAAGAAGACGAGGTATGGGTCTAGCATGTTGCGCGAAGAAGACAAGTTGTGGTGGGATGATAAAATCAAATTATATGGTGAAGAGCAATGCATGAGCTTGACATGGGAGGAGTTTAAGAAGGAATTTTTTCAAGAATACCGAACTTCTTCCGATCTTGATAGAATCCGGGACGAGTTGCACAATCTGCAACAAGGTTAAATGGACTTGGTCACTCTCAAGTCTACCTTCTTGGCAAAGACTCGTTTTTGTCAGGAATATGTTGGTGACAATCACAAGCTAATGATGTAGTGACCCGAACTTTTCCATGTTTATATATATTAATTGAGATTGATATTTACATGATTAAATGTTTCCAACATGTTAAGCAATCAAACTTGTTAAGACTTGATTAATTGAAATATGTTTCATATAGACAATTGTCCACCCAAGTTGACCGGTGATTCACGAACGTTAAAACTTGTAAAAACAATATGATGACATATATATGGATATATATATATATATAGTTAACATGATACTATGATAAGTAAACATATCATTAAGTATATTAACAATGAACTACATATGTAAAAACAAGACTACTAACTTAATGATTTTTAAACGAGACATATATGTAACGATTATCGTTGTACAGACATTTAATGTATATATATCATATTAAGAGATATTCATACATGATAATATCATGATAATATAATAATTTAAAATCTCATTTGATATTATAAACATTGGGTTAACAACATTTAACAAGATCGTTAACCTAAAGGTTTCAAAACAACACTTACATGTAACGACTAACGATGACTTAACGACTCAGTTAAAATGTATATACATGTAGTGTTTTAATATGTATTTATACACTTTTGAAAGACTTCAATACACTTATCAAAATACTTCTACTTAACAAAAATGCTTACAATTACATCCTCGTTCAGTTTCATCAACAATTCTACTCGTATGCACCCGTATTCGTACTCGTACAATACACAGCTTTTAGATGTATGTACTATTGGTATATACACTCCAATGATCAGGTCTTAGCAGCCCATGTGAGTCACCTAAGACATGTGGGAACCATCATTTGGCAACTAGCATGAAATATCTCATAAAATTACAAAAATATGAGTAATCATTCATGACTTATTTACATGAAAACAAAATTACATATCCTTTATATCTAATCTATACACCAACGATCAAAAACACCTAAAAACACTTTCATTCTTCAATTTTATTCATCTAATTGATCTCTCTCAAGTTCTATCTTCAAGTTCTAAGTGTTCTTCATATATTCTACAAGTTCTAGTAACCTAAAATCAAGAATACTTTCAAGTTTGCTAGCTCACTTCCAATCTTGTAAGGTGATCATCCAACCTCAAGAAATCTTTGTTTCTTATAGTAGGTTATCATTCTAATACAAGGTAATAATCATATTCAAACTTTGGTTCAATTTCTATAACTATAACAATCTTATTTCAAGTGATGATCTTACTTGAACTTGTTTTCGTGTCATGATTCTGCTTCAAGAACTTCGAGCCATCCAAGGATCCGTTGAAGCTAGATCCATTTTTCTCTTTTCCAGTAGGTTTATCCAAGGAACTTAAGGTAGTAATGATGTTCATAACATCATTCGATTCATACATATAAAGCTATCTTATTCGAAGGTTTAAACTTGTAATCACTAGAACATAGTTTAGTTAATTCTAAACTTGATCGCAAATAAAAGTTAATCCTTCTAACTTGACTTTTAAAATCAACTAAACACATGTTCTATATCTATATGATATGCTGACTTAATGATTTAAAACCTGAAAACACGAAAAACACCGTAAAACCGGATTTACACCGTCGTAGTAACACCGCGGGCTGTTTTGGGTTAGTTAATTATAAACTATGATAAACTTTGATTTAAAAGTTGTTATTCTGAGAAAATTATTTTTATTATGAACATGAAACTATATCCAAAAATTATGGTTAAACTCAAAGTGGAAGTATGTTTTCTAAAATGGTCATCTAGACGTCGTTCTTTCGACTGAAATGACTACCTTTACAAAAATGACTTGTAACTTATTTTTCCGAATATAAACCTATACTTTTTCTATTTAGATTCATAAAATAGAGTTCAATATGAAACCATAGCAATTCGATTCACTCGAAACGGATTTAAAATGAAGAAGTTATGGGTAAAACAAGATTGGATAATTTTTCTCATTTTAGCTACGTGAAAATTGGTAACAAATCTATTCCAACCATAACTTAATCAACTTGTATTGTATATTATGTAATCTTGAGATACCATAGACACGTATACAATGTTTCGACCTATCATGTCGACACATCTATATATATTTCGGAACAACCATAGACACTCTATATGTGAATGTTGGAGTTAGCTATACAGGGTTGAGGTTTATTCCAAAATATATATAGTTTGAGTTGTGATCAATACTGAGATACGTATACACTGGGTCGTGGATTGATTCAAGATAATATTTATCGATTTATTTCTGTACATCTAACTGTGGACAACTAGTTGTAGGTTACTAACGAGGACAGCTGACTTAATAAACTTAAAACATCAAAATATATTAAAAGTGTTGTAAATATATTTTGAACATACTTTGATATATATGTATATATTGTTATAGGTTCGTGAATCAACCAGTGGCCAAGTCTTACTTCCCGACGAAGTAAAAATCTGTAAAAGTGAGTTATAGTCCCACTTTTAAAAATCTAATATTTTTGGGATGAGAATACATGCAGGTTTTATAAATGATTTACAAAATAGACACAAGTACGTGAAACTACATTCTATGGTTGAATTATCGAAATCGAATATGCCCCTTTTTATTAAGTCTGGTAATCTAAGAATTAGGGAACAGACACCCTAATTGACGCGAATCCTAAAGATAGATCTATTGGGCCTAACAAACCCCATCCAAAGTACCGGATGCTTTAGTACTTCGAAATTTATATCATATCCGAAGGGTGTCCCGAAATGATGGGGATATTCTTATATATGCATCTTGTTAATGACGGTTACCAGGTGTTCACCATATGAATGATTTTTATCTCTATGTACGGGATGTGTATTGAAATATGAAATCTTGTGGTCTATTATTATGATATGATATATATAGGTTAAACCTATAACTCACCAACATTTTTGTTGACGTTTTAAGCATGTTTATTCTCAGGTGATTATTAAGAGCTTCCGCTGTCGCATACTTAAATAAGGACGAGATTTGGAGTCCATGCTTGTATGATATTGTGTAAAAACTGCATTCAAGAAACTTATTTTGTTGTAACATATTTGTATTGTAAACCATTATGTAATGATCGTGTGTAAACATGATATTTTAGATTATCATTATTTGATAATCTACGTAAAGCTTTTTAAAACCTTTATCTATGAAATAAAGGTTATGGTTTGTTTTAAAAATGAATGCAGTCTTTGAAAAACGTCTCATATAGAGGTCAAAACCTCGCAACGAAATCAATTAATATGGAACGTTTTTAATCAATAAGAACGGGACATTTCAGTTGGTATCCGAGCGTTGGTCTTAGAGAACCAGAATTTTGCATTAGTGTGTCTTATCGAGTTTGTTAGGATGCATTAATGAGTCTGGACTTCGACCGTGTTTACTTGAAAAATGATTGCTTAACAAATTTTGTTGGAAACTATATATTTTTAACATTGTGAATATTATGTGATATATTAATCTCTTAACGCGTTTGATATTATGTGATAGATGTCTACCTCTAGAACAAGTCCCATTGACTCACCTAATAATAATGAAGAGTCAAATGTAAATTGGAATGATTCGTGGACTGATTCACAAGTTCCCGAAGAGGAACCGGAAGAAGAGTCGGAACCGGAAGAAGAATCGAAACCGGAAGAAGAATCGGAACCGGATGAAGAAATAGAACCGGTGGGGGAAATAATAAAACGGTTAAGTAAAAGAAAATCCTCAACCAACCGACCAATGTTAATTATGGTCAATGGTGTTTCCGCCAAGGAAGCAAAATATTGGGAGGATTACCAATTCTCCGATGAATCGGATTCCGACGAGAATTCTGATGCTGTTATAGAAATTACCCCAACTGAATTTAAAAAGGCAAAAGAAAATAATAAGGGAAAGGGCATAAAAATAGAGAAATCTAATTCCAACCCCGATGAACTTTATATGTATCGTCAACCCCCGAAGTCCTTAAGTTGTAACAATGACCCGGGAACCTCTAAACCACCATGTTTTTCTAAACCAATGTGGAAAACGACGGCTCGTATTAGGGGAACATCATATATCCCTAGAAACTTCGCAAAACGAACCAAAACCGAAGAAGAAGAAACAAGCGAGTCGGAATAAGATAGTTGTATTCGTGTGGTGTAATATATGTAATATAGTGTGCTTATGCTTTATGATATATGTAAAAATTGCTTGTATTAATAAGTATTTTTTTATGAATCTAACTCTTGTCTATTTTACAGTATAAAAACACAAAATGGATAGACTACCCAATATTTTAAAAGACCTACCCGGAGACATGATTGATGAAATCTTGTCTAGAGTCGGTCAGAATTCCTCGGCACAACTATTTAAGGCGAGATTAGTTTGTAAGACATTCGAAGAACGTTCCAAGAATGCCTTGGTTTATAAAAGGCTTTCGTTCGAAAGATGGGGGATATCACATTGGGAAATCCATAAGTTACGATGTGTTTACTTTGACGCATATATTGCGGAGAACCCAAATGCTATTTTACGCAATGGGTCAAGAAATTATTTTGACTCAATATATCCGAATATTGGACTTCGTGATTTAGAAAAAGCGGCTAACATGCAACTTAAAGATGTATGTTATGCTTACAGATTAGTAATGTTCGCTTCTCACCAAAGTGAGAACAAGAACATCGGGCTACAACTATTAAACAAAACGTTCCCACAAGTGACGGAGTCGGTAATTGGGGTAAGAAATGAGGTTTTTAGATTGTTACGGGACTGTTGGACATTACGTAACCCTCGTCCCTTTGACGACGTTACAACACGCTGTCTTATCAACGGCCATAATGGTTATGTTGCACAAGACCAAGGATGGGAAGTAATCCTAGTAAAACCAGAATGCATGACTTGTTTCTGGACGTATGAATTACGTGTCTTTATTGCCTTTGCTGAACGACTTGTGTACTAGCTAGAATTATCTTCACAACCATCTTGTATCAAATTTATTGTGTGCTATATTTCATGCTATATGTAAAATAAGCGGTATTGTAAGTTTGTAAAATATTGTGTAAAAGTTTGAACGCGAAATATTATTATAATCAGTTTTTCATATAGAATTGTAGTAGTTGAATTGTATATTAGCTACTAAGTATGAACTTAATGTAGTGACCCGAACTTTTCCATGTTTATATATATTAATTAAGATTGATATTTACATGATTAAATGTTTCCAACATGTTAAGCAATCAAACTTGTTAAGACTTGATTAATTGAAATATGTTTCATATAGACAATTGACCACCCAAGTTGACCGGCGATTCACGAACGTTAAAATTTGTAAAAACGACATGACGATATATATATGGATATACATATGGTTAATATGAGATTATGATAAGTAAGTATCTCCATAAGTATATTAACAATGAGTTATATACATATAAACAAGACTACTAACTTAAGGATTTCGAAACGAGACATATATGTAACGATTATCGTTGTAACGACATTTAAATGTATATATATCATATTAAGATATATTAATATATCATAATATCATGATAATATAATAATTTAACATCTCATTAGATATAATAAACAATGGGTTAACAACATTAATTGAGATCGTTAACTTAAAGGTTTCAAAACAACACTTACATGTAACGACTAAAGATGACTTAAAGACTCAGTTAAAATGTATATACATGTAGTGTATTTAGATGTATTAAAATACTTTTGGAAGACTTCAAGACATATATCAAAACACTCATACTTAACGAAAATGGTTACAGTTACTTTCCCATTCTTTTCTTTCATCAAGAATTCTAGTCGTATTCTTACCCGTATTATACACAGCTTCAAAACGTACTTACTATGGGTATATACCAATAGGAACTAGCATGGGATTCCAGTCTTGATTATGTCATGTATGACTAATCAATTTTAACTTCTACCATGAGCTAGTCAACTAACTAGAACTCCTTTTAACCCCACTCACCACTCACCAATTACCACTCATCATTCACTCCATTTCACTTCCAATTCTCTTTCTAATTCTCTCTCAACACACACACACACTATTATGAACGTATTTTTCCAGTAGTTAATCATCATCTTCATCAAAAATCACTTCAAGAATCAAGCTATAATCATCATAGGAAGAACACTTCAAGAACACTTCAAAAATCCCTTCAAGATTACTAATTTACTTCCAAGCTTTCTAATCCATTCCAAGTAATCATCTAAGATCAAGAAACCTTTGTTATATACAGTAGGTTATCTTTCTTATTCAAGGTAATATTCATATTCAAACTTTGATTCAATTTCTATAACTATAAACTATCTTAATTCGAGTAAAAATCTTACTTGAACTTGTTTTTGTGTCATGATCCTACTTCAAGAACTTTCAAGCCATCCAAGATCCTTTGAAGCTAGATCATTTCTTGTCACTTCTAGTAGGTTTACCTACTAAACTTGAGGTAGTAATTATGTTCATAACATCATTCGATTCATATATATAAAACTATCTTATTCGAAGGTTTAAACTCGTAATCACTAGAACATAGTTTAGTTAATTCTAAACTTGTTCGCAAACAAAAGTTAATCCTTCTAACTTGACTTTTAAAATTAACTAAACACATGTTCTATATCAATATGATATGCTAACTTAATGATTTAAAACTTGGAAACACGAAAAACACCGTAAAACCGGATTTACGCCGTCGTAGTAACACCGCGGGCTGTTTTGGGTTAGTTAATTAAAAACTATGATAAACTTTGATTTAAAAGTTGTTATTCTGAGAAAATGATTTTTATTATGAATATGAAACTATATCCAAAAATTATGGTTAAACTCAAAGTGGAAGTATGTTTTCTAAAATGGTCATCTAGACGTCGTTCTTTCGACTGAAATGACTACCTTTACAAAAACAACTTGTAACTTATTTTTTCGACTATAAACCTATACTTTTTCTGTTTATATTCATAAAATAGAGTTCAATATGAAACCATAGCAATTTGATTCACTTAAAACGGATTTAAAATGAAGAAGTTATGGGTAAAACAAGATTGGATAATTTTTCTCATTTTAGCTACGTGAAAATTGGTAACAAATCTATTCCAACCATAACTTAATCAACTTGTATTGTATATTATGTAATCTTGAGATACCATAGACACGTATACAATGTTTCGACCTATCATGTCGACACATCTATATATATTTCGGAACAACCATAGACACTCTATATGTGAATGTTGGAGTTAGCTATACAGGGTTGAGGTTGATTCCAAAATATATATAGTTTGAGTTGTGATCAATACTGAGATACGTATACACTGGGTCGTGGATTGATTCAAGATAATATTTATCGATTTATTTCTGTACATCTAACTGTGGACAACTAGTTGTAGGTTACTAACGAGGACAGCTGACTTAATAAACTTAAAACATCAAAATATATTAAAAGTGTTGTAAATATATTTTGAACATACTTTAATATATATGTATATGTATATATTGTTATAGGTTCGTGAATCAACAGTGGCCAAGTCTTACTTCTCGACGAAGTAAAAATCTGTGAAAGTGAGTTATAGTCCCACTTTTAAAATCTAATATTTTTGGGATGAGAATACATGCAGGTTTTATAAATGATTTACAAATTAGACACAAGTACGTGAAACTACATTTTATGGTTGAATTATCGAAATCGAATATGCCCCTTTTTATTAAGTCTGGTAATCTAAGAATTAGGGAACAGACACCCTAATTGACGCGAATCCTAAAGATAGATCTATTGGGCCTAACAAACCCCATCCAAAGTACCAGATGCTTTAGTACTTCGAAATTTATATCATATCCGAAGGGTGTCCCGGAATGATGGGGATATTCTTATATATGCATCTTGTTAATGTCGGTTACCAGGTGTTCACCATATGAATGATTTTTATCTCTATGTATGGGATGTGTATTGAAATATGAAATCTTGTGGTCTATTGTTACGATTTGATATATATAGGTTAAACCTATAACTCACCAACATTTTTTGTTGACGTTTAAAGCATGTTTATTCTCAGGTGAATATTAAGAGCTTCCGCTGTTGCATACTAAAATAAGGACAAGATTTGGAGTCCATGTTTGTATGATATTGTGTAAAAACTGCATTCAAGAAACTGATTTCGATGTAACATATTTGTATTGTAAACCATTATGTAATGGTCGTGTGTAAACAAGATATTTTAGATTATCATTATTTGATAATCTACGTAAAGCTTTTTAAACCTTTATTTATGAAATAAAGGTTATGGTTTGTTTTAAAAATGAATGCAGTCTTTGAAAAACGTCTCATATAGAGGTCAAAACCTCGCAACGAAATCAATTAATATGGAACGTTTTTAATCAATAAGAACGGGACATTTCAGTTGGTATCCGAGCGTTGGTCTTAGAGAACCAGAATTTTGCATTAGTGTGTCTTATCGAGTTTGTTAGGATGTATTAGTAAGTCTGGACTTCGACCGTGTTTACTTGAAAAATGATTGCTTAACAAATTTTGTTGGAAACTATATATTTTTAACATGTGAATATTATGTGATATATTAATCTCTTAACGCGTTTGATATTATGTGATAGATGTCTACCTCTAGAACAAGTCCCATTGACTCACCTAATAATAATGAAGAGTCAAATGCAAGTTGGAATGATTCGTGGACTGATTCACAAGTTCCCGAAGAGGAACCAGAAGAAGAGTCGGAACCGGAAGAAGAATCGGAACCGGAAGAAGAATCGGAACCGGATGAAGAAATAGAACCGGTGGGGGAAATAATAAAACGGTTAAGTAAAAGAAAATCCTCAACCAACCGACCAAGGTTAATTATGGTCAATGGTGTTTCCGCCAAGGAAGCAAAATATTGGGAGGATTACCAATTCTCCGATGAATCGGATTCTGACGAGAATTCCGATGATGTTATAGAAATTACCCCAACTGAATTTAAAAAGGCAAAAGAAAATAATAAGGGAAAGGGCAAAAAAATAGAGAAATCTAATTCCAACCCCGATGAACTTTATATGTATCGTCAACCCCCGAAGTCCTTAAGTTGTAACAATGACCCGGGAACCTCTAAACCACCAGGTTTTTCTAAACCAATGTGGAAAATGACGGCTTGTATTAGGGGAACATCATATATCCCTAGAAACTTGGCAAAACGAACCAAAATCGAAGAAGAAGAAACAAGCGAGTCAGAATAAGATAGTTGTATTCGTGTGGTGTAATATATGTAATATAGTGTGCTTATGCTTTATGATATATGTAAAAATTGCTTGTATTAATAAGTATTTTTTTTTATGAATCTAACTCTTGTCTATTTTACAGTATAAAAACACAAAATGGATAGACAACCCAATATTTTAAGAGACCTACCCGGAGACATGATTGATGAAATCTTGTCTAGAGTCGGTCAGAATTCTTCGGCACAACTATTTAAGGCGAGATCAGTTTGTAAGACATTCGAAGAACGTTCCAAGAATGCCTTGGTTTATAAAAGGCTTTCGTTCAAAAGATGGGGGATATCACATTGGGAAATCCATAAGTTACGATGTGTTTACTTTGACGCATATATTGCGGGGAACCCAAATGCTATTTTACGCAATGGGTTAAGAAATTATTTTGACTCAATATATCCGAATATTGGACTTCGTGATTTAGAAAAAGCGGCTAACATGCAACATAAAGAAGCATGTTATGCTTACGGATTAGTAATGTTCGCTTCTCACCAAAGTGAGAACAAGAACATCGGGCTACAACTATTAAACAAAACGTTTCCACAAGTGACGGAGTCGGTAATTGGGGTAAGAAATGAGGTTTTTAGATTGTTACGGGACTGTTGGACATTACGTAACCCTCGTCCCTTTGACGACGTTACAACACGCTGTCTTATCAATGGCCATAACGGTTATGTTCCACAAGACCAAGGATGGGAAGTAGTCCTAGTAAAACCATAATGCATGACTTGTTTCTGGACATATGAATTACGTGTCTTTATTGCCTTTGCTGAACGACTTGTGTACTAGCTAGAATTATCTTCACAACCATCTTGTATTAAATTTATTGTGTGCTATATTTCATGCTATATGTAAAATAAGCGGTATTGTAAGTTTGTAAAATATTGTGTAAAAGTTTGAACGCGAAATATTATTATAATCAGTTTTTCATATAGAATTGTAGTAGTTGAATTGTATTTTAGCTACTAAGTATGAACTTAACGGGTAGGTACTACCCGAATTTAAACTTATAAAACGCTAATATGAAGAAAAAGCTTTTATAAATGAGTTCATATTATGCTACGAAATACTATTAACTACTCTTAATATTCTGTATAATTAACTTGTTCCATTTGACTATTTTGAAGGAAATGGCACCGACTACTCGACACACCGTGAATATGAATGAAGAGGAATTCTGTACTTTTCTAGCTTCAAACATAGCCACAGTACAGGCTGCGCTACATACCAACAATAACCTTGGATCTAGTAGTACAGGAAATCGTGTAGGATGCACCTACAAAGAATTCACTGCCTGCAAACCTTTGGAATTTGATGGAACCGAAGGACCGATCGGATTGAAACGGTGGACCGAGAAGGTCGAATCGGTGTTTGCCATAAGTAAGTGTACTGAAGAGGACAAAGTGAAGTACGCTACGCATACCTTCACAGGTTCTGCGTTAACATGGTGGAATACCTATCTAGAGCAAGTGGGACAAGATGATGCTTACGCACTACCGTGGTCAGCATTCAAGCACTTGATGAACGAGAAGTACCGTCCCAGAACCGAGGTCAATAAGCTCAAGACAGAACTTAGAGGGTTACGAACCCAAGGATTTGATTATACCACGTACGAAAGACGATTCACAGAATTATGCCTATTGTGTCCGGGAGCATTCGAAGATGAGGAAGAGAAGATCGACGCGTTTGTGAAAGGATTACCGGAAAGAATCCAAGAAGATATAAGTTCACACGAGCCCGTCTCCATACAACAGGCATGTAGAATGGCTCACAAACTAGTGAACCAGATTGAAGAAAGAATTAAAGAACAGACTGGTGAAGAGGCCAATGTGAAGCAAGTTAAAAGAAATTGGGAGGAAAACGGTGATAAGAATCACCAATACAACAACAACAGCAATTACAACAATAATCGCAACAATTATCCCAACAATCGCAACATCAATCGCAACTACAACAAATGGCCCAACAACAACAACAACAACAACAACAACAACAACAACAACTACAACAATCATCCCAACAACAATAATAACCGCAACAACAACAACAATCAGAAGCAGCTATGCCAAAGGTGTGAAAAGTATCACTCGGGGTTCTGCACCAAATTTTGCAACAAGTGTAAAAGAAATGGTCATAGCGCGGCGAAGTGTGAGGTCTACGGACCAGGGGTTAATAGAACGAAAGGAACAAATGGCGTCGGAACAAGTAATGGCGGAGCAAGTAGTGTCGGAGCAAGTTATGCCAATGTAGTTTGTTATAAATGTGGAAAACCGGGCCACATTATTAGAAATTGCCCGAACCAGGAGGACACGAATGGACAAGGCCGCGGAAGAGTTTTCAATATTAATGCGGCAGAGGCACAGGAAGACCCGGAGCTTGTTACGTGTACGTTTCTTATTGACAATAAATCTTCTTACGTTTTATTTGATTCGGGTGCGGATAGAAGCTATATGAGTAGAGATTTTTGTGCTAAATTAAGTTGTCCATTGACGCCTTTGGATAGTAAATTTTTACTCGAATTAGCAAATGGTAAATTAATTTCAGCAGATAATATATGTCGGAATCGAGAAATTAAACTGGTTAGCGAAACATTTAAGATTGATTTGATACCAGTAGAGTTAGGGAGTTTTGATGTGATAATCGGTATGGACTGGTTGAAAGAAGTGAAAGCAGAGATCGTTTGTTACAAAAATGTAATTCGCATTATACGAGAAAAAGGAAAACCCTTAATGGTGTACGGAGAAAAGGGCAACACGAAGCTACATCTTATTAGTAATTTGAAGGCACAAAAACTAATAAGAAAAGGTTGCTATGCTGTTCTAGCACACGTCGAGAAAGTACAAACTGAAAAAGAGAGCATCAATGATGTTCCCATTGCAAAAGAATTTCCCGATGTATTTCTGAAAGAATTACCGGGATAACCCCCACATCGATCCGTTGAATTTCAAATAGATCTTGTACCAGGAGCTGCACCAATAGCTCGTGCTCCTTACAGACTCTCACCCAGCGAGATGAAAGAACTGCAAAGCCAATTACAAGAACTTTTAGAGCATGGTTTCATTCGACCAAGCACATCACCGTGGGGAGCTCCTGTTTTGTTTGTCAAGAAGAAAGATGGTACATTCAGGTTTTGTATCGACTACCGAGAGTTGAACAAACTTACCATCAAGAACCGCTACCCACTACCGAGAATCGACGACTTATTTGATCAGCTACAAGGCTCGTCTGTTTATTCAAAGATTGACTTACGTTCCGGGTATCATCAAATGCGGGTGAAAGAAGATGATTTTCCAAAGACTGCTTTCAGAACACGTTATGGTCATTACGAGTTTATGGTCATGCCGTTTGGTTTAACTAATGCACCAGCTGTGTTCATGGACCTCATGAACCGAGTGTGTGGACCATACCTTGACAAGTTTGTCATTGTTTTCATTGATGACATACTTATTTACTCAAAGAATGACCAAGAACACGGTGAACATTTGAGAAAGGTGTTAGAAGTATTGAGGAAGGAAGAACTGTACGCTAAGTTTTCAAAGTGTGCATTTTGGTTGGAAGAAGTTCAATTCCTCGGTCACATAGTGAACAAAGAAGGTATTAAGGTGGATCCGGCAAAGATAGAAACTGTTGAAAAGTGGGAAACCCCAAAAACTCTGAAACACATACGCCAGTTTTTAGGACTAGCTGGTTACTACAAAAGGTTCATCCAAGACTTTTCCAGAATAGCAAAACCCTTGACTGCATTAACGCATAAAGGGAAGAAATGTGAATGGAATGATGAACAAGAGAAAGCGTTTCAGCTATTGAAGAAAAAGCTAACTACGGCACCTATATTGTCATTGCCTGAAGGGAATGATGATTTTGTGATTTATTGTGACGCATCAAAGCAAGGTCTCGGTTGTGTATTAATGCAAAGAACGAAGGTGATTGCTTATGCGTCTAGACAATTGAAGATTCACGAACAAAATTATACGACGCATGATTTGGAATTAGGCGCGGTTGTTTTTGCATTAAAGACTTGGAGGCACTACTTATATGGGGTCAAAAGTATTATATATACCAACCACAAAAGTCTTCAACACATATTTAATCAGAAACAACTGAATATGAGGCAGCGTAGGTGGATTGAATTGTTGAATGATTACGACTTTGAAATTCGTTACCACCCGGGGAAGGCAAATGTGGTAGCCGATGCCTTGAGCAGGAAGGACAGAGAACCCATTCGAGTAAAATCTATGAATATAATGATTCATAATAACCTTACTACTCAAATAAAGGAGGCGCAACAAGGATTTTTAAAAGAGGGAAATTTAAAGGATGAAATTCCCAAAGGATCGGAGAAGCATCTTAATATTCGGGGAGACGGAACCCGGTATAGGGCTGAAAGGATTTGGGTACCAAAATTGGGAGATATGAGAGAAATGGTACTTAGAGAAGCTCATAAAACCAGATACTCAATACATCCTGGAACGGGGAAGATGTACAAGGATCTCAAGAAACATTTTTGGTGGCCGGGTATGAAAGCCGATGTTGCTAAATACGTAGGAGAATGTTTGACGTGTTCTAAGGTCAAAACTGAGCATCAGAAACCATCAGGTCTACTTCAACAACCCGAAATCCTGGAATGGAAATGGGAAAACATTACCATGGATTTCATCACTAAATTGCCAAGGACTGCAAGTGGTTTTGATACTATTTGGGTAATAGTTGATCGTCTCACCAAATCAGCACACTTCCTGCCAATAAGAGAAGATGACAAGATGGAGAAGTTAGCACGACTGTATTTGAAGGAAGTCGTCTCCAGACATGGAATACCAATCTCTATTATCTCTGATAGGGATGGCAGATTTATTTCAAGATTCTGGCAGACATTACAGCAAGCATTTAGGAACTCATCTAGACATGAGTACTGCCTATCATCCACAAACTGATGGGCAGAGTGAAAGGACGATACAAACGCTTGAAGACATGCTACGAGCATGTGTTATTGATTTCGGAAACAGTTGGGATCGACATCTACCGTTAGCAGAATTTTCCTACAACAACAGCTACCATTCAAGCATTGAGATGGCACCGTTTGAAGCACTTTATGGTAGAAAGTGCAGGTCTCCGATTTGTTGGAGTGAAGTGGGGGATAGACAGATTACGGGTCCGGAGATTATACAAGAAACTACCGAGAAGATCATCCAAATTCAACAACGGTTGAAAACCGCCCAAAGTCGACAAAAGAGCTACGCTGACATTAAAAGAAAAGATATATAATTTGAAATTAGAGAGATGGTCATGCTTAAAGTTGCACCTTGGAAAGGCGTTGTTCGATTTGGCAAACGAGGGAAATTAAATCCAAGGTATATTGGACCATTCAAGATTATTGATCGTGTCGGACCAGTAGCTTACCGACTTGAGTTACCTCAACAACTCGCGGCTGTACATAACACTTTCCACGTCTCGAATTTGAAGAAATGTTTTGCTAAAGAAGATCTCACTATTCCGTTAGATGAAATCCAAATCAACGAAAAACTCCAATTCATCGAAGAACCCGTCGAAATAATGGATCGTGAGGTTAAAAGACTTAAGCAAAACAAGATACCAATTGTTAAGGTTCGATGGAATGCTCGTAGAGGACCCGAGTTCACCTGGGAGCATGAAGATCAGATGAAGAAGAAATACCCGCATCTATTTCCAGAAGATTCGTCAACACCTTCAACAGCTTAAAATTCTGGGACGAAATTTATTTAACGGGTAGGTACTGTAGTGGCCCGAACTTTTCCATGTTTATATCTATTAATTGAGATTGATATTTACATGATTAAATGTTTCCAACATGTTAAGAAATCAAACTTGTTAAGACTTGATTAATTGAAATATGTTTCATATAGACAATTGACCACCCAAGTTGACCGGCGATTCACGAACGTTAAAACTTGTAAAAACGACATGACGATATATATATGGATATACATATGGTTAACATGAGATTATGATAAGTAAGTATCTCCATAAGTATATTAACAATGAGTTATATACATATAAACAAGACTACTAACTTAAGGATTTCGAAACGAGACATATATGTAACGATTATCGTTGTAACGACATTTAAATGTATATATATCATATTAAGATATATTAATATATCATAATATCATGATAATATAATAATTTAACATCTCATTAGATATAATAAACAATGGGTTAACATCATTAATTGAGATCGTTAACTTAAAGGTTTCAAAACAACACTTACATGTAACGACTAACGATGACTTAACGACTCAGTTAAAATGTATATACATGTAGTGTATTTAGATGTATTAAAATACTTTTGGAAGACTTCAAGACATATATCAAAACACTCATACTTAACGAAAATGGTTACAGTTACTTTCCCATTCTTTTCTTTCATCAAGAATTCTAGTCGTATTTTACCCGTATTATACACAGCTTCAAAACGTACTTACTATGGGTATATACCAATAGGAACTAGCATGGGATTCCACTCTTGATTATGTCATATATGACTAATCAATTTTAACTTCTACCATGAGCTAGTTAACTAACTAGAACTCCTTTTAACCCCACTCACCAATTACCACTCATCATTCACTCCATTTCACTTCCAATTCTCTTTCTAATTCTCTCTCAACACACACACACTATTATGAACGTATTTTTCCAGTAGTTAATCATCATCTTCATCAAAAATCACTTCAAGAATCAAGCTATAATCATCATAGGAAGAACACTTCAAGAACACTTCAAAAATCCCTTCAAGATTACTAATTTACTTCCAAGCTTTCTAATCCATTCCAAGTAATCATCTAAGATCAAGAAACCTTTGTTATATACAGTAGGTTATCTTTCTTATTCAAGGTAATATTCATATTCAAACTTTGATTCAATTTCTATAACTATAAACTATCTTAATTCGAGTAAAAACCTTACTTAAACTTGTTTTTGTGTCATGATCCTACTTCAAGAACTTTCAAGCCATCCAAGATCCTTTGAAGCTAGAGCATTTCTTGTCACTTCCAGTAGGTTTACCTACTAAACTTGAGGTAGTAATGATGTTCATAACATCATTCAATTCATATATATAAAACTATCTTATTCGAAGGTTTAAACTCGTAATCACTAGAACATAGTTTAGTTAATTCTAAACTTGTTCGCAAACAAAAGTTAAACCTTCTAACTTGACTTTTAAAATTAACTAAACACATGTTCTATATCTATATGATATGCTAACTTAATGATTTAAAACTTGGAAACACGAAAAACACCGTAAAACCGGATTTACGCCGTCGTAGTAACACCGCGGGCTGTTTTGGGTTAGTTAATTAAAAACTATGATAAACTTTGATTTAAAAGTTGTTATTCTGAGAAAATGATTTTTATTATGAACATGAAACTATATCCAAAAATTATGGTTAAACTCAAAGTGGAAGTATGTTTTCTAAAATGGTCATCTAGACGTCGTTCTTTCGACTGAAATGACTACCTTTACAAAAACGACTTGTAACTTATTTTTTAGACTATAAACCTATACTTTTTCTGTTTATATTCATAAAATAGAGTTCAATATGAAACCATAGCAATTTGATTCACTTAAAACAGATTTAAAATGAAGAAGTTATGGGTAAAACAAGATTGGATAATTTTTCTCATTTTAGCTACGTGAAAATTGGTAACAAATCTATTCCAACCATAACTTAATCAACTTGTATTGTATATTATGTAATCTTGAGATACCATAGACACGTATACAATGTTTCGACCTATCATGTCAACACATCTATATATATTTCGGAACAACCATAGACACTCTATATGTGAATGTTGGAGTTAGCTATACAGGGTTGAGGTTGATTCCAAAATATATATAGTTTGAGTTGTGATCAATACTGAGATATGTATACACTGGGTCGTAGATTGATTCAAGATAATATTTATCGATTTATTTCTGTACATCTAACTGTGGACAACTAGTTGTAGGTTACTAACGAGGACAGCTGACTTAATAAACTTAAAACATCAAAATATATTAAAAGTGTTGTAAATATATTTTGAACATACTTTAATATATATGTATATATTGTTATAGGTTCGTGAATCAACAGTGGCCAAGTCTTACTTCTCGACGAAGTAAAAATCTGTGAAAGTGAGTTATAGTCCCACTTTTAAAATCTAATATTTTTGGGATGAGAATACATGCAGGTTTTATAAATGATTTACAAAATAGACACAAGTACGTGAAATTACATTCTATGGTTGAATTATCGAAATCGAATATGCCCCTTTTTATTTAGTCTGGTAATCTAAGAATTAGGGAATAGACACCCTAATTGACGCGAATCCTAAAGATAGATCTATTGGGCCTAACAAACCCCATCCAAAGTACCGGATGCTTTAGTACTTCAAAATTTATATCATATCCGAAGGGTGTCCCGGAATGATGGGGATATTCTTATATATGCATCTTGTTAATGTCGGTTACCAGGTGTTCACCATATGAATGATTTTTATCTCTATGTATGGGATGTGTATTGAAATATGAAATCTTGTGGTCTATTGTTACGATTTGATATATATAGGTTAAACCTATAACTCACCTACATTTTTTGTTGACGTTTAAAGCATGTTTATTCTCGGGTGAATATTAAGAGCTTCCGCTGTTGCATACTAAAATAAGGACAAGATTTGGAGTCCATGTTTGTATGATATTGTGTAAAAACTGCATTCAAGAAACTGATTTCGATGTAACATATTTGTATTGTAAACCATTATGTAATGGTCGTGTGTAAACAGGATATTTTAGATTATCATTATTTGATAATCTACGTAAAGCTTTTTAAACCTTTATTTATGAAATAAAGGTTATGGTTTGTTTTAAAAATGAATGCAGTCTTTGAAAAACGTCTCATATAGAGGTCAAAACCTCGCAACGAAATCAATTAATATGGAACGTTTTTAATCAATAAGAACGGGACATTTCACTTAACGGGTAGGTACTACCCGAATTTAAACTTATAAAACTCTAATATGAAGAAAAAGCTTTTATAAATGAGTTCATATTATGCTACGAAATACTATTAACTACTCTTAATATTCTGTATGATTAACTTGTTCCATTTGATTATTTTGAAGGAAATGGCACCGACTACTCGACACACCGTGAATATGAATGAAGAGGAATTCCGTACTTTTCTAGCTTCAAACATAGCCGCAGTACAGGCTGCGCTACATACCAACAATAACCTTGGATCTAGCAGTACAGGAAATCGTGTAGGATGCACCTACAAAGAATTCACTGCCTGCAAACCTTTGGAATTTTATGGAACCGAAGGACCGATCGGATTGAAACGGTGGACCGAGAAGGTCGAATCGGTGTTTGCCATAAGTAAGTGTACTGAAGAGGACAAAGTGAAGTACGCTACGCATACCTTCACAGGTTCTGCGTTAACATGGTGGAATACCTATCTAGAGCAAGTGGGACAAGACGATGTGTACGTACTACCGTGGTCAGCATTCAAGCACTTGATGAACGAGAAGTACCGTCCCAGAACTGAGGTCAATAAGCTCAAGACAGAACTTAGAGGGTTACGAACCCAAGGATTTGATATTACCACGTACGAAAGACGATTCACAGAATTGTGCCTATTGTGTCCGGGAGCATTCGAAGATGAGGAAGAGAAGATCGACGCGTTTGTGAAAGGATTACCGAAAAGAATCCAAGAAGATATAAGTTCACACGAGCCCGCCTCCATACAACAGGCATGTAGAATGGCTCACAAACTAGTGAACCAGATTGAAGAAAGAATTAAAGAACAGACTGCTGAAGAGGCCAATGTGAAGCAAGTCAAAAGAAAGTGGGAGGAAAATGGTGATAAGAATCACCAATACAACAACAACAACAGAAATTACAACAATAATCGCAACAATTATCCCAACAATCGCAACATCAATCGCAACTACAACAAACGGCCCAACAACAACAACCACAACAACAACAGCAACTACAACAATCATCCCAACAACAATAATAACCGCAACAACAACAACAATCAGAAGCAGCTATGCCAAAGGTGTGAAAAGTATCACTCGGGGTTCTGCACCAAATTTTGCAACAAGTGTAAAAGAAATGGTCATAGCGCGGCGAAGTGTGAGGTCTACGGACTAGGGGTTAATAGAACGAAAGGAACAAATGGGGTTGGAACGAGTAATGGCGGAGCAAGTAGTGTCGGAGCAAGTTATGCCAATGTAGTTTGTTATAAATGTGGAAAACCGGGCCACATTATTAGAAATTGCCCGAACCAATAGAACACGAATGGACAAGGCCGCGGAAGAGTTTTCAATATTAATGCGGCAGAGGCACAGGAAGACCCGGAGCTTGTTACGGGTACGTTTCTTATTGACAATAAATCTGCTTACGTTTTATTTGATTCGGGTGCGGATAGAAGCTATATGAGTAGAGATTTTTGTGCTAAATTAAGTTGTCCATTGACGCCTTTGGATAGTAAATTTTTACTCGAATTAGCAAATGGTAAATTAATTTCAGCAGATAATATATGTCCGAATCGAGAAATTAAACTGGTTAGCGAAACATTTAAGATTGATTTGATACCAGTAGAGTTAGGGAGTTTTGATGTGATAATCGGTATGGACTGGTTGAAAGAAATGAAAGCAGAGATCGTTTGTTACAAAAATGCAATTCGCATTATACGAGAAAAAGGAAAACCCTTAATGGTGTACGGAGAAAAGGGCAACACGAAGCTACATCTTATTAGTAATTTGAAGGCACAAAAACTAATAAGAAAAGGTTGCTATGCTGTTCTAGCACACGTCGAGAAAGTACAAACTGAAGAAAAGAGCATCAATGATGTTCCCATTGCAAAAGAATTTCCCGATGTATTTCCAAAAGAATTACCGGGATTACCCCCACATCGATCCGTTGAATTTCAAATAGATCTTGTACCAGGAGCTGCACCAATAGCTCGTGCTCCTTACAGACTCGCACCCAGCAGATGAAAGAACTGCAAAGCCAATTACAAGAACTTTTAGAGCGTGGTTTCATTCGACCAAGCACATCACCGTGGGGAGCTCCTGTTTTGTTTGTCAAGAAGAAAGATGGTACATTCAGGTTGTGTATCGACTACCGAGAGTTGAACAAACTTACCATCAAGAACCGCTACCCACTACCGAGAATCGATGACTTATTTGATCAACTACAAGGCTCGTCTGTTTATTCAATGATTGACTTATGTTCCGGGTATCATCAAATGCGGGTGAAAGAAGATGATATTCCAAAGACTGCTTTCAGAACACGTTACGGTCATTACGAGTTTATGGTCATGCCGTTTGGTTTAACTAATGGACCAGCTGTGTTCATGGACCTTATGAACCGAGTGTGTGGACCATACCTTGACAAGTTTGTCATTGTTTTCATTGATGACATACTTATTTACTCAAAGAATGACCAAGAACACGGTGAACATTTGAGAAAAGTGTTAGAAGTATTGAGGAAGGAAGAATTGTACGCTAAGTTTTCAAAGTGTGCATTTTGGTTGGAAGAAGTTTAATTCCTCGGTCACATAGTGAACAAAGAAGGTATTAAGGTGGATCCGGCAAAGATAGAAACTGTTGAAAAGTGGGAAACCCCGAAAACACCGAAGGCAAATGTTGAATGATTACGATTTTGAGATTCGTTACCACCCGGGGAAGGCAAATGTGGTAGCCGATGCCTTGAGCAGGAAGGACAGAGAACCCATTCGAGTAAAATCTATGAATATAATGATTCATAATAATCTTACTACTCAAATAAAGGAGGCGCAACAAGGAGTTTTAAAAGAGGGAAATTTAAAGGATGAAATACCCAAAGGATCGGAGAAGCATCTTAATATTCGGGAAGACGGAACCCGGTATAGGGCTGAAAGGATTTGGGTACCAAAATTTGGAGATATGAGAGAAATGGTACTTAGAGAAGCTCATAAAACCAGATACTCAATACATCCTGGAACGGGGAAGATGTACAAGGATCTCAAGAAACCTTTTTGGTGGCCGGGTATGAAAGCCGATATTGCTAAATACGTAGGAGAATGTTTGACGTGTTCTAAGGTCAAAGTTGAGTATCAGAAACCATCAGGTCTAATTCAACAACCCGAAATCCCGGAATGGAAATGGGAAAACATTGCCATGGATTTCATCACTAAATTGCCAAGGACTGCAAGTGGTTTTGATACTATTTGGGTAATAGTTGATCGTCTCACCAAATCAGCACATTTTCTGCCAATAAGAGAAGATGACAAGATGGAGAAGTTAGCACGACTGTATTTGAAGGAAGTCGTCTCCAGACATGGAATACCAATCTCTATTATCTCTGATAGGGATGGCAGATTTATTTCAAGATTCTGGCAGACATTACAGCAAGCATTAGGAACTCGTCTAGACATGAGTACTGCCTATCATCCACAAACTGATGGGCAGAGCGAAAGGACGATACAAACGCTTGAAGACATGCTACGAGCATGTGTTATTGATTTCGGAAACAGTTGGGATCGACATCTACCGTTAGCAAAATTTTCCTACAACAACAGCTACCATTCAAGCATTGAGATGGCGCCGTTTGAAGCACTTTATGGTAGAAAGTGCAGGTCTCCGATTTGTTGGAGTGAAGTGGGGGATAGACATATTACGGGTCCGGAGATTATACAAGAAACTACCGAGAAGATCATCCAAATTCAACAACGGTTGAAAATCGCCCAAAGTCGACAAAAGAGCTACGCTGACATTAAAAGAAAAGATATAGAATTTGAAATTGGAGAGATGGTCATGCTTAAAGTTGCACCTTGGAAAGGCGTTGTTCGATTTGGTAAACGAGGGAAATTAAATCCAAGGTATATTGGACCATTCAAGATTATTGATCGTGTCGGACCAGTAGCTTACCGACTTGAGTTACCTCAACAACTCGCGGCTGTACATAACACTTTCCACGTCTCGAATTTGAAGAAATGTTTTGCTAAAGAAGATCTCACTATTCCGTTAGATGAAATCCAAATCAACGAAAAACTCCAATTCATCGAAGAACCCGTCGAAATAATGGATCGTGAGGTTAAAAGACTTAAGCAAAACAAGATACCAATTGTTAAAGTTCGATGGAATGCTCGTAGAGGACCCGAGTTCACCTGGGAGTGTGAAGATCAGATGAAGAAGAAATACCCGCATCTATTTCCAGAAGATTCGTCAACACCTTCAACAGCTTAAAATTCCGGGACGAAATTTATTTAACGGGTAGCTACTGTAGTGACCCGAACTTTTCCATGTTTATATATATTAATTGAGATTGATATTTACATGATTAAATGTTTCCAACATGTTAAGCAATCAAACTTGTTAAGACTTGATTAATTGAAATATGTTTCATATAGACAATTGACCACCCAAGTTGACCGGTGATTCACGAACGTTAAAACTTGTAAAAACTATATGATGACATATATATGGATATATATATAGTTAACATGATACTATGATAAGTAAACATATCATTAAGTATATTAACAATGAACTACATATGTAAAAACAAGACTACTAACTTAATGATTTTTAAACGAGACATATATGTAACGATTATCGTTGTAAAGACATTTAATGTATATATATCATATTAAGAGATATTCATATATGATAATATCATGATAATATAATAATTTAAAATCTCATTTGATATTATAAACATTGGGTTAACAACATTTAACAAGATCGTTAACCTAAAGGTTTCAAAAAAACACTTACATGTAACGACTAACGATGACTTAACGACTCAGTTAAAATGTATATACATGTAGTGTTTTAATATGTATTTATACACTTTTGAAAGACTTCAATACACTTATCAAAATACTTCTACTTAACAAAAATGCTTACAATTACATCCTCGTTCAGTTTCATCAACAATTCTACTCGTATGCACCCGTATTCGTACTCGTACAATACACAGCTTTTAGATGTATGTACTATTGGTATATACACTCCAATGATCAGCTCTTAGCAGCCCATGTGAGTCACCTAACACATGTGGGAACCATCATTTGGCAACTAGCATGAAATATCTCATAAAATTACAAAAATATGAGTAATCATTCATGACTTATTTACATGAAAACAAAATTACATATCCTTTATATCTAATCCATACACCAACGACCAAAAACACCTACAAACACTTTCATTCTTCAATTTTCTTCATCTAATTGATCTCTCTCAAGTTCTATCTTCAAGTTCTAAGTGTTCTTCATATATTCTACAAGTTCTAGTAACATAAAATCAAGAATACTTTCAAGTTTGCTAGCTCACTTCCAATCTTGTAAGGTGATCATCTAACCTTAAGAAATCTTTGTTTCTTACAGTAGGTTATTATTCTAATACAAGGTAATAATCATATTCAAACTTTGGTTCAATTTCTATAACTATAACAATCTTATTTCAAGTGATGATCTTACTTGAACTTGTTTTCGTGTCATGATTCTGCTTCAAGAACTTCGAGCCATCCAAGGATCCGTTGAAGCTAGATCCATTTTTCTATTTTCCAGTAGGTTTATCCAAGGAAATTAAGGTAGTAATAATGTTCATAACATCATTCGATTCATACATATAAAGCTATCTTATTCGAAGGTTTAAACTTGTAATCACTAGAACATAGTTTAGTTAATTCTAAACTTGTTCGCAAATAAAAGTTAATCCTTCTAAATAGACTTTTAAAATCAACTAAACACATGTTCTATATCTATATGATATGCTAACTTAATGATTTAAAACCTGAAAACACGAAAAACACCGTAAAACCGGATTTACGCCGTCGTAGTAACACCGCGGGCTGTTTTGGGTTAGTTAATTAAAAACTATGATAAACTTTGATTTAAAGTTGTTATTCTGAGAAAATGATTGTTATTATGAACATGAAACTATATTCAAAAATTATGTTTAAACTCAAAGTGGAAGTATGTTTTCTAAAATGGTCATCTAGACGTCGTTCTTTCGACTGAAATGACTACCTTTACAAAAATGACTTGTAACTTATTTTTCCGAATATAAAACTATAATTTTTCTATTTAGATTCATAAAATAGAGTTCAATATGAAACCATAGAAATTTGATTCACTCAAAACGGATTTAAAATGAAGAAGTTATGGGTAAAACAAGATTGGATAATTTTTCTCATTTTAGCTACGTGAAAATTGGTAACAAATCTATTCCAACCATAACTTAATCAACTTGTATTGTATATTATGTAATCTTGAGATACCATAGACACGTATACAATGTTTCGACCTATCATGTCGACACATCTATATATATTTCGGAACAACCATAGACACTCTATATGTGAATGTTGGAGTTAGCTATACAGGGTTGAGGTTGATTCCAAAATATATATAGTTTGAGTTGTGATCAATACTGAGATACGTATACACTGGGTCGTGGATTGATTTAAGATATTATTTATCGATTTATTTCTGTACATCTAACTGTGGATAACTAGTTGTAGGTTACTAACGAGGACAGCTGACTTAATAAACTTAAAACATCAAAATATATTAAAAGTGTTGTAAATATATTTTGAACATACTTTGATATATATGTATTTATTGTTATAGGTTTGTGAATCAACCAGTGGCCAAGTCTTGCTTCCCGACGAAGTAAAAATCTGTAAAAGTGAGTTATAGTCCCACTTTTAAAAATCTAATATTTTTGGGATGAGAATACATGCAGGTTTTATAAATGATTTACAAAATAGACACAAGTACGTGAAACTACATTCTATGGTTGAATTATCGAAATCGAATATGCCCCTTTTTATTAAGTCTGGTAATCTAAGAATTAGGGAACAGACACCCTAATTGACGCGAATCCTAAAGATAGATCTATTGGGCCTAACAAACCCCATCCAAAGTACCGGATGCTTTAGTACTTCGAAATTTATATCATATCCGAAGGGTGTCCCGGAATGATGGGGATATTCTTATATATGCATCTTGTTAATGACGGTTACCAGGTGTTCACCATATGAATGATTTTTATCTCTATGTATGGGATGTGTATTGAAATTTGAAATCTTGTGGTCTATTATTATGATTTGATATATATAGGTTAAACCTATAACTCAACAACATTTTTGTTGATGTTTTAAGCATGTTTAATCTCAGGTGATTATTAAGAGCTTCCGCTGTCTCATACTTAAATAAGGACGAGATTTGGAGTCCATGCTTGTATGATATTGTGTAAAAACTGCATTCAAGAAACTTATTTTGTTGTAACATATTTGTATTGTAAACCATTATGTAATGGTCATTATTTGATAATCTACGTAAAGCTTTTTAAAACCTTTATCTATGAAATAAAGGTTATGGTTTGTTTTAAAAATGAATGCAGTCTTTGAAAAACATCTCATATAGAGGTCAAAACCTCGCAACGAAATCAATTAATATGGAACGTTTTTAATCAATAAGAACGGGACATTTCAAATGAAACATTTCTACCGTACCATGAATGATGAGTATAAGGGTAAGATTAGTCGAGGAGCGGCTAAGTCTTTTGAAGAGTTATTTGAATTGGCTCGGGGTTTTGAGCTGGAGGTTCCAAGAAAAAGCGATTTCACTTTTTCTAAAAGAAAGTTTGAAGGTTCTAGTCATTCTAACTTTTCCAACAAGAAGAACAAGAACAAGAACAAGAACAAGAAGGGTTCCGAAAATGTAAATAGTGTGAAGAAGGGAGGTTTCGGGAACTTTATCCCTACTTGCTACAATTGTGGGGTACGAGGTCATTTGGCTCGGGATTGTACAAAGCCTCCTTCAACAAACAAGCACACTTGTTTTAATTGCAACAAGGAAGGACACCGAAAGTCGGAGTGCCCCGACTTGAACACCGATCATGTTAAACGGTTGGAGAAAGCGGCGGGCACGGCTAGGGGTCGCAACTATTTGATGACGAATGAGGAGGCCAAGCAATCCAACGAATTCGTTTCAGGTACTTTCATGGTTAACTCTAATCCGGCACGAATCCTATTTGATAGTGGTGCCAATTTATCATTTGTTTCTCCAAGATTCGTGCCTAAGTTAAATCTACCGCTAGTTAAGTTAAGTCATCCGGTAGAAGTTGAAATAGCGGATGGCAAGACGGCGCTAGTGGTTGATGTGTGTAAAAATTGTAACGTTGTGTTTGCTGCCAAAAATTATTAAATCGATCTCATTCCGATGACTTTGGGTGATTTTGATATCGTCGTTGGTATGGATTGGCTTGATCATAATAGAGCCGATATTGCATGCCATGATAAGTTTATTCGAGTAAAAACCCCAAGTGGGGGAGAGTTAATTATTCACGGTGATAAACGAAGAAGACTTGTGCCGATATGCACTTTTGCACGGGCACGTCCTTTCCTTGTTAGTGGTGGCATGGCTTTTCTAGCCCATGTTGTTGATACTCATGATGAGCCACCACCCATTCGTGAAATTCCGGTGGCGAGTGAATTTGAAGACATTTTTCCGGATGAGTTACCGGGTGTTCCGGCGGAAAGACAAGTTGAATTTCGCATCGAGTTGGTTCCGGAGGCTACCCCCATTGCTAAAACTCCTTATCGTTTAGCGCCGACGGAAATGCAAGAGTTGTTAAATCAAACCCAAGAGTTGCATGAGAAGAGTTTTATTTGATCGAGTGCTTCGCCATGGGGCACTCCGGTTTTATTCGTGAAGAAGAAGGATGATAGTATGCGGATGTGCATCGATTATCGGGAGTTAAACAAAGTGACTATCAAGAATCATTATCCATCGCCGAGGATTGACGATTTATTCGACCAACTCCAAGGTGTAACGTATTTCTCTAAAATCGACTTACGGTCCGGCTATCACCAAATGCAGGTCTGTGAGGAAGACATCGAGAAAACGGCTTTTCGAACGCGTTATGGGCATTTTGAATTCGTAGTTATGCCTTTTGGTCTTACGAATGCACCGGCGGCATTCATGGATCTTATGAACCGAGTGTGCCAACCTATGTTGGACAAGTCGGTAATTGTGTTCATTGACGACATACTTGTCTATTCGAAGAGTATGAAGGAACATGAACATCATTTGCGGGGTGTGTTAAAATGTTACGGAAGGAGAAGTTGTATGCTAAATTCTCCAAATGTGAATTTTGGCTAAGGGAAGTTCAATTCCTTGGCCATATTGTGAACGAAAATGGTATTCAAGTAGACCCGGGGAAGATTGAGACGGTAAAGAGTTGGGGACGACAGACTACGCCTACGGAAATCCAAAGTTTTCTTGGATTGGCCGGTTATTATCGTCGGTTTATCCAAGACTTTTCTAAGATTGCTTCTCCATTGACGAAATTGACGAGAAAGAACGCGAGGTTTAATTGTTAGAACGAGCAAGAAATTGCTTTTCAATTGTTAAAAGAGAAGTTGTGTCAAGCTCCAGTGTTAATATTGCCGGAAGGTGTGGAAGACATGACGGTTTATTGTGATGCTTCTTTAAATGGGCTCGGGTGTGTTCTAATGCAAAGGGGTAAAGTCATCGCTTATGCCTCTCGACAATTAAAGGAACATGAAACGAGATATTCGACTCATGATATTGAGTTGGCAGCGGTTGTTCATGCGTTGAAAATTTGGCGCCATTACTTGTATGGTGTCAAGTGTACGATTTATTCGGATCACAAGAGTTTGAAACATCTTTTTGATCAAAGAGATTTGAATTATCGTCAACGTAGATGGATGGATGGATGTGGTGAAAGATTATGATTGTGAAATGCTTTATCATCCAGGCAAGGCGAATGTGGTCGCGGATGCGTTAAATCGAAAGAGTCACCACCCGGCGTTACGATTAGGATTGTTACGTATGATTATTACTAAATTTTCTTGAAAAACTTGGTGTGATTCAAATTGAAGCTTACGTTCACAACAAGCATGCGGAACGAATTGTGGGGCAATCGGAATTCATTACTATGGGTTCGCATGGTTTGTTGTCTTTTCAAGGAAGAGTGTAGGTGCCTAAGATGGGGGATTATCGACGAGTGCTACTTGATGAAGCACATAAGTCAAAGTATTCCATTCATCCGGGCGCGACGAAAATGTATCTTGATTTGAGAAAGGATTATTGGTGGCCGGGCATGAAACGTGATGTTGTTAAGTATGTTGAGCAATATGTCACGTGTTTACAAGTTAAATCCGAACACCAAAAGCCGTATGGTAAGTTACAACCGTTAAAAATCCCGAAATGGAAATGGGAGCACGTTACCATGGATTTCATTATAAAATTACCAAAGATGGCGAGAACCCAATTTGATTCGATTTGGGTGATAGTTGATCGGTTGACGAAAAGTGCCTTGTTTCTTCCCATTCGGGAAGCGATATCATAGGAGACTTTGGCTAAATTGTTTATCAAAGAGGTAGTCACTCGACATGGGGTTCCTATATCTATTATTTCTGATCGAGATACCCGTTTTACATCTCGGTTTTGGGAAAAGTTTCATGAAGATATGGGCACACAATTGAAATTGAGCACGGCGTATCATCCTCAAACGGACGGTCAAACCGAACGTACGAATCAAACTTTGGAGGATATGTTACGGGCATGTATTATTGATTTCGGTGGTAGTTGGGATGAGCACTTACCTTTGGTGGAATTCTCGTACAATAATAGTTATCATACTAGTATCGGGATGCCACCTTATGAGATGCTTTATGGGCGAAGCTGTCGAACTCCAATTTGTTGGGGTGAGATTGGTCAAAAAGAAATCGGGAGTACCAATTTGGTCTTAGAAACGAATAGCAAGATTGATATGATTCGGGATCATTTGAAAAAGGCCCAAGATAGACAAAAGTCGTATGCCGACAAACGTAGGCGAATGATCGAATTTCAAGAAGGTGACATGGTGATGCTTAAGGTTTCTTCATGGAAGGGTATTATTCGGTTTCAAAAGCGGGGAAAGTTAGCTCCTCGGTTTATTGGACCATTTAAGGTTTTAGCTCGTGTCGGTGAAGTCGCGTATCATTTGGAATTACCCGAAGAGCTTGCGGGGATCCATAATACAGTTCATGTTTCCCATCTCCGTAAGTGTCTTGCGGATGATTCATCATGGGTGCCATTAGACGAGATTGAGCTAAACAATAAGTTAGAGTATATTGAGGAGCCGATTGCCATACTCGATGAGAAGGTCAAAATGTTGAGAAATAAAGAAGTAAGAACTTTTAAAGTTCAATGGCGTCGTAGTAAAGGTTCCGAATTTACTTGGAAGCCCGAAGAGTTTGTGTTGGTCTATCTTCCCTCTTGTCATGCGGCTTGGATCGCGAGGACGCACTCCGATTCAAGTGGGGGAGAGTTGTAAGACCCTAATCTTCATTGTACAGCAGAGTAAATAGGGTACATGAAGTGTGGGTGACCTTGTATATTAAAACAGAGGTCAGAGGACGAACTGGGCAGGGTGCGCTCAGCGCACACTTAGGGGTGCGCCTGGCGCACTCCTCACTGTAGCCGAGTTCCGTTTGGTTTATTTAGATATTTTGATTGGCATTTTGGTAATTTCACTTGTGGACGAGTTGAAGGCTAGTAGGTCAGATCTTGGGGTATCATTCACTCCATTTTCAATAACCTTATCTTCTTCACTTTAATTTTAGAGAGAGAGTGTGATTTCTTGTGTGAGAAAGCTTAAATCCAAGAGGAAGAAGTTGTTCTCGGGCCAAAGTACGGGTATTAAAGTCGTTCATCTACTCACTAGCTACGTTGTGGTTGTAGTGGTAAGCTCTAATCTTGTTTTCCTTACTTTGATTTTGTGTAGGGTTAGGGTTTGGGTAAATGAAGAACATAAAACCCATATTTGTTGATTTTGGGTGTTCTTGGGTAAGATGGAGTCATGAAGACTCAATGGTAACTAACCTAGGGTTTCAAAGTGTTAATTGATGTTTATGAGTCCTAATTGGTTAGTTAATTACTAGCACACCTATCTAATTGGTAAATGGGTGTTAGTTGGGTTAGTAGATGACCCGAAATGGGTGTGTTGACTTTAAATGAGTCAAAGGGGTTAATGATTGACCTAGTTGGGGATTATGGGTATGAATTACCCTAATTGTGTTATAGTTAGTGTTGATAGACCTTAATCACTAGCTTTTAAATGATTGATGATGGTCTTGACCCTTAAGGGGCGGTTTTGGTGAAAATGGGGCATTTAATGCATTTAAGTCATTAAATGCACTTCAGTGAATTGTTGGTGTTTAGCCCAACAAGTTTGTTTGTTGATTGAGTACTTATTGTATTAGGTACTCGGATTTGAAGCATTCGGAAGTATAAAATCATCACCAAATCATTGAGGTGAGTGGAATAATTATATATGTATGTATATGATTTATTTACTTGTGGGGTATGGGTTAAAGTTCGATGTTGACGATACCATAACCTAGAGTATATTGTTGGTTCGTTTTGATGAGGGTTTAAGTTCGATGTTGATGATACCTCATGTATGGATTTAAAGTTCGATGTTGACGAAGCCATACCGTTATTGTAGTGAAATTCGATGAGGGTTTAAGTTCGATGCTGACGATACCTCATATGTAGGTTTAAGTTCGATGTTGACGATACCACATTTATTGGGACGAATGGGAATTAAGTTCGATGTTGACGATACCATTCGTTGAGCTAGCCTTGGGATTCGAATATTAATGGATGTTGTGAACATCAATGCTTATGTATTGTGTTGTAACATATTGTATTGTTACGTTATATGATATTGTTATACTAGCTTATGTTATCGAGGATTTAGCGTTATACATTATAAAGGTATGCTAATTATGTTGCTAGTATGTATGCGGATTTGTTGTAAGTGTTTGCAAGTAAGTAAGTTATATATGTATATGTATAATTATTGCATTCACTATGCTTTGCTTACCCTCTCGTTGTTTACCTTTTTATAGGTTCGGGCGTTAACAAGGGTAAGGGCGTACGGTTGGATTAGAGATTCCCGCTTGTTTGATAGGGGACGCTTTTGGATGTGATAGCTTTTGGAGTTTGACCGAGATTTGGGTAGTTTAACCCCAAACACCATGCTCTTAGTGTCGTTTGGAATTTAAACTAATGTGGTCGAAACTCGTGTTTTGTATAAAACTCGTAAAACGGCCGATGTGGGACCCGTTTTGTAAAACTCATTTTATTATTGAATCGTGTGAGTTTTAACTATTATGACATGTTGTGAAAAGCGTTTCATCTAAATATGCCGGGAAGTGGGAGATCTTTATTTGAAAAATTGCAAAACCGGACAGAACTAAAAACTGACCTGTGCGCGCCGCGCACCCTGAGGTGGTGCGCGTGGCGCACTCCACTGTTATAAAAAAAAAATTCGTTTCGCGTATTTGGTTGGTTATTGGTTTGAGTTGTTACACTAATGCGCCGATCATGATAACTCCAAATTAGAATCTACCATTTGAACTTATGTGCGATGCAAGTGATTTTGCAATGGGAGCCGTTTTAGGACAAAGGATTGAAAAACGATTTCAACCTATTTATTACACTAGTAAGACGTTACAAGGAGCACAAACGAATTACACAACTACTGAAAAAGAACTCCTTGCTATTGTCTTTGCTTTTGACAAATTTCGTTCATATCTCGTTCTAGCTAAAACGGTGGTCTATACCGACCATTCTGCTCTTAGATACCTATTTTCGAAACAAGATGCCAAACCACAATTAATCCGTTGGATCTTACTCTTACAAGAGTTCGATATTGAAATCCGAGATAAAAAGGGAGCAGAAAATCTCGCCGCTGATCATCTTTCTCATCTTGAAAATCCTGAATTAGAAGTTCTAAATGAATCGGCCATACAAGATAACTTTCCTGATGAATATCTATTGAAGATAGATTATAGTGAAATTCCATGGTTTGCAGACTATGCAAACTATTTAGTATGTGGATTCCTTGAAAAATGATTGTCATACCAAAAACGAAAGAAATTCTTTAATGATATAAAACACTATTTCTGGGAAGATCCACATTTGTTTAAAAGTTTTCCCGATGGAATAATACGCCGATGCGTATTCGGGGATGAAGCCAGTCAAATCTTAAACCATTATCACACAGGATCAACAGGAGGGCATTATGGGCCTCAACTTACAGCAAAAAAAGTTTACGATGCTGGATTCTATTGGCCTACAATTTTCAAAGACGCACACCTTCTTTGCAAATCCTGTGATGCATGTCAAAGGGCCGGAAAAATAAGTCAACGTGATGAAATGCCACAAAATGTCATTCAAGTATGTGAAGTATTTGACATTTGGGGTATTGACTTTATGGGTCCATTTCCAAAATCTCATAATAATCTCTGCATTCTCGTTGCCATTGATTATGTATCTAAATGGGCAGAAGCACAAGCTCTCCCAACTAACGATGCACGAGTTGTAGTCAACTTCTTAAAACGTCTTTTTACAAGGTTCGGAACACCGAAAGCTTTAATAAGTGATCGGGGTACTCATTTCTGTAATAATCAACTTGAGAAAGTTCTCAAAAGATATGGAGTAACTCATAAAATCTCAACCGCTTATCATCCACAAACAAGTGGACAAGTTGAAAATACCAACCGGGCATTAAAACGTATTCTAGAGAAAATCGTAGGATCAAATTCGAAGGAATGGTCCATGAAATTGGAGGATGCACTCTGGGCTTTTAGAACAGCCTACAAAACTCTAATTGGAACCACACCTTTTAGAATCGTTTATGGAAAAGCATGTCACCTTCCAGTAGAAATTGAACACAAAGTATTTTGGGCTTTGAAGACATGTAATCTTGATTTGCATGAACCCGGACATCTACGGTTAAGCCAACTAAACGAATTAGAAGAATTAAGACATGAAGCATACGAAAATTCGTTAATCTATAAAGAAAGAATGAAGAAATGGCATGATAAAGAATAAGAAGTTCAAAAGAATTTAAAGAAGGAGACAGAGTTCTTCTTTTCAATTCACGATTCAAGCTATTTCCTGGAAAATTGAAATCAAGATGGTCTGGACCATTCATAGTCAAAAGAGTTTTCCCATACAGAACAGTAGAATTAATAAATTCAAATGGAATTGAATTTAAGGTTAATGGTCACAGAGTTAAACATTACATAGATAATCTAATGGAAGTTGAAGATGAAGTTAATCACAATTTCGATACCACAGCTAACTAAGTGTGGGAAGTTTCGAATCTTTTTAGGGTAATATATATTTCTGTTAGAGTTAGATATTCTGTTTTCGTGTAGTCTCCGAGAATGGAATCCGAATGGTCTTTCCCTAGCAGACCCTAAAGAACTAGTCTTCTCTCCCCATTCTGAATTTTTATTTTTTTTAGGTTTTACGAGATGAAGAATTCCTTTGATCTGAACCATGGTCTAATGCTACACGCTATGATTACTAAACGTAATAATGACACACTTCTGAGTGAACTCGTATCATTCATAAGAGGCAAAATGGACGGAGTAAGAAAAGAACTAAGAAAAGATCATCATAAGATACATTTTGGTAAAGGCAAATCAAAATCCGCAACAAAAAGAAGAGCACGACACCTTGAAAGATGTTATAAATGCGGAAAATGGTCACACGAAGGTAAATGTTCAAATAATCAAACATATTCAAATACTGAATTTGTTACTCTATGTAGAGAAAGACCGTTCATATGTTTAGAAGAAAAGATATTGAAGAATCGAGGTTATGCTTACGTAGCTATGGAAAACCAAATCACACGACTCTCCTATGAGTCGGCTAAAGCAGGTCTCTGAGAATTCTTTCTCATAGGTAAGTATGTACAGTTTTTATTTTTATTTTATTGTTTTTAACCTTTTGATAATAAACGCTGAATCGTTCGCTATAAAGTATTAAATTGGTATTCAATAAAATTAGGTATGCGTAACCGAAATTATTGGTATCATACAAAAATTTATTATATCACAGCGAAATTTACCGTTTATTCTTAAGGTATAAATATCTTTAATCAATCAAACCAAAATATTTCAGAAATTCGTCAGGAGTAAAACTAGGTTATGGAACCGAAATTACTTTACCGAAAAGAGGGGCGTATATTTTTGATAATATTTGATTGATTAAAGTGAGATAAAAGACCAAAAAGATTTTTAATTTTAATTTTTACCATGTTTTTAAAATTAATATTTTTAATATAAGTTTGTATGTATAAAAACAAAAATATAATATAAATTTGGTGTAAATTTTTAATTTTAATTATATGAATTTTTAATTTTATGCATTTTAAATTTAAGTTTGGTGTGAATTTAAAAACAAAAATTTACTTTATTTCACTAAGTTAAAAATGTGATTTCTAAAAATTCGTCGTGAGTTGAAAACTAGGTCGTTGAACCGAAATTGCTTTACGCGAGGGCGGGACGAGAACTTTTATTATCATTATTTTTAATCTTGTTGAATTAAATTATGACGACCCAGAAATTTCTGACCAAATTTAAACTTAACCTTTATATGTTTCCGACACGATAAGCAGAATTTGTAATGTTGAATCTCAAAAAGTTTGGAACTACATTCATGTAATCAATTACCCTTTGACCGTGTTCGACGATTCATGAACAATTATGAGTATATAGATATGTATATATAATATATAATATTAACTGAAAACATTAACAAAGTATTAGATATATGATACTTTACATGAACGTATTTGTTTCGATATATTTATCGACAGAATTAAGAGATAATATCAAATGATTGAATTATCAGATACATTATGATATGATTACGGGCCTATGTTATGAGGTCCACTATGATTTGAGAAAATCTATTCCTCTTAACGATATTCAGAATAATTTGTAAAGCTATTTATAAATAAAAACAAAAAGTGTCATTTACGAAAGTTAGACAAAAGTTAGTGGAGAATTGGTTTCCATAATATTCTATTAATCTATTTCTAAACGTACAAAGACGTTTTTAGTTTAAAAAGAACTTTATTATTAAAACGTATATAACTTTTATAAATATCTAGAATCACTTTTGACAACTCATTACTTAACCAGTATAATAAATATAACAATATTTATATTTTATTTCATTAAATATATATAACGATTTAAATTAATATTATATATATTTATACGCGTATTATACATACATAGTTTTTATACTTTTACTATACTTTAACTTTACCTTTACTTTACTTTTACTTTACTTTAATTTTAATAATTCACTTTAATAATTCATACTTTAATAATTCACTTTAATAATTCATACTTTAATAATTCACTTTAATAATTCATACTTTAATAATTCACATTAATAATTTATACTTTAATAATTCAATTTAATAATTCATACTTTAATAATTCACTTTAATAATTCATACTTTAATAATTCACTTTAATAATTCATACTTTAATAATTCAAAAATCTATTATAAATAGAATTCAATAGGTTTCATTATTTCATAGAAACTTGAAAATATATTTCTCTAAACTCTCTCAATCGATTTATATATATATATATATATATATATATATATATATATATATATATATATATATATATATATATATATTTGCTCTATATTATTTCAAGATATTATTAGTATACATAAAATATCACAAAGGCTGAACCTGCCTTCAAAGAATCCAAATGATTTAGTACTTGCTGAAGTCATTAACGAATACCTTGCTCCTGACTCTAAACCCCTGCGGACAATATCCTTCATCATCCTCTGATATTAGACATTCTAAGATATCATCGTATCTTTCATTATAAATATCATCCATACTTCTGAAGATATTTTTATAATTATTCTTATCTGAAATCATTTACCACTTCGCGCTATCTGTATTATATCATAATAGAAACTATTTTAGTTTCTAAATTCTGAAACATTCGAGTTTAAAATAGGAATATTCTTGAAGAAGTGTTGGGAGCTGAAGCATTAGTTAGTATAATATAATGACCCTTGATCAACGTGATTATATTACAGTAATTCATGCTGAGTTTCTAAATGGAACATGATGATTCACAGATCACAACATCATCATGTGCTATGTTACACGACTCTTGTATTCTCTTTGATCTCTAAATATCAAGAAAATATTTCTTGATGATTCGGCCTTTTTCGTGGTATTCTGGTAATTTGACAAGTCAAGATCGTGCCATTACAATTACCTTCCTAGAACATTAACAATGTTCATTCGAAATTTATATCTGCGAATTCTTGACCATTACAAGGGGTGCTTAATCGCAAGAAGAAGAAACGAAAGGACAAAGCTCCGAACTAGAAATGGGAGTATAAATCATAGCAAATAGAAGATAGCATTAACTGTGGATGACAATAATTATAGAAGAAGCAAGGACTTTGAAATATAAGGGAAGATATAAAACCCAACAACAACCCAGAAATCACAAACCGTATATATCAATGCATATAGCAATATAAAGACACGGGAGAACTAAAAACACTATAAAACCAAGAGTATAGTAGAAGTAAATAGATTCTTCTGGAGGTAGATGAAAAAGAAGAATGACAGATATGAAAGTGAGGAGTATATCGAGAATCAGCACTGGATGAAGCATATTGACGAATAATTTTAAAGTAAGAATTGAGGGAGAAAGAATAGAAGGTGTGAATTAAAAGAAAACGAAGAAGGTGGATTTACAGTGAAATATCCGACATAAAAATTGAGATGAATCATCGCATTAAATCGAAGAGGATCATAATTTCCTTAATCACCGAAGAATCAAATCCTATATAGATTACAAAGATTTTCTTTAATCCGGAGATCAACCGTGATGACGTCAAAAGATAAGATGAATCCCTATTTTCTCATTTCACTCTTTTACGATAGCTTCACTCATACGTTTTGAGTAATCGAATTATTTTTTCCATATTTCTCAATCATGATAAAACCCTATGAATCAACTTATATTCGTCATAATAACATTCTTATTGTTAGCCATGACGACCTCAATCAAATTTCGGGACGAAATTTCTTTAACGGGTAGGTACTGTGACGACCCAGAAATTTCTGACCAAATTTAAACTTAACCTTTATATGTTTCCGACATGATAAGCAGAATTTGTAATGTTGAATCTCAAAAAGTTTGGAACTACATTCATGTAATCAATTACCCTTTGACCGTGTTCGACGATTCACGAACAATTATGAGTATATAGATATGTATATATAATATATAATATTAACTGAAAACATTAACAAAGTATTAGATATATGATACTTTATATGAACGTATTTGTTTCAATATATTTATCGATAGAATTAAGAGATAATATCATATGATTGAATTATCAGATACATTATGATATGATTACGGGCCTATGTTATGAGGTCCACTATGATTTGAGAAAATCTATTCCTCTTAACGATATTCAGAATAATTTGTAAAGCTATTTATAAATAAAAACAAAAAGTGTCATTTACGAAAGTTAGACAAAAGTTAGTGGAGAATTGGTTTCCATAATATTCTATTAATCTATTTCCAAACGTACAAAGACGTTTTTAGTTTAAAAAGAACTTTATTATTAAAACGTATATAACTTTTATAAATATCTAGAATCACTTTTGACAACTCATTACTTAACTAGTATAATAAATATAACGATATTTATATTTTATTTTATTAAATATATATAACGATTTAAATTAATATTATATATATTTATACGCGTATTATACATACATAGTTTTTATACTTTTACTATACTTTAACTTTACCTTTACTTTACTTTTACTTTACTTTAATTTTAATAATTCACTTTAATAATTCATACTTTAATAATTCACTTTAATAATTCATACTTTAATAATTCACTTTAATAATTTATACTTTAATAATTCAATTTAATAATTCATACTTTAATAATTCACTTTAATAATTCATACTTTAATAATTCACTTTAATAATTCATACTTTAATAATTCACTTTAATAATTCAAAAATCTATTATAAATAGAATTCAATAGGTTTCATTATTTCATAGAAACTTAAAAATATATTTCTCTAAACTCTCTCAATCGATTTATATATATATATATATATATATATATATATATATATATATATATATATATATATATATATATATATATATATATATATATATATATATATATATATATATATATATATATATATATATATATATTTGCTCTATATTATTTCAAAATATTATTAGTATACATAAAATATTACGACGGAGCGCTGTCCGAGTGATTTCAAAATAGTTTTTTTGAATGAGTCGAAGCTAAGGAAATTATGGGTTATAGCTATGGAGGTGATGGGTATGGTTCATGGGTATGCTCATGAGGTCAATCTAGTGTTTATCATCTCCGTTGCGTCTACGTACTTTCCTGCAATATTGAATCTCAATATTGATACGTTCGTGAATCCGAGGCCAACCTTGCACTTGTTAAATGACGTTATATGTATTTTTACTACGAAATACAGTATTGTGAGTTTCATTTGCTCCCTTTTATATATATTTTTGGGAATGAGAATACATGCGCTGTTTTTATAATTGTTTTACGAAATAGGCACAAGTACTAAAACTAATTCTACGTGGGTTTAAACCAGAAATATACCCTTAGCTTGGTAACATTAAACTACTTGTCTATGTACGGTAGGCACGAATCCTAAAGATAGATCTATTGGGCCTGACAAACCCCATCCTGACTATGAGATGCTTTAGTACTTCAAGGTTATTTTAAACACACCTGATCTGGTGTACTTCAGAGGGTAAAACATGAACGTTAAGGCTTGTTACCGGGTGCCTACAACTTATAGAATACTTTTATACACTTGTGAGTGTACATATATTTATAAACGAAAATCTCGTGGTCTATTAATATATTGAAATGATTGTTATGATAAACCTATGAACTCACCAACCTTTTGGTTGACACTTTAAAGCATGTTTATTCTCATATATATATATATATATATATATATATATATATATATATATATATATATATATATATATATATATATATATATATATATATATATATATATATATATATATATATATATGCTCTATATTATTTCAAAATATTATTAGTATACATAAAATATTACGACGGAGTGCTGTCCGAGTGATTTCAAAATAGTTTTTTTGAATGAGTCGAAGCTAAGGAAATTATGGGTTATAGCTATGGAGGTGATGGGTATGGTTCATGGGTATGCTCATGAGGTCAATCTAGTGTTTATCATCTCCGTTGCGTCTACGTACTTTCCTGCAATATTGAATCTCAATATTGATACGTTCGTGAATCCGAGGCCAACCTTGCACTTGTTAAATGACGTTATATGTATTTTTACTACAAAATACAGTATTGTGAGTTTCATTTGCTCCCTTTTATATATATTTTTGGGACTGAGAATACATGCGCTGTTTTTATAATTGTTTTACGAAATAGGCACAAGTACTAAAACTAATTCTACGTGGGTTTAAACCAGAAATATACCCTTAGCTTGGTAACATTAAACTACTTGTCTATGTACGGTAGGCACGAATCCTAAAGATAGATCTATTGGGCCTGACAAACCCCATCCTGACTATGGGATGCTTTAGTACTTCGAGGTTATTTTAAACACACCTGATCTGGTGTACTTCAGAGGGTAAAACATGAACGTTAAGGCTTGTTACCGGGTGCCTACAACTTATAGAATACTTTTATACACTTGTGAGTGTACATATATTTATAAACAAAAATCTCGTGGTCTATTAATATATTGAAATGATTGTTATGATAAACCTATGAACTCATCAACCTTTTGGTTGACACTTTAAAGCATGTTTATTCTCAGGTATTAAAGAAATCTTTCGCTGTGCATTAGCTCATTTTAAGGATATTACTTGGAGTCATTCATGGCATATTTTGAAAAACGTTGCATTCGAGTCATTGAGTTCATCAAGATTATTATTAAGCCAATTATAGTCGGATGTATTATGAAATGGTGTGCATGCCGTCAACTTTCGTTGTAAAGAAAGTTTGTCTTTTAAAAACGAATGTAATGTTTGTAAAACGTATCATATAGAGGTCAAATACCTCGCGATGTAATCAACTATTGTGAATCATTTATAATGTATATGAACGGGTCCTTTCAGTTGGTATCAGAGCGGTGGTCTTAGCGAACCAGGTCTGCATTAGTGTGTCTAACTGATAGTCGTTAGGATGCATTAGTGAGTCTGGACTTCGACCGTGTCTGCATTTCAAAAGTTTTGCTCATCATTCTTGTCGGAAATTACCTGCTTATCATTCTTAGTCTAGACACATCTTATTGCATTGATTGCATGAATAGTGTATAGACAAAATTCATATCTTAGCGTATCTGCTAATTCATATCTTAGCATATCTGTTACTGTAAACTTTGCCTGACATATTCCGTAAATTCCTCCGTAATCTACGAAACCTTTTGCTCTATATAATTAGAATACCACCCGATAGCCGGAAAATCATTTCATATCGAAAAATTCTTTATTCAATCGCACGAAATGGAATTCGTCATTAGTTCAAGTCCCTAGAATTCCGAAATGGAATCCCACTCAATTTTCGAAAGCAGTGTGACCGGAATGGATCAACCAATTATTCATCATCTATTCTGGATGAATTGGGGATGGGTTCGTAGCCTCCTTAATCATTGGAGACAAGAAGAAGGTGATCCCTTCCATACACCACATGTAGTGACCCGAACTTTTCCATGTTTATATATATTAATTGAGATTGATATTTACATGATTAAATGTTTCCAACATGTTAAGCAATCAAACTTGTTAAGACTTGATTAATTGAAATAGGTTTCATATAGACAATTGACCACCCAAGTTGACCGGTGATTCACGAACGTTAAAACTTGTAAAAACTATATGATGACATATATATGGTTATATATATAGTTAACATGATATTATGATAAGTAAACATATCATTAAGTATATTAACAATGAACTACATATGTAAAAACAAGACTACTAACTTAATGATTTTGAAACGAGACATATATGTAACGATTATCGCTGTAACGACATTTAATGTATATATATATCATATTAAGAGATATTAGTACATCATAATATCATGATAATATAATAATTTAAAATCTCTTTTGATATTATAAACATTGGGTTAACAACATTTAACAAGATCGTTAACCTAAATGTTTCAAAACAACATTTACATGTAACGACTAATGATGACTTAACGACTCAGTTAAAATGTATATACATGTAGTGTTTTAATATGTATTCATACACTTTTGAAAGACTTCAAGGCACTTATCAAAATACTTCTACTTAACAAAAATGCTTACAATTACATCCTCGTTCAGTTTCATCAACAATTCTACTCGTATGCACCCGTATTCGTACTCGTACAATACACAGCTTTTAGATGTATGTACTATTGGTATATACACACCAATGATCAGCTCTTAGCAGCCCATGTGAGTCACCTAACACATGTGGGAACCATCATTTGGCAACTAGCATGAAATATCTCATAAAATTACAAAAATATGAGTAATAATTCATGACTTATTTACATGAAAACAAAATTACATATCATTTATATCTAATCCATACACCAACGACCAAAAACACCTACAAACACTTTCATTCTTCAATTTTATTCATCTAATTGATCTCTCTCAAGTTCTATCTTCAAGTTCTAAGTGTTCTTCATAAATTCCAAAAGTTCTAGTTTCATAAAATCAAGAATACTTTCAAGTTTGCTAGCTCACTTCCAATCTTGTAAGGTGATCATCCAACCTCAAGAAATATTTATTTCTTACAGTAGGTTATCATTCTAATACAAGGTAATAATCATATTCAAACTTTGGTTCAATTTCTATAACTATAACAATCTTATTTCAAGTGATGATCTTACTTGAACTTGTTTTCGTGTCATGATTCTGCTTCAAGAACTTCGAGCCATCCAAGGATCCATTGAAGCTAGATCCATTTTTCTCTTTTCTAGTAGGTTTATCCAAGGAACTTAAGGTAGTAATGATGTTCATAACATCATTCGATTCATACATTTAAAGCTATCTTATTCGAAGGCTTAAACTTGTAATCAATAGAACATAGTTTAGTTAATTCTAAACTTGTTCGCAAACAAAAGTTAATCCTTCTAACTTGACTTTTAAAATCAACTAAACACATGTTCTATATCTGTATGATATGCTAACTTAATGATTTAAAACCTGGAAACACGAAAAACACCGTAAAACTGGATTTACGCCGTCGTAGTAACACCGCGGGCTGTTTTGGGTTAGTTAATTAAAAACTATGATAAACTTTGATTTAAAAGTTGTTATTCTGAGAAAATTATTTTTATTATGAACATGAAACTATATCCAAAAATTATGGTTAAACTCAAAGTGGAAGTATGTTTTCTAAAATGGTCATCTAGACGTCGTTCTTTCGACTGAAATGACTACCTTTACAAAAACGACTTGTAACTTATTTTTCCAACTATAAACCTATACTTTTCTGTTTAGATTCATAAAATAGAGTTCAATATGAAACCATAGAAATTTGATTCACTCAAAACGGATTTAAAATGAAGAAGTTATGGGTAAAACAAGATTGGATAATTTTTCTCATTTTAGCTACGTGAAAATTGGTAACAAATCTATTCCAACCATAACTTAATCAACTTGTATTGTATATTATGTAATCTTGAGATACCATAGACACGTATACAATGTTTCGACCTATCATGTCGACACATCTATATATATTTCGGAACAACCATAGGCACTCTATATGTGAATGTTGGAGTTAGCTATACAGGGTTGAGGTTGATTCCAAAATATATATAGTTTGAGTTGTGATCAATACTGAGATACGTATACACTGGGTCGTGGATTGATTCAAGATAATATTTATCGATTTATTTCTGTACATCTAACTGTGGACAACTAGTTGTAGGTTACTAACGAGGACAGCTGACTTAATAAACTTAAAACATCAAAATATATTAAAAGTGTTGTAAATATATTTTGAACATACTTTGATATATACGTATATATTGTTATAGGTTCGTGAATCAACCAGTGGCCAAGTCTTACTTCCCGACGAAGTAAAAATCTGTGAAAGTGAGTTATAGTCCCACTTTTAAAATCTAATATTTTTGGGATGAGAATACATGCAGGTTTTATAAATGATTTACAAAATAGACACAAGTACGTGAAACTACATTCTATGGTTGAATTATCGAAATCGAATATGCCCCTTTTTATTAAGTCTGGTAATCTAAGAATTAGGGAACAGACACCCTAATTGACGCGAATCCTAAAGATAGATCTATTGGGCCTAACAAACCCCATCCAAAGTACCGGATGCTTTAGTACTTCGAAATTTTATATCATATCCGAAGGGTGTCCCGGAATGATGGGGATATTCTTATATATGCATCTTGTTAATGTAGATTACCAGGTGTTCACCATATGAATGATTTTTGTCTCTATGTATGGGATGTGTATTGAAATATGAAATCTTGTGGTCTATTATTATGATTTGATATATATAGGTTAAACCTATAACTCACCAATATTTTTGTTGACGTTTTAAGCATGTTTATTCTCAGGTGATTATTAAGAGCTTCCGCTGTCGCATACTTAAATAAGGATGAGATTTGGAGTCCATGCTTGTATGATATTGTGTAAAAACTGCATTCAAGAAACTTATTTTGTTGTAACATATTTGTATTGTAAACCATTATGTAATGGTCGTGTGTAAACAGGATATTTTAGATTATCATTCTTTGATAATCAACGTAAAGCTTTTTAAACCTTTATTGATGAAATAAAGGTTATGGTTTGTTTTAAAATGAATGCAGTCTTTGAAAAACGTCTCATATAGAGGTCAAAACCTCGCAACGAAATCAATTAATATGGAACGTTTTTAATCAATAAGAACGGGACATTTCAGTTGGTATCCGAGCGTTGGTCTTAGAGAACCAGAATTTTGCATTAGTGTGTCTTATCGAGTTTGTTAGGATGCATTAGGGAGTCTGGACTTCGACCGTGTTTAGTTGAAAAATGATTGCTTAACAAATTTTGTTGGAAACTATATATTTTTAACATGTGAATATTATGTGATATATTAATCTCTTAACGCGTTTGATATTATGTTATAGATGTCTACCTCTAGAACAAGTCCCATTGACTCACCTAATAATAATGAAGAGTCAAATGTAAATTGGAATGATTCGTGGACTGATTCACAAGTTCCCGAAGAGGAACCGAAAGAAGAGTTGGAACCGGAAGAAGAATCGGAACCGGAAGAAGAATCGGAACCGGATGAAGAAATAGAACCAGTGGGGGAAATAATAGAACGGTTAAGTAAAAGAAAATCCTCAACCAACCGACCAAGGTTAATTATGGTCAATGGTGTTTCCGCCAAGGAAGCAAAATATTGGGAGGATTACCAATTCTCCGATGAATCGGATTCCGACGAGAATTCCGATGATGTTATAGAAATTACCCCAACTGAATTTAAAAAGGCAAAAGAAAATAATAAGAGAAAGGGCATAAAAATAGAGAAATCTAATTCCAACCCCGATGAACTTTATATGTATCGTCAACCCCCGAACTCCTTAAGTTGTAACAATGACCCGGGAACCTCTAAACCACCAGGTTTTTCTAAACCAATGTGGAAAACGACGGCTCGTATTAGGGGAACATCATATATCCCTAGAAACTTGGCAAAACGAACCAAAACCGAAGAAGAAGAAACAAGCGAGTCGGAATAAGATAGTTGTATTCGTGTGGTGTAATATATGTAATATAGTGTGCTTATGCTTTATGATATATGTAAAAATTGCTTGTATTAATAAGTATTTTTTTATGAATCTAACTCTTGTCTATTTTACAGTATAAAAACACAAAATGGATAGACAACCCAATATTTTAAGAGACCTACCCGGAGACATGATTGATGAAATCTTGTCTAGAGTCGGTCAGAATTCTTCGGCACAACTATTTAAGGCGAGATCAGTTTGTAAGACATTCGAAGAACGTTCCAAGAATGCCTTGGTTTATAAAAGGCTTTCGTTCGAAAGATGGGGGATATCACATTGGGAAATCCATAAGTTACGATGTGTTTACTTTGACGCATATATTGCGGGGAACCCAAATGCTATTTTACGCAATGGGTTAAGAAATTATTTTGACTCAATATATCCGAATATTGGACTTCGTGATTTAGAAAAAGCGGCTAACATGCAACATAAAGAAGCATGTTATGCTTACGGATTAGTAATGTTCGCTTCTCACCAAAGTGAGAACAAGAACATCGGGCTACAACTATTAAACAAAACGTTCCCACAAGTGACGGAGTCGGTAATTGGGGTAAGAAATGAGGTTTTTAGATTGTTACGGGACTGTTGGACATTACGTAACCCTAGTCCCTTTGACGACGTTACAACACGCTGTCTTATCAACGGCCATAACGGTTATGTTCCACAAGACCAAGGATGGGAAGTAATCCTAGTAAAACCAGAATGCATGACTTGTTTCTGGACGTATGAATTACGTGTCTTTATTGCCTTTGCTGAACGACTTGTGTACTAGCTAGAATTATCTTCACAACCATCTTGTATCAAATTTATTGTGTGCTATATTTCATGCTATATGTAAAATAAGCGGTATTGTAAGTTTGTAAAATATTGTGTAAAAGTTTGAACGCGAAATATTATTATAATCAGTTTTTCATATAGAATTGTAGTAGTTGAATTGTATATTAGCTACTAAGTATGAACTTAACGGGTAGGTACTACCCGAATTTAAACTTATAAAACGCTAATATGAAGAAAAAGCTTTTATAAATGAGTTCATATTATGCTACGAAATACTATTAACTACTCTTAATATTCTGTATGATTAACTTGTTCCATTTGACTATTTTGAAGGAAATGGCACCGACTACTCGACACACCGTGAATATGAATGAAGAGGAATTCCGTACTTTTCTAGCTTCAAACATAGCCGCAGTACAGGCTGCGCTACATACCAACAATAACCTTGGATCTAGCAGTACAGGAAATCGTGTAGGATGCACCTACAAAGAATTCACTGCCTGCAAACCTTTGGAATTTGATGGAACCGAAGGACCGATCGGATTGAAACGGTGGACCGAGAAGGTCGAATCGGTGTTTGCCATAAGTAAGTGTACTGAAGAGGACAAAGTGAAGTACGCTACGCATACCTTCACAGGTTCTGCGTTAACATGGTGGAATACCTATCTAGAGCAAGTGGGACAAGATGATGCTTACGCACTACCGTGGTCAGCATTCAAGCACTTAATGAACGAGAAGTACCGTCCCAGAACTGAGGTCAATAAGCTCAAGAAAGAACTTATAGGGTTACGAACCCAAGGATTTGATATTACCACGTACGAAAGACGATTCACAGAATTATGCCTATTGTGTCCGGGAGCGTTCGAAGATGAGGAAGAGAAGATCGACGCGTTTGTGAAACGATTACCGGAAAGAATCCAAGAAGATATAAGTTCACACGAGCCCGCCTCCATACAACAGGCATGTAGAATGGCTCACAAACTAGTGAACCAGATTGAAGAAAGAATTAAAGAACAGACTGCTGAAGAGGCCAATGTGAAGCAAGTCAAAAGAAAGTGGGAGGAAAACGGTGATAAGAATCACCAATACAACAACAACAGCAATTACAACAATAATCGCAACAATTATCCCAACAATCGCAACATCAATCGCAACTACAACAAACGGCTCAACAACAACAACAACAACAACAACAACAACAACAACTACAATAATCATCCCAACAACAATAATAACCGCAACAACAACAACAACAATCAGAAGTAGCTATGCCAAAGATGTGAAAAGTATCACTCGGGGTTCTGCACCAAATTTTGCAACAAGTGTAAAAGAAATGGTCATAGCGCGGTGAAGTGTGAGGTTTACGGACCAGGGGTTAATAGAACGAAAGGAACAAATGGTGTCGGAACGAGTAATGGCGGAGCAAGTAGTGTCGGAGCAAGTTATGCCAATGTAGTTTGTTATAAATGTGGAAAACCGGGCCACATTATTAGAAATTGCCCGAACCATGAGAACACGAATGGACAAGGCCGCGGAAGAGTTTTCAATATTAATGCGGCAAAGGCACAGGAAGACCCGGAGCTTGTTACGGGTACGTTTCTTATTGACAATAAATCTGCTTACGTTTTATTTGATTCGGGTGCGAATAGAAGCTATATGAGTAGAGATTTTTGTGCTAAATTAAGTTGTCCATTGACGCCTTTGGATAGTAAATTTTTACTCGAATTAGCAAATGGTAAATTAATTTCAGCAGATAATATATGTCGGAATCGAGAAATTAAACTGGTTAGCGAAACATTTAAGATTGATTTGATACCAGTAGAGTTAGGGAGTTTTGATGTGATAATCGGTATGGACTGGTTGAAAGAAGTGAAAGCAGAGATCGTTTGTTACAAAAATGCAATTCGCATTATACGAGAAAAAGGAAAACCCTTAATGGTGTACGGAGAAAAGGGCAACACGAAGCTACATCTTATTAGTAATTTGAATGCACAAAAACTAATAAGAAAAGGTTGCTATGCTGTTCTAGCACACGTCGAGAAAGTACAAACTGAAGAAAAGAGCATCAATGATGTTCCCATTGCAAAAGAATTTCCCGATGTATTTTCGAAAGAATTACCTCGATTACCCCTACATCGATCCGTTGAATTTCAAATAGATCTTGTACCAGGAGCTGCACCAATAGCTCGTGCTCCTTACAGACTCGCACCCAGCGAGATGAAAGAACTGCAAAGTCAATTACAAGAACTTTTAGAGCGTGGTTTCATTCGACCAAGCACATCACCGTGGGGAGCTCCTGTTTTGTTTGTCAAGAAGAAAGATGGTACATTCAGGTTGTGTATCGACTACCGAGAGTTGAACAAACTTACCATCAAGAATCGCTACCCACTACCGAGAATCGACGACTTATTTGATCAACTACAAGGCTCGTCTGTTTATTCAAAGATTGACTTACGTTCCGGGTATCATCAAATGCGGGTGAAAGAAGATGATATTCCAAAGACTGCTTTCAGAACACGTTACGGTCATTACGAGTTTATGGTCATGCCGTTTGGTTTAACTAATGCACCAGCTGTGTTCATGGACCTTATGAACCGAGTGTGTGGACCATACCTTGACAAGTTTGTCATTGTTTTCATTGATGACATACTTATTTACTCAAAGAATGACCAAGAACACGGTGAACATTTGAGAAAAGTGTTAGAAGTATTGAGGAAGGAAGAATTGTACGCTAAGTTTTCAAAGTGTGCATTTTGGTTGGAAGAAGTTCAATTTCTCGGTCACATAGTGAACAAAGAAGGTATTAAGGTGGATCCGGCAAAGATAGAAACTGTTGAAAAGTGGGAAACCCCAAAAACTCCGAAACACATACGCCAGTTTTTAGGACTAGCTGGTTACTACAGAAGGTTCATCCAAGACTTTTCCAGAATAGCAAAACCCTTGACTGCATTAACGCATAAAGGGAAGAAATTTGAATGGAATGATGAACAAGAGAAAGCGTTTCAGTTATTGAAGAAAAAGCTAACTACGGCACCTATATTGTCATTGCCTGAAGGGAATGATGATTTTGTGATTTATTGTGACGCATCAAAGCAAGGTCTCGGTTGTGTATTAATGCAACGAACGAAGGTGATTGCTTATGCGTCTAGACAATTGAAGATTCACGAACAAAATTATACGACGCATGATTTGGAATTAGGCGCGGTTGTTTTTGCATTAAAGACTTGGAGGCACTACTTATATGGGGTCAAAAGTATTATATATACCGACCACAAAAGTCTTCAACACATATTTAATCAGAAACAACTGAATATGAGGCAGCGTAGGTGGATTGAATTATTGAATGATTACGACTTTGAGATTCGTTACCACCCGGGGAAGGCAAATGTGGTAGCCGATGCCTTGAGCAGGAAGGACAGAGAACCCATTCGAGTAAAATCTATGAATATAATGATTTATAATAACCTTACTACTCAAATAAAGGAGGCGCAACAAGGAGTTTTAAAAGAGGGAAATTTAAAGGATGAAATACCCAAAGGATCGGAGAAGCATCTTAATATTCGGGAAGACGGAACCCGGTATAGGGCTGAAAGGATTTGGGTACCAAAATTTGGAGATATGAGAGAAATGGTACTTAGAGAAGCTCATAAAACCAGATACTCAATACATCCTGGAACGGGGAAGATGTACAAGGATCTCAAGAAACATTTTTGGTGGCCGGGTATGAAAGCCGATGTTGCTAAATACGTAGGAGAATGTTTGACGTGTTCTAAGGTCAAAGCTGAGCATCAGAAACCATCAGGTCTACTTCAACAACCCGAAATCCTGGAATGGAAATGGGAAAACATTACCATGGATTTCATCACTAAATTGCCAAGGACTGCAAGTGGTTTTGATACTATTTGGGTAATAGTTGATCGTCTCACCAAATCAGCACACTTCCTGCCAATAAGAGAAGATGATAAGATGGAGAAGTTAGCACGAATGTATTTGAAGGAAGTCATCTCTAGACATGGAATACCAATCTCTATTATCTCTGATAGGGATGGCAGATTTATTTCAATATTCTGGCAGACATTACAGCAAGCATTAGGAACTCGTCTAGACATGAGTACTACCTATCATCCACAAACTGATGGGCAGAGCGAAAGGACGATACAAACGCTTGAAGACATGCTACGAGCATGTGTTATTGATTTCGGAAACAGTTGGGATCGACATCTACCGTTAGCAGAATTTTCCTACAACAACAGCTACCATTCAAGCATTGAGATGGCGCCGTTTGAAGCACTTTATGGTAGAAAGTGCAGGTCTCCGATTTGTTGGAGTGAAGTGGGGGATAGACAGATTACGGGTCCGGAGATTATACAAGAAACTACCGAGAAGATCATCCAAATTCAACAACGGTTGAAAACCGCCCAAAGTCGACAAAAGAGCTACGCTGACATTAAAAGAAAAGATATAGAATTTGAAATTGGAGAGATGGTCATGCTTAAAGTTGCACCTTGGAAAGGCGTTGTTCGATTTGGTAAACGAGGGAAATTAAATCCAAGGTATATTGGACCATTCAAGATTATTGATCGTGTCGGACCAGTAGCTTACCGACTTGAGTTACCTCAACAACTCGCGGCTGTACATAACACTTTCCACGTCTCGAATTTGAAGAAATGTTTTGCTAAAGAAGATCTCACTATTCCGTTAGGTGAAATCCAAATCAACGAAAAACTTCAATTCATCGAAGAACCCGTCGAAATAATGGATCGTGAGGTTAAAAGACTTAAGCAAAACAAGATACCAATTGTTAAGGTTCGATGGAATGCTCGTAGAGGACCCGAGTTCACCTGGGAGCGTGAAGATCAGATGAAGAAGAAATACCCGCATCTATTTCCAGAAGATTCGTCAACACCTTCAACAGCTTAAAATTTCGGGACGAAATTTATTTAACGGGTAGGTACTGTAGTGACCCGAACTTTTCCATGTTTATATATATTAATTGAGATTGATATTTACATGATTAAATGTTTCCAACATGTTAAGCAATCAAACTTGTTAAGACTTGATTAATTGAAATAGGTTTCATATAGACAATTGACCACCCAAGTTGACCGGTGATTCACGAACGTTAAAACTTGTAAAAACTATATGATGACATATATATGGTTATATATATAGTTAACATGATATTATGATAAGTAAACATATCATTAAGTATATTAACAATGAACTACATATGTAAAAACAAGACTACTAACTTAATGATTTTGAAACGAGACATATATGTAACGATTATCGCTGTAACGACATTTAATGTATATATATCATATTAAGAGATATTCGTACATCATAATATCATGATAATATAATAATTTAAAATCTCTTTTGATATTATAAACATTGGGTTAACAACATTTAACAAGATCGTTAACCTAAAGGTTTCAAAACAACATTTACATGTAACGACTAACGATGACTTAACGACTCAGTTAAAATGTATATACATGTAGTGTTTTAATATGTATTCATACACTTTTGAAAGACTTCAAGACACTTATCAAAATACTTCTACTTAACAAAAATGCTTACAATTACATCCTCGTTCAGTTTCATCAACAATTCTACTCGTATGCACCCGTATTCGTACTCGTACAATACACAGCTTTTAGATGTATGTACTATTGGTATATACACTCCAATGATCAGCTCTTAGCAGCCCATGTGAGTTACCTAACACATGTGGGAACCATCATTTGGCAACTAGCATGAAATATCTCATAAAATTACAAAAATATGAGTAATCATTCATGACTTATTTACATGAAAACAAAATTACATATCCTTTATATCTAATCCATACACCAACGACCAAAAACACCTACAAACACTTTCATTCTTCAATTTTATTCATCTAATTGATCTCTCTCAAGTTCTATCTTCAAGTTCTAAGTGTTCTTCATAAATTCCAAAAGTTCTAGTTTCATAAAATCAAGAATACTTTCAAGTTTGCTAGCTCACTTCCAATCTTGTAAGGTGATCATCCAACCTAAATCTTTGTTTCTTATAGTAGTTTATCATTCTAATACAAGGTAATAATCATATTCTAACTTTGGTTCAATTTCTATAACTATAACAATCTTATTTCAAGTGATGATCTTACTTGAACTTGTTTTCGTGTCATGATTCTGCTTCAAGAACTTCGAACCATCCAAGGATCCATTGAAGCTAGATCCATTTTTCTCTTTTCCAGTAGGTTTATCCAAGGAACTTAAGGTAGTAATGATGTTCATAACATCATTCGATTCATACATTTAAAGCTATCTTATTCGAAGGCTTAAACTTGTAATCACTAGAACATAGTTTAGTTAATTCTAAACTTGTTCGCAAACAAAAGTTAATCCTTCTAACTTGACTTTTAAAATCAACTAAACACATGTTCTATATCTGTATGATATGCTAACTTAATGATTTAAAACCTGGAAACACGAAAAACACCGTAAAACTGGATTTACGCCGTCGTAGTAACACCGCGGGCTGTTTTGGGTTAGTTAATTAAAAACTATGATAAACTTTGATTTAAAAGTTGTTATTCTGAGAAAATGATTTTTATTATGAACATGAAACTATATCCAAAAATTATGGTTAAACTCAAAGTGGAAGTATGTTTTCTAAAATGGTCATCTAGACGTCGTTCTTTCGACTGAAATGACTACCTTTACAAAAACGACTTGTAACTTATTTTTCCGACTATAAACCTATACTTTTTATGTTTAGATTCATAAAATAGAGTTCAATATGAAACCATAGAAATTTGATTCACTCAAAACGGATTTAAAATGAAGAAGTTATGGGTAAAACAAGATTGGATAATTTTTCTCATTTTAGCTACGTGAAAATTGGTAACAAATCTATTCCAACCATAACTTAATCAACTTGTATTGTATATTATGTAATCTTGAGATACCATAGACACGTATACAATGTTTTGACCTATCATGTCGACACATCTATATATATTTTAGAACAACCATAGACACTCTATATGTGAATGTTGGAGTTAGCTATACAGGGTTGAGGTTGATTCCAAAATATATATAGTTTGAGTTGTGAGATACGTATACACTGGGTCGTGGATTGATTCAAGATAATATTTATCGATTTATTTCTGTACATCTAACTGTGGACAACTAGTTGTAGGTTACTAACGAGGACAGCTGACTTAATAAACTTAAAACATCAAAATATATTAAAAGTGTTGTAAATATATTTTGAACATACTTTGATATATATGTATATATTGTTATAGGTTCGTGAATCAACCAGTGGCCAAGTCTTACTTCCCGACGAAGTAAAAATCTGTGAAAGTGAGTTATAGTCCCACTTTTAAAATCTAATATTTTTGGGATGAGAATACATGCAGGTTTTATAAATGATTTACAAAATAGACACAAGTACGTGAAACTACATTCTATGGTTGAATTATCGAAATCGAATATGCCCCTTTTTATTAAGTCTGGTAATCTAAGAATTAGGGAACAGACACCCTAATTGACGCGAATCCTAAAGATAGATCAATTGGGCCTAACAAACCCCATCCAAAGTACCGGATGCTTTAGTACTTCGAAATTTTATATCATATCCGAAGGGTGTCCCGGAATGATGGGGATATTCTTATATATGCATCTTGTTAATGTCGATTACCAGGTGTTCACCATATGAATGATTTTTGTCTCTATGTATGGGATGTGTATTGAAATATGAAATCTTGTGGTCTATTATTATGATTTGATATATATAGGTTAAACCTATAACTCACCAACATTTTTGTTGACGTTTTAAGCATGTTTATTCTCAGGTGATTATTAAGAGCTTCCGCTGTCGCATACTTAAATAAGGACGAGATTTGGAGTCCATGCTTGTATGATATTGTGTAAAAACTGCATTCAAGAAACTTATTTTGTTGTAACATATTTGTATTGTAAACCATTATGTAATGGTCGTGTGTAAACAGGATATTTTAGATTATCATTATTTGATAATCTACGTAAAGCTTTTTAAACCTTTATTGATGAAATAAAGGTTATGGTTTGTTTTAAAATGAATGCAGTCTTTGAAAAACGTCTCATATATAGGTCAAAACCTCGCAACGAAATCAATTAATATGGAACGTTTTTAATCAATAAGAACGGGACATTTCACCACATTGCCCTCTTGGCGAAGAACCTGAAGCACTTACCGGCGAACCTATCCGAAACACCATTTTCTCTCTTATTTCTAGAGTATCTCGTCACGATTACATACTACACCAAATTCTAGATTTTATTTATCCGCTCGTCCGAACCGACAATCACCCCGGTGTAATAGAAGAAGTCAACGAGCTTCGCGCTCTGGTAGTGGCTTTGGAGAATATGGTGCAAAGGTTACAAACACCAGCAGCAGCACCAGCAGCATAAACAGTACCACCATCAGCAACACCAACAGTACCATCACCACCACCAACAACAACATCCACATCCCACACCGCAACATCACAATCTGTATCTCAAACATCAACGTCATACGCCCTGTAAATATCCAGGAATATCAACAACAACAAACGATGAAGTATTAATTCATAAACTTCATTGAAGAGATATCTCTACGGCAGTTACGTAATCTCCAAAATCTTAGAGATTATTTAATTCTGACCGTAAATTGGATAAGTAAACGGAGATGGTAGAGTAGAAACTTTGATCGAAAATGGTGTACGATTTACAAGCTAGAATTGTTTTACCAACAGCATCAACAGGACCGTAGCATCATCAACACAGTCAGTGCCGTCAGTATCGTCAGAATCAACAGCACCTGTAACATCACAAACTCTGTCAGTTCAAGAATCACTGTGGACATCATTACGAATCAACAACAAATATATTGTATCAACGAGTTATGAAGTATTAACTCATTTCTGATTGAAAGATTTATATGTATAATTTATATGTATAAATTTTTAAACCATAATAAATCTTCCCGTACTAAGCTATTATGTGTGAATCTTAACTACTCAGTTAATTCATATTACAAATATGCAATGATGTACGTCCTTCGTCCGCAACTTAACCATCGTTAATTACAATCTCTGTCTCAATTCAATAAAAATCCAATTCATAATAAATCAAGTGTATTATTCGAATATATGTTTGATTTTACACTTTCATCATCGATGTACTCGAAACTTTTCAAATAACATCATTCGTACCTTGCGAAGTTCACAAGAATTTCACGAAAACCAACAAATAACAAAGTAATGATTCATAATTTCAATATTATTGAAGAAATACTTATGCAATTTATAAAGTTTTAGGGATTACTCAATTCTAGTTCCAACCATAAAACAAATGAGTTTAATTTAATATTAACTCATTAAATCTATATTACATCTAAAGAAAATATACACATATATTTTCATAAAGACTGTAATAAACTTCTTTTGTACAAAATATTAATTGTGAAAAAAAAAATTAACGGGTAGGTAATACCCGAGAGATATATAAATTCACAATTAATATATTACATTTTTCGAAACTGATTCAGCAATCATCAACTATACTCCCTACTTTCACAACAATATCCATTCTTTCATATAAATCAAAACAATCATACTCATTCAAATTCAATTACATATTCTGATTTTGAAATCGCATAATTCAATTCGAAATATAACCAGTATCATCACTCTTAGATTCCTATATCTTTCAAAGCTATACTTTGACTTCAAAACTGTGTTAGAACATCATATGTATTAGCGATTACAATATGTGCTCAAACCCTTCGAAATTCCTGAAGACACTTCAACTAAGGAACAATCGAGATGATGATCCAACCACATGTTACCCACAGTTATACACCTGAAAAAACTCTCAAAACCCAAGTCATAGTTCGACACGTATCCGTTTTAGACCCTTTGGCATTTACTAGCTAAAATAACTTTTCAATTCCGTATCAAAATAGACAGTTTTGTCACAGCTCCAGCAAGTCAACTTTGACTTCTCAATCAAAACAGTCTTATTATAACCTCGATAGATACGTTGCCCTTACGCCAACGTTACCGGGGAATCATTTATATTCACCACATTAGCAATAAACTTACCAACAACTTCACTGATCTTTGACTTTCCAAAAAAAAATCATTATAATTATCGAAACCCTATCATATACTCATTCGTACCTTATAACAAGAATTGCCATACCAATTATTGAGAATCAGCAATCAGTATTTTGAAACCTCGCAGCATATCTACATCAACAATTACATATACACACAACGTCTACCTCCAAGACTTACATTCTTTGAATGAGAAATTTCTGAAAAACACCCTAAACTGCGAACCAGTTCTTGAAATTTTGAAAAATGCTGATGAAGCAGCAAAAACTGTAAACGACCTTAACAGTAAAAAGTTGGATGATAAAGGATAGTATATTGGCAAAGCTCAGAAAAAGAGAAGCTTTGGAACTGGAAAACGGATTGAGCAAAGTATGAAGGAGGCTGTGGACAAATCACAAAGGCTGAACCTGCCTTCAAAGAATCCAAATGATTTAGTACTTGCTGAAGTCATTAACGAATACCTTGCTCCTGACTCTAAACCCCTGCGGACAATATCCTTCATCATCCTCTGATATTAGACATTCTAAGATATCATCGTATCTTTCATTATAAATATCATCCATACTTCTGAAGATATTTTTATAATTATTCTTATCTGAAATCATTTACCACTTCGCGCTATCTGTATTATATCATAATAGAAACTATTTTAGTTTCTAAATTCTGAAACATTCGAGTTTAAAATAGGAATATTCTTGAAGAAGTGTTGGGAGCTGAAGCATGAGTTAGTATAATATAATGACACTTGATCAACGTGATTATATTACAGTAATTCATGCTGAGTTTCTAAATGGAACATGATAATTCACAGATCACAACGTCATCATGTGCTATGTTACACGACTCTTGTATTCTCTTTGATCTCTAAATATCAAGAAAATATTTCTTGATGATTCGACCTTTTTCGAGGTATTCTGGTAATTTGACAAGTCAAGATCGTGCCATTACAATTTCCTTCCTAGAACATTAACAATGTTCATTCGAAATTTATATCTGCGAATTCTTGACCATTACAAGCGGTGCTTAATCGCAAGAAGAAGAAACGAAAGGACAAAGCTCCGAACTAGAAATGGGAGTATAAATCATAGCAAATAGAAGATAGCATTAACTGTGGATGACAATGATTATAGAAGAAGCAAGGACTTTGAAATATAAGGGAAGATATAAAACCCAAAAACAACCCATAAATCACAAACCGTATATATCAATGCATATAGCAATATAAAGACACGGGAGAACTAAAAACACTATAAAACCAAGAGTATAGTAGAAGTAAATAGATTCTTCTGGAGGTAGATGAAAAAGAAGAAAGACAGATATGAAAGTGAGGAGTATATCGAGAATCAGCACTGGATGAAGCATATTGACGAATAATTTTAAAGTAAGAATTGAGGGAGAAGGAATAGAAGGCGTGAATTAAAAGGAAACGAAGAAGGTGGATTTACAGTGAAATATCCGACAGAAAAATCGATATGAATCATCGCATTAAATCGAAGAGGATCATAATTTCCTTAATCACCGAAGAATCAAATCCTATATAGATTACAAAGATTTTCTTTAACCCGGAGATCAACCGTGATGACGTCAAAAGATAAGATGAATCCCTATTTTCTCATTTCACTCTTTTACGATAGGTTCACTCATACGTTTTGAGTAATCGAATTATTTTTTCCATATTTCTCAATCATGATAAAACCCTATGAATCAACTTATATTCGTCATAATAACATTCTTATTGTTAGCCATGACGACCTCAATCAAATTTCGGGACGAAATTTCTTTAACGGGTAGGTACTATGACGACCCAGAAATTTTTGACCAAATTTAAACTTAACCTTTATATGTTTCTGACACGATAAGCAGAATTTGTAATGTTGAATCTCAAAAAGTTTGGAACTACATTCATGTAATCAATTACCCTTTGACCGTGTTCGACGATTCACGAACAATTATGAGTATATAGATATGTATATATAATATATAATATTAACTGAAAACATTAACAAAGTATTAGATATATGATACTTTACATGAACGTATTTGTTTCAATATATTTATCGACAGAATTAAGAGATAATATCATATGATTGAATTATCAGATACATTATGATATGATTACGGGCCTATGTTATGAGGTCCACTATGATTTGAGAAAATCTATTCCTCTTAACGATATTCAGAATAATTTGTAAAGCTATTTATAAATAAAAACAAAAAGTGTCATTTGCGAAAGTTAGACAAAAGTTAGTGGAGAATTGGTTTCCATAATATTCTATTAATCTATTTCCAAACGTACAAAGACGTTTTTAGTTTAAAAAGAACTTTATTATTAAAACGTATATAACTTTTATAAATATCTAGAATCACTTTTGACAACTCATTACTTAACCAGTATAATAAATATAACGATATTTATATTTTATTTCATTAAATATATATAACGATTTAAATTAATATTATATATATTTATACGCGTATTATACATACATAGTTTTTATACTTTTACTATACTTTAACTTTACCTTTACTTTACTTTTACTTTACTTTAATTTTAATAATTCACTTTAATAATTCATACTTTAATAATTCACTTTAATAATTCATACTTTAATAATTCAATTTAATAATTTATACTTTAATAATTCAATTTAATAATTCATACTTTAATAATTCACTTTAATAATTCATACTTTAATAATTCACTTTAATAATTCATACTTTAATAATTCACTTTAATAATTCAAAAATCTATTATAAATAGAATTCAATAGGTTTCATTATTTCATAGAAACTTAAAAATATATTTCTCTAAACTCTCTCAATCGATTTATATATATATATATATATATATATATATATATATATATATATATATATATATATATATATATATATATATTTGCTCTATATTATTTCAAGATATTATTAGTATACATAAAATATTACGACGGAGTGCTGTCCGAGTGATTTCAAAATAGTTTTTTTGAATGAGTCGAAGCTAAGGAAATTATGAGTTATAGCTATGGAGGTGATGGGTATGGTTCATGGGTATGCTCATGAGGTCAATCTAGTGTTTATCATCTCCGTTGCGTCTACGTACTTTCCTGCAATATTGAATCACAATATTGATACGTTCGTGAATCCGAGGCCAACCTTGCACTTGTTAAATGACGTTATATGTATTTTTACTACGAAATACAGTATTGTGAGTTTCATTTGCTCCCTTTTATATATATTTTTGGAACTGAGAATACATGCGCTGTTTTTATAAATGTTTTACGAAATAGGCACAAGTACTAAAACTAATTCTACGTGGGTTTAAACCAGAAATATACCCTTAGCTTGGTAACATTAAACTACTTGTCTATGTACGGTAGGCACGAATCCTAAAGATAGATCTATTGGGCCTGACAAACCCCATCCTGACTATGGGATGCTTTAGTACTTCGAGGTTATTTTAAACACACCTGATCTGGTGTACTTCAGAGGGTAAAACATGAACGTTAAGGCTTGTTACCGGGTGCCTACAACTTATAGAATACTTTTATACACTTGTGATTGTACATATATTTATAAACGAAAATCTCGTGGTCTATTAATATATTGAAATGATTGTTACGATAAACCTATGAACTCACCAACCTTTTGGTTAACACTTTAAAGCATGTTTATTCTCAGGTATTAAAGAAATCTTCCGCTGTGCATTAGCTCATTTTAAGGATATTACTTGGAGTCATTCATGGCATATTTTGAAAAACGTTGCATTCGAGTCATTGAGTTCATCAAGATTATTATTAAGCCAATTATAGTCGGATGTATTATGAAATGGTGTAAATGCCGTCAACTTTCGTTGTAAAGAAAGTTTGTCTTTTAAAAACGAATGCAATGTTTGTAAAACGTATCATATAAAGGTCAAATACCTCGCGATGTAATCAACTATTGTGAATCGTTTATAATGTATATGAACGGGTCCTTTCAGTTGGTATCAGAGCGGTGGTCTTAGCGAACCAGGTCTGCATTAGTGTGTCTAACTAATAGTCGTTAGGATGCATTAGTGAGTCTGAACTTCGACCGTGTTTGCATGTCAAAAGTTTTGCTCATCATTTTTGTCCGAAATTACCTGCTTATCATTCTTAGTCTAGACACATCTTATTGCATTGATTGCATGAATAGTGTATAGACAAAATTCATATCTTAGCGTATCTGCTAATTCATATCTTAGCGTATCTGTTACTGTAAACTTTGCCTGACATATTCCGTAAATTCCTCCGTAATCTACGAAACCTTTTGCTCTATATAATTAGAATACCACCCGATAGCCGGAAAATCATTTCATATCGAAAAATTCTTTATTCAATCGTACGAAATGGAATTCGTCATTAGTTCAAGTCCCTCGAATTCCGAAATGGAATCCCACTCAAGTTTTGAAAGCAGTGTGACCGGAATGGATCAACCAATTAGTCATCATCTATTCTGGATGAATTGGGGATGGGTTCGTAGCCTCCTTAATCATTGGAGACAAGAAGAAGGTGATCCCTTCCATCCACCACATTGCCCTCTTGGCGAAGAACCTGAAGCACTTACCGGCGAACCTATCCGAAACACCATTTTCTCTCTTATTTCTAGAGTATCTCGTCACGATTACATACTACACCAAATTCTAGATTTTATTTATCCGCTCGTCCGAACCGACAATCACCCCGGTGTAATAGAAGAAGTCAACGAGCTTCGCGCTCGGGTAGTGGCTTTGGAGAATATGGTGCAAAGGTTACAAACACCAGCAGCAGCACCAGCAGCATAAACAGTACCACCATCAGCAACACCAACAGTACCATCACCACCACCAGCAACAACATCCACATCCCACACCGCAACATCACAATCTGTATCTCAAACATCAACGTCATACGCCCTGTAAATATCCAGGAATATCAACAACAACAAACAATGAAGTATTAATTCATAAACTTCATTGAAGAGATATCTCTGCGGCAGTTATGTAATCTCCAAAATCTTAGAGATTATTTAATTCTGACCGTAAATCGGATAAGTGAACGGAGATGGTAGAGTAGAAACTTTGATCGAAAATGGTGTACGATTTACAAGCTAGAATTGTTTTACCAACAGCATCAACAGGACCGTAGCATCATCAACACAGTCAGTGCCGTCAGTATCGTCAGAATCAACAGCACCTGTAACATCACAAACTCTGTCAGTTCAAGAATCATTGTGGACATCATTACGAATCAACAACAAATATATTGTATCAACGAGTTATGAAGTATTAACTCATTTCCGATCGAAAGATTTATATGTATAATTTATATGTATAAATTTTTAAACCATAATAAATCTTCCCGTACTAAGCTATTATGTGTGAATCTTAACTACTCAGTTAATTCATATTACAAATATGCAATGATGTACGTCCTTCGTCCGCAACTTAACCATCGTTAATTACAATCTCTGTCTCAATTCAATAAAAATCCAATTCATAATAAATCAAGTGTATTATTCGAATATATGTTTGATTTTACACTTTCATCATCGATGTACTCGAAACTTTTCAAATAACATCATTCGTACCTTGCGAAGTTCACAAGAATTTCACGAAAACCAACAAACAACAAAGTAATGATTCATAATTTCAATATTATTGAAGAAATACTTATGCAATTTATAAAGTTTTAGGGATTACTCAATTCTAGTTCCAACCATAAAACAAATGAGTTTAATTTAATATTAACTCATTAAATCTATATTACATCTAAAGAAAATATACACATATATTTTCATAAAGACTGTAATAAACTTCTTTTGTACAAAATATTAATTGTGAAAAAAATTTTAACGGGTAGGTAATACCCGAGAGATATATAAATTCACAATTAATATATTACATTTTTCGAAACTGATTCAGCAATCATCAACTATACTCCCTAATTTCACAACAATATCCATTCTTTCATATAAATCAAAACAATCATACTCATTCAAATTTAATTACATATTCTAATTTTGAAATCGCATAATTCAATTCGAAATATAACCAGTATCATCACTCTTAGATTCCTATATCTTTCAAAGCTATACTTTGACTTCAAAACTGTGTTAGAACATCATATGTATTAGCGATTACAATATGTGCTCAAACCCTTCGAAATTCCTGAAGACACTTCAACTAAGGAACAATCGAGATGATGATCCAACCACATGTTACCCACAGTTATACACCTGAAAAAACTCTCAAAACCCAAGTCATAGTTCGACACGTATCCGTGTTAGACCCTTTGGCATTTACTAGCTAAAATAACTTTTCAATTCCGTTTCAAAATAGACAGTTTTGTCACAGCTCCAGCAAGTCAACTTCGACTTCTCAATCAAAACAGTCTTATTATAACCTCGATAGATACGTTGCCCTTTTGCCAACGTTACCGGGGAATCGTTTATATTCACCACATTAGCAATAAACTTACCAACAACTTCACTGATCTTTGACTTTCCAAAAAAAAAAAATCATTATAATTATCGAAACCCTATCATATACTCATTCGTACCTTATAACAAGAATTGCCATACCAATTATTGAGAATCAGCAATCAGTATTTTGAAACCTCGCAGCATATCTACATCAACAATTACATATACACACAACGTCTACCTCCAAGACTTACATTCTTTGAATGAGAAATTTCTGAAAAACACCCTAAACTGCGAACCAGTTCTTGAAATTTTGAAAAATGCCGATGAAGCAGCAAAAACTGTAAACGACCTTAACAGTAAAAAGTTGGATGATAAAGGATAGTATATTGGCAAAGCTCAGAAAAAGAGAAGCTTTGGAACTGGAAAACGGATTGAGCAAAGTATGAAGGAGGCTGTGAACAAATCACAAAGGCTGAACCTGCCTTCAAAGAATCCAAATGATTCAGTACTTGCTAAAGTCATTAACGAATACCTTGCTCCTGACTCTAAACCCCTGCGGACAATATCCTTCATCATCCTCTGATATTAGACATTCTAAGATATCATCGTATCTTTCATTATAAATATCATCCATACTTCTGAAGATATTTTTATAATTATTCTTATCTGAAATCATTTACCTCTTCGCGCTATCTGTATTATATCATAATAGAAACTATTTTAGTTTCTAAATTCTGAAATATTCGAGTTTAAAATAGGAATATTCTTGAAGAAGTGTTGGGAGCTGAAGCATGAGTTAGTATAATATAATGACACTTGATCAACGTGATTATATTACAGTAATTCATGCTGAGTTTCTAAATGGAACATGATGATTCACAGATCACAACTTCATCATGTGCTATGTTACACGACTCTTGTATTCTCTTTGATCTCTAAATATCAATAAAATATTTCTTGATGATTCGGCCTTTTCCGAGGTATTCTGGTAATTTGAAAAGTCAAGATCGTGCCATTACAATTTCCTTCCTAGAACATTAACAATGTTCATTCGAAATTTATATCTGCGAATTCTGGACCATTACAAGCGGTGCTTAATCACAAGAAGAAGAAACGAAAGGACAAAGCTCCGAACTAGAAATGGGAGTATAAATCATAGCAAATAGAAGATAGCATTAACTGTGGATGACAATGATTATAGAAGAAGCAAGGACTTTGAAATATAAGGGAAGATATAAAACTCAACAACAACCCAGAAATCACAAACCGTATATATCAATGCATATAGCAATATAAAGACACGGGAGAACTAAAAACACTATAAAACCAAGAGTATAGTAGATGTAAATAGATTCTTCTGGAGGTAGATGAAAAAGAAGAACGACAGATATGAAAGTGAGGAGTATATCGAGAATCAGCACTGGATGAAGCATATTGACGAATAATTTTAAAGTAAGAATTGAGGGAGAAAGAATAGAAGGTGTGAATTAAAAGGAAACGAAGAAGGTGGATTTACAGTGAAATATCCGACAGAAAAATCGAGATGAATCATCGCATTAAATCGAAGAGGATCATAATTTCCTTAATCACCGAAGAATCAAATCCTATATAGATTACAAAGATTTTCTTTAATCCGGAGATCAACCGTGATGACGTCAAAAAATAAGATGAATCCCTATTTTCTCATTTCACTCTTTTACGATAGCTTCACTCATACGTTTTGAGTAATCGAATTATTTTTTCCATATTTCTCAATCATGATAAAACCCTATGAATCAACTTATATTCGTCATAATAACATTCTTATTGTTAGCCATGACGACCTCAATCAAATTTCGGGACGAAATTTCTTTAACGGGTAGGTACTGTGACGACCCAGAAATTTCTGACCAAATTTAAACTTAACCTTTATATGTTTCCGACACGATAAGCAGAATTTGTAATGTTGAATCTCAAAAAGTTTGGAACTACATTCATGTAATCAATTACCCTTTGACCGTGTTCGACGATTCACGAACAATTATGAGTATATAGATATGTATATATAATATATAATATTAACTGAAAACATTAACAAAGTATTAGATATATGATACTTTACATGAACGTATTTGTTTCGATATATTTATCGACAGAATTAAGAGATAATATCAAATGATTGAATTATCAGATACATTATGATATGATTACGGGCCTATGTTATGAGGTCCACTATGATTTGAGAAAATCTATTCCTCTTAACGATATTCAGAATAATTTGTAAAGCTATTTATAAATAAAAACAAAAAATGTCATTTACGAAAGTTAGACAAAAGTTAGTGGAGAATTGGTTTCCATAATATTCTATTAATCTATTTCCAAATGTACAAAGACGTTTTTAGTTTAAAAAGAACTTTAATATTAAAACGTATATAACTTTTATAAATATCTAGAATCACTTTTGACAACTCATTACTTAACCAGTATAATAAATATAACGATATTTATATTTTATTTTATTAAATATATATATAATGATTTAAATTAATATTATATATATTTATACGCGTATTATACATACATAGTTTTTATACTTTTACTATACTTTAACTTTACCTTTACTTTACTTTTACTTTACTTTAATTTTAATAATTCACTTTAATAATTCATACTTTAATAATTCACTTTAATAATTCACTTTAATAATTCATACTTTAATAATTCACTTTAATAATTTATACTTTAATAATTCAATTTAATAATTCATACTTTAATAATTCACTTTAATAATTCATACTTTAATAATTCACTTTAATAATTCATACTTTAATAATTCACTTTAATAATTCAAAAATCTATTATAAATAGAATTCAATAGGTTTCATTATTTCATAGAAACTTGAAAATATATTTCTCTAAACTCTCTCAATCGATTTATATATATATATATATATATATATATATATATATATATATATATATATATATATATATATATATATATATATTTGCTCTATATTATTTCAAGATATTATTAGTATACATAAAATATTACGACGGAGTGCTGTCCGAGTGATTTCAAAATAGTTTTTTTGAATGAGTCGAAGCTAAGGAAATTATGGGTTATAGCTATGGAGGTGATGGGTGAAGGTATTTCGTATGCCCGAGAGACATATTAAATTAACGTTGCCACTATGTTATGATCCAAGTCAGGTCATACCCAATAACAAACTTACCAACACCTTATATGTATTTAATCTTAACGATTGGGTCGTTAAATAAATACGCGACACTTGGACTTTAGAAAATCGGTTGTCTAAAATATTATTACTTGAGATAAATTATTTGGATAATTTATATGACATGGAATTAATTATTTATAAGATTAAATAGTTGTGTTGTGATGCATTTTATAAAAGGTTTTATAAAATGATAATTAAAATGGAACAAGTAACAAATACATGCAAATTAAAATGGAACAAGTTTAATAAAATTAAAAGGCTTCATTTTATAAAAAAAAAGCCCCATGGGGGATGGTTTTGTGAGCTTTAAGAAGTCCTCCCATGATTGTTTTGTGAGTTCCAAAATGCACAACACCTTATGTATTTTTTGCTTGACCAAAAGAAAGATACACATGCATTTCAAACATCAAGTAATAAGAAAATAAGCTCTCTTTCTTCCTCCTTTCAATTCTGGCCGAATTCTTTGAAGGTCAAGAGAGTGTTTTGAGTTTGTTTGAAAGTTCATTTTCAAGTGTAATCAAATCCTAACCAAAGTGCAAAGTGTTGGTGACAAGTTTGGGGTATAATCACTTGAGGTTTCATCCATTTGAAGCTCTATTGTTTCATTATCTTCTTCCTCTTCAAACTCACCCTCAATTAAGTTGAGGAGGTATTATTTTCTTCCTTCTTCACTTATTTTATATGTAAGCATGATTCATGACTTGATATATATATGGAATTTGACGAATTGGCCTTACAAATATACTTGTTCTAATAATGCTTCCGCTTGGATTAACTATCTTAAAATTGGTTTTATGATTATGTAAACTACATGAACATGTTGTTAAGAAACTTGTTAAATTCCATCAATGGTATCTAGAGCCGAGGTCTATGGATTATGCTTCTTATATGGTCTTTAAACCCACTATATTTGCATTTCAAGTACATGCATGAGAATGGATTGCAAAAATTGTCGGGTTTGGGTGGGTTTGGAATTTAGGCCGATTTTAAGGAGACCCAAAATGGGTTTTTGGGTTCTTCCATTTGGTCTAATTTTGGTTGAATGTAAATGTTCACAATCTAGGCCTTGACCTTGTGTTTGGTTGCATGCATAGTTGATTAATATTTATTCAATTGGTTTGTAATAATAATTATTCATTTGGCATGTAATAATTCATTTGGTTATGTAATTTATTTTATATTTGGTATGTAAAATAGAATAGGTTGTATTTTCATTTTCTAGATAAAAATGTATTAGGATACATATTTTGTAAAATGAAGATACAAGATGATGAAGACTTGAAGAACACAAGGAACATATGGATGCAAGGTTAAGTGGGAGATTTGAAATCTCCTACTTTGTATTATTACCCCTTAACCCGGTGACATTTGTTTTCGGCTAAACAAATGTCCACCAAAATGGCTAGATTGTGAACATACTTGTTTTACATGTGTGGTTGTTTGTTTGTTTATTGTATTGTATGTTTGGTTGATACAATTAATCACAAGATAACAACAAGCAAAACGACAATTTAATTGGTTAAATTAGACGTATTAATAACATGCAAGACGACAATTTAATTGGTTAAATTAAAAGCAACTAAAGACCTAAATAAATGGTTATTAAGAATAAGAAAAGGATCACATATATATAAATGGTTTATATCAAGTAATTGGCAAATTACAAGACTTGAAAATGGATTTCAAATGAACCATACACTAAATGCATGTTGGTGTATGGCATAAATGTTTTCTTAAACTAGAATTAACGAAAACTTAAAATCCCTTAATCGACAAGGTAAACAAGTTTAACGCCATCCTTTTGTGGGACACTTAAACATAGTAGGGAACTCATAATGGGATAAAGGTCACCTAACCGTTATGAGCTAACTAATATGGTTAAGGTAAAATTCGCATGCTTGTGGGATAAAGGTCACCTAACCACTTGTATGTTAATTTTACATGTTTGCACAAGTAGGACGACTTGATTTGGGAATCATGAACTTAGGGTCACCGAAGCATGAGGAACAAATAGGCGTTGATGGGATAAATATGCCATGCAAAAGGATTGCATGATCCCATAATATAGAAGTTGCAAAAGGATTGCAATTGTCATATAAATGACTACCTAGCTAAATCAAATAACGGGATAAAGGTCACCTAACCGAAATTTGATTTACCGTTGGATTCTAATATTTAATAAAACAATTATATATAAAAGGGTATTATTTATTAAATTTAAAATCGATACTTAAATGAACTTTGTTAATTTTGTAGATGGCCGCAAATAACAACAACATGCAAAATGCACCACTTAACCTAAACAACCTATCATTAAGGTCTCTCCTTGAGAAAGACAAACTCAACCATACGAACTTTATGGATTGGTTCCGTAATCTTAGAATTGTCCTCAAACTTGAGGATAAGGCGTATGTGTTGGAAGACCCCATTCCCGATCAACCCGATGAGGATGATACGGAAGGCATGGCTTATTGGGATAAGTATTGCGTCGATTCGGTGCAAGTCGCTTGCCTAATGCTTGGGACTATGATACCCGAACTCCAAAAGGATTTCGAACATCATAGTGCATATGACATGATTACGCAATTGAAGGAGATGTTCCTTCAACAAGCACGTGTCGAGCGCTTCGAAACGGTTCGAGCGTTACATGCATGTCGTATGGATGACACCCAATCCGTATCCTCTTATGTCCTCAAAATGAAAAGCCTTATTGATCGCGCAAACCGTCTTAATCTCAACATATCTAATGAGCTAGCCACTGATCTTATCCTAAACTCCCTGTCAAAGAGGTTTGACCAATTTGTAATTAATTACAATATGAATGGGATGGATAAGACCATTGGTGAACTTCATGGCATGTTAAGGACGGCGGAAACTAGCATGGGTAAGAGGGCTTCACCCGTGCTAATGATCAATGATGGTGGGTCCAAAGGTAACAGCACCTCTAAGCCAAAGGCGGCTAAAAGGAAAGGACCCGCCCATCAAGGCAAGGGAAAGGGGAGGATGGTTACCCCAACCAAAAACAAGAACAAGAAGCAAAAGGTTGCCGGACAAGCAAACCCCAAGGAAGACCCGTGCTTCGGTTGCGGTGAAATGGGTCACTGGAAACGCAATTGCCCGGTCTACCTTAAGGAGTTGAAGGAAAAGAGGGATGCGGGGCAATCCTCAGTTAACATATATATGGTATATATAGAGCTTAGTATTACTTCTTCTAATACATGGGTATTAGACACTGGATGTGGAACTCACATTTGCAATTCTTTGCAGGGGTTCAAAAGAAGTAGCAAGCAAACGGGAACATCAAGTCTCTTTATGGGTAATGGAGCCAAAGTGCAAGTGAAGGCTCAAGGAGACTTTGTATTAAAACTTCCAAGTGGTTTGGAACTTATTTTGAACAATGTTTTGTATGCACCGGATTTATGTCGAAACATTATTTCAGTTTCCCGTTTAAAACAATGTGGTTTTTATCTTAATTTTGTTAATGATGATATCCACGTTTATTTAGATAATGTATTTTATTTTAAGGCTTCGCCTTCAAATGGAATTTATGAATTGGTTCATGATCACACATCATCTAGTAGCTCAATATACCATACTAGCACCAAGAAACTCAAAAGGGATTTGAGTGATTCCTACTTATGGCATTGTCGCCTTGGTCACATAAACAAGAATCGAATGCATACACTCCAAAAGAATGGCCTTTTGAAATCAAATGAACTAGACTCGTTTGATGTATGTGAATCTTGTTTACAAGGCAAAATGACTAAAGCACCTTTCAAAGGGACCTACGAAAGGGCTAAGGACTTATTGGGATTAATACATTCGGATGTATGTGGACCCTTTAAGCCCATAGCTAGGAATGGTGAAAGATACTTCGTTACTTTCATTGATGACTTCAGTCGTTTCGGATATGTCTACTTGTTAAGACATAAAGACGAAACTTTTGAAGCATTCAAAGAGTATCAAAACGAAGTATAAAATCAACTCAATAAGACAATTAAGGTACTTCGAACCGATAGAGGAGGTGAATACCTAAGCGATGCCTTCCAAGATCATCTTAGAAGTTGTGGGATTATCTCGTAACTTACTCCACCCGGGACACCACAGCTTAATGGTGTGTCCGAAAGGAGGAACCGAACCCTAATGGATATGGTTCGATCTATGATGGCTAGAAGCTCGTTACCTCTATCATTCTGGGGTTATTGTCTATGCTCAGCGGCTCGTATTTTAAATATGGCCCCAACCAAGAAAGTGGAACGAACACCTCATGAGATGTGGTTTGGAAAACCTCCATCTCTATCATACTTAAAGGTATGGGGATGTGAAGCTTACCCTAAGCGTTACGTCTCTAATAAGTTGAATGCTCGATCCACGAAGTGTATCTTCATAGGATATCCCAAGGATGATATGGGATACTATTTCTATGATCCTTTCGAGCAGAATGTATTTATTGCTCGGAAGGCTGAATTCCTTGAAACTAAGTTCCTAATGGAAGGAAAAAGTGAAAGGAAGATAGATCTTGAAGAGGTTCAAGATCAAGTAGATGATACACAATTGGCTGACACTAGCACTCAACATGAAAATGTTGAGAGTGATCAGATGGATGATCAAAATACACAAGACGTTCGCAGATCTTGTAGGATTAGTAATCCTCCTGAGAGATATGGGTTTCTCATGGATGGTTGCTATGTGGTTGATTTGGATGAACCAATAAACTACCAAGATGCTTTATCAAGGATTGATAAAGATAAATGGCAGGAAGCCATGAACGCTGAGATGCAATCCATGTATGACAACCAAGTTTGGGAACTTGTTGCGCAACCTCCTGGCTCTAGGCTAGTTGATTGTAAATGGCTGTTCAAAATGAAAACCGACATACATGGAAACTTGGATACATATAAAGCTAGACTTGTAGCAAAAGGTTTCACTCAAACTCAAGGGGTTGACTATGATGAAACTTTTTCGCCTGTGGTGATGCTAAAGTCTATTAGGATATTACTTGCCATTGCTGCTCATTATGATTATGAAATATGGCAGATGGATGTCAAGACCGCTTTCCTAAACGGACATCTTGAGGAAGATGTCTATATGGTTCAGGCTGAGGGTTTTGTTGATCCGAAATATCCTAAAAAGGTATGCAAGTTAAAGAAGTCAATCTAGGGATTGAAACAAGCATCTAGAATGTGGAATCATCGTTTTAATGAGGAGGCCAAGAAATTTGGCTTCATTGAAAATGGTGATGAAGCTTGTGTATACAAGAAAACTAGTGGGAGCACTATCATATTCCTTGTACTATATGTGGATGATATATTGTTATTTGGAAATGATATTCCGGCAATGCAAGGTGTTAAAACTTTTTTAAGCAAATGCTTCTCCATTAAGGATCTTGGAGAAGCACAATACGTTTTGGGGATTGGGATCTACAGGGATAGATCCAAGAAACTGATAGGTTTAAATCAAAGTGCATACATTGAAAAGATCTTGAAAAGGTTCAAGATGGAGAACTCTAAGAAAGGTTTGGTACCTATTCAAAAGGGAACACTTCTCAGTTCATCTCAGTGCCCCACCACAAAAGATGAACAGGAGAGAATGAAGAAAGTCCCATATGCTTCTGCCATTGGGTCAATCATGTATGCAATGATATGCACTAGACCGGATGTGTCATGCGCTCTTAGCCTGACAAGTAGGTACCAGAATAACCCAGGAAACAGTCATTGGATTGCTGTTAAAAGTATATTGAAATACCTTAGGAGGACTAAGGATATGTTTCTGATATATGGGTCTGGTGAGGAGGAACTCGCTGTAAAGGGTTACGTAGACGCGAGTTTCCAGACTGATCGAGATGATTCTCGATCACAATCCGGTTATGTCTTCACATTAAATGGAGGTGCGGTCTCTTGAAAGAGTTCAAAACAGGATGTTGTTGCATTATCCACTACAGAGTCAGAGTACATTGCCGCCTCATTGGCAGCTCAGGAAGCTGCATGGATGAAGAAATTCATCGACGACTTAGGAGTGGTACCTACCATTCAAGACCCTCTTGAGATCTTTTGTGACAACGAAGGTGCGATTGCTCAAATCAAGGAACCTCGTGCTCACCAAAAGACCCGTCACATTGAGCGGAGATTCAACTACATAAGGGATGAAGTTGAAAAAGGAAAGATATGTATTCGCAAAGTTCACACAGATCTAAATATAGCGGATCCACTCACGAAGCTCTTACATGGTGCAAAACATCAAGGGCATGTTAGTGCATTAGGACTTCAATATTCTAGTGATTGGTCATGATCTGTTTTAAGTATTGTAACGGAACGAAATTATTCAAACTCATTAATATAATTATGGTATTAATTTATTTAGAGTCATGTTCCTATTTTGCATATTTTATCCATGAATAAGTAATTATTCTAAATTCCGTAGTCGATCACATTTGTGGGAACAAATGTGAGGTTTAGACTATTATGAACTTGGATTGGTATACATTCACGGACTGAATGTGGGGCAAGGTTGCTACCAAGGTTCATAGATATTTGTGGGATGCAAATATTGGAAGACCCGCCCTCAAGATTTGCTAAATGGAGCCTTTGTGGTTGATCACATGTAATCTTGAGTAAAGGCGAATATCATTGTATCCTCTGACCTGAGATACATATTGGGTTCAGATATTTACCAAGTATTGTGCCTTGATTCTTTCCTTCGCTATTCTGAAATATGGTAGTTCACAAGGAAGAGCTCAGGTACAATGCAAGGTACATATTTAGGACGTATGTAGTCAAGATGGAATTTGTCCCTCTTATTCGTTGAGAGTCAGATGTCTAAGGCCTGATAAAGTTAAGTCTAGAAAGAGAGTAATCACTCTATATCTCTTGGATTTAACATGACATCTAGGACGAAAGGATATAATGAAAAGATTCACCTATTCATATTCGAGATGGGAACTCGAAAGGGATGATGTTATTGAATGGCACAAAGTCATAACATATTGGGGGTGATGGACGGTCGTTAGGTGGTATCCATCACTTGCATTAATTCCTTATGTTTCTCGTGCAAGTGGGAGATTGAAGGTATTTCGTATGCCCGAGAGACATATTAAATTAACGTGGCCACTATGTTATGATCCAAGTCGGGTCATACCCAATAACAAACTTACCAACACCTTATATGTATTTAATCTTAACGATTGGGTCGTTAAATAAATACGCGACACTTGGACTTTAGAAAATCGGTTTTCTAAAATATTATTACTTGAGATAAATTATTTAGATAATTTATATGACATGGAATTAATTATTTATAAGATTAAATAGTTGTGTTGTGATGCATTTTATAAAAGGTTTTATAAAATGATAATTAAAATGGAACAAGTAACAAATACATGGAAATTAAAATGGAACAAGTTTAATAAAATTAAAAGGCTTCATTATATAAAAAAAAGCCCCATGGGGGACGGTTTTGTGAGCTTCAAGAAGTCCTCCCATGCTTGTTTTGTGAGTTCCAAAATGCACAACACCTTATGTATTTGTTGCTTGACCAAAAGAAAGATACACATGCATTTCAAACATCAAGTAATAAGAAAATAAGCTCTCTTTCTTCCTCCTTTCAATTCTGGCCGAATTCTTTGAAGGTCAAGAGAGTGTTTTAAGTTTGTTTGAAAGCTCATTTTCAAGTGTAATCAAATCCTAACCAAAGTGCAAAGTGTTGGTGACAAGTTTGGGGTATAATCACTTGAGGTTTCATCCATTTGAAGCTCTATTGTTTCATCATCTTCTTCCTCTTCAAACTCACCCTCAATTAAGTTGAGGAGGTATTATTTTCTTCCTTCTTCACTTATTTTATATGTAAGCATGATTCATGACTTGATATGTATATGGAATTTGACGAATTGGCCTTACAAATATACTTGTTCTAATAATGCTTCCCCTTGGATTAACTATCTTAAAATTGGTTTTATGATTATGTAAACTACATGAACATGTTGTTAAGAAACTTGTTAAATTCCATCAATGGGTATGGTTCATGGGTATGCTCGTGAGGTCAATCTAGTGTTTATCATCTCCGTTGCGTCTACGTACTTTCCTGCAATATTGAATCTCAATATTGATACGTTCGTGAATCCGAGGCCAACCTTGCACTTGTTAAATGACGTTATATGTATTTTTACTACGAAATACAGTATTGTGAGTTTCATTTGCTCCCTTTTATATATATTTTTGGGACTGAGAATACATGCGCTGTTTTTATAAATGTTTTACGAAATAGGCACAAGTACTAAAACTAATTCTACGTGGGTTTAAACCAGAAATATACCCTTAGCTTGGTAACATTAAACTACTTGTCTATGTACGGTAGGCGCGAATCCTAAAGATAGATCTATTGGGCCTGACAAACCCCATCCTGACTATGGGATGCTTTAGTACTTCGAGGTTATTTTAAACACACCTGATCTGGTGTACTTCAGAGGGTAAAACATGAACATTAAGGCTTGTTACCGGGTGCCTACAACTTATAGAATACTTTTATACACTTGTGAGTGTACATATATTTATAAACGAAAATCTCGTGGTCTATTAATATATTGAAATGATTGTTATGATAAACCTATGAACTCACTAACCTTTTGGTTGATACTTTAAAGCATGTTTATTCTCAGGTATTAAAGAAATCTTCCGCTGTGCATTAGCTCATTTTAAGGATATTACTTGGAGTCATTTGAAATGTCCCGTTCTTAATGATTAAAAACGTTCCATATTAATTGATTTCGTCGCGAGGTTTTGACCTCTATATGAGACGTTTTTCAAAGACTGCATTCATTTTAAAACAAACCATAACCTTTATTTCATCAATAAAGGTTTAAAAAGCTTTACGTAGATTATCAAATAATGATAATCTAAAATATCCTCTTTACACACGACCATTACATAATGGTTTACAATACAAATATGTTACAACAAAATAAGTTTCTTGAATGCAGTTTTTACACAATATCATACAAGCATGAACTCCAAATCTCGTCCTTATTTAAGTATGCGACAGCGAAAGCTCTTAATAATCACCTGAGAATAAACATGCTTAAAACGTCACCAAAAATGTTGGTGAGTTATAGGTTTAACCTATATATATCAAATCATAATAATAGACCACAAGATTTCATATTTCAATACACATCCCATACATAGAGATAAAAATCATTCATATGGTGAACAGCTGGTAACCGACATTAACAAGATGCATATATAAGAATATCCCCATCATTCCGGGACACCCTTCGGATATGATATAAATTTCCAAGTACTAAAGTATCCGGTACTTTGGATGGGGTTTGTTAGGCCCAATAGATCTATCTTTAGGATTCGCGTCAATTAGGGTGTCTATTACCTAATTCTTAGATTACCAGACTTAATAAAAAGGGGCATATTCAATTTCGATAATTCAACCATAGAATGTAGTTTCACATACTTGTGTCTATTTTGTAAATCATTTATAAAACCTGCATGTATTCTCATCCCAAAAATATTAGATTTTTAAAAGTGGGACTATAACTCACTTTCACAGATTTTTACTTCGTCGGGAAGTAAGACTTGGCCACTGGTTGATTCACGAACCTATAACAATATTTACATATATATCAAAGTATGTTCAAAATATATTTACAACACTTTTAATATATTTTGATGTTTTAATTTTATTAAGTCAGCTGTCCTCGTTAGTAACCTACAACTAGTTGTCCACAGTTAGATGTATAGAAATAAATCGATAAATATTATGTTGAATCAATCCACGACCCAGTGTATACGTATCTCAGTATTGATCACAACTCAAACTATATATATTTTGGAATCAACCTCAACCCTGTATAGCTAACTCCAACATTCACATATAGAGTGTCTATGGTTGTTCCGAAATATATATAGATGTGTCGACATGATAGGTCGAAGCATTGTATACGTGTCTATGGTATCTCAAGATTACATAATATACAATACAAGTTGATTAAGTTATGGTTGGAATAGATTTGTTACCAATTTTCACGTAGCTAAAATGAGAAAAATTATCCAATCTTGTTTTACCCATAACTTCTTCATTTTAAATCCGTTTTGAGTGAATCAAATTGCTATGGTTTCATATTGAACTCTATTTTATGAATCTAAACAGAAAAAGTATAGGTTTATAGTCGGAAAAATAAGTTACAAGTCGTTTTTGTAAAGGTAGTCATTTCAGTCGAAAGAACGACGTCTAGATGACCATTTTAGAAAACATACTTCCACTTTGAGTTTAACCATAATTTTTGGATATAGTTTCATGTTCATAATAAAAATCATTTTCACAGAATAACAACTTTTAAATCAAAGTTTATCATAGTTTTTAATTAACTAACCCAAAACAGCCCGCGGTGTTACTACGACGGCGTAAATCCGGTTTTACGGTGTTTTTCGTGTCTCCAGGTTTTAAATCATTAAGTTAGAATATCATATAGATATAGAACATGTGTTTAGTTGATTTTAAAAGTCAAGTTAGAAGGATTAACTTTTGTTTGCGAACAAGTTTAGAATTAACTAAACTATGTTCTAGTGATTACAAGTTTAAACCTTCGAATAAGATAGCTTTATATGTATGAATTGAATGATGTTATGAACATCATTACTACCTTAATTTCCTTGGATAAACCTACTGGAAAAGAGAAAAATGGATCTAGCTTCAACGGATCTTTGGATGGCTCGAAGTTCTTGAAGCAGAATCATGACACGAAAACAAGTTCAAGTAAGATCAAAACTTGAAATAAGATTGTTATAGTTATAGAAATTGAACCAAAGTTTGAATATGATTATTACCTTGTATTAGAATGATAACCTACTGTAAGAAACAAAGATTTCTTGAGGTTGGATGATCACCTTACAAGATTGGAAGTGAGCTAGCAAACTTGAAAGTATTCTTGATTTTATGTAACTAGAACTTGTAGAATATATGAAGAACACTTAGAACTTGAAGATAGAACTTGAGAGAGATCAATTAGATGAAGAAAATTGAAGAATGAAAGTGTTTGTAGGTGTTTTTTGTCATTGGTGTATGGATTAGATATAAAGGATATGTAATTTTGTTTTCATGTAAATAAGTCATGAATGATTACTCATATTTTTGTAATTTTATGAGATATTTCATGCTAGTTGCCAAATGATGGTTCCCACATGTGTTAGGTGACTCACATGGGCTGCTAAGAGCTGATCATTGGAGTGTATATACCAATAGTACATACATCTAAAAGCTGTGTATTGTACGAGTACGAATACGGGTGCATACGAGTAGAATTGTTGATGAAACTGAACGAGGATGTAATTGTAAGCATTTTTGTTAAGTAGAAGTATTTTGATAAGTGTATTGAAGTCTTTCAAAAGTGTATAAATACATATTAAAACACTACATGTATATACATTTTAACTGAGTCGTTAAGTCATCGTTAGTCGTTACATGTAAGTGTTGTTTTGAAACCTTTAGGTTAACGATCTTGTTAAATGTTGTTAACCCAATGTTTATAATATCAAATGAGATTTTAAATTATTATATTATCATGATATTATCATGTATGAATATCTCTTAATATGATATATATACATTAAATGTCTTTACAACGATAATCGTTACATATATGTCTCGTTTAAAAATCATTAAGTTAGTAGTCTTGTTTTTACATATGTAGTTCATTGTTAATATACTTTATGATATGTTTTCTTATCATAGTATCATGTTAACTATATATATATATCCATATATATGTCATCATATAGTTTTTACAAGTTTTAACGTTCTTGAATCATCGATCAATTTGGGTGGTCAATTGTCTATATGAAACATATTTCAATTAATCAAGTCTTAACAAGTTTGATTGCTTAACATGTTGGAAACATTTAATCATGTAAATATCAATCTCAATTAATATATATAAACATGGAAAAGTTCGGGTCACTACAGTACCTACCAGTTAAATAAATTTCGTCCCGAAATTTTAAGCTGTTGAAGGTGTTGACGAATCTTCTGGAAATAGATGCGGGTATTTCTTCTTCATCTGATCTTCATGCTCCCAGGTGAACTCGGGTCCTCTACGAGCATTTCATCGAACCTTAACAATTGGTATCTTGTTTTGCTTAAGTCTTTTAACCTCACGATCCATTATTTCGACGGGTTCTTCGATGAATTGGAGTTTTTCGTTGATTTGGATTTCATCTAACGGAATAGTGAGATCTTCTTTAGTAAAACATTTCTTCAAATTCGAGACGTGGAAAGTGTTATGTACAGCCGCGAGTTTTTGAGGTAACTCTAGTCGGTAAGCTACTGGTCCGACATGATCAATAATCTTGAATGGTCCAATATACCTTGGATTTAATTCCCTCGTTTACCAAATCGAACAATGCCTTTCCAAGGTGCAACTTTAAGCATGACCATCTCTCCAATTTCAAATTGTATATCTTTTCTTTTAATGTCAGCGTAGCTCTTTTGTCGACTTTGGGCGGTTTTCAACCGTTGTTGAATTTGGATGATCTTCTCGGCAGTTTCTTGTATAATCTCCGGACCCGTAATCTGTCTATCCCTGTAAAGACCCGTCCTTATCCACCTGGACGAAGTCATCAACATTTGGTCCCATTGCGATGATCAACTCCAAGTAATGTCCTTAAATTGAGCAAATGCACAGCAGAAGACTTAATTCGTACCTGAGAATAAACATGCTTTAAAGTGTCAACCAAAAGGTTGGTGAGTTCATAGGTTATTCATAATAATCATTTCAATATTTTAATAGACCACAAGATTTCATAATCATAAACATAATACACTCGCAAGTGTATGTAAAGCATTCTAAGTGGTTGAGCACTTGGTAACCATACTTAACAATTAATCAACGTCGCATATTCCCTTTATTATGAAATCTCACTACACTGTACCAAGTGTAGTCACCGAAACGAAGTACTGTGCAACCGTTGAATACTGGTCGTCCAGTCCGGTTGGGGTTGTCAGGCCCGATAGATCTATTAACAGGATTCGCGTTTACAATACCACATGTAAATAGTAGTTACCAAGCTATTAGGGATGATATGCAGGGTGGTACAACTCAACGTAGAATATATTTTAAATACTTGTGTCTATTTCGTAAACATTTATAAAAGCAGTGCATGTATTCTCAGCCCAAAAATATATATTGCAAAAGCAATTAAAAAGGGAGCAAATGAAACTCACCATACTGTATTTTGTAGTAAAAATACATATGACATCATTTAACAAGTGTAGGGTTGACCTCGGATTCACGAACCTATATTATGTATATATTAACACATGTAATCGGAATCGAACAAATTGGTATATTATATTTTCAGTTATATGTTATATATATTTATTTAGTAAACTTATTAATATTTATACACATACTTATATTAATTTATATATATTTGTAATTGGTATTATATCAAAAATCGATAATTTGTTATATGTATTATTAATATAGTTATGTAACATGTATTTTTAATGCACAAAATATTTATTTGTTAGAATGATAGTTTTGATAATATTACTAATAATAAAAGTAATGTTAATAATAATAATAATAATAATAATAATAATAATAATAATAATAATAATAATAATAATAATAATAATAATAATAATTATTATTATTATTATTATTATTATTATTATTATTATTATTATTATAATAATAATAATAATACTAATAATAATAATCATAATAATTAATGATTACTAATAATAATAAGGATAGAAATAAAATAAAAGTGTATACCCTCTCCAAGCTTTTTCTAAAAAGAAGTGCTGCAGACAAGATTCGAACCTTCTACCTCCGCTCCCCGCTAATACTCTTAACCAATTGAGCTACTGCCCAATTTCTGATCAAACTTAATACCCAATTCTATTTAACTCGTTAAAGGAGCCCAAGTTTGGAATTCTAGCCCAACAACCGGCCCACTATTGACAGCATCTTTTGTTGATAAAAAATAATGTACGCTGCAGCCTGGTTTCGAACCTAGGACCTATGGCTTAACAGGAAACCAACTAAGCATCGCTCTGCTTGTTTCTTTCTTGAATTAGTTCGTAATTTAATTGATTTAACCGCTACTAATTGTTTATCATCTTCATTATGATTTCATATGGGTCTCGGCCCAACCTCAGCCCAACATTAAATACTAAGCCCACTTAAAAACTGGATTTTATGGACTGTAAATTCGTTTGCAATGATATAACCGAAACAACAGAATACAAATAAATAAAAACGCATGCTCTTATCATTATTACATCATCATCATCTCATCATCTTCTCCACTCATCTTGTCATCTAATCTCATCATCATCTTCATGTCTACCATCATTATCATACTTAAATCATCATCATCGTAACCGTAACAGGAAAAAAAAGTAACGGCAGTAGTCGAGAAAAGAAGGTAACGGCAGCAGTCGATTATCATATATCACTGTTATCACCATCGTGTCATCATCAATCTTTAATCACCTCTCCATCATCATCGTTAACATCATCTGATAATCACTGGATCATCGTATTTATCATCAATCTCCTTCATCGTTCATCTCGTAAATCACCTTCATCACGACACTATTTATCATCTTCAACATTGTTACTGTTACTGTAGCAGAAAAACAGAAGCAAGAATAGCAGTTGTAGTCGAACAGGAAGATGTAGCAGCAGCAGTCTAACGTGCAGGTGGTGATGTTCATTGATGGTTGTGGTTATGGGGTTTCGTTTAAAGCAAACATACAGTAGTAATTATCGATGGTTAAATGGGTTGTGTGTTGGACGAGCTTAGAAAGAATAATAGGCAGCAGGAGATGGTTTATAGTGGTGATAATCGTTGAAGAAAAAAAAAAGAAGTAGTAACGTGGTGGTTTCAAAGGTGATCGAAAGATGGCGGTTTGTTTATGGTGATTCACGAAGATATAGGGAGAGAAAGAAGAGAGAGAGATGTGGCGGATTATGGTGTTCATGATAGGTGGCGATGGTGGTGAGTTTTCCTTCGGTTAGAGATAGGAGAGAGATGGTTAGAGAGAGAGGAGAGTGAGGTCGAGGGTGGTGGTTGACTGTGGTGGATTATGGTGGTACCGGTGGAGAAGAAATGGTGGCGGTGAGTTATGGTTGTTGATGCTTGACAATAGAGTTAGAGATGGATGAATCTTTACATATCCCATACATATCTCTATAGGTATATTTATATAACTTTTAGGGTAATGATAATAATAATATAATAATTAATAATAATAATTTAGTAAATAAAAAGAACATGTGCACAACTATAAATAAAAATCTGCCGACACTTTAGATATTTTTACTTCGCAGAGTGCTATATCGTGTTCATTGCTAAACAGTTGACGTATGAAAGTGTTCCTAAAAATCCCAAATTTTTAGATTAAATATATTTAATTATTCCACTCATTACCTGTTTGAAACCTGATCAAAAAGGTTCGAAAATTATTTATTTTCTGTTCCGATTTATATGTACGGAGTACTAATATTTAAACTTAAAAAGGCAAAAATACTTTTAACAAATCTAAAATCTTCGTAATCGATTTACAGTTCAACTCTTATTTTAATCCTTCATAAACTTATATTAAATCTATATGAATGCTAACGAAATGTCAACCGAGTATTACCGACGTTTACTAATTAAACTCGAAATCATTTATATTCCCTTTCTATATATAAACAGTTTAAAAATAGCAAAGTTAATTACTAAAACAAATATATTATTTATTTTAAATAATTAAATTTAATATAACTTTATATATTTACAAGTAATATTTACATATATATATTTTTATATATATCATTATACGTATTTATTTAAATATATATGTAACTATTTACAAATAGTTGTTCGTGAGTCATCGGGATTGGTCGAAGGTCAATTGAATATATGAAACAGTTCAAAATTTTTGAGATCCAACCTAACAGACTTTGCTTATCATGTGAAAATATAATATCGTATCGAGAGTTTGATTTAAAATTAGTCGAAATTTTCCGGGTCGTGACAGTACCTACCCGTTAAATAAATTTCGTCCCGAAATTTGAGTGAGGTGGTCATGGATAACAATAGAAATGTTTTCATGACGAATATGAATTGTTAGAATAGAATTTTATCATCGTTCCTTAATATAGATATGATAATTCGATCATACAAAGAGTACGAATGAAACTATCACAAAAGAGTGAAATGAGAAATAAAGATTCGTCTTGACTTTTGACGTAGTCACAGTTGATTTCCGAAATTCAAGAAATTTAAGGAAATCTTCTATTCAGAAAGAAAATGTAATCGCACGAATTATTAGCAACTGTCAGAATTACAGAGAACAGAAATATCAAGAAAATATTTCCGTGATATGCTTAGAAATTAAGTAGAATGAAAGAGTCGTGTAACATGGCACATGATGAGGATAAGATCTGTGAATCATCATCACGTTCCATTAGAAATTTAGCATGACTTACTGTAATATAACCACGTTGGCCTGACGTCATTATATTATACTAACTCATGCTTCAATTCCCAACACTTCTCCAGAATTCATTCGTAATTATACTTAGATTTTACAGAAGTTTTCAACATAATGGAATACTGAAAACACGAAAAGGTAGATAATTTCGGACAGGAATATTTATGAAAATATCCTCAAAATTTTGAAGATATTTATGATGATATTTTGGAATTTATAAGTTCGAAAGATGATAATGAAAAATTTTCCGCAAGATTTTAACATGACCTCGGAGTAAGATATTCTCTAAAGATTTCATCGGATCCCGAATTACCTGGATTCTTCGAATATAGGGTTTGTTCCTTGTATTTGTCCTTGGTCTCCTTCGTGGTTAGCTCAATCCATTTTTCAGTACCAAATTTTCTATCGAGCGTTACTAACACTTCCTTCTTTATCATCAACTTTTGGTCATTAACACCATCTACAACATGCTGCTTCGTCAGCATTTTCAAAGTTAACGGATCTGGGTCATCGGTTATCAAACCGAGGTGGTTTCGGGAGAATTGTGTTTTTAGATGATTAAACGTTGATGGTCATATGGTGGAATATAAAAGATTCTCCGGTAACGATAAAAGAGTACGCATATATATATATATATATATATATATATATATATATATATATATATATATATATATATATATATATATATATATATATATATATATATATATATATATATATATATAAAGATTATAATAAGGTTGTTTTGAGTGAAAAGTCGAAGCTGTCTTGCTGGAGCTGTGACAAAATTTGGCTATTTTGAAAAAGGACTGCAAAGTTATTTTGGGTAATAATAACACTAAAGGAATTAGCACAACTACGTATTAAACGTTTACTCAGTTTCTGATGATTTTTCAGGTGCATAACTATATGCAGCAAATCTTTTCTTTCGTAGATGAAGTGCGGCTGGTTCATTCTCTCGATCGAGGTGTTTTCAAGAATCATGAAATGTTTAAACGCAGATTGGAATCGTCAAGATACAAATGAGATTTAAGATGAAATCAAGTGGCAAACTTGAAGAATTGTTTAGTTTCATATGTTATGATTAATATTTTAATTCATTTTTTTAATTGTCCAATGTTGATAGTCCCAATCGATAGTCCACAGTTAACAGTACAATAATTCATATATAATTTAATTTATAATATTCGAATTAATTAATACGTATCGTGACCCGTGTACATGTCTCAGACTCGATCACAACTCAAAGTATATATATTATTTGAGAATCAACCTCAACCCTGTATAGCTAACTCCCGCATTACTGCATATAGAGTGTCTATGGTTATTCCAAATAATATATATAGATGCGTCGATATGATATGTCAAAACCTTGTATACGTGTCCCGATATTTAAAGTGCGTAAAATAAATAACAGAAATTAAATGACGATAAATTAAATGCGTAAAGTAAATAACAGAAATTAAATGACGATAAATAAAATTGCGATAATTAAATTGCGATAAATAAAATGTAATCAGTTAGCTAGGAACAGTTAGCTGGAACAGTTAGCGTAGATTCTTAACAAAATTTCAATTAGTTAATTCGTTTGTTTCTAACAAATTTTATTTTGTCCAATGTTTTCTTCATTATGCCACTTGTTGGATTCGGATAGGTCAAAATCCAAATATGAAATTTAAATGGAAATGGTTATTCTGTGGTGAACGGATACGTATATCGGTGGTTGTACATAGGATAGTAAATGACCGTTGAATCAGATTCGAAGAATGTACAGTGCAACTTATTAATGTGAAATCTAAATATTCCTCGGGTATTACCTACCCGTTAAAATATTTTCACCATTAACAGTTTGTACGAAAGAATTTTTAATTACAATCTTTATGAAAATATACATACATATATATATTTTCTTCAGATGTAATCATGGATTTTATGAGTTAATATGATATTAACTCATCTGATTTACCGTTAGAACAAGAATATATAATCTCTAAAACATTAGAGGTTACATAATCACTATGTCGAACTAAGATAAATGATGTAGAACGTCATGTAGAACGATGATTATACTCGAGGTACAGAATGAAATGTCGAAGCTGGTGACGCGAATGTTGTTCTTGGTGGTACTAGTGCTGTTGGTGCTGAGGCTGGTGATGTTACTGGTGTTGATGATACTGCTAGTGCTTGCAAATTGTGTACCGTGCTCTCTAAAGTTAACACTCGAGCTCGGAGTTCTTTAACTTCTTCTACTAACCCTGGTTGGTTATCAGTGTGAGGTAGAGATCGGATATCTTCTCTAGTTCCGTTAATGGTAGCCTCAAGACGAAAAATTCTTGCAAAAAGGGTATAAACGGTGTTGCGAACAGGTTTGCCGGTGAGCGGGTCGGCACTCCGACGTTAGGTGGTAAGTTCGGCTCGTGATATGGAGTACCTTCTTCATTTCTCCATAGGGTAAGTATTTCGCGAACCCATCCCCACTTTCTAAAGAAATCACGGTAGTTGATCGGTTGGTGCGCTCCCGTCACGCTATCTTCGGAGTCAGAAGAACTTGGTCGATTCGTAGAGGCCATCGTACGCAATCATAGAAAAGATTTTTGGTATGAAAAGCTTTGTGACAGCAAATGATAGTTGGATGGTATTCTCAATGCATAATATGCCTAAATATATATAGTACCAGGATCCCTTAAATTACGGAGAAATTTACGGAAGATATCAGGCAAAGTTTACCGTAATAGATATGCTAAGATATAAATTTGTCTATACACTATCTATGCAATAAAGGCAGTAAGGCATGTCTAGACTTAGGAATGATTAGCAGGAAATTTTTCCACTAGGAATGATATACAATACTTATAATATGCAGCTAAGGTCGAAGTCCAGACTCGCTAATGCATCCTAACAACTATCAGTTAGACACACTAATGCAAGACCTGGTTCGCTAGGACCAACGCTCTGATACCAACTGTAAAGACCCGTCCTTATCCACCTGGACGAAGTCATCAACATTTGGTCCCATTGCGATGATCAACTCCAAGTAATGTCCTTAAATTGAGCAAATGCACAGCGGAAGACTTAATTCGTACCTGAGAATAAACATGCTTTAAAGTGTCAACCAAAAGGTTGGTGAGTTCATAGGTTATTCATAATAATCATTTCAATATTTTAATAGACCACAAGATTTCATAATCATAAACATAATACACTCGCAAGTGTATGTAAAGCATTCTAAATGGTTGAGCACTTGGTAACCATACTTAACAATTAATCAACGTCGCATATTCCCTTTATTATGAAATCTCACTACACTGTACCAAGTGTAGTCACCGAAACGAAGTACTGTGCAACCGTTGAATACTGGTCGTCCAGTCCGGTTGGGGTTGTCAGGCCCGATAGATCTATCAACAGGATTCGCGTTTACAATACCACATGTAAATTGTAGTTACCAAGCTATTAGGGATGATATGCAGGGTGGTACAACTCAACGTAGAATATATTTTAAATACTTGTGTCTATTTCGTAAACATTTATAAAAGCAGTGCATGTATTCTCAGCCCAAAAATATATATTGCAAAAGCAATTAAAAAGGGAGCAAATGAAACTCACCATACTGTATTTTGTAGTAAAAATACATATGACGTCATTTAACAAGTGTAGGGTTGACCTCGGATTCACGAACCTATATTATGTATATATTAACACATGTAATCGGAATCGAACAAATTGGTATATTATATTTTCAGTTATATGTTATATATATTTATTTAGTAAACTTATTAATATTTATACACATACTTATATTAATTTATATATATTTGTAATTGGTATTATATCAAAAATCGATAATTTGTTATATGTATTATTAATATAGTTATGTAACATGTATTTTTAATGCACAAAATATTTATTTGTTAGAATGATAGTTTTGATAATATTACTAATAATAAAAGTAATGTTAATAATAATAATAATAATAATAATTATTATTATTATTATTATTATTATTATTATTATTATTATAATAATAATAATAATACTAATAATAATAATCATAATAATTAATGATTACTAATAATAATAAGGATAGAAATAAAATAAAAGTGTATACCCTCTCCAAGCTTTTTCTAAAAAGAAGTGCTGCAGACAAGATTCGAACCTTCTACCTCCGCTCCCCGCTAATACTCTTAACCAATTGAGCTACTGCCCAATTTCTGATCAAACTTAATACCCAATTCTATTTAACTCGTTAAAGGAGCCCAAGTTTGGAATTCTAGCCCAACAACCGGCCCACTATTGACAGCATCTTTTGTTGATAAAAAATAATGTACGCTGCAGCCTGGTTTCGAACCTAGGACCTATGGCTTAACAGGAAACCAACTAAGCATCGCTCTGCTTGTTTCTTTCTTGAATTAGTTCGTAATTTAATTGATTTAACCGCTACTAATTGTTTATCATCTTCATTATGATTTCATATGGGTCTCGGCCCAACCTCAGCCCAACATTAAATACTAAGCCCACTTAAAAACTGGATTTTATGGACTGTAAATTCGTTTGCAATGATATAACCGAAACAGCAGAATACAAATAAAAAAAAAAAACGCATGCTCTTATCATTATTAAATCATCATCATCTCATCATCTTCTCCACTCATCTTGTCATCTAATCTCATCATCATCTTCATGTCTACCATCATTATCATACTTAAATCATCATCATCGTAACCGTAACAGGAAAAAAAAGTAACGGCAGTAGTCGAGAAAAGAAGGTAACGGCAGCAGTCGATTATCATATATCACTGTTATCACCATCGTGTCATCATCAATCTTTAATCACCTCTCCATCATCATCGTTAACATCATCTGATAATCACTGGATCATCGTATTTATCATCAATCTCCTTCATCGTTCATCTCGTAAATCACCTTCATCACGACACTATTTATCATCTTCAACATTGTTACTGTTACTGTAGCAGAAAAACAGAAGCAAGAATAGCAGTTGTAGTCGAACAGGAAGATGTAGCAGCAGCAGTCTAACGTGCAGGTGGTGATGTTCATTGATGGTTGTGGTTATGGGGTTTCGTTTAAAGCAAACATACAGTAGTAATTATCGATGGTTAAATGGGTTGTGTGTTGGACGAGCTTAGAAAGAATAATAGGCAGCAGGAGATGGTTTATAGTGGTGATAATCGTTGAAGAAAAAAAAAAGTAGTAACGTGGTGGTTTCAAAGGTGATCGAAAGATGGCGGTTTGTTTATGGTGATTCACGAAGATATAGGGAGAGAAAAAAGAGAGAGAGATGTGGCGGATTATGGTGTTCATGATAGGTGGCGATGGTGGTGAGTTTTCCTTCGGTTAGAGATAGGAGAGAGATGGTTAGAGAGAGAGGAGAGTGAGGTCGAGGGTGGTGGTTGACTGTGGTGGATTATGGTGGTACCGGTGGAGAAGAAATGGTGGCGGTGAGTTATGGTTGTTGATGCTTGACAATAGAGTTAGAGATGGATGAATCTTTACATATCCCATACATATCTCTATAGGTATATTTATATAACTTTTAGGGTAATGATAATAATAATATAATAATTAATAATAATAATTTAGTAAATAAAAAGAACATGTGCACAACTATAAATAAAAATCTGCCGACACTTTAGATATTTTTACTTCGCGGAGTGCTATATCGTGTTCATTGCTAAACAGTTGACGTATGAAAGTGTTCCTAAAAATCCCAAATTTTTAGATTAAATATATTTAATTATTTCACTCATTACCTGTTTGAAACCTGATCAAAAAGGTTCGAAAATTATTTATTTTCTGTTCCGATTTATATGTACGGAGTACTAATATTTAAACTTAAAAAGGCAAAAATACTTTTAACAAATCTAAAATCTTCGTAATCGATTTACAGTTCAACTCTTATTTTAATCCTTCATAAACTTATATTAAATCTATATGAATGCTAACGAAATGTCAACCGAGTATTACCGACGTTTACTAATTAAACTCGAAATCATTTATATTCCCTTTCTATATATAAACAGTTTAAAAATAGCAAAGTTAATTACTAAAACAAATATATTATTTATTTTAAATAATTGAATTTAATATAACTTTATATATTTACAAGTAATATTTACATATATATATTTTTATATATATCATTATATGTATTTATTTAAATATATATGTAACTATTTACAAATAGTTGTTCGTGAGTCGTCGGGATTTGGTCGAAGGTCAATTGAATATATGAAACAGTTCAAAATTTTTGAGATCCAACCTAACAGACTTTGCTTATCATGTGAAAATATAATATCGTATCGAGAGTTTGATTTAAAATTAGTCGAAATTTTCCGGGTCGTGACAATCCCCCACTTCACTCCAACAAATCGGAGACCTGCACTTTCTACCATAAAGTGCTTCAAACGGCGCCATCTCAATGCTTGAATGGTAGCTGTTGTTGTAGGAAAATTCTACTAACGGTAGATGTCGATCCCAACTGTTTCCGAAATCAATAACACATGCTCGTAGCATGTCTTCAAGCGTTTGTATCATCCTTTCGCTCTGCCCATCAGTTTGTGGATGATAGGCAGTACTCATGTCTAGACGAGTTCCTAATGCTTGCTGTAATGTCTGCCAGAGTCTTGAAATAAATCTGCCATCCCTATCAGAGATAATAGAGATTGGTATTCCATGTCTGGAGACGACTTCCTTCAAATACAGTCGTGCTAACTTCTCCATCTTGTCATCTTCTCTTATTGGCAGGAAGTGTGCTGATTTGGTGAGACGATCGACTATTACCCAAATAGTATCAAAACCACTTGCAGTCCTTGGCAATTTAGTGATGAAATCCATGGTAATGTTTTCCCATTTCCATTCTGGGATTTCGGGTTGTTGAAGTAGACCTGATGGTTTCTGATGCTCAGCTTTGACCTTAGAACACGTCAAACATTCTCCAACGTATTTAGCAACATCAGCTTTCATACCCGGCCACCAAAAATGTTTCTTGAGATCCTTGTACATCTTCCCCGTTCCAGGATGTATTGAGTATCTGGTTTTATGAGCTTCTCTAAGTACCATTTCTCTCATATCTCCAAATTTTGGTACCCAAATCCTTTCATCCCTATACCGGGTTCCGTCTTCCCGAATATTAAGATGCTTCTCCGATCCTCTGGGTATTTCATCCTTTAAATTTCCCTCTTTTAAAACTCCTTGTTGCGCCACGTTTATTTGAGTAGTAAGGTTATTGTGAATCATTATATTCATAGATTTTACTCGAATGGGTTCTCTGTCCTTCCTGCTCAAGGCATCGGCTACCACATTTGCCTTCCCCGGGTGGTAACGAATCTCAAAGTCGTAATCATTCAATAATTCAATCCACCTACGCTGCCTCATATTCAGTTGTTTCTGATTAAATATGTGTTGAAGACTTTTGTGGTCGGTATATATAATACTTTTGACCCCATATAAGTAGTGCCTCCAAGTCTTTAATGCAAAAACAACCGCGCCTAATTCCAAATCATGCGTCGTATAATTTTGTTCGTGAATCTTCAATTGTCTAGACACATAAGCAATCACCTTCGTCCGTTGCATTAATACACAACCGAGACCTTGCTTTGATGCGTCACAATAAATCACAAAATCATCATTCCCTTCAGGCAATGACAATATAGGTGCCGTAGCTAGCTTTTTCTTCAATAACTGAAACGCTTTCTCTTGTTCATCATTCCATTTAAATTTCTTCCCTTTATGCGTTAATGCAGTCAAGGGTTTTGCTATTCTGGAAAAGTCTTGGATGAACCTTCTGTAGTAACCAGCTAGTCCTAAAAACTGGCGTATGTGTTTCAGAGTTTTCGGGGTTTTCCACTTTTCAACAGTTTCTATCTTTGCCGGATCCACCTTAATACCTTCTTTGTTCACTATGTGACCGAGGAATTGAACTTCTTCCAACCAAAATGCACACTTTGAAAACTTAGCGTACAATTCTTCCTTCCTCAATACTTCTAACACCTTTCTCAAATGTTCACCGTGTTCTTGGTCATTCTTTGAGTAAATAAGTATGTCATCAATGAAAACAATGACAAACTTGTCAAGGTATGGTCAACACACTCGGTTCATAAGGTCCATGAACACAGCTGGTGCATTAGTTAAACCAAACGGCATGACCATAAACTCGTAATGAACGTAACGTGTTCTGAAAGCATTCTTTGGAATATCATCTTCTTTCACCCGCATTTGATGATACCCGGAACGTAAGTCAATCTTTGAATAAACAGACGAGCCTTGTAGTTGATCAAATAAGTCATCGATTCTCGGTAGTGGGTAGCGGTTCTTGATGGTAAGTTTGTTCAACTCTCGGTAGTCGATACACAACCTGAATGTACCATCTTTCTTCATGACAAACAAAACAGGAGCTCCCCACGGTGATGTGCTTGGTCGAATGAAACCACGCTCTAAAAGTTCTTGTAATTGGCTTTGTAGTTCTTTCATCTCGCTGGGTGCGAGTCTGTAAGGAGCACGAGCTATTGGTGCAGCTCCTGGTACAAGATCTATTTGAAATTCAACGGATCGATGTGGGGGTAATCTCGGTAATTCTTTCAGAAATACATCGGGAAATTCTTTTGCGACGAGAACATCATTGATGCTCTTTTCTTCAGTTTGTACTTTCTCGACGTGTGCTAGAATAGCATAGCAACCTTTTCTTATTAGTTTTTGTGCCTTCAAATTACTAATAAGATGTAGCTTCGTGTTGCCCTTTTCTCCGTACACCATTAAGGGTTTTCCTTTTTCTCGTATAATGCGAATTGCATTTTTGTAACAAACGATCTCCGCTTTCACTTCTTTCAACCAGTCCATACCGATTATCACATCAAAACTCCCTAACTCTACTGGTATCAAATCAATCTTAAATGTTTCGCTAACCAGTTTAATTTCTCGATTCCGACATATATTATCTGCTGAAATTAATTTACCATTTGCTAATTCGAGTAAAAATTTACTATCCAAAGGCGTCAATGGACAACTTAATTTAGCACCAAAATCTCTACTCATATAGCTTCTATCCGCACCCGAATCAAATAAAACGTAAGCAGATTTATGGTCAATAAGAAACGTACCCGTAACAAGCTCCGGGTCTTCCTGTGCCTCTGCCGCATTAATATTGAAAACTCTTCCGCGGCCTTGTCCATTCGTGTTCTCCTGGTTCGGGCAATTTCTAATAATGTGGCCCGGTTTTCCACATTTATAACAAACTACATTGGCATAACTTGCTCCGACACTACTTGCTCCGCCATTACTCGTTCCGACACCATTTGTTCCTTTCGTTCTATTAACCCCTGGTCCGTAGACCTCACACTTCGCCGCGCTATGACCATTTCTTTTACACTTGTTGCAAAATTTGGTGCAGAACCCCGAGTGATACTTTTCACACCTTTGGCATAGCTGCTTCTGATTGTTGTTGTTGTTGCGGTTATTATTGTTGTTGGGATGATTGTTGTAGTTGCTGCTGTTGTTGTTGTTGTTGTTGTTGTTGTTGTTGTTGTTGTTGGGCCGTTTGTTGTAGTTGCGATTGATGTTGCGATTGCTGGGATAATTGTTGCGATTATTGTTGTAATTGCTGTTGTTGTTGTATTGGTGATTCTTATCACCGTTTTCCTCCCACTTTCTTTTGACTTGCTTCACATTGGTCTCTTCAGCAGTCTGTTCTTTAATTCTTTCTTCAATCTGGTTCACTAGTTTGTGAGCCATTCTACATGCCTGTTGTATGGAGGCGGGCTCGTGTGAACTTATATCTTCTTGGATTCTTTCCGGTAATCCTTTCACAAACGCGTCGATCTTCTCTTCCTCATCTTCGAACGCTCCCGGACACAATAGGCACAATTCTGTGAATCGTCTTTCGTACGTGGTAATATCAAATCCTTGGGTTCGTAACCCTCTAAGTTCTGTCTTGAGCTTATTGACCTCGGTTCTGGGACGGTATTTCTCGTTCATCAAATGCTTGAATGCTGACCACGGTAGTGCGTACGCATCATCTTGTCCCACTTGCTCTAGATAGGTATTCCACCATGTTAACGCAGAACCTGTGAAGGTATGCGTAGCGTACTTCACTTTGTCCTCTTCAGTACACTTACTTATGGCAAACACCGATTCGACCTTCTCGGTCCACCGTTTCAATCCGATCGGTCCTTCGGTTCCATCAAATTCCAAAGGTTTGCAGGCAGTGAATTCTTTGTAGGTGCATCCTACACGATTTCCTGTACTGCTAGATCCAAGGTTATTGTTGGTATGTAGCGCAGCCTGTACTGCGGCTATGTTTGAAGCTAGAAAAGTATGGAATTCCTCTTCATTCATATTCACGGTGTGTCGAGTAGTCGGTGCCATTTCCTTTAAAATAGTCAAATGGAACAAGTTAATCATACAGAATATTAAGATTAGTTAATAGTATTTCGTAGCATAGTATGAACTCATTTATAAAAGCTTTTTATTCATATTAGCGTTTTATAAGTTTAAATTCGGGTAGTACCTACCCGTTAAGTTCATACTTAGTAGCTAATATACAATTCAACTACTACAATTCTATATGAAAAACTGATTATAATAATATTTCGCGTTCAAACTTTTACACAATATTTTACAAACTTACAATACCGCTTATTTTACATATAGCATGAAATATAGCACACAATAAATTTGATACAAGATGGTTGTGAAGATAATTCTAGCTAGTACACAAGTCGTTCAGCAAAGGCAATAAACACACGTAATTCATACGTCCAGAAACAAGTCATGCATTCTGGTTTTACTAGGATTACTTCCCATCCTTGGTCTTGTGGAACATAACCATTATAGCCGTTGATAAGATAGCGTGTTGTAACGTCGTCAAAGGGACGAGGGTTACGTAATGTCCAACAGTCCCGTAACAATCTAAAAACCTCATTTCTTACCCCAATTACCGACTCCGTCACTTGTGGGAACGTTTTGTTTAATAGTTGTAGCCCGATGTTCTTGTTCTCACTTTGGTGAGAAGCGAACATTACTAATCTGTAAGCATAACATGCTTCTTTATGTTGCATGTTAGCCGCTTTTTCTAAATCACGAAGTCCAATATTCGGATATATTGAGTCAAAATAATTTCTTAACCCATTGCGTAAAATAGCATTTGGGTTCCCCGCAATATATGCGTCAAAGTAAACACATCGTAACTTATGGATTTCCCAATGTGATATCCCCCATCTTTTGAACGAAAGCCTTTTATAAACCAAGGCATTCTTGGAACGTTCTTCGAATGTCTTACAAACTGATCTCGCCTTAAATAGTTGTGCCGAAGAATTCTGACCGACTCTAGACAAGATTTCATTAATCATGTCTCCGGGTAGGTCTCTTAAAATATTGGGTTGTCTATCCATTTTGTGTTTTTATACTGTAAAATAGACAAGAGTTAGATTCATAAAAAAAATACTTATTAATACAAGCAATTTTTACATATATCATAAAGCATAAGCACACTATATTACATATATTACACCACACGAATACAACTATCTTATTCCGACTCGCTTGTTTCTTCTTCTTCGGTTTTGGTTCGTTTTTCCAAGTTTCTAGGGATATATGATGTTCCCCTAATACGAGCCGTAATTTTCCACATTGGTTTAGAAAAACCTGGTGGTTTAGAGGTTCCCGGGTCATTGTTACAACTTAAGGACTTCGGGGGTTGACGATACATATAAAGTTCATCGGGGTTGGAATTAGATTTCTCTATTTTTATGCCCTTTCCCTTATTATTTTCTTTTGCCTTTTTAAATTCAGTTGGGGTAATTTCTATAACATCATCGGAATTCTCGTCGGAATCCGATTCATCGGAGAATTGGTAATCCTCCCAATATTTTGCTTCCTTGGCGGAAACACCATTGACCATAATTAACCTTGGTCAGTTGGTTGAGGATTTTCTTTTACTTAACCATTTTATTATTTCCCCCACCGGTTCTATTTCTTCATCCGGTTCCGATTCTTCTTCCGGTTCCGATTCTTCTTCCGGTTCCGACTCTTCTTCCGGTTCCTCTTCGGGAACTTGTGAATCAGTCCACGAATCATTCCAATTTACATTTGACTCTTCATTATTATTAGGTGAGTCAATGGGACTTGTTCTAGAGGTAGACATCTATCACATAATATCAAACGCGTTAAGAGATTAATATATCACATAATATTCACATGTTAAAAATATATAGTTTCCAACAAAATTTGTTAAGAAATCATTTTTCAAATAAACACGGTCGAAGTCCAGACTCACTAATGCATCCTAACAAACTCGATAAGACACACTAATGCAAAATTCTGGTTCTCTAAGACCAACGCTCTGATACCAACTGAAATGTCCCGTTCTTATTGATTAAAAACGTTCCATATTAATTGATTTCGTTGCGAGGTTTTGACCTCTATATGAGACGTTTTTCAAAGACTGCATTCCTTTTTAAAACAAACCATAACCTTTATTTCATAGATAAAGGTTTTAAAAAAAACTTTACGTAGATTATCAAATAATGATAATCTAAAATATCCTGTTTACACACGACCATTACATAATGGTTTACAATACAAATATGTTACAACAAAATAAGTTTCTTGAATGCAGTTTTTACACAATATCATACAAGCATGGACTCCAAATCTCGTCCTTATTTAAGTATGCGACAGCGGAAGCTCTTAATAATCACCTGAGAATAAACATGCTTAAAACGTCAACAAAAATGTTGGTGAGTTATAGGTTTAACCTATATATATCAAATCATAATAATAGACCACAAGATTTCATATTTCAATACACATCTCATACATAGAGATAAAAATCATTCATATGGTGAACACCTGGTAACCGACATTAACAAGATGCATATATAAGAATATCCCCATCATTCCGGGACACCCTTCGGATATGATATAAATTTTGAAGTACTAAAGCATCCAGTACTTTGGATGGGGTTTGTTAGGCCCAATAGATCTATCTTTAGGATTCGCGTCAATTAGGGTGTCTGTTCCCTAATTCTTAGATTACCAGACTTAATAAAAAGGGGCATATTCGATTTCGATAATTCAACCATAGAATGTAGTTTCACGTACTTGTGTCTATTTTGTAAATCATTTATAAAACCTGCATGTATTCTCATCCCAAAAATATTAGATTTTAAAAGTGGGACTATAACTCACTTTCACAGATTTTTACTTCGTCGGGAAGTAAGACTTGGCCACTGGTTGATTCACGAACCTATAACAATATATACATGTATATCAAAGTATGTTCAAAATATATTTACAACACTTTTAATATATTTTGATGTTTTAAGTTTATTAAGTCAGCTGTCCTCGTTAATAACCTACAACTAGTTGTCCACAGTTAGATGTACAGAAATAAATCGATAAATATTATGTTGAATCAATCCACGACCCAGTGTATATGTATCTCAGTATTGATCACAACTCAAACTATATATATTTTGGAATCAACCTCAACCCTGTATAGCTAACTCCAACATTCACATATAGATTGTCTATGGTTGTTCCGAAATATATATAGATGTGTCGACATGATAGGTCGAAACATTGTATACGTGTCTATGGTATCTCAAGATTACATAATATACAATACAAGTTGATTAAGTTATGGTTGGAATAGATTTGTTACCAATTTTCACGTAGCTAAAATGAGAAAAATTATCCAATCTTGTTTTACCCATAACTTCTTCATTTTAAATCCGTTTTGAGTGAATCAAATTGCTATGGTTTCATATTGAACTCTATTTTATGAATCTAAACAGAAAAAGTATAGGTTTATAGTCGGAAAAATAAGTTACAAGTCATTTTTGTAAAGGTAGTCATTTCAGTCGAAAGAACGACGTCTAGATGACCATTTTAGAAAACATACTTCCACTTTGAGTTTAACCATAATTTTTGGATATAGTTTCATGTTCATAATAAAAATCATTTTCTCAGAATAACAACTTTTAAATCAAAGTTTATCATAGTTTTTAATTAACTAACCCAAAACAGCCCGCGGTGTTACTACGACGGCGTAAATCCGGTTTTACGGTGTTTTTCATGTCTCCAGGTTTTAAATCATTAAGTTAGCATATCATATAGATATAGAACATGTGTTTAGTTGATTTTAAAAGTCAAGTTAGAAGGATTAACTTTTGTTTGCGAACAAGTTTACAATTAACTAAACTATGTTCTAGTGATTACAAGTTTAAACCTTCGAATAAGATAGCTTTATATGTATGAATCGAATGATGTTATGAACATCATTACTACCTTAATTTCCTTGGATAAACCTACTGGAAAAGAGAAAAATGGATCTAGCTTTAACGGATCCTTGGATGGCTCGAAGTTCTTGAAGCAGAATCATGACACGAAAACAAGTTCAAGTAAGATCATCACTTGAAATAAGATTGTTATAGTTATAGAAATTGAACCAAAGTTTTAATATGATTATTACCTTGTATTAGAATGATAACCTACTGTAAGAAACAAAGATTTCTTGAGGTTGGATGATCACCTTACAAGATTGGAAGTGAGCTAGCAAACTTGAAAGTATTCTTGATTTTATGTAACTAGAACTTGTAGAATATATGAAGAACACTTAGAACTTGAAGATAGAACTTGAGAGAGATCAATTAGATGAAGAAAATTGAAGAATGAAAGTGTTTGTAGGTGTTTTTGGTCGTTGGTGTATGGATTAGATATAAAGGATATGTAATTTTGTTTTCATGTAAATAAGTCATGAATGATTACTCATATTTTTGTAATTTTATGAGATATTTCATGCTAGTTGCCAAATGATGGTTCCCACATGTGTTAGGTGACTCACATGGGCTGCTAAGAGCTGATCATTGGAGTGTATATACCAATAGTACATACATCTAAAAGCTGTGTATTATACGAGTACGAATACGGGTGCATACGAGTAGAATTGTTGATGAAACTGAACGAGGATGTAATTGTAAGCATTTTTGTTAAGTAGAAGTATTTTGATAAGTGTATTGAAGTCTTTCAAAAGTGTATAAATACATATTAAAACACTACATGTATATACATTTTAACTGAGTCGTTAAGTCATCGTTAGTCATTACATGTAAGTGTTGTTTTGAAACCTTTAGGTTAACGATCTTGTTAAATGTTGTTAACCCAATGTTTATAATATCAAATGAGATTTTAAATTATTATATTATCATGATATTATCATGTATGAATATCTCTTAATATGATATATATACATTAAATGTCTTTACAATGATAATCGTTACATATATGTCTCGTTTAAAAATCATTAAGTTAGTAGTCTTGTTTTTACATATGTAGTTCATTGTTAATATACTTTATGATATGTTTTCTTATCATAGTATCATGTTAACTATATATATATCCATATATATGTCATCATATAGTTTTTACAAGTTTTAACGTTCTTGAATCATCGATCAACTTGGGTGGTCAATTGTTTATATGAAACATATTTCAATTAATCAAGTCTTAACAAGTTTGATTGCTTAACATGTTGGAAACATTTAATCATGTAAATATCAATCTCAATTAATATATATAAACATGGAAAAGTTCGGGTCACTACATGAACAGGAGCAACAATAGGAACAACAACAACAACCTGATCAACACGTACCATATTATGATCCGCAGCAAGAATATATTAATGCCTATGTAATATTTTCGATTCATCCGATAGTAGCACACCCGACGATTCATGAAGAACAGTTGCATCCCAATTTGAGATTTGATCGAAGTTGGAGAGATTACCCGACATATCAAAGTAACAAATTCAAACTAGTAATGAAAAATGTAGAAGTGCCGAGGGTAATTGATTGGGAGCCTTTGGAAAGAGTCCACCTAGTTAACTCAGTTAGACTGCATCAGATCCAAAGGTATGACAACTCTTCTTTTCCTGATTGGGAACGTTTATTCACCATTCGTAGGCCTGTATATAAGGAATGGTGCGTTGAGCTTATGAGTACTATTTCATGTAAGACCCGTTTATTTGTAGTGTACATAGGTGTAGTTAATGTACTTGAAGTGGGGTTTTGGTTGTACATATTTAAAAGAAGGCAGAAAACTAGGCTGGGCGTTTGGCGCGCCGCGCGGCCATTTGGCGCGTCGCGCCATTGTTCTGTGACAGATTCCTTTTAATTAGATATTTTGAGGGCAAATTGGTAAAATCACAAGGAATCCGACTTTAAGGCTTGGGATCAGTTGTTGGAGCCTCATTTACTCCATTTCCACCAACTTAATCATCTTCCATTAAATTCTAGAGAGAGAGGAGGTTCTAGAGTGAGAAAGCTCCATTAAAGGAAGAATGAGGTTGAATCGGGTCTTAGTGCGAGTTTCAAAGTTGTTCATATTTCCTCTAGCCACGTTTTGGTGATAGTGGTATGCTCTAATCTTGATTTCTTGATTTTAATTTGATTATGGGTTAGGGTTTGGGGTAAGTGATGAACCTAAAACCCATTTGTTAGTAAATTGGGTGTTTTGGGTGAATTTGGGTCATGTAGACCCAAAGATGACTAACTAGGGTTTTCAAAGTATTAAACTATGTTTATGAGCCTAAATTGGTTAGTTAAAGTACTAGCACACTTATATATATGTAAATGGGTGTTAAGTGGGTTAGTGGGTGACCCGAAATGGGTGTATTGACTTTAAATGGTCAAATGGGTCATGATGGACCTAAGTGGGTAAATGTATGTGTTTGATGCATAAACCTTGTATTGGAAAGTGTCTTAGGACCTAACTTGGATAATGATTAGGGTTTTAGGGATGTTAACCCAAATATTAGGGTTAAGGTTGCAAATGGGTCAAAATTGCACCATGGGTCAAGATAACCCTAGAATGGAGTTTTAGTGGGTTGACCAACTTGAGTTTGTGATTGATATTATGTATAATGTAATAGGTACGTTACATTGAAGGTTCTCGAACTTGATTATCTTTCACCGAAGGCGTAAGGTGAGTGGAATAATTATATGTGTAGGTATATAATGTATCTATTTGTTGTAGCGTGAAATGTGTAGTGTCGAGGTGCTAAGACACCACGTTTCACGTGATGAGTGAAGCATCGAGGTGTTAAGATGCCACTCGGGGTGAAGCATCGAGGTGTTAAGATGCCACCTAGGGGTGTAGTGTCGAGGTGTTAAGATACCACTCCGTAAAATAATGAGTGAAGCATCAAGGTGTTAAGATGCCACTCGGGGTGAAGTGCCGAGGTGTTAAGGTGCCACCCTAGGGGTTAGTGATACGAGGTGTTAAGTACCCTAATGGATGTTATGAACACCGATGGCATTTTCGCGAGTGCCATTCCCTTGTACGATTGGTTAACCATGGTTATTTGTGTTGTAAGTGTAAGCATAATATATTATTCGAATTATATTATATGCGTAGCTATGCTAGCTTATGGTATTGGAGATTTCTAGCTTGTATTCGAGATTATAAGCTAATTATGTTGCTAACATGTATGCGGTGTTTGGGTAAGTGATTTTCAAGTAGGTATATTATATATGTATGTATATAATTATTGCATTCACTAAGCTTTGCTTACCCTCTCGTTGTTTACCTTTTTATAGGTTCGGTTGTGGATAAGGGTAAGGGCATCAAATTTAGCTTTTGGAGTTTGACTGAGACTTGGGTAGTTTAATCCCAAACACCATGCTCGTAGTGTAGTTTGGTACTTAAACTTTTTGATGGTCGAAACTCGTATTTTGAATTAAACTCGTAAAATGGCTGATGTGGGCCCCGCTTCGTAAAACTCATTTTATTAATGGAATGTGTTAGTTTTACATATTTGAATATGTTGTTAAAAGCATTTTGTCTAATTATGTCGGGAAGTGGCCAATCTTTTTAGCATTTCAAGACTTTTGGGACAGACCAGAATGGCGCGTCGCGCGGCCTTCTGGCGCGCCGCGCCATATGCTGTTCCAGCAAAAAAAAAATTATTTGATATTTTTCGCGGGTTCGTTTGTGTTTTGGTTTGGGTCGTTACATTTCACTTAATGCGGATGTAGATAGGTTAGATGATAGAAGTTTTCTTAGATTTATACTTGGCCGTAGGATGTACAGGATGTCCATGCTGGACATAGCCAGGGCTTTACAGATTTACACTCCTGGTAAATTACTACTACCCGATTGTATAAATTTGATTTATCATGGGGAGCGGGTAGATAGGAATTTTGACGCAAACGCCGTCTGGAGGCGTATGTCAGATTATAATGTTTTTTCGCTAGGAGGAAGACACTCCTACTTAGATATTAACAAAGCAGGGCTACGCATTATACAAAGATTTTTGGCTAATTCGATGTGCTCGCGTAACAATGATTATCTACCATTGTTACGGGTTCAAATCGTGTCAAACAAGCAATGTACGACGATTATTGAGCAAGACGGGGTAGTGTGGTGTATATGTATATACATATGGGTTAAGTCCTTTCGTTTTGTTGCTTAATTTACTTCGTTTTATAGAATGAAGATGATAAATGGACACGACACCAATGTCGGAGGTACGAGTGAGGACGTTGAACTCACGGCCAAGGTTGAGGCCATCTTTAAAAGGCTAAAGAGGGATTTTCTTGACGACGTTCGAAAGGTCTTCCAAGATTCGGTCGATGGACAAGTGATCGAAATGATCGAAGACCGAATGAAATCCGCAATAGAGCAGGCTTTAGAGGCTAGAAACATTTATCCTCAAGGCGAAGGGGGTGAAGGTAATGGTGGGGGTGGAAGGCGGGACTTCCACTACAAAAATTTCAAGGATACTCAACCTCCGATGTTTAATGGGGTGCGAGATCCGTTGAAAAGCATGTGTTGGATTTCCGATATCGAGGGGGCTTTCCGTACCACGGAGTGTCCTCCCGAAAGGAAGGCGAGGTATGGTTCTAGTATGTTGAGGGAAGAAGCCAAGTTGTGGTGGGACGACAAAATCAACTTATATGGTGAAGAGCAATGCATGAACTTGACATGGGAGGAGTTTAAGAAGTAATTCTTCAAAGAATACTGAACTTCTTCCGATCTTGATAGAATCCGGGATGAGTTGCACCATTTGCAACAAGGTTCAATGGACTTGGTCACACTCAAGTCTACCTTTTTGGCAAAAACTCATTTTTGTCCAGAATATGTGGGTGACGATCACAAGCTAATGAAAGATTTCTACCGTACTTTGAATGATGAGTTCAAGGGCAAGATTAGTCGGGGTATGGCTAAGTCTTTTGATGAGTTATTTGAATTGGCCCGGGGTTTTGATCCGGATGTTCCAAGAAAAAACGATTTCACGTTTTTCAAAAGAAAGTTTAAAGGTTCTAGTCATTCTAACTTTTCAAACAAGAAGAACAAGAACAAGAAGGGTTCCGAGAGTGTTAATAGCGTGAAGAAGGGCGCTTCCGGGGGTTTTTCTTATGCGTACTACAATTGTGGGTAACCGGGTCATATGGCTCGTGAATGTCCTAAACCATCTTTCGGAAACAAGGTCACTTGTTTTAATTGTGGAAAAGAAGGGCATAAGAAGCCGGAGTGTCCCGATTTGTGAAACGATAATGTGAAGCGATTAGAGAAGGCGGCGGGTACGGCTAGGGGTTGCAACTATTTGATGACCAATGATGAAGCCAAACAATCGAACGAAGTTGTCTCAGGTACTTTCATGGTCAATTCTAATCCGGCAAGGATACTTTTTGATAGTGGTGCTAATTTGTCGTTCGTGTCACCAAAATTTGTGCCTAAACTTAATAAACCATTAGCTAAGTTAAGTCGTCCGGTAGAGGTCGAAATAGCGGACGGCAAGACGGTGCTAGTGGTTGATGTGTGTAAGAATTGTGATGTTGTGTTTGGTGCCGAAAACTTTAAGATAGATCTCATTCCGATGACTTTGGGCGACTTTGATATTGTTGTGGGTATGGATTGGCTCGATCGTAATAAAGCCGATATTTCATGCCATGAAAAATTTATTCGTGTAAAGACCCCAAGTAGGGGAAAGTTAATTATTCACCGTGATAAACGAAGAAGACTTGTGCCGATATGCACTTTTACACGGGCACGTCGTTTCCTTGTTAGTGGTGGCATGGCCTTTCTTGCCCATGTTGTTGATACTCGTGATGAGCCACCACCCATTCGTGAAATTCCGGGGGTTAGTGAATTCGAAGACGTTTTTCTGGACGAGTTACCGGGTGTTCCAGTGGAAAGACAAGTTGAATTTCGCATTGAGTTGGTTCCGGGGGCTACCCGTTGCTAAAACTCCTTATCGTTTAGCGCCGACGGAAATGCAAGAGTTGTTAAATCAAACCCAAGAATTACTCGAGAAGGGTTTTGTTCGACCGAGTGCTTCTCCATGGGGCGCTCCGGTATTATTTGTGAAGAAAAAGGATGGTAGTATGCGGATGTGCATCGATTATCGGGAGTTGAATAAAGTGACGATCAAGAATCGTTATCCATTGCCTCGGATTGACGATTTGTTTGACCAACTCCAAGGTGCAACGTATTTCTCCAAAATCGACCTACGGTTCGGCTATCACCAAATGCGGGTCCGTGAGGAAGATATTGAGAAAACAGCTTTTCGAACACGTTATGGGCATTTTGAATTCGTAGTTATGCCTTTTGGTCTTACGAATGCACCGGCGGCATTCATGGACCTTATGAACCTAGTGTGCCAACCTATGTTGGACAAGTCGGTAATTGTGTTCATCGACGATATACTTGTTTATTCGAAGAGTATGAACGAACATGAACGTCATTTGCGTGAATTATTGAAGACGTTACGAAAGGAGAAGTTGTAAGCTAAGTTCTCCAAATGCGAATTTTGGCTAAGGGAGGTTCAATTCCTTGGCCACATTGTGAACAAAGACGGCATTCAAGTAGATCCGGGGAAGATAGAGACGGTGAAGAGTTGGAGACAACCGACTACGCCTACGGAAGTCCGAAGTTTTCTCAGATTGGCCGGTTATTATCGACGGTTTATCCAAGACTTTTCTAAGACCGCTTCTTCATTGACGAAATTGACGAGGAAGAACGCGAGATTTACTTGGGAGAATGAGCAAGAAATTTCTTTTCAATTGTTAAAAGAGAAGTTGTGTCAAGCTCCGGTGTTAGTGTTGCCGGAAGGAATGGAAGACATGATGGTTTATTGTGATGCTTCATTAAATGGGCTCGGGTGTGTTCTAATGCAAAGAGGTAAATGTAGTGACCCGAACTTTTCCATGTTTATATATATTAATTGAGATTGATATTTACATGATTAAATGTTTCCAACATGTTAAGCAATCAAACTTGTTAAGACTTGATTAATTGAAATATGTTTCATATAGACAATTGACCACCCAAGTTGACCGGTGATTCACGAACGTTAAAACTTGAAAAAACTATATGATGACATATATATGGATATATATATAGTTAACATGATACTATGATAAGTAAACATATCATTAAGTGTATTAACAATGAACTACATATGTAAAAACAAGACTACTAACTTAATGATTTTTAAACGAGACATATATGTAACGATTATCGTTGTAAAGACATTTAATGTATATATATCATATTAAGAGATATTCATACATGATAATATCATGATAATATAATAATTTAAAATCTCATTTGATATTATAAATATTGGGTTAACAACATTTAACAAGATCGTTAACCTAAAGGTTTCAAAACAACACTTACATGTAACGACTAACGATGACTTAACGACTCAGTTAAAATGTATATACATGTAGTGTTTTAATATGTATTTATACACTTTTGAAAGACTTCAATACACTTATCAAAATACTTCTACTTAACAAAAATGCTTACAATTACATCCTCGTTCAGTTTCATCAACAATTCTACTCGTATGCACCCGTATTCGTACTCGTACAATACATAGCTTTTAGATGTATGTACTATTGGTATATACACTCCAGTGATTAGCTCTTAGAAGCCCATGTGAGTCACCTAACACATGTGGGAACCATCATTTGGCAACTAGCATGAAATATCTCATAAAATTACAAAAATATGAGTAATCATTCATGACTTATTTACATGAAAACAAAATTACATATCCTTTATATCTAATCCATACACCAATGACCAAAAACACCTACAAACACTTTCATTCTTCAATTTTCTTCATCTAATTGATCTCTCTCAAGTTCTATCTTCAAGTTCTAAGTGTTCTTCATATATTCTATAAGTTCTAGTTACATAAAATCAAGAATACTTTCAAGTTTGCTAGCTCACTTCCAATCTTGTAAGGTGATCATACAATCTCAAGAAATCTTTGTTTCTTACAGTAGGTTATCATTCTAATACAAGTAAATAATCATATTCAAACTTTGGTTCAATTTCTATAACTATAACAATCTTATTTCAAGTGATGATCTTACTTGAACTTGTTTTCGTGTCATGATTCTGCTTCAAGAACTTCGAGCCATCCAAGGATCCGTTGAAGCTAGATCCATTTTTATCTTTTCCAGTAGGTTTATCCAAGGAACTTAAGGTAGTAATGATGTTCATAACATCATTCGATTCATATATATAAAGCTATCTTATTCGAAGTTTTAAACTTGTAATCACTAGAACATAGTTTAGTTAATTCTAAACTTGTTCGCAAACAAAAGTTAATCCTTCTAACTTGACTTTTAAAATCAACTAAACACATGTTCTATATCTATATGATATGCTAACTTAATGATTTAAAACCTGGAAACACGAAAAACACCGTAAAACCGGATTTACGCCGTCATAGTAACACCGCGGGCTGTTTTGGATTAGTTAATTAAAAACAATGATAAACTTTGATTTAAAAGTTGTTATTCTGAGAAAATGATTTTTATTATGAACATGAAACTATATCCAAAAATTATGGTTAAACTCAAAGTGGAAGTATGTTTTCTAAAATGGTCATCTAGACGTCGTTCTTTCGACTGAAATGACTACCTTTACAAAAACGACTTGTAACTTATTTTTCTGACTATAAACCTATACTTTTTCTGTTTAGATTCATAAAATAGAGTTCAATATGAAACCATAGCAATTTGATTCACTCAAAACGGATTTAAAATGAAGAAGTTATGGGTAAAACAGGATTGGATAATTTTTCTCATTTTAGCTACGTGAAAATTGGTAACAAATCTATTCCAACCATAATTTAATCAACTTGTATTGTATATTATGTAATCTTGTAAAATACCTTGGATTTAATTTCCTTCGTTTACCAAATCGAACAACGCCTTTCCAAGGTGCAACTTTAAGCATGACCATCTCTCCAATTTCAAATTCTATATCTTTTTTTTTAAAGAAAAGATATAATTTTGTTACGCTGACATTAAAAGAAAAGATATAGAATTTGAAATTGGAGAGATGGTCATGCTTAAAGTTGCACCTTGGAAAGGCGTTGTTCGATTTGGTAAACGAAAGAAATAAAATCCAAGGTATTTTACAAGATTACATAATATACAATACAAGTTGATTAAGTTATGGTTGGAATAGATTTGTTACCAATTTTCACGTAGCTAAAATGAGAAAAATTATCCAATCTTGTTTTACCCATAACTTCTTCATTTTAAATCCGTTTTGAGTGAATCAAATTGCTATGGTTTCATATTGAACTCTATTTTATGAATCTAAACATAAAAAGTATAGGTTTATAGTCGGAAAAATAAATTACAAGTCGTTTTTATAAAGGTAGTCATTTCAGTCGAAAGAACGACGTCTAGATGACCATTTTAGAAAACATACTTCCACTTTGAGTTTAACCATAATTTTTGGATATAGTTTCATGTTCATAGTAAAAATCATTTTCTCAGAATAACATCTTTTAAATCAAAGTTTATCATAGTTTTTAATTAACTAACCCAAAACAGCCCGCGGTGTTACTACGACGGCGTAAATCCGGTTTTACGGTGTTTTTCGTGTTTCCAGGTTTTAAATCATTAAGTTAGCATATCATATAGATATAGAACATGTGTTTAGTTGATTTTAAAAGTCAAGTTAGAAGGATTAACTTTTGTTTGCGAACAAGTTTAGAATTAACTAAACTATGTTCTAGTGATTACAAGTTTAAACCTTCGAATAAGATAGCTTTATATATATGAATCGAATGATGTTATGAACATCATCACTACCTTAAGTTCCTTGGATAAACCTACTGGAAAAGAGAAAAATGGATCTAGCTTCAACGGATCCTTGGATGGCTCGAAGTTCTTGAAGCAGAATCATGACACGAAAATAAGTTCAAGTAAGATCATCACTTGAAATAAGATTGTTATAGTTATAGAAATTGAACCAAAGTTTGAATATGATTATTACCTTGTATTAGAATGATAACCTACTGTAAGAAACAAAGATTTCTTGAGGTTGGATGATCACCTTACAAGATTGGAAGTGAGCTAGCAAACTTGAAAGTATTCTTGATTTTATGTAACTAGAACTTGTAGAATATATGAAGAACACTTAGAACTTGAAGATAGAACTTGAGAGAGATCAATTAGATGAAGAAAATTGAAGAATGAAAGTGTTTGTAGGTGTTTTTGGTCGTTAGTGTATGGATTAGATATAAAGGATATGTAATTTTGTTTTCATGTAAATAAGTCATGAATGATTACTCATATTTTTGTAATTTTATGAGATATTTCATGCTAGTTGCCAAATGATGGTTCCCACATGTTTTAGGTGACTCACATGGGCTGCTAAGAGCTGATCATTGGAGTGTATATACCAATAGTACATACATCTAAAAGCTGTGTATTGTACGAGTACGAATACGGGTGCATACGAGTAGAATTGTTGATGAAACTGAACGAGGATGTAATTGTAAGCATTTTTGTTAAGTAGAAGTATTTTGATAAGTGTATTGAAGTCTTTCAAAAGTGTATAAATACATATTAAAACACTACATGTATATACATGTTAACTGAGTCGTTAAGTCATCGTTAGTCGTTACATGTAAGTGTTGTTTTGAAACCTTTAGGTTAACGATCTTGTTAAATGTTGTTAACCCAATGTTTATAATATCAAATGAGATTTTAAATTATTATATTATCATGATATTATCATGTATGAATATCTCTTAATATGATATATATACATTAAATGTCTTTACAACGATAATCGTTACATATATGTCTCGTTTAAAAATCATTAAGTTAGTAGTCTTGTTTTTACATATGTAGTTCATTGTTAATATACTTAATGATATGTTTACTTATCATAGTATCATGTTAACTATATATATATCCATATATATGTCATCATATAGTTTTTACAAGTTTTAACGTTCGTGAATCACCGGTCAACTTGGGTGGTCAATTGTCTATATGAAACATATTTCAATTAATCAAGTCTTAACAAGTTTGATTACTTAACATGTTGGAAACATTTAATTATGTAAATATCAATCTCAATTAATATATATAAACATGGAAAAGTTCGGGTCACTACAGTACTCGTAGCATGTCTTCAAGTGTTTGTATCGTCCTTTCGCTCTGCCCATCAGTTTGTGGATGATAGGCAGTACTCATGTCTAGACGAGTTTCTAATGCTTGCTGTAATGTCTGCCAGAATCTTGAAATAAATCTGCCATCCCTATCAGAGATAATAGAGATTGGTATTCCATGTCTGGAGGCGACTTCCTTCAAATACAGTCGTGCTAACTTCTCCATCTTGTCATCTTCTCTTATTGGCAGGAAGTGTGCTGATTTGGTGAGACGATCAACTATTACCCAAATAGTATCAAAACCATTTGCAGTCCTTGGCAATTTAGTGATGAAATCCATGGTAATATTTTCCCATTTCCATTCCGGGATTTCGGGTTGTTGAAGTAGACCTGATGGTTTCTGATGCTCAGCTTTGACCTTAGAACACGTCAAACATTCTCCTACATATTTAGCAACATCGGCTTTCATACCCAGCCACCAAAATGTTTCTTGAGATCCTTGTACATCTTCCCCGTTCCAGGATGTATTGAGTATCTGGTTTTATGAGCTTCTCTAAGTACCATTTCTCTCATATCTCCAAATTTTGGTACCCAAATCCTTTCAGCCCTATACCGGGTTCCGTCTTCCCGAATATTAAGATGCTTCTCCGATCCTTTGGGTATTTCATCCTTTAAATTTCCCTCTTTTAAAACTCCTTGTTGCGCCTCCTTTATTTGAGTAGTAAGGTTATTATGAATCATTATATTCATAGATTTTACTCGAATGGGTTCTCTGTCCTTCCTGCTCAAGGCATCGGCTACCACATTTGCCTTCTCCGGGTGGTAACGAATCTCAAAGTCGTAATCATTCAATAATTCAATCCACCTACGCTGCCTCATATTCAGTTGTTTCTGATTAAATATGTGTTGAAGACTTTTGTGGTCGGTATATATAATACTTTTGACCCCATATAAGCAGTGCCTCCAAGTCTTTAATGCAAAAACAACCGCGCCTAATTCCAAATCATGCGTCGTATAATTTTGTTCGTGAATCTTCAATTGTCTAGATGCATAAGCAATCACCTTCGTTCGTTGCATTAATACACAACCGAGACCTTGCTTTGATGCGTCACAATAAATCACAAAATCATCATTCCCTTCAGGCAATGACAATATAGGTGCCGTAGTTAGCTTTTTCTTCAATAACTGAAACGCTTTCTCTTGTTCATCATTCCATTCAAATTTCTTCCCTTTATGCGTTAATGCAGTCAAGGGTTTTGCTATTCTGGAAAAGTCTTGGATGAACCTTCTGTAGTAACCAGCTAGTCCTAAAAATTGGCGTATGTGTTTCGGAGTTTTTGGGGTTTCCCACTTTTCAACAGTTTCTATCTTTGCCAGATCCACCTTAATACCTTCTTTGTTCACTATGTGACCGAGGAATTGAACTTCTTCCAACCAAAATGCACACTTTGAAAACTTAGCATATAATTCTTCCTTCCTCAATACTTCTAACACCTTTCTCAAATGTTCACCGTGTTCTTGGTCATTCTTTGAGTAAATAAGTATGTCATCAATGAAAACAATGACAAACTTGTCAAGGTATGGTCCACACACTCAGTTCATAAGGTCCATGAACACAGCTGGTGCATTAGTTAAACCAAAGGCATGACCATAAACTCGTAATGACCGTAACGTGTTCTGAAAGCAGTCTTTGGAATATCATCTTCTTTCACCCGCATTTGATGATACCCGGAACGTAAGTCAATCTTTGAATAAACAGACGAGCCTTGTAGTTGATCAAATAAGTCGTCGATTCTCGGTAGTGGGTAGCGGTTCTTGATGGTAAGTTTTTTCAACTCTCGGTAGTCGATACACAACCTGAATGTACCATCTTTCTTCTTGACAAACAAAACAGGAGCTCCCCACAGTGATGTGCTTGGTCGAATGAAACCATGCTCTAAAAGTTCTTGTAATTGGCTTTGCAGTTCTTTCATCTCGCTGGGTGCGAGTATGTAAGGAGCACGAGCTATTGGTGCAGCTCCTGGTACAAGATCTATTTGAAATTCAACGGATCGATGTGGGGGTAATCCCGGTAATTCTTTCGGAAATACATCGGGAAATTCTTTTGCAATGGGAACATCATTGATGCTCTTTTCTTCAGTTTGTACTTTCTCGACGTGTGCTAGAACAGCATAGCAACCTTTTCTTATTAGTTTTTGTGCCTTCAAATTACTAATAAGATGTAGCTTCGTGTTGCCCTTTTCTCCGTACACCATTAAGGGTTTTCCTTTTTCTCGTATAATGCGAATTGTAACAAACGATCTCTGCTTTCACTTCTTTCAACCAGTCCATACCGATTATCACATCAAAACTCCCTAACTCTACTGGTATCAAATCAATCTTAACTGTTTCGCTAACCAGTTTAATTTCTCGATTCCGACATATATTATCTGCTGAAATTAATTTACCATTTGCTAATTCGAGTAAAAATTTACTATCCAAAGGCGTCAATGGACAACTTAATTTAGCACAAAAGTCTCTATTCATATAGCTTCTATCCGCACCCGAATCAAATAAAACGTAAGCAGATTTATTGTCAATAAGAAACGTACCCGTAACAAGCTCCGGGTCTTCCTGTGCCTCTGCCGCATTAATATTGAAAACTCTTCCGCGGCCTTGTCCATTCGTGTTCTCCTGGTTCGGGCAATTTCTAATAATGTGGCCCGGTTTTCCACATTTATAACAAACTACATTGGCATAACTTGCTCCGATACTACTTGCTCCGCCATTACTCGTTTCGACACCATTTGTTCCTTTCGTTCTATTAACCCCTGGTCCGTAGACCTCACACTTCACCGCGCTATGACCATTTCTTTTACACTTGTCGCAAAATTTGGTGCAGAACCCCGAGTGATACTTTTCACACCTTTGGCATAGCTGCTTCTGATTGTTGTTGTTGTTGCGGTTATTATTGTTGTTGGGATGATTGTTGTAGTAGTTGTTGTTGTTGTTGTTGTTGTTGTTGGGCCATTTGTTATAGTTGCGATTGATGTTGCGATTGTTGGGATAATTGTTGCGATTATTGTTGTAATTGCTGTTGTTGTTGTATTGGTGATTCTTATCACCGTTTTCCTCCCACTTTCTTTTGACTTGCTTCACATTGGCCTCTTCAGCAGTCTGTTCTTTAATTCTTTCTTCAATCTGGTTCACTAGTTTGTGAGCCATTCTACATGCCTGTTGTATGGAGGCGGGCTCGTGTGAACTTATATCTTCTTGGATTCTTTCCGGTAATCCTTTCACAAACGCGTCGATCTTCTCTTCCTCATCTTCGAATGCTCCCGGACACAATAGGCACAATTCTATGAATCGTCTTTCGTACGTGGTAATATCAAATCCTTGGGTTCGTAACCCTCTAAGTTCTGTCTTGAGCTTATTGACCTCGGTTCTAGGACGGTACTTCTCGTTCATCAAGTGCTTGAATGCTGACCACGGTAGTGCGTACGCATCGTCTTGTCCCACTTGCTCTAGATAGGTATTCCACCATGTAAATGCAGAACCTGTGAAGGTATGCGTAGCGTACTTCACTTTGTCCTCTTCAGTACACTTACTTATGGCAAACACCGATTCGACCTTCTCGGTCCACCGTTTCAATCCGATCGGTCCTTCAGTTTCATCAAATTCCAAAGGTTTGCAGGCAGTGAATTCTTTGTAGGTGCATCCTACACGATTTCCTGTACTGCTAGATCCAAGGTTATTGTTGGTATGTAGCGCAGCCTGTACTGCGGCTATGTTTGAAGCTAGAAAAGTACGGAATTCCTCTTCATTCATATTCACGGTGTGTCGAGTAATCGGTGCCATTTCCTTCAAAATAGTCAAATGGAACAAGTTAATCATACATAATATTAAGAGTAGTTAATAGTATTTTGTAGCATAATATGAACTCATTTATAAAAGCTTTTTCTTCATATTAGCGTTTTATAAGTTTAAATTCGGGTAGTACCTACCCGTTAAGTTCATACTTAGTAGCTAATATACAATTCAACTACTACAATTCTATATGAAAAACTGATTATAATAATATTTCGCGTTCAAACTTTTACACAATATTTTACAAACTTACAATACCGCTTATTTTACATATAGCATGAAATATAGCACACAATAAATTTGATACAAGATGGTTGTGAAGATAATTCTAACTAGTACACAAGTCGTTCAGCAAAGGCAATAAAGACACGTAATTCATACGTCCAGAAACAAGTCATGCATTCTGGTTTTACTAGGATTACTTCCCATCCTTGGTCTTGTGAAACATAACCGTTATGGCCGTTGATAAGACAGCGTGTTGTAACGTCGTCAAAGGGACGAGGGTTACGTAATGTCCAACAGTCCCGTAACAATCTAAAAACCTCATTTCTTACCCCAATTACCGACTCCGTCACTTGTGGGAACGTTTTGTTTAATAGTTGTAGCCCGATGTTCTTGTTCTCACTTTGGTGAGAAGCGAACATTACTAATCCGTAAGCATAACATGCTTCTTTATGTTGCATGTTAGCCGCTTTTTCTAAATCACGAAGTCCAATATTCGGATATATTGGGTCAAAATAATTTCTTAACCCATTGCGTAAAATAGCATTTGGGTTCCCCGCAATATATGCGTCAAAGTAAACACATCGTAACTTATGGATTTCCCAATGTGATATCCCCCATCTTTCGAACGAAAGCCTTTTATAAACCAAGGCATTCTTGGAACGTTCTTCGAATGTCTTACAAACTGATCTCGCCTTAAATAGTTGTGCCGAAGAATTCTGACCGACTCTAGACAAGATTTCATCAATCATGTCTCCGGGTAGGTCTCTTAAAATATTGGGTTGTCTATCCATTTTGTGTTTTTATACTGTAAAATAGACAAGAGTTAGATTCATAAAAAAAATACTTATTAATACAAGCAATTTTTACATATATCTTAAAGCATAAGCACACTATATTACATATATTACACCACACGAATACAACTATCTTATTCCGACTCGCTTGTTTCTTCTTCTTCGGTTTTGGTTCATTTTGCCAAGTTTTTAGGGATATATGATGTTCCCCTAATACGAGCCGTCGTTTTCCACATTGGTTTAGAAAAACCTGGTGGTTTAGAGGTTCCCGGGTCATTGTTACAACTTAAGGACTTCGGGGGTTGACGATACATATAAAGTTCATCGGGGTTGGAATTAGATTTCTCTATTTTTATGCCCTTTCCCTTATTATTTTCTTTTGCCTTTTTAAATTCAGTTGGGGTAATTTCTATAACATCATCGGAATTCTCGTCGGAATCCGATTCATCGGAGAATTGGTAATCCTCCCAATATTTTGCTTCCTTGGCGGAAACACCATTGACCATAATTAACCTTGGTCGGTTGGTTGAGGATTTTCTTTTACTTAACCGTTTTATTATTTCCCCCACCGGTTCTATTTCTTCATCCGATTCCGATTCTTCTTCCGATTCCGATTCTTCTTCCGGTTCCGACTCTTCTTCCGGTTCCTCTTCGGGAACTTGTGAATCAGTCCACGAATCATTCCAATTTACATTTGACTCTTCATTATTATTAGGTGAGTCAATGGGACTTGTTCTAGAGGTAGACATCTATCACATAATATCAAACGCGTTAAGAGATTAATATATCACATAATATTCACATGTTAAAAATATATAGTTTCCAACAAAATTTGTTAAGCAATCATTTTTCAAGTAAACACGATCGAAGTCCAGACTCACTAATGCATCCTAACAAACTCGATAAGACACACTAATGCAAAATTCTGGTTCTCTAAGACCAACGCTCGGATACCAACTGATATGTCCCGTTCTTATTGATTAAAAACGTTCCATATTAATTGATTTCGTTGCGAGGTTTTGACCTCTATATGAGACGTTTTTCAAAGACTGCATTCATTTTAAAACAAACCATAACCTTTATTTCATCAATAAAGGTTTAAAAAGCTTTACGTAGATTATCAAATAATGATAATCTAAAATATCCTGTTTACACACGACCATTACATAATGGTTTACAATACAAATATGTTACAACAAAATAAGTTTCTTGAATGCAGTTTTTACACAATATCATACAAGCATGGACTCCAAATCTCGTCCTTATTTAAGTATGCGACATCGGAAGCTCTTAATAATCACTGAGAATAAACATGCTTAAAACGTCAACAAAAATGTTGGTGAGTTATAGGTTTAACCTATATATATCAAATCATAATAATAGACCACAAGATTTCATATTTCAATACACATCCCATACATAGAGATAAAAATCATTCATATGGTGAACACCTGGTAACCGACATTAACAAGATACATATATAAGAATATCCCCATCATTCCGGGACACCCTTCGGATATGATATAAATTTCGAAGTACTAAAGCATCCGGTACTTTGGATGGGGTTTGTTAGGCCCAATAGATCTATCTTTAGGATTCGCGTCAATTAGGGTGTCTGTTCCCTAATTCTTAGATTACCAGACTTAATAAAAAGGGGCATATTCGATTTCGATAATTCAACCATAGAATGTAGTTTCACGTACTTGTGTCTATTTTGTAAATCATTTATAAAACCTGCATGTATTCTCATCCCAAAAATATTAGATTTTAAAAGTGGGACTATAACTCACTTTCACAGATTTTTACTTCATCGGGAAGTAAGACTTGGCCACTGGTTGATTCACGAACCTATAAAAATATATACATATATATCAAAGTATGTTCAAAATATATTTACAACACTTTTAATATATTTTGATGTTTTAAGTTTATTAATTCAGCTGTCCTCGTTAGTAACCTACAACTAGTTGTCCACAGTTAGATGTACAGAAATAAATCGATAAATATTATCTTGAATCAATCCACGACCCAGTGTATACGTATCTCAGTATTGATCACAACTCAAACTATATATATTTTGGAATCAACCTCAACCCTGTATAGCTAACTCCAACATTCACATATAGAGTGTCTATGGTTGTTCAGAAATATATATAGATGTGTCGACATGATAGGTTGAAACATTGTATACGTGTCTATGGAATCTCAAGATTACATAATATACAATACAAGTTGATTAAGTTATGGTTGGAATAGATTTGTTACCAATTTTCACGTAGTTAAAATGAGAAAAATTATCCAATCTTGTTTTACCCATAACTTCTTCATTTTAAATCCGTTTTGAGAATCAAATTGCTATGGTTTCATATTGAACTCTATTTTATGAATCTAAACAGAAAAAGTATAGGTTTATAGTCGGAAAAATAAGTTACAAGTCGTTTTTGTAAAGGTAGTCATTTCAGTCGAAAGAACGACGTCTAGATGACCATTTTAGAAAACATACTTCCACTTTCACTTTAACCATAATTTTTGGATATAGTTTCATGTTCATAATAAAAATCATTTTCTCAGAATAACAACTTTTAAATCAAAGTTTATCATAGTTTTTAATTAACTAACCCAAAACAGCCCGCGGTGTTACTACGACGGCGTAAATCCGGTTTTACGGTGTTTTTCGTGTTTCCAGGTTTTAAATCATTAAGTTAGCATATCATATAGATATAGAACATGTGTTTAGTTGATTTTAAAAGTCAAGTTAGAAGGATTAACTTTTGTTTGCGAACAAGTTTAGAATTAACTAAACTATGTTCTAGTAATTACAAGTTTAAACCTTCGAATAAGATAGCTTTATATATATGAATCGAATGATGTTATGAACATCATTACCACCTTAATTTCCTTGGATAAACCTACTGGAAAAGAGAAAAATAGATCTAGCTTCAACGGATCCTTGGATGGCTCGAAGTTCTTGAAGCAGAATCATGACACGAAAACAAGTTCAAGTAAGATCATCACTTGAAATAAGATTGTTATAGTTATAGAAATTGAACCAAAGTTTGAATATGATTATTACCTTGTATTAGAATGATAACCTACTGTAAGAAACAAAGATTTCTTGAGGTTGGATGATCACCTTACAAGATTGGAAGTGAGCTAGCAAACTTGAAAGTATTCTTGATTTTATGTAACTAGAACTTGTAGAATATATGAAGAACACTTAGAACTTGAAGATAGAACTTGAGAGAGATCAATTAGATGAAGAAAATTGAAGAATGAAAGTGTTTGTAGGTGTTTTTGGTCGTTGGTGTATGGATTAGATATAAAGGATATGTAATTTTGTTTTCATGTAAATAAGTCATGAATGATTACTCATATTTTTGTAATTTTATGAGATATTTCATGATAGTTGCCAAATGATGGTTCCCACATGTGTTAGGTGACTCACATGGGCTGCTAAGAGCTGATTATTGGAGTGTATATACCAATAGTACATACATCTAAAAGCTGTGTATTGTACGAGTACGAATACGGGTGCATACGAGTAGAATTGTTGATGAAACTGAACGAGGATGTAATTGTAAGCATTTTTGTTAAGTAGAAGTATTTTGATAAGTGTATTGAAGTCTTTAAAAAGTGTATAAATACATATTAAAACACTACATGTATATACATTTTAACTGAGTCGTTGATGTCGTAGGGGGTGTATACAAAATAGTATTATTTTTAGTGCGAAATACTACTAAATACGATACAATTTTACACAAGATATTTATTTATTTAGAGAATGGATATACTTAAACCTTGCTACAACACTTATAGGCAGTGTACCTAATCGTACAGTCGTGTAGTTTTTAGTAAGTCCGGTTCGTTCCACAGGGAATCTTTTTTAAACAAAGCTCAACGCTATATTAGTTTACTTTTATAAAAATACAAATATATATATAAGTAATATTATTATTATAAAGGGGGGTTTTTACCGTTTAATGACCGGTTTGTCAATTTTAAAACTTTAGTCGCAGTTAAAACCAAATGTAAAATATTAAAAATAAATACAAGACTTAAATTAAGCATAAAGTAAATAACGATAATGAAATTGCGAATAATAAAAGTGCGATAAAATAAACTTGCGATAATTAAAAAGTACGATAATTAAAAGTGCAATTAAATACAATAATAATAAAAATGCGATATTTAGAAGTGCAATTAAATATAAAATAAAGGAAATTAAATATGAAATAAAAGAATTATGCTTATTTAAACTTCCGTAATCATGATGTTTGACGTGTTGATTTTAGTTTTATGCCCATGGGTTAATTGTCCTTTGTCCTGGATTATTTAATATGTCCGTCTGGTTTTTGTCCATAACAGTCCATCAGTCATAAATATAAAGTGCGAGTGTCCTCGTCAAATTATCCTTATACCCGAAGTTAAATATTCCAACTAATTGGGGATTCGAATTGTAACAAGGTTTTAATACTTTGTTTAATGAATACACCAGGTTATCAACTGCGTGTAAACCAAGGTTTTACTACTTTGTTAGCAATTACACCAATTACCCTTGAATGTAATTTCACCCCTGTTTTAATTATTCTAGTGGCTATTAATCCATTCCCGTGTCCGGTTAAATGAACGATTATTCGTACATATAAATACCCCGCCCATCGTGTCCGATCGAGTGTATATGGTAATTTATAAGGACGCCCAATTGTAAATCTTTATATTAACATTAACAAACTATCATTTAGTTAAATAAATATAAAGTCCATTAATAGCTCATAGTCTAATTTCCACAAGTGTCGTTCTTTTGTTCAAACCCCAATTATGGTACAAAGCCCAATTACCCAATTTTAGTAATTAGCCCAACATCATGATTACTTCGGATTAAATAAGCATAATAATAACTTAGCTACGAGACATTAATATAAAAAGGTTGAACATAACTTACAATGATTAAAAATAGCGTAGCGTTACACGGACAGAATTTCGACTTACACCCTTACAATATTCGCTAACATACCCTTATTATTAGAATTATAATTAAAATTAAAATTAAAATATAAATTATATATATATATATTTTACGTATATATGAGAGAAGAGAGAAAGATGGATATTTTGGTTCACCAAACTGCGAATTTATAGGAGATGTGGCCTGACTTTTCATGCCATGCGATCGCATGGACTTTCTTCTTCCTGGCCATGCGATCGCATGGCCAGCTGGGAGAGCTCACATGTTGCTTGTTTCCTTGTGCCGACGTTTTATAAATAATATAATATATTAAATAATTATAAGAATTATTTAAATATTATATTATATTTATGTGCATAGTTGACTTGTAATTTTTAGTCCGTTGCGTCGAGCATTGAGAGTTGACTCCGGTCCCGGTTCCGGATTTTCGAACGTCCTTGCGTACAATTTTATATTTTGTACTTTGCGTTTTGAATCTTGTACTCTTGTAATTTCGAGACGTTTCTTATCAATAATTGGAACCTCTTTGATTGTCTTTTGTACTTTTGAGCTTTTTGGTCGTTTGCGTCTTCAATTCGTCGAATCTGTCTTTTGTCTTCACCTTTTATTATTTAAACGAATATCACTTGTAAATAGAATAATTCCAACTAAAAGCTTGTCTTTCTTGAGGAATAATGCTATGAAATATATGTTCGTTTTTAGCATTATCAAATATTCCCACACTTGAGCGTTGCTTGTCCTCAAGCAATATCGTCTTGAAATACTAAAATCACTTCTTTATTCTTCACACTTTGTACATCAGTGATTTCTATACGGCGGTATAAACAATGATAGTAACGATAGAACCATGGTTAAAGGTGGGTGTGTCATCCATAGTTGCCTCGGGTTTAGGTCAACGACACTTGCAATCAAATAGCAGATTTACTTTCGGTTTCCAAAGCAAAGTGCACATTTGAAAGGCGGTTTACAGTCCCACATGACTATGAAAATGTAGATCCTTTTATGAAAATATTTGATCTTTTGACAATTCAATCTAGCTTTTACCCTAGATAAGTTTTTCGGAATAACCCTTCACCGGTGTTTGCAAAATATTTTTGTGGTTTTGGTGGGTTTCAGATTTGAAAATTTTTAGCTCAAAACTTGCGGTTTTGTGTTACCCACTTGCTAACCTTGTATTTGGAAAGCAACACGTCCAGTTTACTTGTCCCGTATATTACCTTTCGATAAACTACCGTCCGGTTGTAAAGGAAAGCGTTGAACAAGCAACTGTTAAGGCAATGTTCCCTGACATGCTTTTAATTATGGTCTATAACGTGTCAGATGCAATTACTATCCTTGGTAGGAGCAATAGTAAAGCTCACCCTTATGATTTTTTGGTCTGGCACAAGGTCCTGTCTTTGACCACTATGCAACCACCGTTCTTACGGTTGACACCCAATTTGGTTCAGGTGACCTAATGAATTCCAGGTGAATTCCTAGGATTTTACGTTCAATGGTAATGAACGCATCGAAAATGGGTTTTCAGAAAACAAATCGGTTTTAATTTGATCAAAATATTTTCTCGTTCAAGCTCGAGTTTAGATATCATCGAATTTCATGAGTTTGTAATTCTCAATCTTTAAGGTCAATCTCTAAGATTGAGTAATATCAGTCTTAAAAGCTGATTTTTAATTTTTAAGGAGATTATCCTTTCTGGGGATCTGATTCATTAGTCTTGTCCAGCTAATTTGCATGGTGCCCCCCCATTGTACGAGATAAATCCTTCTCATGGTTAGGATAAATCTGACCACTTGGCGACCCTGTTTAATGCTGAGGTTCGTGGATTTCCTGCTGATTTTAGTGATGACTTTTCTAGATTTTTCGTCAACCTACAGCTGGTCTGGACGACAACTTCTTGACCTAAATCAAGAAGCGCGTGTCTTTTTCGGAAGACTTTACTTCCTTTTAATGATGGAATTGATTCATCGTGTAGATCCATCTCTTCTTTTCTTTCATCGGGTAAAATGGTTTAGTTTAGTCCAAAGCAAAAGTATTTTCAGTTATTTGTTACAGATATATGTGACATATGTTTAAGATAACTTGGTAAATTTTCCCACACTTGGCTTTTATTTTCCTTTTTTATCGTCCTCTATTCCATTTTAAATGAATTTCAACATTTTAGTTTGTTTCTCAATTTATGTCCTTTCCGAGGTAACAATAATTTCGGTGTTAACACCTAGTTTTATCGTTCATAAATATGTATAAACATGATTTTGAGTTCATTTAATTGAAAATTTTGAAAAATTTTACTAGAATTGGGTAGTCAGTATATAAGACTAGGGCTGTTCTTTATTATCAGAGAGCACTAGATTCTAATACAACTACTACGTTACTAGTATTTTTAATGGTAACCAAGTGTATAAAGTAAAAAATTTTAAAATCCGAAAGAATTTAACCCCTTCCCACACTTAAGATCTTGCAATGCCCTCATTTGCAAGAAATCAGTAACAATTTAAATTATTGAGGGTGATTTGTGTGAAAATGATTAAATTTTACCAAAGTTTCCAAATATATTGGCGTTTGTTTGCTGAATGATAAATGGTGCACATCATTTGTTCATTCCGTCTGTTGTGACATCACATTTATTTGTCATCTTGTCGTCAAAATTAGTAGCTTTTGCTGAACTTAATGCCAGTCTTTGAAAATGCGCTGTTTTACCCTGTTTTGAACAATCGACAATATACATACATACAAGTATAATCATGCATGGCAATTTGAAATGGGACTTAATATCCCACTTTCAAATTCTAAATATGAAATATTAGTACACAATAATAATAAAATAATAAAAATTACACAAATTTATCCAATAACATAAGTTTAAACATGAAAAAGTCAAAAGATAAAAACATAAAAATCATAAAAATAACCAATTGGAACTAAATCAGTCTGGATAGGGGTTCCAGTTCATCTCATCGGGTGGGTTCCATTGTTGGTTATAGGTGTTCTGATAGGCTTGTTCATAGTCATACCGGTTAAAGGGTGGTCGGATATCGGGGCTATGTGGCGGAAAATGAGCAGGTCGAGTAGGTACATAGTTATTTGGTACCTGATATGATAGCTGGCTCATGATTTGGTGCTGATGAACTAACCAGCTATCGTGTTGGCGTCGCCTATAATCCTCGTATACTCGCTCGGAGTTCCACTGCTCATACATACTATGTCTTGCCGCGTTCGTCATTGTTTCCTCATCTATACGAACGTGGACGTCAAGAATAGCATCTCGAAAGACATCCCTAATGTCTTCCGCCTCCTCCATTTCCTCGTCTGAGCCTCTCTCTACCTGAGGATGAGATCCCTCATAGGGTACTGCCTGGTTACGTCTACTTTTCAATACCTTAGCACCCACATAAACTTTCAATCCTAAGGGCTCAACCTGTTCTCAACAAATCTGTAATGGACCCCCTTGGTTCCTATCAACACCTAAATACTCTCCAATGAGAGTAACAAAAATACATCCTCCTATTATACTCCCGTCCTGCATTCCCTCTACCATTTTAGATAAATAAAAAGCAACACAGTAAGGGATATTGACAAAGCTTCTAGGATCCCGAATACACTTTAGGTAGAATAAATCATATAAGGTAATTTTTTCTTTATTATGACCTCTTTGTGTAATCGAGTTGGCCAAAAATCTATGAATAATACGAAGCTCGGCTCTGTCAATATGTGTATAGGAGTGTCCTCCTGCTCGTGTAAAAACATCAAAATGTGACATACGCCTCCAAATGGCGTCAGCGTCAAAGTTACTATCTACCCGTTCACCATAATGAATCAAGTTTGTACAATCGGGTAATAGCAACTCACCAGGAGTATATATCTATAAGGCCCTGGCCATGTCCAGCATGGACATTCTGTACATCCTACCGCCAAGGATAAACCTAAGAAATCTTCTATCATCTATTCTAACTATATTTGTATCAAGTGATACAGTACTCATCAACTCAACACACCATTCCTTATATACAGGTCTACGAATGGTGAAAAGACGTTCCCAATCTGTAAAAGAAGAACTGCCATACCTTTGAACTAAAAGCTGTCTAACACGGTCAGCTAGATGGACTGTTTCCAAAGGGGCCCAATCAATTACCCTTGGCACCTCTACATTTTTTGTTACCAATTTGAATTTGTTCCTTTGATATGTCTCGTAATCTCTCCATCTTCTATCAAATCTCAGATTAGGATGTAGAGTGTGCTCAGGAATCGTTGGGAATTCTACTGGCGGCCTCATTGGGAATACTATGAATTCATCAACAAACTGTACCGGATCATAATAAGGTATGTGCTGATCAGGCTGTTGTTGTTCCTGTTGTGGTTCTTGTTCGTGTTGCATTTCTGGCTGTGGTTCTTGTGCTGGTCGTCTAGATGATGATGCTCCTGGACCTCCAGTATCGGCTCTCTGTAAAACACATTAAACACAAAAATTGCGCATCCAAATATGCATTAGTGTTAGCAAAATAACAACTTAAAATAATCACTATAACATGTTAAATCAAAATTAAACTTATACACATTTTCACAATTTTTCACAATTCTACACTTTTCAAATAAGCACATATGAAAATGTATACAAAATTCATAAGCATTTAACTCAAATAACATGTCAAAATATTCATTATTAATAATTAAACAAGTCTCAAATGGCAAATATATCAAATTAATCAAGTTCATGAATTTTGGACTTAAAAAGTCCACTTTAATCTCCAAAAATCATGTTTAGGATCATTGTTTGGATCATTTAACTATCTAAACATGTTACACTACTCAATTTAGCAATAATTCATGACAAAAATCGGCCATAACCTGTTTATATCAAAAAGCCCCAAATTGCTCAAAAACACAAACCCTAGATTTCTAAAAATTTTGAAGTTTTTGGCTTCAAATCATGTTAAATAGCATCAATCTAGGTTATACATGCATAAAATACTAACAATTTATCACTAATTACACTAGAAATTAACAAAATTGCATTAGGTAAAAAATTGGTAATTATCACAAAAACTAGGAATTTATAGAGTTTAGGGGTGTAATTTTTACCAATTTGCTGAGGAATGAGAATCTAGGCATGATTAGAGCAAGAAAAATGACGAATTACGGTGGAAAAATGGCGAAAATTGGTGAATTTTTGGGTGAGTTTCGTGAATGTGTGTGTGTTGTGGTGAGGAAGGCAGAACAGGCTGCTGTATGTATCAGGTCTGGACTTCAGCTCCATGCGATCGCATGGAGTTGAAGTGTAAAACCCATGCGATCGCATGGGGGTCCGGGTACAGTGTTTTCAGGTTTTTTTTTTTTTTTTTTTTTTAACTTATACTTTATAAAACTTATAATTATTTAAATTTTAAAAATTTGGTTTCCTTTAGGAGCGAGGGCGTTTCGGATCGTTGTCCTAGTCTGTCCCTCGACAAAATTTTAAAATTTGTCAAATCAAAGCGCTGTTTTTAAAAGTAAAGATTTTTGGTTTTTTTTTTAATGTTTTTGGCATACTTTAATTCAATAAGATTAAAAATAATGATAATAAAAGTTCTCGTCCCTCCCTCGGGTAAAGCAATTTCGGTTTAAAGACCTAGTCTTCAACTTACGACGAATTTTAAAAAATCATATTTTTAACTTAATGAGATAAAGTAAATTTTTGTTTTTAAATTCACACAACTTAAATATAAAATTCAAAATTAATATTAAAAATTCACACCAAACTTAAAATTTGAAATGCATAAAATTAAAAATTCATATTTTAAAAATTAAAAATTCACACCAAACTTAATTTAAAAATTCAAATATTTACAATTTTAAAAATATTGTTTTTACAAAGTTTACAATATTAATTTAAGATTTAAATATTAATTTTAAAAACATGGTAAAAATAAAATTAAAAATCTTTTTGGCTTTTTATCCCACTTTAATCAATCAAATATTATCAAAAATATGCGTCCCTCTTTTCGGTAAAGTAATTTCGGTTCCAAGACCTAATTTAACTCATGACGAATTTTTGAAATATTTTGGGTTGATTGATTAAAGATATTTATACCTTAAGAATAAACGTTAAATTTCGCAGTGATGTAATAAATTTTTGAATGATATCAATAATTTCGGTCGCCAAACCTAATTTTATTCAATACCAATTTAATACTTTTTAGCGAACAAATTAGCGTTTATTATTAAAAGGTTAAAAATAAAAATAAAAATAAAAACTGTACATACATACCTGTGAAATAGATTTCTTAGTTATATGATCTATCCCATTCATAAGATAGTCGGTTTAATTGGTTTTCCATGGCTACATAGGCATAACCTCGAGCATTCAGTGTCTTTTCTTCTAAACATATGAACGGTCCGTCTCTGCATAAAGTAACAAATTCGGTATTTGAATAGGTTTGATTATTTGAACATTTACCTCCATGTGACCATTTTCCGCATTTGTGACATCTTTCTAGGTGTCGTGCTCTTTTTTTCGCTGCGGATTTTGATTTTCCTTTACCAAATTGTAACTTATTATCTTCGCATCTGGATTCTTTTCTAACTCCGTCCATTCTTTCTATGATTACTGATACTAATTCACTCGGGAGTATGTCATTATTACGTTTAGTGATCAAAGCGTGTAGCATTAGACCATGGTTTAGTTCACAGGCAGTCTTTATTTTGTAAAAACCTAAAAAAAATAAAAATTCAGAATGGGGGGAGAAGACTAGTTCTTTAGGGTCTGCTAGGGAAAGACCATTCGGGTTCCATTTTTGAGAACTACACGAAAACAGACAATCTAACTCTAACAGAAATACATATTATCCTTTAAAGACTTGATTCTCCCCACACTTAGTTAGCTGTGGTGTCGAAATTGTGATTAACTTCGTTGTCGACTTCCATCGGACCATGTATGTAATGTTTAACTCTGTGACCATTAACTTTAAATTCAATCCCATTTGAATTTATCAATTCTATCGTTCCGTATGGGAAAACTCTTTTGACTATGAATGGTCCAGACCATCTTGATTTCAATTTTCCAGGAAATAGCTTGAATCGTGAATTGAAAAGAAGAACTATGTCTCCTTCTTTAAATTCTTTTGAACTTCTGATTCTTTTATCATGCCATTTCTTCGTTCTTTCTTTATAGATTAACGAATTTTCGTATGCTTCATGTCTTAATTCTTCTAATTCGTTTAGTTGACTTAATCGTAGACGTCCGGCTTCATGTAAACCAAGATTACATGTTTTCAAAGCCCAAAATGCTTTGTGTTCAATTTCTACTGGAAGATGACATGCTTTTCCATAAACAAGTCTAAAAGGTGTGGTTCCAATTGGAGTTTTGTAGGCTGTTCTAAAAGCCCAGAGTGCATCCTCCAATTTAATGGACCATTCCTTCGGATTTGATCCTACAGTTTTCTCTAGAATACGTTTTAAAGCTCGGTTGGTATTTTCAACTTGTCCACTTGTTTGTGGATGATATGCGGTGGAGATTTTATGAGTTACTCCATATCTTTTAAGAACTTTCTCAAGTTGATTATTACAGAAATGAGTACCCCGATCACTTATTAAAGCTTTCGGTGTTCCAAACCTTGCAAAAAGACGTTTTAAAAAGTTGACTACAACTCGTGCATCGTTAGTTGGGAGAGCTTGTGCTTCCGTCCATTTAGATACATAATCAATGGCTACGAGTATATATAGATTATTATGAGATTTTGGAAATGGACCCATAAAGTCAATACCCCAAATGTCAAATACTTCACATACTTGGATGACATTTTGTGGCATTTCATCACGTTGACTTATTTTTCCGGCCCTTTAACAAGCATCACAGGATTTGCAAAGAAGGTGTGCGTCTTTGTAAATTGTAGGCCAATAGAATCCAGCATCATAAACTTTTCTTGCTGTTAGTTGAGGCCCATAATGCCCTCCTGTTGGTCCTGTGTGACAATGGTTTAAAATTTTACTAGCTTCATCTCCAAATACACATCGGCGTATTATTCCATCGGGACAACTTTTAAACAGATGTGGATCTTCCCAAAAATAGTGTTTTATATCACTGAAGAATTTCTTTCGTCTTTGGTACGATAATCCTTTTTCAAGGAATCCACAAACTAAGTAGTTTGCATAATCTGCAAACCATGGGATTTTTTTATAATCTATCTTCAATAGACATTCATCAGGAAAGTTGTCTTGTATGGCCGATTCATTCAGAACTTCTAATTCGGGATTTTCAAGACGAGAAAGATGATCAGCGGCGAGATTTTCTGCTCCTCTTTTATCTCGGATTTCAATATCAAACTCTTGTAAGAGTAAGATCCAACGGATTAATCTTGGTTTAGCATCTTGTTTCAAAAATAGGTATCTAAGAGCAGAATGGTCGGTATAGACCACCGTTTTTGCTAGAACGAGATATGATCGAAATTTGTCAAAAGCAAAGACAATAGCAAGGAGTTCTTTTTCAGTAGTTGTATAGTTCGTTTGTGCTCCTTGTAACGTCTTACTAGCATAATATATAGGTTGAAATCGTTTTTCAATCCTTTGTCCTAAAACGGCTCCCATTGCAAAATCACTTGCATCGCACATTAGTTCAAATGGTAGATTCCAAATTGGTGTTATCATGATCGGTGCATTAGTGAGTTTCTCTTTAAGAATATTAAAAGATTTGATACACTCATCTGAAAAGATGAATGGAGCATCCTTTTCTAGGAGTTTATTCATAGGAGTGGCAATTTTAGAAAAATCTTTTATGAAACGTCGGTAAAAACCGGCATGCCCTAGAAAACTCCTAACTCCTCTAACATTAGTGAGATGTGGAAGTTTAGCAATTACATCTACTTTAGCTCTATCCACTTCAATTCCTTCTTTTGAAATTTTATGTCCAAGAACGATGCCTTCTTTAACCATGAAATGGCATTTCTCCCAATTAAGTACTAGATTTGATTGTTCGCATCTAAGAAGCATTCGTTCCAGATTAACTAGACATGATTCAAATGTATCACCGAAGACTGAAAAGTCATCCATGAAAACTTCCATGCATTCTTCTATCATGTCATGAAAAATTGCCATCATACACCTTTGAAAGGTTGCAGGGGCGTTACAAAGTCCAAATGGCATGCGTTTGTAAGCAAAAGTACCATAAGGGCACGTGAATGTGGTTTTCTCTTGGTCCTCGGGTGCTATTGGAATTTGAAAATATCCGGAAAATCCATCTAGAAAACAATAGTAACTATTTCCGGCTAATCTTTCCAACATTTGATCTATGAAAGGTAAGGGAAAGTGATCTTTTCTGGTGGCGTCATTTAATTTTCTATAATCAATACATACACGCCATCCTGTTACAGTCCTAGTAGGAATAAGCTCATTTTTTTCATTTGTAATGACAGTCATGCCACCCTTCTTAGGTACGCATTGAACTGGGCTTACCCATGGACTATCAGAAATTGGATATATCAAACCTGCATCTAGCAGTTTAATAATCTCTTTCTTAACTACATCTTGCATATTAGGATTTAGTCTTCGTTGGCGTTGCACATACGTTTTATGACCTTCTTCCATAAGGATTTTATGTGTGCAATACGAAGGACTTATTCCTTTAATATCATGAATCTTCCATGCAATGGCTGGTTTATGAGCTTTCAACACAGAAATGAGTTGTGATTTCTCATTTTCAGTAAGAGAAGATGATATTATTACAGGTAATTCAGATTCACCATGTAAATAAGCGTATTCCAAATGGTTTGGAAGTGGCTTTAACTCTAATTTCGGAGGTTCTTCTATCGATGATTTGTATCGATATCTGTCTTCTTCTTTTAGCATTTGAATTTCTTCTGTTGTTGGTTCATATCCATTAGCTATAAGTGTAGCTAACATTTCAGCTTCATCAATTGGTTCATTACCTTCTCCTAAAGAACATTCTCCTGTTCCTTGTAATTCTGGAAATTCTTCTAATAATTCTGCATCTGCATCTATAGTTTGAATATAATAACATGTATCATCTGCAGATTGTGGTTGTTGCATTGCTCTATCAACTGAAAAGGTAACACTCTCATCCTCTATACTTAGGGTCAGTTTCTTACCGAACACGTCTATCATTGCTTTAGCCGTGTTTAAGAATGGTCTTCCTAATATGAGAGGAACTTGAGAATCTTCTTCCATGTCCAGAACAACAAAATCTACTGGAAATACTAAAGTACCAACTTTAACTAGCATGTTCTCCATTATCCCTCTAGGATATTTTATTGATCTATCGGCTAGTTGTATGCTTATTCTGGTTGGTTTCAATTCTCCAAGGTCTAGTTTAGTGTATAGTGAATACGGCATTAGATTTATACTAGCACCTAAGTCTGCCAATGCTTCTATTGAACTAAGACTACCCAGAAAACATGGAATTGTGAAACTTCCTGGATCAGATAGTTTTTCTGGTATCTTATTCAACAGCACTGCTGAACAATTAGCATTCATAGTAACAGCCGAGAATTCTTCCATTTTCTTTCTATTTGAGATTAGATCTTTCAAGAATTTAGCATATCTAGGCATTCCTGAAATCACATCAATGAAAGGAAGATTTACATTTATCTGTTTAAACATATCCAAAAATTTGGATTGCTCGGCTTCAAGTTTTTCTTTCTTCATTTTACTTGGGTAAGGAAGTGGTGGTTGGTATGGTTTAACATAAGGTTTATCCTTAAATGTGTTATCTTCATTAACCTTCTCAACTACCGGTTCTTTTTCCTTATCTTGATCAGGTTGTGGTTCTTGTGGAGTAGGAATAGCTTTATCAGAAGTTACAGGTATTTCAGGTGGTTTAAGTGTTGTACCACTTCTTGTGGTAATGGCTTTAGCTGTTTCATTCCGGGGGTTAGCATTTGTATCACTAGGTAGACTTCCCGGTTTTCTTTCACCTATTAACCTTGCTAGGTTACTTACTTCTTGTTCCAGATTTTGAATAGAAGCTTGTTGATTTCTAAATGCTTGAGCATTTTGTTCATTGGTTTGTTTCTGAGATGTGAAAAATTGCGTTTGAGTTTCAACTAGCTTTGTCATCATATCTTCTAAATTCGGCTTTTTATCATCGGTTTGTTGTGGTGGTTTGTTTTGAAAATTAGGTCTTTGCTGATTGTAATTGTTATTAGATACTTGTTGATTGGTAGGACCTTGTTGGTTGTTGTATGGAATATTTCGGTTATAATTCTGGTTTTGATTGTAAATCGGTCTTGGCGGTTGATAATTATTCTGATAATTATTTCCAGGCCTTTGGTTTATGTATGAAATATTCTCTCTTTGTTCCATTGTTAATTCAATACTGAGACAATCTTTTGTCAAATGTGGTCCTCCACACTGCTCACAACTAATTCGTATTGAGTGAATATCTTTAGTCATCTTTTCCATTCGTCTCTCCACAGCATCTATCTTTGCGGAAATGGAATCTAAGTCATGGCTAGAATCGGCTCTAGCTGCTTTAGATGATCTAACGATGTCTTTTTCTTGGTGCCACTCATGTGAGTGGGAAGCAGTGTTATCAATAATTTTGTAAGCATCAGTTTCGGTTTTCTTCATAATAGAACCACCAGCTGCTATATCTATGTCTTTCCTTGTAGTGATGTCGCATCCTTGGTAGAATATTTGTACTATTTGACAGGTGTCTAAACCATGTTGCGGACATCCTCTTAACAACTTTCCATATCTTGTCCACGCCTCATATAGAGTTTCATTTGGTTTCTGTGTAAACGTAACAATTTCTGCTTGAAGTCTTACGGCTTTAGATGCAGGAAAGAATTGTTTAAGAAATTTGTCAACTAAAACATCCCATGTATCGATCGCCCCTTCAGGTAATGATTCCAACCAATCTTTGGCTTCTCCCTTTAAAGTCCAGGGAAATAACATGAGATATATCTGTTCATCCTCCACTTCTCGGATTTTAAATAGTGTGCAGATCCTATTAAAGGTACGTAGATGTTCATTTGGATCTTCCTTCGGCGCACCACTAAATTGGCATTGATTAGTCACCATATGTAGAATTTGTCCTTTGATTTCATAATCTGGCGCATTAATGTCAGGATGAGTAATTGCGTGACCTTGGCCAGTGCGTTTAGCTCTCATTCGGTCTTCCATACTTAAAGGTTCCAGATTCTCCATAATTGAATTTGTTGAATCGGAATCACTAGAGGATTCTGATTTAATGGTTCGTTCCTCAACAATCTCTGTTTGAATAATTGGTGGCTCCGGAGGAAAGTTTAATGGTTCAGGATCTATGAACCGTTCCTGAATATTCTCCGGATTCTCAATTGTGAGGTTGGGTTCAAAAAATGGATTATCGGAAATTTGAACTGAAGTACTTGGTCTACTGGATGACGATTCTAAAGAAAAATCAACGGCGGTTATATTTGCTAAATGTCTTGATCTAGTTACAGGTGGTGAACGTACAAAAGGTGGTGAACGTCTTGCTCGGTGCATTCACTGAATATCCTATTAGTTTTAAAAAGGAAAGAAAAATTATAATAAGTTATCCAATTAATAGACTTTTCTGATTTTGCCCACGTTTCGAATAGCCAAAAGATGCAGCAGAGGGGCAGGATTCGTTTGGTCTCAATATAATTGAGGACTGTTTGGCTCCAATAACCCGGTCCACGTACAAATCCAACTATTACTATGAACCAGAAAATTTTGATGTCTATCAATTTAACCACTTAAAATAAATTTTCGTAATTTTAAGAAATTTAGATAAGAAGTAGAATAAAAATCTATGTCCTAAAACTATAATAGCGAGAAATAAGAAAGAAAAAGAGTTCGTCGAAAAAAAAAGGTTGAAAAATAAAAAGTGACGGAAAAATAAAAGAAACTTATAAAAACTTAAAAGTACTTTGACTAACCTAACCTTATTACTACAACTAACTTAAAATTATAATCGCAAATTGAAATTACTAATTGGAATGATAATTGATACATAGTAAAAGGTGTCTAAAAATATTAAAGCTTACAGGAAAAACTGAATCCCAAATGGAAATAACTTAAAAAGAAACTAAAACTTAAAAAGGCATCGCAAAATTCTAGAGTACCTAAATCTTAGTCTAAAGAAAAAGCACTTAAGGGATTTTACGGCAAAGCCTAAAAATCTAGAAGTAAAAATAATTATGGCAAAAACTATGAATTAAAACTAAATATGAGCTAAAAATACAAAAGTTACGCTAAAACGATTAAAAAGGGACAAAATATAAAAATATATAAAAAGTTGTAAAAAGTACAATTTTTATAAAAATATTATTTTTATATTATTTATTTTATAAAACTATTAATTTTATAATTTAATGAAAACTAAAATAAAACTAAATATAACAAATTAATAATAATAAAAACAAAACTAATAATAAAAAAATACCCTAATTAGGGTTTTAATTATATAATAATAATATTAATTTCATAATTATTGCAGCAGGAAGTCAAATCTGGCGTGTCAGATGGGCTCATGCGATCGCATGAGTCCTCAGTTGCCCAGCCATGCGATCGCATGGGCTAGGGTTTCGGGCCATAGAGTGGGCTGCTACAGTACAGGCCGAATTAATTATTATTATTATTTTTTTTTTCCTGTAAAATATAAAATATATTTATTAATTAATTAAAACTTATATTTTTACAAACTAAAAAAAAATGGAAATAAAGAAACTTTATAAAATTTAAATATTTATCAAACTCCTAAAAATATTTATATTTTTGTTTTTCTTTTTATATTTTTGAATATTTAAAACGTATTTTTATAAAAACGAATTTTAATAAAAGTAAACTAAAAATCTTTTTTTTTTTTTATATATAGCGTTGCGCTTCCGGTTTTTAAGACGATCCCCGGCAGCGGCGCCAAAAATACTTGATGTCGTAGGGGGTGTATACAAAATAGTATTATTTTTAGTGCGAAATACTACTAAATACGATACAATTTTACACAAGATATTTATTTATTTAGAGAATGGATATACTTAAACCTTGCTACAACACTTATAGGCAGTGTACCTAATCGTACAGTAGTGTAGTTTTTAGTAAGTCCGGTTCGTTCCACAGGGAATCTTTTTTAAACAAAGCTCAACGCTATATTAGTTTACTTTTATAAAAATACAAATATATATATAAGTAATATTATTATTATAAAGGGGGTTTTTACCGTTTAATGACCGGTTTGTCGATTTTAAAACTTTAGTCGCAGTTAAAACCAAATGTAAAATATTAAAAATAAATACAAGACTTAAATTAAGCATAAAGTAAATAACGATAATGAAATTGCGAATAATAAAAGTGCGATAAAATAAACTTGCGATAATTAAAAAGTACGATAATTAAAAGTGCAATTAAATACAATAATAATAAAAATGCGATATTTAGAAGTGCAATTAAATATAAAATAAAGGAAATTAAATATGAAATAAAAGAATTATGCTTATTTAAACTTCAGTAATCATGATGTTTGACGTGTTGATTTTAGTTTTATGCCCATGGGTTAATTGTCCTTTGTCCTGGATTATTTAATATGTCCGTCTGGTTTTTGTCCATAACAGTCCATCAGTCATAAATATAAAGTGCGAGTGTCCTCGTCAAATTATCCTTATACCCGAAGTTAAATATTCCAACTAATTGGGGATTCGAATTGTAACAAGGTTTTAATACTTTGTTTAATGAATACACCAGGTTATCAACTGCGTGTAAACCAAGGTTTTACTACTTTGTTAGCAATTACACCAATTACCCTTGAATGTAATTTCACCCCTGTTTTAATTATTCTAGTGGCTATTAATCCATTCCCGTGTCCGGTTAAATGAACGATTATTCGTACATATAAATACCCCGCCCATCGTGTCCGATCGAGTGTATATGGTAATTTATAAGGACACCCAATTTTAAATCTTTATATTAACATTAACAAACTATCATTTAGTTAAACAAATATAAAGTCCATTAATAGCTCATAGTCTAATTTCCACAAGTGTCGTTCTTTTGTTCAAACCCCAATTATGGTACAAAGCCCAATTACCCAATTTTAGTAATTAGCCCAACATCATGATTACTTCGGATTAAATAAGCATAATAATAACTTAGCTACGAGACATTAATATAAAAAGGTTGAACATAACTTACAATGATTAAAAATAGCGTAGCGTTACACGGACAGAATTTCGACTTACACCCTTACAATATTCGCTAACATACCCTTATTATTAGAATTATAATTAAAATTAAAATTAAAATATAAATTATATATATATATTTTACGTATATATGAGAGAAGAGAGAAAGATGGATATTTTGGTTCACCAAACTGCGAATTTATAGGAGATGTGGCCTGACTTTTCATGCCATGCGATCGCATAGACTTTCTTCTTCCTGGCCATGCGATCGCATGGCCAGCTGGGAGAGCTCACATGTTGCTTGTTTTCTTGTGCCGACGTTTTATAAATAATATAATATATTAAATAATTATAAGAATTATTTAAATATTATATTATATTTATGTGCATAGTTGACTTGTAATTTTTAGTCCGTTGCGTCGAGCATTGAGAGTTGACTCCAGTCCCAGTTCCGGATTTTCGAACGTCCTTGCGTACAATTTTATATTTTGTACTTTGCGTTTTGAATCTTGTACTCTTGTAATTTCGAGACGTTTCTTATCAATAATTGGAACCTCTTTGATTGTCTTTTGTACTTTTGAGCTTTTTGGTCGTTTGCGTCTTCAATTCGTCGAATCTGTCTTTTGTCTTCACCTTTTATTATTTAAACGAATATCACTTGTAAATAGAATAATTGCAACTAAAAGCTTGTCTTTCTTGAGGAATAATGCTATGAAATATATGTTCGTTTTTAGCATTATCAGTCGTTAAGTCATCGTTAGTCGTTACATGTAAGTGTTGTTTTGAAACCTTTAGGTTAACGATCTTGTTAAATGTTGTTAACCCAATGTTTATAATATCAAATGAGATTTTAAATTATTATATTATCATGATATTATCATGTATGAATATCTCTTAATATGATATATATACATTAAATGTCTTTACAACGATAATCGTTACATATATGTCTCGTTTAAAAATTATTAAGTTAGTAGTCTTGTTTTTACATATGTAGTTCATTGTTAATATACTTAATGATATGTTTACTTATCATAGTATCATGTTAACTATATATATATCCATATATATGTCATCATATAGTTTTTACAAGTTTTAACGTTTGTGAATCACCGGTCAACTTGGGTGGTCAATTGTCTATATGAAACATATTTCAATTAATCAAGTCTTAACAAGTTTGATTGCTTAACATGTTGGAAACATTTAATCATGTAAATATCAATCTCAATTAATATATATAAACATGGAAAAGTTCGGGTCACTACAGGATTATTGGTGGTCGAGCATGAAACGTGATGTTGTGAAGTATGTTGAGCAATGCGTCACGTGTTTGCAAATTAAGGCTGAGCACCAAAAGCCGTATGGTAAGTTACAACCGTTGGAAATCCTAAAATGGAAATGGGAGCACATTACCATGGATTTCATCACAAAGTTACCTAAAACGGCGAGAACCCAATTTGATTCGATTTGGGTTATAGTTGATCGATTGACGAAAAGTGCTTTGTTTCTTCCCATTCGGGAAGCGATATCGTCGGATACCTTGGCTAAGTTGTTTATCAAGGAAGTCATCTCTCGACACGGAGTTCCTATATCAATTATTTTGGATCGAGATACTCGTTATACATCTCGGTTTTGGGAAAAGTTTCACGAAGATATGGATACACAATTGAAATTGAGCACGGCGTATCATCCTCAAACAGACGGTCAAACTGAACGTACGAATCAAACTTTGGAGGATATGTTACGGGCGTGTATTATTGATTTTGGTGGTAGTTGGGACGAGCACTTACCTTTGGTGGAATTCTTGTACAATAATAGTTATCATACTAGTATCGGGATGCCACCTTACGAGATGCTTTATGGGCGGAGGTGCCGAACTCCGATTTGTTGGGGTGAAATTGGCCAAAAGGAAATCGGGAGTACCGATTTGGTCTTACAAACGAATAGCAAGATTGACATGATTCGGGATCATTTGAAAAAGGCGCAAGATAGACAAAAGTCATATGCCGACAAGCGTAGATGAATGATCGAATTTCAAGAAGGTGACATGGTGATGCTTAAGGTTTCGCCATGGAAAGGTATTATTCGATTTCGAAAACGGGAAAAGTTAGCTCCTCGGTTTATTGGGCCATTTAAGGTTTTAGCTCGTGTTGGTGAAGTCGCGTATCGTTTGGAATTACCCGAAGAGCTTGTGGGGATCCATAATACATTCCATGTTTCCCATCTCCGTAAGTGTCTTGCGGATGATTCATCGTGGGTACCATTAGACGAAATTGAGTTAAACAATAAGTTAGAGTATATTGAGGAACCGATTGCCACACTCGATGAGAAGGTCAAAAGGTTAAGAAATAAAGAAGTGAGGACTTTTAAAGTTCAATGGCGTCGTAGTAAAGGTTTCGAGTTTACTTGGGAGCCCGAAGAGTTTGTGTTGGTTTATCTTCCTTCTTGTCATGCGGCGTGAATCGCGAGGACGCGCTCCGATTCAAGTGGGGGAGAGTTGTAAGACCCGTTTATTTGTAGTGTACATAGGTGTAGTTAATGTACTTGAAGTGGGGTTTTGGTTGTACATATTTAAAAGAAGGCAGAAAACTGGGCTGGGCGTTTGGCGCGCCGCGCCATTGTTCTGTGACAGATTTCTTTTAATTAGATATTTTGAGGGCAAATTGGTAAAATCACAAGGAATCCGACTTTAAGGCTTGGGATCAGTTTTTGGAGCCTCATTTACTCCATTTCCACCCACTTAATCATCTTCCATTAAATTCTAGAGAGAGAAGAGGTTCTAGAGTGAGAAAGCTCCATTAAAGGAAGAAGGAGGTTGAATCGGGTCTTAGTGCGAGTTTCAAAGTTGTTCATCTTTCCTCTAGCCACGTTTTGGTGATAGTGGTATGCTCTAATCTTGATTTCTTGATTTTAATTTGATTATGGGTTAGGGTTTGGGGTAAGTGATGAACCTAAAACCCATTTGTTAGTAAATTGGGTGTTTTGGGTGAATTTGGGTCATGTAGACCCAAAGATGAATAACTAGGGTTTTCAAAGTATTAAACTATGTTTATGAGCCTAAATTGGTTAGTTAAAGTACTAGCACACTTATATATATGTAAATGGGTGTTAAGTGGGTTAGTGGGTGACCCGAAATGGGTGTATTGACTTTAAATGGTCAAATGGGTCATGGTGGACCTAAGTGGGTAAATGTATGTGTTTGATGCATAAACCTTGTATTGGAAAGTGTCTTAGGACCTAACTTAGATAATGATTAGGGTTTTAGGGATGTTAACCCAAATATTAGGGTTAGGGTTGCAAATGGGTCAAAATTGCACCATGGGTCAAGATAACCCTAGAATGGAGTTTTAGTGGGTTGACCAACTTGAGTTTGTGATTGATATTATGTATAATGTAATAGGTACGTTACATTGAAGGTTCTCGAACTTGATTATCTTTCACCGAAGGCGTAAGGTGAGTGGAATAATTATATGTGTAGGTATATAATGTATCTATTTGTTGTAGTGTGAAATGTGTAGTGTCGAGGTGCTAAGACACCACGTTTCACGTGATGAGTGAAGCATCGAGGTGTTAAGATGCCACTCGGGGTGAAGCATCAAGGTGTTAAGATGCCACCTAGGGGTGTAGTGTATAGGTGTTAAGACACCACTCTGTAAAATAATGAGTGAAGCATCGACGTGTTAAGATGCCACTCGGGGTGAAGTGCCGAGGTGTTAAGGTGCCACCCTAGGGGTTAGTGATACGAGGTGTTAAGTACCCTAACGGATGTTATGAACACCGATGGCGTTTTTGCGAGCGCCATTCCCTTGTACGATTGGTTAACCATGGTTATTTGTGTTGTAAGTGTAAGCATAATATATTATTCGAATTATATTATATACGTTGCTATGCTAGCTTGTGGTATTGGAGATTTCTAGCTTGTATTCGAGATTATAAGCTAATTGTGTTGCTAGCATGTATGCGGTGTTTGGGTAAGTGATTTGCAAGTAGGTATATTATATATGTATGTGTATAATTATTTCATTCACTAAGCTTTGCTTACTCTCGCGTTGTTTACCTTTTTATAGGTTCGGTTGTGGACAAGGGTAAGGGCATCATCTTGGATTAAAGATCCCGTCGTTGTTAGAGAATGCTTTTGGGATTTTTAGCTTTTGGAGTTTGACCGAGACTTGGGTAGTTTAATCCCAAACACCATGCTCGTAGTGTAGTTTGGTACTTAAACTTTTTGATGGTCGAAACTCATATTTTGAATAAACTAGTAAAACGGCCGATGTGGGCCCCGCTTTTTAAAACTCATTTTATTAATGGGATGTGTTAGTTTTACATATTTGAATTTGTTGTTAAAAGCGTTTTGTCTAATTATGTCGGGAAGTGGCCAATCTTTTTAGCATTTCAAGACTTTTGGGACAGACCAGAATGGCGCGCCGCGTGGCCTTCTGGCGCGCCGCGCCATATGCTGTTCCAGCAAAAAAAATTCTTATTTGATATTTTCCGCGGGTTCGTTTGTGTTTTGGTTTGGGTCGTTACATTTCACTTAATGCGAATGTAGATAGGTTAGATGATAGAAGTTTTCTTAGATTTATACTTGGCCGTAGGATGTACAGGATGTCCATGCTGGACATGGCCAGGGCTTTACAGATTTACACTCCTGGTGAATTACTACTACCCAATTGTACAAATTTGATTTATCATGGGGAGCGGGTAGATAGGAATTTTGACGCAAACGCCGTTTGGAGGCGTATGTCAGATTATAATGTTTTTTCGCTAGGAGGAAGACACTCCTACTTAGATATTAATAAAGCAGAGCTACGTATTATACAAAGATTTTTGGCTAATTCGATTACACAAAGAGATAAAAACAAGGAAAAGATGACCTTACACGACTTATTTTACCTTAAGTGTATTCGAAACACTAGAAGCTTTGTTAATATCCCCTACTGTGTTGGTTTTTATCTGTCCAAAGTGGTAGCCGGAATACAGGACGGGAGAATAATAGGAGGAGGTATTTTTGTTACTCTCATTGGAGAGTATTTGGGTGTAGATAGGAATCAATGGGGTCCACTTTTGGTATGTTGGGAACAGGATGATACTTTAGGATTGAAGGTCTATCAGGGTGCTAAGGTATTAAAGAGCAGACGCAATCAGGCGATATCATATGATGGTAATCATCCTCAGGTAGAGAGAGGTTCAGATGAGGAAATGGAGAAAGCAAATGACATTACGGATGTCATTAGGGAGGCTATGACTGACGTCTACCAGCGTATAGATGAGGTAGAAATGACAAACCAGGATAGACATAGTCGATACGAGCAGTGGCACACCCAGGATGTGTACGAGCATTCTAGGCAACGACAGCATGATAGATGGCACTATCATCAGCATCAGATCATGAGCCAGCTATCACCTCAGGATCACTACGTACTGACCCGACCTGCTTACTATCCTCCACACCAGCCCGATATGCAACCACCATTTACTCTCTACAACCCTAACCAGGCCTATCAGTACACCTATAACCAACCATGGAACTCGCCCGACGACATGAACTGGAACCCCTATCCAGATTGATATAGTTCCGTTGGTTATTTCTATGATTTTTATCTTTTTATTATTTTTATTTTTTTAAACATATAATATTGTGATATTTTTATGTAAGTTTTAACATTTTTTATTATGTTGTACTAATATTTCATATTTGATTTGAAAGTGGGATGTTAAGTCCCATTTCAAATTACCATGCATGTTTATATTTGTATTGTATGTATTTTATTCCATGTACACAACAGGGTAAAACAGCGCATTTTCAAAGACTGACATTAAGTTCAGCAAAAGCTACTAATTTGGACGACAAAACGAAAAACAAATGTGATGTAACAACAAGACGGAATGAACAAATAATGTGCACCATTTATCATTTAGCAAACAAACGCCAATATGTTTGGAAACTTTGGTAAAATTTAATCATTTTTCTACGCTAATCACCCTCAATAATTTAAATTGTACTGATTTCTTACAAATGAGGGCATTGCATGATCTTAAGTGTGGGAAGGGGTTAAATTCTTTCGGATTTTTAAAATTTTAACTTAAACACTTGGTTACCATTAAAAATACTAGTAACGCAGTAGTTGTATTGGAATCTAGTGCTCTCTGATAATAAAGAACAGCCCTAGTCTTATATACTGACTACCCAATTCTAGTAAAAATTTTCAAAATTTTCAAATAAATGAATTCAAAATCATGTTTATACAAATTTATGAACGATAAAACTAGGTGTTAACACCGAAATTATTGTTACCTCAGAAAGGACATAAATTGAGAAACAATCCAAAATGTTAGGATTCATTTAAAATGGAATAGAGGACAATAAAAAGGCAAAAAAAGGAAAATAAAAGCCAAGTGTGAGAAAAATTTACCAAGTTATTTAAAACATATATCACATATTTTTGTACAAATAATTGAAGATACTTTTGTTTTGGACAAAATTAACCGTTTTACCCGGTAAATTGTAATATATTTGAAAGAAAGATGGATCTACACAATGAATCAATTCCATCATTAAAAGGAAGTAAAGTCTTCCGAAAAAGACACGCACTTCTTGATTTAGGTCAGGAAGTTATCGTCCAGACCAGTTGTAGAGTATACGAAAAATCTTGAAAAGTTTTCTCGAAAATCAGCTGGAAATCCACGGACCTCAGTATCAAACAGGGTCGCCAAGTGGTCAGACTTATCCTAACCATGAGAGGATCTGTCTCGTAAAATGGGGAGGGCACCGTGCAAATTAGCTTGATAAGACTAATGAATCAGATCCCCAAAAAGGATAATCTCCTTAAAAGATCAAAAATCAGCTTTTAAGACTGATATTACTCAATCCTTGAGATTGACCTTAAAGAATGAGAATTCAAACTCATGAAATTCGATGATATCTAAACTCGAGCTTGAACGAGAAAAATTTTGATAAAAATTACAAACCGATTTTTTTTTCTGAAAACCCATTTTCAATGCGTTCATTACCATTGAACGTAAAATCCTAGGAATTCACCTGGAATTCATTAGGTCACCTGAACCAAATCGGATGTCAATCGTAAGAACGGTGGTTGCATAGCATGGTCGAAGACAGGACCTTGTGACAGACCGAAAAACTATAGGGTGAGCTTTACTATTGCTCCTACAAAGGATAGTAATTGCATCCGACACGATATAGACCATAATTAAAAGCATGTCAGGGGACATTGCCTTAACAGTTGCTTGTTCAATGCTTTCTTTTACAACTGGACGGTAGTTTACCGAAAGGTAATATACGAAGCAAGTATACTGGACGTGTTGCTTTCCTAATACAAGATTAGCAAATGGGTGACACAAAACCGCAAGTTTTGAGCTAAAATTTTCAAATCTGAAACCCACAAAACCCACAAAAACAATTTGCAAACACCGGTGAAGGGTTATTCCGGAAAACTTATCTAGGGTAAAAGCTAGATTGAATTTTCAAAAGATCAAATGTTTTTATAAATATCCAATTTCCTAAAAGATCTAAATTTTCATAGTCATGTGGGACTGTAAACCAAATCGTTACTACCATTGTTCATACCGCCATATAAAAATCACTGATGTACAAAGTGTGAAGAATAAAGAAGTGATTCTAGTATTTTTATTTTCAAGACTATATTGCTTGAGGACAAGCAACGCTCAAGTGTGGGAATATTTGATAATGCTAAAAACGAACATATATTTCATAGCATTATCCCTCAAGAAAGACAAGCTTTTGGTTGCAAATGTTCTATTTACAAGTGATATTCGTTTAAATAATAAAAGGTGAAGACAAAAGACAGATTCAACGAATTGAAGACGCAAATGACCAAAAAGCTCAAAAGTACAAAGTACAATCAAAGTGGTTCAAATTATTGATGAGAAACGTCTCAAAATTACAAGAGTACAAGACGCAAAACGCAAAATACAAAATATTAAATTGTACGTAAGTGTAGAGACCCGTCCTAATCCATCCGGACGAAGTCCATATCGATTATAAATGATTCACAACAGTTGATTACATTGTGAGGTACTCGACCTCTATATGATACATTTTACAAACATTGTATTCGTTTTTGAAAAGACAATATTTCATTACATCGAAAGTTGACAGCAGGCATACCATTTCATAATACATCTAATTATAAATTGACTTAATAATAATCTTGATGAACGCAACGACTCTAATGCAACTTCTTTTGAAATATGTCATGAATGACTCCAAGTAATATCTCTATAATGAGCAAATGCACAGCGGAAGATTTCTTTCATACCTGAGAATAAACATGCTTTAAAGTGTCAACCAAAAGGTTGGTGAGTTCATTAGTTTAACATAACAATCATTTCAATATTTTAATAGACCACAAGATTTCATTTCCAATTCTCATAAATATACTTCTCATACATAGAGACAAAAATATCATTCATATGGATTGAACACCTGGTAACCGACATTCACAATATGCATATAAGAATATCCCCATCATTCCGGGATCCTTCTTCGGACATGATATAAATTTCGAAGTACTAAAGCATCCGGTACTTTGGATGGGGCTTGTTAGGCCCAATAGATCTATCTTTAGAGTTCGCGTCAATTAGGGTGTCTGTTCCCTAATTCTTAGATTACCAGACTAAAAAGGGGCATACTCCGTTTAATAATTCAGCCATAGAATGTAGTTTCATTTACTCGTGTCTATTTCGTAAAACAGTTATAAAAATAGCGCATGTATTCTCAGTCCCAAAAATATATATTGCAAAAGCATTTAAACAGGGAATAATGAAACTCACCATACTGTATTTTGTAGTAAAAATACATATGACGTCATTTAACAAGTGTAGGGTTGACCTCGGATTCACGAACCTATATTATTTGTATATATATTAACACATATAATTGAAATCGATCGAATTTATATATTATTATTGATATACTTGTTATTTTAAAAAATTATATGTTATATGTTTTAATACAGTGTTATGTACTAATTGGCATTTGGTAAAATAATACTAATATTAATAAATAAAAGTTATAATCTCATTATAATGATAATAACAATGTTAATTCAAATAAAAATGATAATTTTAATAATAATGTTATTTTTTAAATAAAAATATAGTTTTAGTAACAATGATAATTTGAACAATAATGATAATAAAAAGTCGTATTATTTTTACAATAAAAATTATAATTTTGATAATAACTATTAATACTAATAATACTTGTTAATAATACTTATAATGATGTTAGTAGTAATAATATTAATAGTTATAATAATAACAATACCAATACTAATACTGAAAATAAAGATATATTACCTTTGATGAGTTAAGAGGCTTTTCCCCAAAAAAAATTTAACCCTAGACCAGGCTCGAACCCACTACCTCCCACTAACCTGAACTAACCCTTAACCATTTCACCACTTATATTTTTATGATTTAAACCCCGCAGTATTATTTATAACCCGTCACTTATTTTCTTCCATTCCAACATCTTTGGCCCAACAATTAAAATAGGATTCGGCCCATCCAAAATAAAACAGCCCAATCCGAATTTGCAGTCCAAAATAACCCTTAATCCAATCTATTTTCAGTTTAATGGAACCAGGTTGTAACAAAGGGTGTGCAGGGTTTCTTTAGTTCGACCGAAAGCAAAAAAATCAACGCGTCATCATAAACATACACCATCCGTAACCTCTTCATCATCATTACATCATCAACAAACTCGTTATATTTGCTACAAAACCACTAAGTCCCCTTTCACTAATCTCCTAATCGCTATTTATCAAACAATACATAAAACCTCTTATTTTATTTGATTTCTTGGTCCAAAGTTTCCACATGGTTTAAAAAATAATGCAGCCACTAGTTGAATCCAATATGTAAATGATTTATTATATCAAGTGGGTTAGTTGTTTTAGAAATTGTCGACCAAGGGAATGCCTTTTTGTCCCACTTGATTGATTGTACACACCATATGGCAAAACTTTAGACCCATCCTGTATAAACATAATACTTATGACCACACTTTTATTGCTTTTAAACCACTACATGAATTATTATTGCACCCACCACTAGTTTCTTTATTTGAAGTTTAATGTTTTCATTATCATTATGACAAAACGTGTGTAGGTCTATTAGAAATAGAAATCAAACGGAACTAGTAGGGCATGACTTGTTCTCTTTTCGAATAGTAACTGATTTAACGGTTTGTTTTTGGGTTTTGTTTATTTGATAAGCACCGTGACATGCTGCAAGGATTTGTATAGTAGCATGTTTGTTTTGGGACGTCACTTATGCAGAAAACAGAAGGCAGAATCAAAGTAGCAGCAGCGTATAGTAAACAACAAAAATATCGATAGTAGTTCGTTGGGTGGTTTTTGGAGAGAGTGCTGGTGAGAGAGAAAAAAGGTGGTATGGTGGTGGTAAGGTGGTCGATGGAAATTTGTGGTGGAAGGTGAAAGTTCAAAGGTGGTAATTGTTTGTAATGGGTGGGGAAATTGGTGAGGTTAACCGATGGTGGTGGTTGTATAACTCACAAAACAAACAGAAGATAAATTCAAATATAATTTTTTTTTTGTGATGATGATGGTGGTGCGGTAGTAAAGTTTAAGGTGATGGTTTGAATGACGGGTCGAGCAGAAAGACACTAGCAAGCAATAACACCCATATTGTTATGTTTGGATGATCGTAGAAGGTGAGTAGTAACATACAGAAGGCTTGAACAGTAATTAGTATTGGTTTGAAACCAAAAGACTAACCTTCGATCGAGTAGTTGTTGATGGTGATCAAAACAGGAGAATACTAGCAGCCGTTAGTCGTGGATGATGATTTGCGGTTGTGTGCTCGTGTTTTGCATAATTTTAGCAAGAAACATAAGTAAGTAGTAAGTTGGGAAGGTTATTACAATAGGAGGATTGAGCATTTGATGGTGAATGTTAATCATGCTAATGCATGTATGTATATATTATAGAAAGAGATAGAAATAGTCAACTGAATAATCTTTATAGCTCACCCATTGATTGTCGATATTAAATCACGGGTTCAAGAAAATTATAAAAAGTAAAAAATCATATATTGATGTCTAACAGAACAAATATTTGTTGTTATATTTTATATTTAATGAATATTAATAATTTATTAATTATATTAATAATAATAATAACAAAATAATACTAATAATAATAAGAGTAATAAAAAAATAATAATAATAACATTGTTAATGATAATAGTAATAAATTATATTATTGTCTAATAATAATAATAATACTAAATATGATAATTATATTAATGCTATTGATGTTAACAATAATAATGAAAGTAATAAATATAACATTTATATTTTATTTGTAATTAAATTTATTATATTAATATTACATATTATTAATTATGTAATATTTGATACTTATATAATAACATATATTGAATACTTAATATTCATATATTTTATATATATTACAATATACATATAATATTAACTATATAAAAATCATATACATGTACATATATAGATTGATTTTTAATTCAAATGATTAAATTGTATTTTTATCATTTTATACTTTTATATTTATACTTATATATATATATATATATATATATATATATATATATATATATATATATATATATATATATATATATATATATATATATATATATATATATATATATATATATATATATATATATATATCTATATTTATTTATTTACAAACAATTATTCGTGAATCATCGGAAACAGGCAAATGTCAAATGAATATATGAAACAGTTCAAAAATTTTGAGACTCAAGATTACAGACTTTGCTTATCGTGTCGAAATCATATAAAGATTAAGTTTAAATTTAGTCGGAAATTCCCGGGTCGTCACAGTACCTTCCCGTTAAAGAAATTTCGTCCCGAAATTTGAGTAAGGTGGTCATGGCTAACAATAAAAATGTTTTCATGACGAATATAAATTGATAACTAGAGTTTTATCATCGCTAAGTAACTGAATAGAACAATTAAATTACTTGAAGCGTATGAGAGAAGCTATCGCAAAAGATTTGAATAGAGATTCGCCTTAGCTTTTGACGTAGTCAGGGTTGAATTTAGAAAATAAGGCGTGTCTTAGCTTTTTGACGTTGCCTTGGTTGAATTCCAGAATTCAAAGGATTAAAAGAAAATCTTCAAAATCTAAAAGATTTGATTCTTCTACGAATAAGGAAATTAAGATCTCTATAATTAAATGCGATGATCTGCCTCGATTGTTCTGTCAGATGTTTCCACTGTAAATTTACCTCTTCCGTTTTATTATTCTCACAATTCTTATACTTCCTTCCTTAATCCATACTTCTAAATGTTGTAAAAATGCTTAATCAGGTACTGATCCTTGTCCTTCTTCTGACAATCACTTATGTCTTCCTCCTTTTTCATCTACCACCGGAGGAATCTGCTTTCTTCTATTTCGCCCTTGAGGTTATATTGTTTTTAATTCTCCATTGTCTTTATGTTGCGATAAACATTGATATACACGGTTTGTAATTTATGTGTTGTTATCGGGCTTTATATTCTCCCTTATATTTCGAAGCCCTATGCTTTTGTTTTCTCTTCCCGACTTCAAGTCAAGCGAATAATGATCCAGAATTTGTAGATATAGAGTTTCGAATGATTATAATGTTCTAGGCAGGGAGGAATGTGATAGCACAATTTGATTTGTCAAATTACCAGAATCACTGAGGATAGAACTATCAAGAATATTTTTTTTTTTTTTTTGATATGTTCAGAAGTTAATCAGAATGACAGAGTTATGTAACATGACACATGATGACGTTATAATCTGTGAATCATCATGTTCCATTTAGAAACTCAGCATGACTTACTGTAATATAATCACGTTGATCAAGTGTCATTATATTATACTAACTCATGCATCAGTTCCCAACATTACTTCAATACATTCATATTTTAAGCTCGAAAGTTTACAGAATATAGAAACTAACAGTTTCTATATGATGTAACACTGATAGCACGAAGAGATTAATGATTTCAGATAAGAATAGTTATAAAAATATCTTCAGAAATATGGAGGATATTTATAAGGAAAGATACAATGATATCTTGGAATATCTATGATCGGAGGATGATGAAGAATATCGTCCACAAGGGTTTAGAGTAAGGAGCAAGACATTTGCTAAAGGCTTCAGCAGGCATTGAATCATTTGGATTCTTTGAAGTCAAACTTATTCTTTGTAATTTGTCCATGGTTTCCTTCATAGTTTCGCATAATCCGCTTTTCGGTACTAAATTTTCTATTGAGTTTTTCCAATACTCCATTCTTTATCATCAAACTTTCGACAGTTAAGGTCATGTACAGTTTTTGCTGCTGTATTCAGCTTTTTCAGAATTTGTGGTATTGATTTGTAAACTGGGTGCTTTTCAGAATTTCAGAATGGAAAATCATAATTCTAAGAGAAAAATGTTATATGTTTACATATAACTGTTGATGTAGACATGCTGCGAGATTTTGAAATACTGATTGCTGATTCTCGGTATTTGGTACGGCAATTCTCGTGATCAGATGCAGATGAGTAGATGATAGGATTTCAATGAATATAATAACTTTTCATAAGGTCAAAGATCAATGATGTTGCTGGTAAGTTTACTGCTAAGGTAGTGAGATATAAACGGTTTTCCGGTATTGTTGACGAAAGGCAACTTTTATATCATGGTTATAATAAGCTAATCTGAGTGAATAGTCGAAGTTGACTTGCTGGAGCTGTGACAAAATTTGCTACTTTAATAAGAATTACCAAGTTATTTTTGGTAATAATAATAATACTAAAGGAATTAGCACAGATACGTGTTAAACGTTTACTCAGGTTCCGAGTGTTTTTTAGGTGCATAACTATATGCATCAATGTTTTCTTTCGTAGATGAAGTACGGTAGGTTCATCCTCTCGATTAAGGTGTTTTCAAAAATCATGAAAGGTTTGAACGCAGATTGTAATCGTCAAGATACAAATGAAGTTTAAGATGAAATCAAGTGGCAAACTTGAAGAATTGTTTAGCTTCATATGTTATAATCAATATTTTAATTCATTTTAATTGTCCAATGTTGGTAGTCCTCAGTTGATAGTCCACAGTTAGCAATTTAATAATTCATATATAGTTAAATATATAATATTCGAATTAATTAATACGTATCGTGACCCATGTACATGTCTCAGACTCGATCACAACTCAAACTATATATATTATTATAGAATCAACCTCAACTCTGTATAGAGAACTCGATCATTACTGCATATAGAGTGTCTATGGTTATTCCAAATAATATATATAGATGCGTCGATATGATATATCAAAACCTTGTATACGTGTCCCGATATTTAAAGTGCGTAAAATAAATAGCAGGAATTAAATGACGATAAATAAAGTGCGTAAAGTATATAACAGAAATTAAATGACAAAAAATAAAATTGCGAGAATTAAATTGCTATAAAATAAATTGCGATAATTAAATTGCGATAAATAAAATGTAATACGGAATTAACAGTTAGCTAGGAACAGTTAGCGTGGATTCTTAACAAATTTTTTTTTTTTCATAGTTAATTTGTTTGTTTCTAACAAATTTTATTTTTGTCCAATGTTTTCTTCATTATGCCACTTGTTGGATTTCGATAAGTCAAAATCCAAATATGAAATTGAATGAAAATGGTTATTCTATGGTGAACGGATTCGTATATATGTGGATGTAAGTAGGATAGTAAATAACCGTTGAGTCAGATTCGAAGAATGTACAGTGTAACTTATTAATGTGAAATCTAAATATTCCTCGGGTATTACCTACCCGTTAAAATATTTTCATCATTAACAGTTTGTACGAAAGAATTTGCAATTACAATCTTTATGAATATATATATATATATATATATATATATATATATATATATATATATATATACATATATATATATATATACATATATATTTTCTTCAGATGTAATTATGGATTTAATGAGTCAATATGATATTAAGCTCATTTGATTTACCGTTAGAACGAGAATATATAATCTCTAAAACATTACAGATTACATAATCGCCATGTCGAACGAAGTTAATTGATGTAGAACGATTCGTAGAACGATGATTATACTCGAGGTACAGAATGAGATGTTGAGGCATAGATTGTTGAAACTTGGATTGTTGGTGATACTGGTGCCGTTGGTGCTGAGGCTGGTGATGTTACTGGTGTTGGTGATACTGCTGGTGCTTGCAAATTGTGTACCGTGCTCTCTAAAGTTAATACTCAAGCTCAGAGTTCTTTAACTTCTTCTACTAACCCTGGTTGGTTATCAGTGTGAGGTAGAGGTCGGATATCTTCTCTAGTTCTGTTAATGGTAGCCTCAAGACGAAAAATTCTTGCAAAAAGGGTATAAATAGTGTTGCGAACAGGTTCGCCGGTGAGCGGGTCGAGTACTCCAAGGTTAGGTGGTAGATTCGGTTCATGATATGGAGTACCTTCTTCCCTTCTCCATAGGGTGAGTATGTGGCGAACCCACCCCCATTTTCTCCAGTAATCACGGTAGTTGATTGGTTGGTGTGCTCCTGTCACGCTGTCTTCGGAGTCAGAGGAACTTGTCAATTCGTAGAGGCCATCTTACGCGATCTCAGGAAAGATTTTTGGTATGAAGAGTTTAGTGACAGCAATTTATAGTTGGATGGTATTCTCAATGCATAATTTGCATAGATATATATAGTACCAGGATCCCTTAAATTAAGGAGAAATTTACGAGAGATATCAGGCAAGGTCTATAGTAACAGATACGCTAAGATATGAATTATCAGATACGCTAAGATATGAATTTTGTCTATACACTATTCATGCAGTCAATGCAGTAAAACGTGTCTAGACTAAGAATAATGAGTAGTTAATTTCCTAAGGATGATAAGCAGATGATTTTCAACAAAAATGATAAGCAAAACTTTTGACATGCAGACACGGTCGAAGTCCAGACTCACTAATGCATCCTAATGACTATTAGTTAGACACACTAATGCAAGACCTGGTTCGCTAAGACTACCGCTCTGATACCAACTGTAGAGACTCGTCCTAATCCATCCGGACAAAGTCCATATCGATTATAAACGATTCACAACAGTTGATTACATTGCGAGGTACTCGACCTCTATATGATACATTTTACAAACATTGCATTCGTTTTTGAAAAGACAATCTTTCATTACATCGAAAGTTGACAGCAGGCATACCATTTCATAATACATCTAATTATAAATTGACTTAATAATAATCTTGATGAATGCAACGACTCGAATGCAACTTCTTTTGAAATATGTCATGAATGACTCCAAGTAATATCTCTATAATGAGCAAATGCACAGCGGAAGATTTCTTTCATACCTGAGAATAAACATGCTTTAAAGTGTCAACCAAAAGGTTGGTGAGTTCATTAGTTTAACATAACAATCATTTCAATATTTTAATAGACCACAAGATTTCATTTCCAATTCTCATAAATATACGTCTCATACATAGAGACAAAAATATCATTCATATGGATTGAACACCTGGTAACCGACATTCACAATATGCATATAAGAATATCCCCATCATTCCGGGATCCTCCTTCGGACATGATATAAATTTCGAAGTACTAAAGCATCCGGTACTTTGGATGGAGCTTGTTAGGCCCAATAGATCTATCTTTAGAGTTCGCGTCAATTAGGGTGTCTGTTCCCTAATTCTTAGATTACCAGACTAAAAAGGGGCATACTCCGTTTAATAATTCAGCCATAGAATGTAGTTTCATTTACTCGTGTCTATTTCGTAAAACAGTTATAAAAATAGCACATGTATTCTCAGTCCCAAAAATATATATTGCAAAAGCATTTAAAAAGGGAATAATGAAACTCACCGTACTGTATTTTGTAGTAAAAATACATATGACGTCATTTAACAAGTGTAGGGTTGACCTCGGATTCACGAACCTATATTATTTGTATATATATTAACACATATAATTGAAATCGATCGAATTTATATATTATTATTGATATACTTGTTATTTTAAAAAATTATATGTTATATGTTTTAATACAGTGTTATGTACTAATTGGCATTTGGTAAAATAATACTAATATTAATAAATAAAAGTTATAATCTCATTATAATGATAATAACAATGTTAATTCAAATAAAAATGATAATTTTAATAATAATGTTATTTTTTAAATAAAAATATAGTTTTAGTAACAATGATAATTTGAACAATAATGATAATAAAAAGTCGTATTATTTTTACAATAAAAATTATAATTTTGATAATAACTATTAATACAAATAATACTTGTTAATAATACTTATAATGATGTTAGTAGTAATAATATTAATAGTTATAATAATAACAATACCAATACTAATACTGAAAATAAAGATATATTACCTTTGATGAGTTAAAAGGCTTTTCCCCAAAAAAAATTTAACCCCAGACCAGGCTCGAACCCACTACCTCCCGCTAACCTGAACTAACCCTTAACCATTTCACCACTTATATTTTTATGATTTAAACCCCGCAGTATTATTTATAACCCGTCACTTATTTTCTTCCATTCCAACATCTCGGCCCAACAATTAAAATAGGATTCGGCCCATCCAAAATAAAACAGCCCAATCCGAATTTGCAGTCCAAAATAACCCTTAATCCAATCTATTTTTAGTTTAATGGAACCAGGTTGTAACAAAGGGTGTGTAGGGTTTCTTTAGTTCGACCGAAAGCAAAAAAATCAACGCGTCATCATAAACATACACCATCCGTAACCTCTTCATCATCATTACATCATCAACGAACTCGTTATATTTGCTACAAAACCACTAAGTCCCCTTTCACTAATCTCCTAATCGCTATTTATCAAACAATACATAAAACCTCTTATTTTATTTTATTTCTTGGTCCAAAGTTTCCACATGGTTTAAAAAATAATGCAGCCACTTGTTGAATCCAATATGTAAATGATTTATTATATCAAGTGGGTTAGTTGTTTTAGAAATTGTCGACCAAGGGAATGCCTTTTTGTCCCACTTGATTGATTGTACACACCATATGGCAAAACTTTAGACCCATCCTGTATAAACATAATACTTATGACCACACTTTTATTACTTTTAAACCACTCCATGAATTATTATTGCACCCACCACTAGTTTCTTTATTTGAAGTTTAATGTTTTCATTATCATTGTGACAAAACGTGTGTAGGTCTATTAGAAATAGAAATCAAACGGAACTAGTAGGGCATGACTTGTTCTCTTTTCGAATAGTAACTGATTTAACGGTTTGTTTTTGGGTTTTGTTTATTTGATAAGCACCGTGACAGGCTGCAAGGATTTGTAGTAATAGCATGTTTGTTTTGGGACGTCACTTATGCAAAAAACAGAAGGCAGAATCAAAGTAGCAGCAGCGTATAGTAAACAACAAAAATATCGATAGTAGTTCGTTGGGTGGTTTTTGGAGAGAGTGGTGGTGAGAGAGAAAAAAGGTGGTATGGTGGTGGTAAGGTGGTCGATGGAAATTTGTGGTGGAAGGTGAAAGTTCAAAGGTGGTAATTGTTTGTAATGGGTGGGGAAATTGGTGAGGTTAATCGATGGTGGTGGTTGTATAACTCACAAAACAAACAGAAGATAAATTCAAATATATTTTTTTTTTTGTGATGATGATGGTGGTGCGGTAGTAAAGTTTAAGGTGATGGTTTGAATGAGGGGTCGAGCAAAAAGACACTAGCAAGCAATAACACCCATATTGTTATGTTTGGATGATCGTAGAAGGCGAGTAGTAACATACAGAAGGCTTGAACAGTAATTAGTATTGGTTTGAAACCAAAAGACTAACCTTCGATCGAGTAGTTGTTGATGGTGATCAAAACAGGAGAATACTAGCAGCCGTTAGTCGTGGATGATGATTTGCGGTTGTGTGCTCGTGTTTTGCATAAGTTTAGCAAGAAACATAAGTAAGTAGTAAGTTGGGAAGGTTATTACAATAGGAGGATTGAGCAGTTGATGGTGAATGTTAATCATGCTAATGCATGTATGTATATATTATAGAAAGAGATAGAAACAGTCAACTGAATAATCTTTACAGCTCACCCATTGATTGTCAATATTAAATCACGGGTTCAAGAAAATTATAAAAAGTAAAAAATCATATATTGATGTCTAACAGAACAAATATTTGTTGTTATATTTTATATTTAATGAATATTAATAATTTATTAATTATTAATTATATTAATAATAATAATAACAAAATAATACTAATAATAATAAGAGTAATAAAAAAATAATAATAATAACATTGTTAATGATAATAGTAATAAATTATATTATTGTCTAATAATAATAATAATACTAAATATGATAATTATATTAATGCTATTGATGTTAACAATAATAATGAAAGTAATAAATATAACATTTATATTTTATTTGTAATTAAATTTATTATATTAATATTACATATTATTAATTATGTAATATTTGATACTTATATAATAACATATATTGAATACTTAATATTCATATATTTTATATATATTACAATATACATATAATATTAACTATATAAAAATCATATACATGTACATATATAGATTGATTTTTAATTCAAATGATTAAATTGTATTTTTATCATTTTATACTTTTATATTTATACTTATATATATATATATATATATATATATATATATATATATATATATATATATATATATATATATATATATATATATATATATATATATATTTATTTATTTATTTATTTATTTACAAACAATTATTCGTGAATCATCGGAAACAGGCAAATGTCAAATGAATATATGAAACAGTTCAAAAATTTTGAGACTCAAGATTACAGACTTTGCTTATCGTGTCGAAATCATATAAAGATTAAGTTTAAATTTAGTCGGAAATTCCCGGGTCGTCACAGCAAGGACGTTCGAAAATTCGGAACCGGGACCAGAGTCAACTCTCAACGCTCGACGCAACGGACTAAAAATTACAAGTCAACTATGCATATAAATATAATATAATATATAAATAATTCTTAAAATTATTTATATATTATATATATTTAATTAAACCGTCGGCAAGAAGAAAACAACCAAATGTGAGCTGTACCAGCTGGCCATGTGATCGCATGGCCAGGAAGAAGGAATTTCATGCGGTCGCATGACCCAAAATGTCAGGCCACATCTATAAATTTCGCAGTTTTTGGCCGAATAAAACACATCTTTTTCTCTTCTCACTCTCACGTATTATATATATATATATATATATATATATATATATATATATATATATATATATATATATATATATATATATATATATATATTTAATTTTAATTTAATTTAATAATAATAAGGGTATGTTAGCGAATGTTGTAAGGGTGTAAGTCGAAATTCTGTCCGTGTAACACTACGCTATTATTAATCATTGTAAGTTATGTTCAACCTTTTTAAATTAATGTCTCGTAGCTAAGTTATTATTATGCTTATTTAATGCCGAAGTAATCATGATGTTGGGCTAAATATTAAAGACGGGGTAATTGGGCTTTGTACCATAATTGGGGTTTGGACAAAAGAACAACACTTGTGGAAATTAGACTATGGGCTATTAATGGGCTTTATATTTGTTTAATTAAATGATAGTTTGTTAATTTAATATAAAGATTTACAATTGGACGTACCTATAAATAACCACATACACTCGATCGGACACGATGGGCGGGATATTTATAAGTACTAATAATCGTTCATTTAACCGGACACGGGAATGGATTAATAGTCAATGGACTTATTAAAACAGGGGTGAATTATATACAAGAAAAATTGGTGTAATTATAGTTTAAGTCCCCAATTAGTTGGAATATTTGACTTCGGATATAAGGATAATTTGACGAGGACACTCGCACTTTATATTTATGACTGATGGACTGTTATGGACAAAAACCAGACGGACATATTAAATAATCCAGGACAAAGGAAAATTAACCCATGGTAATAAAACTAAAATCAACACGTCAAACATCATGATTACGGAAGTTTAAATAAGCATAATTACTTTATTTCATATTTAATTGCACTTTTAATTATCGTACTTTTTAATTATCGCAATTTTATTTTATCGCACTTTTATTTATCGAAATTTCATTATCGTTATTTACTTTACGCTTTAAATTAAGTTATATTTATTTTTAATATTTTACATTAGGTTTTAACTGCGACTAAAGTTTTAAAATCGAAAAACCGGTCATTAAACGGTAAAAACCCCATTTTATAATAATAATAATACTACTCCTATATATATATTTTTATACAAATATAGTTTTTAAAAATATAGTGTTAAACTTGGTTAGCTCCCTGTGGAACGAACCGGACTTACTAAAAACTACACTACTTTACGATTAGGTACACTGCCTATAAGTGTTGTAGCAAGGTTTAAGTATATCCACTCTATAAATAAATAACTTGTGTAAAATTGTATCGTATTTAATAGTATTTTGTAGTAAAAATACTACTATTTTGTACCCCTTCGCTTTAACATCAATTAACTACTTACATTAGTTAATTAAAAATGATTAATAATAATTAATCATGAACGTAAATAATATTCGAAATATTATTCGTGAAAAGTACGTGTGTCACAAGGACATGTCGGGACATGGAAAGTCAATTAAGATGTTAAGTCCATTAAGGTAACTAGTAAGCATTAGTAAATACTAAGCTTAATTAAATATGCCCTTAAGCCAAGTAATTGTTATAATAAATAACAATCAAGTTTACGCAGTCATAATATTCCAATTACGACAAAAGTTTAACGTATACCAAGTACGTATTTCGTTTAAAACGATAAGTGACACCAACGGTCGTAAAAGCATTCGAGGATCAAGTTAAGTGATTACACACTTAATAGCACGTTGTAAGATATTAACGAAAGTAATTAACCATGATTAAAGATCCCAGAGCATAAGCTAGCTCAGTACGCACAAATACGCAGTTTCGTGAAAGCACAAAAGCAAGTCGAAAAAGCCGGGCCGTTGCAGGTAACCCTACCTGATCAGTTGAATAAGCCAGAACTCGAGCCGAAGTTTGCTAGTTTCTACGAAAGAGGAAAGAGAACCAAGAAGTATTCCAAGGGTAAAATACTAAGCTGGGGTTACTTCAAGGAGATTAATTGATTCGCGATCAAGAGAGAAGGGGGAGTTGATTACATGGCACGTCCTAGTCACTTCAAAACTCTACCGTACTTCGAGATCATGCAACTTTCTAAGCTGAAGATGTTGAACGCTGAAGATTGTGACCTTTCCAGGTGGTTTCAAAGAAAACTCAGATATGAGTATAAGACAGGGAAATGGGATATCTTTAAGTCAACAGCCGCCAGGTTTTCCATGCACCCAACAAAGAAAAATTCTAAAGGTGGACCTGTACGCGTTGTTAAGTTCCGTCCAGCCAAGTACATGAACCAATCTCCATTGATGCCCTTACCCAAGGATATATGCAAAAACTTCAGATGGTGGTTCTATGATGAGTTGTCGGAAGAAGCAGTGATCTTAACTGCAATTGAAAAGGAAGATGGAAGCATACAGTTCGACAATGTGAGGATTCTAGATCCTATGTGGCTGAGGAACTTATCGAGATTTGATGTGGAGACTCATCACCACCATCACATTACGTTTAGAGATGATCGAAAAGAGGAAGCTATGAGATATCAACGTGTGATCGATGTCTACTATGCATACCTCAACAGAGAAAGTGATGCTCAAAGCTCAAACCAAGTTCATGCCAGCTGATCTATGTCGAATTCTGTGTTGCTAGTTTGTATTTTTTGTTTTTGTTTTTGATTATGATGTATTTAGGTGAGAGAGAGAATCTGGATATGTACTTGATGTTAAACTGATGTTACTTTTGGACTTGTATGTATTTCACGGACGTTTACTTTATTGTAATCGATGTTCTAGGTCCTAGGGGGAGTTGTTGATGCATTTTCTGTAAGTCCCTAGACATCTAGCCTACGTTTGTGATTAGTACTTCAGTTTATGGGATACCATGATCGCTCGTTATTATCCTATCTGTGTTTGTATGTGGTTACAGGTACTGCAGGAACGCGATATAGATGTTTGACTATGTTAGACTTAGTCAGACGTGCGATTGAAGTCTCACTCGTACGGCTGACAGGCTCATACGCACGGTTGATGCTGGGCTAAGTCACAATTATAACCTAAATGAGAAGACACGAGTGAGTGATCACCCGTACGGCTGATGAAGCCAACTCGTACGTGTGATGGATGACTCGTACGGGTGAGTCAACAGCAGGGGTATATAAGTGTTATGTTCTTCATTTTAGGTTAAGCCTCTCACACACACACACACACACACCACTCAAATCTGGTTCTCTAATCCGATTCTCTCTCAACCCAAATCACTCTAGTAGTGAATAATAGCTCTAGGCGTTAATCTAATCACACAAATCCAATCCTTGTTGTGGTTTGACTAATTTAATCCCAAAAAGCTCCTCATATTCACTAGTTAATGGTTTGATTCACTAATTCCACCTTTGTGTGAATTAAACCTGTTGATTTCGAAGTTCCTAGTCATGTTTCATCAAAAACGTTGCCACTGCTCGATGGATGCCGGATTCTATAGTCGGGGAAAAGAAATGCAAATAGTTTTTGATTTTAGCATATCAAATTTTTAATGTAGAGAAATTTGATAAAATTAGGCCAACCTTTAAAAATTTTGCATCATCATAACCAAACTACATCCATCTGTCAATATATGAGAAGTGCACATATTAAAGCATACTTTTTTGGCCGTAGAAGTATGAAGCCCAGTTCATACTTTTCTGTTATTTTAGGAGGTACAATAATCGGGGGGATAACACTGATGGTGGATATGAGGGTTAAAACAAGTCGTGGATAACGCAACTGTTACATATTAAGCGTGTTAAAAATAATAACAATATGCAATCCCACTAATGTAGAGCATGGGGAGTGAGATAATCATTCCTCATACCCATGTTAAGAATGAGATTATATAAAAGTGACAGCTCGTTAGGTTACAGATAAAGGCTGTTGTTTGATTAAATCTGTGGAAAATCAAATTCACCAAGTGGTTCATTCGGAGTATATACTGATAGCAAAGACAACACATTCAAGAATTTCAATTACATTACAACATGCTGCTAAAAACGGTCTCTCTATTTATATGCTATGGGACCAGATCTGGACACGGCAAATCTTGGGAGGGGACTAGGAACTCTGCTACCAGAAGTCGAGCCTTCCATAGACCTCACTTTCTGGCTTGAACTGTAATCCAACGGACCCGATGATCTCCTTCCGTTTTTATGTTTTGGATCTGTGATTCTCGTATGCCCTCCCCCCTCGTACAGCTGATCTTGGCCGTGTACTGATGCAGGCTTAAAGTAACCTGAATCATGACCTGATTGTGGTGTTGAATCGCCGCCATATGGATGCCTGATGGCAGGAGAAGCATGACTACCCATGGATACAGCTGGAGAACTGTGTGGGGACATACCTAGAAGTGCTAGAGGATTGGTAGGAGAGTTTCCATAGTATTGACTGTATATGGAACGTAGAATTGCATAAGGAACGTGCATTTCAAGTGAAGTCCGTGGTAGATACGGAGACAATTCACATAATTGGTCCAAAAATATTAGCTTTGCCACCAGATGAGACCTGCACATATATGATAAGACTTTAGGTCACAAGTTTCTGATCTAGTCCATTAGTAACAAAGAGGGAATTTGTAACCTTGGGTTTGGTCCATGAGTTTCCTTTATACTTTTTGGGATAAAGAAAAAAAAAAAAAAAAACTTAATTATTTGATCATTAGTGAAACACTTTTACTAAATTGTGTTTCAATCTAGTCCATTTCCTTTATACTTTTTTATTGTGAGCCAATTTAGTTATGTCTTATCTTAACCAGTCAAATAGTCAAAATAAAAGGAAACATCAAATGGGACAAATGAGTTGAAGAGTTGCAACATGTAATCATTATTTGGGATTCCAGTTGTTAAATTTAGACATAAAAAAGTGTTCCAGGACAAGACAACCGTTTCGACCCGTATAAGAAAACTACCTGTTTTGACCAGACGAGTTTCACCAGTAACCCTCCCCATCTATTTGACATCTCTAATCTCTAGTTCCATTTGTATTCAAAATAAAAATAACGCAAATTTTTTCCTTAAATGAACAATTATGATTACCTGCCGAATTCATTCCAGGAATCTAGTGCAATCCCTGCAGAAATTTTGACAAAAAGGTGCATTGTTGACTTAATGTTTGATTCAACAGACTGGCGATCTGGTATTTCTGGCTCAACAGTATCACCAGCACGACCGTTTGAATACAACTGTCGCTGTCGATGTTCTCTTTCAACTCTAACCAACTCACTTCCAGCAATGACAGCAGAAATGCACCTGTCAAACAAGGTATGTTTAAAAACTCAACCATCATTTTATAGGTTAGATAAAAATCTTCCTTTCTTGTTATATTCAGAAAATCAGACTACTATTGTAGATATTTTCTGTAATTGTATACTAATACAAAAATTACTTATGAAATTCAGGTAAACCAGGATCGCCTAGTTCACCTATACAAAAAATTACCCACTACCCAACCTGCCCAGCCCATTCATTTTACATCTATAGTTAAGTTGTGAGATGTTTACCTTGCCAAACAGTTAACATTAGTGTTAAAACCTCCTGTATCGACATTAAAGGAAGTGGAATTCCAGATGTTAGAAGTCATAAACGTCGAAAATAAGTAAGGCAACAATCCCCAAGAATTATCGCTTGCACCACCAACTTCCTCCAATATTTCTCTCACCCACTCAGAATCATGGTCAGCCACAACTCCAACACTATTTGCCACCCTTCTCATTCGCCTGATATCTATTTTTTCAGGTATTTCAACTGGTAAATGTGTTGCAACCCCCGTTAATAACGAGTGTATCAACGGTGCACCTTCTGCAAGTACGGCCCCACCAGCTTCAGCTAAAAGTGAGTCAAAAGCAATGGCTTGACCAGCCTGAATACAGAATCCAATAACTGTTTCCACATCGATTATTTGTCTTACGTTTGCTTCCCGTTCTATCCTATCACCAGTATGAATGCTACCCGAAACCGCTTCTAATGATTCCCGATTTGCCCTTAGTGACATGTCAATGCAGTTCAAAAGGGCGGCTGTATGTTCTTTCATCATTCGGTCAAGTCGGTCAACTCCATAGCCACCAAATGTACGAACAAAAGCTTGTACTTCTTTAGGATCAGTGACAGCCTCCGCAAAATAGCCACCAACTGGTCGTGTGCTTTTGAAGCATCTATGAAGTGGTGCAAAAAGGATACCAACTCCTGACACGTCCTTCACGATATTTTCCACATACCAGTTGCACACAGCCTCGATGGCTGACCCAGTGTGCTGGTCAACAGGTTTATCGAATGTGTGTAAAGATGAAACGGGCCCACAGAAAGCTTCGGTCAATAGGACTTCACGCATACCCTGTGTGAGGTCCATGCTGATGTGCTGTTCTGCTAAATGGATTATGCTTACATGTCTACGAATTAGAGATTCAAGAACAGTAGGACGTTGAAGATCTGTATCTGCTTTTAATACAGCGTGCAGCCTTCTCCTGAAGTTCCCGAGGATACATTCTCTCATGTACTGCATTGTAAGAATTCATGGAGATATGTTAGTCACGGTACAATAGAGTGGGCACAATCGTACATGGCAGTTATTTTAAGTTTTTAGTTCATCAACTCATATATGGGTTGATTAGTATTGTGTTTAAAACTTAAATTCCTATTCGTATTCCTGTAGGTTCAAACAGATAAAAACAAGAAAACTAGGTAATGATTCAAACTTTAAATGTGTTGCACAGGTCAAAAAAGCATAAATAGTATATTTGATGGACAAAACCTCCTAAATCATTATATTTAAAACATCACATCAGTGTTCGGTGTTGTAAAACTCGGCGAGAAATCGTCGAGTTCTCGTGTTCACTAGCTGGCCGAGTTCTCGAGCTCCAACTCGGCTAAAAACTCGGTCAATGCCGGTCAACGGCCGGTCAAAGGCTAGGGCAAGAAGTTTAGAGTCATCTTGATTCGACACGTTGACCCCATTCTTGAACTCGCCTACCATGCCGAGTTTGCTACATCTACATAGACTATCATAGTATCATGCATAATCTCTAGTTGCTAGGGCAATATGGTTGTTTAAATGCAAATTTTTAAGGAACTGAACATGTATAATACTGTCGTTAGCACTAAACATACATACTCTACCATGAGAAGCCTAAAATGTCAAACAAACCTGTAGTTGCAAGATCAGAAGTATATATTAGATAATACAGGCAAAGACAAGTCACACAAACATTAATGGGTGGATGAAAAATGAAATTATTCAAATTCATAACAGATATTGAAAGGGGAATCATATAATCAAGTATATCCAAACAAGTTCATTTTCGTTCCAAGAGTTTAGATCTTAGTCATCTATTTTAACAATGAAATTCATTGTTTTAGCTTTAAATAATAATATGCCCATTATTAAGGTTATGTACCATTATATTTAAATCTAAGAATCATTTTAACAGTGAAATGCATTGTTTTAGCTTTAAATAATACAGAGTAATAACCGGTATATTTAAATCTAAGAATCATTATCAGCGATTTATCTAATAATTATATTTTGTACACAAGACCAAACACTAGTAATTAACAGAGAAGCTGACCTCCCTCAGAACAAAGACATGATTTAAAACACATATAGGCTCCATATCATTCAAGACTGAGCAAAGATTAGTCAACCTCTGCATGGCAGCTTCTAACCTGGCAACCATACATCAATGTCTTCGTGTTAATTCTCAGGTAACATATAATATAACATAACAACATTTAAAGGTCAATATTGCATCCACTTACATTTTAACGGAGTTATTACATTCAGGGTAGCTTTCATAGCCTGGTAAATGCATACCAGATATGCCCTTTGGGGATTTTGCTGATGGTATAGATAGTCTCGATGTCAAGTTCATGAGAATTGCTGCCTGCTCCGGAAGAAGCTGACAATTAAATGGTTTAATGTCAGTCTCATGCATAAGTAATTTAAATTTAATAGTATTAACTTGCTAACATATCGAGGCAATGAATGAACAAAAAAGAACCTGCATCTCCAGAGACCCAAAACCTCCTTCAGAATCAAGGATATTAATTAGCCCTTCCAACCCTCCCATGATAGACTCGATGAGTGACTCGACATATAGAACAGCATCTCGGCCAATTCTAGTTAGCTGCAATCAACCAATCAAAAGTCATCATATTGTCCTTCAATATACGCCATCACTACATGCTAGGGATGGAAAATTGGGCAGGAATGGTTCATATTTCAATATGGGTTCGCACAGCAAGGGGTAATATATATATGTGTGGGTTAAAATGGGGTGGCCCGGCCCACCAGCACTTCTCTGTCCATTTTTTTCTCTTTTGTGAGAATAGCATGTACTAAATATGCTTTCTTTTTATAAAACGATTGAAAGCATTTAGATTCATGTCACGCGATATTTATGACCCGTTGTAACTTTATTCCATTGGAAATTAACCTGTTACCGATATAACACAACCTGGACTAACCCGTTTCTGTACAAACGGGTTATAATTACCACCTCTACGGAATGAGAATAGATATAGTAGAAGTTACCTCTTCGGGAACAATAGTAGAAGCACATTCTGGAAAACTACTCGCAACACCAAGCCATGCACAACAATGTTGAGGGCGACCTTCGGGACCAAACATGGTATTCCTGAAAACCTGCATCAATCCACGTCCAAGTAAGAAGTATTACTAATGAGAGAAGCATAATAAGCAGATTTTATGATAATACATATTATTAGAAGTTTATAAATAAAATAAAAAGGTCGAACATACAGTTGTAAGATGTTGATGGTAGAAATACAACTTTTTTAGACTTCCATGTTTTGAAAGTTGAGATTCAAGTTCATCAACACATCTGACATGAGAAATCCAATCGGCATGACATAAGATTTGGCGCATAATATAACTGTTTAACATACTTATAGTAGGTTATATTATATAAACAAGTTTCCCAGTATAACGCACCTGGACCAATTGTATAAAGCATTCCCTTCAGATAACAAGCCTTCCTTTCCAGTAGAAACCGTTGCTTTCTCCAGATGTCGAATGGTAATAGATGACCGAGCAGAGGTAACAATCATTAAGATTGACAACCAGTCCTTACGTAATTCCTGTTTAACGGTTTCAATACATTTATGTATGTATTCAAATAAAGATATATGTAAGCAGCACAAACTGCAGCCACCATAAACAAACCAATACAATATAGTTTCAGAAGTATTACTTACTGATAGATCACATGTAATAGCTGAGATATTTTCACCCTGTGGTTTTGGTATATTCTCAAGATGCTCGACGATCTTTTGGAATAGTCCTTTAAGCGAGGAATCGAGGTCAAGAGCCACCATTCCAGGAGTGTTGAGCAAAAAGCGAATTCGGCCGGCTGAAGATGAAAGATAGGATAAAGCATATCCTCTGACGGCTGCAAATCATCGTAAATGATTCAAGGCATTGGGGATCTCATTAGAGAGGATTATATTAGAATAATAAATGATTATTCTGAAAATCTTTTAGATATGCAGATGTAATCAAATCAAAGTTTACCTGCAATGTATTTGCGTACTAGACAGCAAAGGCGGTCCATTCCATCCAACAAAAAACCTATTGTAGGATCATTTGCATTCTGCAGCCGAAAGTGTATAAGTCACTATAGCTATTACATGTCGTATCACAGAATCGCCATATACAATATATAATCATTAATTATTGGGTCATAATAATAATACTTCCAAGGATGGAATTTGAACATACTATGTCCACTGCCGCTGTACGGTTTGCCTTAGATTTTGATGAACTAATTCCAACATGCTGAAAGTACCATATGACTTCGCTTTGTGCCAATGCCAACGCAGAAAATACCATCTGTACAACAAAAGTTTATCTGTTATATCAGTACTTACAGAATAAGAAAAATATAGCCCGTATAATGTAAAAAATAAAGAGTACAACATACCTGAATATTAGGAGCTAATAAACTCGGTTGGTCAGTAAAGAAGAGAACCATCCGCCCAATCTCTTGCTTCAATAGAATTCTTCTCTCATGATGAATTGCATCACAGGATGATATCGCTTGATCATGCACTTCACTGCAGGAAGAAAAAGAAAAAAAAAAAAAAAAAAAAAAAAAAAAACACAATTGATCATAATTATCGATTTATAACCAGTATAATTGATCAGATAGAAAGTGCACAGAGCATGTACGTAAGATGCTCATTAGAGAAGTATACAATGCCTATAGCAATGTGTTAATTCAAACTTATAACACATAATTCGGCAATGATTACTCAAAATTTGCACACCACTACTCTAGAACTAGACTACTTTCAATACCTTATCATTTTCTCGACTTGCTTTGCAACACTATATTCCAAATCTGCTTCTTTTTGCTTTGTACGTCCAGATTTTGCCAATTTCTTTGATTCCAATATCCGGGGCAATACATATAGCTGGTAGTCTTCATGCAACAATATATACTGTAATTCAAAAATAAAACATTACAGTATTACATTTCATCAAACAAAAAATAACGTCAATTTCAGATATTGTTTAGAGATTACCGCATCTCTATATAAAGAGAGGACCAAATTTTCCTTCAGTACAACCTGTAATTATCACAAACAGTGAAGTCAAAGTAGATTGTCAGGTACAAGGTACAACAATAAAAGATACAGCTAGGATCCTGTTAATAAGTATAAGTACATGTGATAATAAAGGGGTAACAAACAAAGAGATGCATATAGAATTAGATGAAGAAGCAGATGCATCACAAATTGCATCATTCAATAAATCACATAAAAGCTTAACCACTCCCAATTCTCAATGGCATATTATATAATTCTGGAGACAGCACATTGCACTACGGTCCTGATATGCTTATATTAGTTTGATTTAGATATGAAGAATAAACATCTGAGGATAAAATTCATGCAAGACTCAACATGTAAAGTAAAATGCCAGAGAAGTGTAAAAATTGTACCATAGCTATATCAATGCTGGTTACTCTAAGAAGCTCATCAGGGCAGACAAGATAGCCAAATAGTGCCCAATCCCTATAAGAAGTTACATTTGTCAAATCTTGAGCTCTCTGTAAACAAAAAAGAAAGAAATTTAGCAATAAACACAAGATTTATGTGTATCAATCTATCTATACACACATACAAGTCGAGCTAAAACAAGGTGTACCATTGGATGTGCTGAGTTTGTGAGGATATCAGGATATCGGGGATGAAACGGACTAAGAAAACCCTCATTTCTGAGCTTTCGTGTATCTGTAGATAAAAATATAGTAGGGCCTATAGCCTCCAAAACCTGCAATAGATGGGTTTAGTGTGCAATGTTAGTCCCACAAAAGTGTCCTCGCCTTACTCAAGAAACAGTGTGTGTTTCTGAATGCCCATGAAGAGTAAATAGCTTAAGTTGGAAGAAAGCAATGGAGACAGAAAAAAAAAATGGAAAAAAAAAATAATAGTGAAACTAATATAAAGATACATATGAAAAACATGAAACTATAAATTAAGAAGCCAAAACATATCACTTCACTTTAAGATCAAACTAGCTTCAAGAAAGAGAAATAAGTAATAACCTCTCCAATACGAGGACTGACAAAATTTAGATCTTCATGCAACCCTTTCAAGGGTGGATCATACGCATCTACAAACTGAACCAACCTATTATTGCAAGAAAAAAGATTATTAGTTCATCAAAACCTAAGTAACATAAGCAGACCGACGTAGAAATTACAGAAAGTTTAACTGCATAGCAAGTGCACAAACATGTAAAAGATTTTGAACAATGATGGTGCTCAAATTATTCTAAGAAATAGAAAAAAAAATTATGATACCTATGATAAAAATCACAGTCTCGGTCATTTCTCAACATCGAATGAAAAAGGTTGTACATCTGGAACATCATTTTCCTTGGCAACTGTAAATCAAACAACATAGTTCTCAGTAAATTAAAAACCTGCATGCATCCTGTAATTCTTACCTAGAAGATGTGAGTGAAAGAAAAATATCAAGAACAAAACATCAATCATACATGGCCTACAGACTTGCCTTCTCAGCAAAGAGATTGACTCGAACAAATGAACAGAAGAGATCCATGAAGCCATGTAAGATAAGAGAGTTCTGATGGGGCTGCAAAATGAGTAAGAAACCAGGAATACAATTCACAAAATCTGAAAAAGAACATATATACATGTGTATATTTGATGTATGCAGTATGGTATTGTTAGAGTGATAAATTCTATTGGTCTATAATTTCCATGGTTGATGTTGAAATCCAAATTCTCTTTAATCTTTTCACAGATAATCAAAACCAGTTTAATTCTTTATAAAAGACATCCGTAGATAGATATATAATGTAACTAACCAACAGAGTAATGACGGTGCTGCTCAGATCCAATATAAGTCGCAGAGCTTGTTCTCGGAATGCCATCATATCAAGGAGTAGCTAAACAAACTTCATGTTATTAGAAAAGATTGTAAAACTATTTATTCCACATAAATCCATACCCACAACTCCATGCGTACATTAGTACTAACCAACAACTCAGAGTAAACGACAAAGCAACTGGAAACAAGTAGCAGATTAGAACATCAAGAGGAAAAAAAGTCAGAAAGAGAAAGTACAAACTAAACCGAATATCATAATGTGTTTCTCAAATCTTCCTTCTAAAGATGATGACATTTAGTGGTGGCAATTTTAATCCATTCGTGTGAATATGGCAACCATCAATTTGTGTTGTATTTGCTTTATAACAGGTCAGATGTATAATATAGAAAAACTATCTACAAACAAAATGGGTCAAATTCGCAAAAAATGCCTACAGTGTATATACATGCTTGTAAATTACAATGCCCTGAATCTTTTTTAATATAATATTCATTATTTGACTGATAAAGTTCATTAACTATAACTAGTAGTAATACAGAGAAGGAAATGAACAAAAGAAAGTTCGGCAGGTCAACCCAACCAGGCCTGTTTTGACATTTATTATAAGTTTACTCTCTTTAACCCTGATCTATTTTTGACCCGTTACCATACTTAACCATTTTTTTCACCTCAACAAGCAAAGGTCACTTGAATGTTAACAACTCATCTCAACATAGACATGCGAGTATGAGATAACGAAAAATAGAAATAAAAAATTCGCTGTCCCTTTTTGTGACTGGAAGATTACAAAGAGTGAGAATCTCACAGTGAGAAAAAAATTGTCAACTATATTAATGTGTACACTTTACCACTTACGAGGTTCTTAAAATTTGACACATAGTTAGATGACTTAAAGTATCATTTGTGTTTGGCAGCTGATTCAGAATACAACGGGCTATTTTGTTTTGATCCTCAACTGCCGAAAACAACTGAATCTCTCATATATTCGTCAAGCTTCCACCAAGGCAACTATTTGTGTTAAAATATTTATTCATCGGCTTTAAAAATCCTAATAAGAATCATAAGTGGGAGTTCACAGTTGGTTGACTGATGGGTAACCCAGTGGAATTTGCAAAGCAGATAATTGTTTCTCGGACTTAAGCCAAACACACACAGAGAGACAGGTCTTTACATACATAAATCAATTTTCTGGTCAACATCATCATGTACCATACCCTAGAGTCATAGTTAAAGTAAAAATGATCAGAAAAGATATTCCTGAATGTAGTTAACAAGCATGTGATCAGGTATAAAGTGAACTCCACACCTGAATCCATGGCTCCAAGCTTTGTAAGTGAACTTCAGCTTGATCATTTAAAGCATCCAAAGCGGACTTATCAACCTAAAAGATTATAATCAAGTTTTAGCTTCCCAAGGAGTTAGAAATTATATATAAGAAAAACACAAAAGATAATACAGTGCTTACACGTTCAAGCTGCAATTTACTATGATGTTCCGGAAACTTCTTTGAAAGCAAAATACATATCTTTGGACAATTTGGGAAGACGCCTGCTTTCCAAAACGTTTCAGAAAATACATGACCAACTGAATCCGGATAATCCAATATTTGATTCAATCTATAGATTTTGGCCATTAGTCCTTGTGCAACTTGCGTAAGCTGATATACCCATTGCATGTTCAACCCCTTATGCGATACTCCGGGAAGCTGGAATGATACCTCTGATCCGTTATTTCGGGAGGTTCTAGATGGCATCGGAGTTCCCATTTCTTGACTCAAGTATTCACTCCATCTCGAAGCACCTTCAACCTCCCTTGATCGAGGAGACGTTGACAACGTTTCTTGTGTGGATAAGTTCAGTCGAGATTTAGGCATTTGCATTATTACGATAGCTCTTTTTAAAGAATCCTCCACTGCAGTTTTAAAGTTTCAAGCAACACATTAATATTGAACTTGAACATAGCAAAATATCACTATTTTTATATTAGTGTCCCATCACCAGCAACAACAGATAAACTTATATACACTGTACTGAATAATCCTCGCAGAATCAAGTATTACTCTGTTCGATGACAGATCCAAGTTATGTTTATGACAAATAGAAGCGTGCACTAACACAGAGCAGGTCCCTCAATATTCCTTAGTCCAGGAAGTCAAAATGTATATAATTTCAACATCTAGGGTTCAGACCTAAGTCATTAAGTACATTTCACTACAAACATCAAAATCGCAGCTAATTAATCAAAATTCACAATAACTTATGCTGTAGCAGTTTTAGATCCTATCATGTTCGTAATAGCATTACTGATTGACTTCAATTTCATTAGAATTTGCTCATGAGTTACATCCTAATTTCAATTAAGCAAAAGCGAATTATGTTAACTTCAATTCCATAACACCGAACTACGTTAATTTTAGCACCGATCCATTACATTACATATAATAATAATAATAATAATAATAATAATAATAATAATAATAATAATAATAATAATAATAATAATAATAATAATAATAATAATAATAATAATAATAATAATAATAATAATAATAATAATAATAATAATAATAATAATAATAATAATAATAATAATAATAATAATAATAATAATAATAATAATAATAATAATAATAATAATAATAATAATAATAATAATAATAATAATAATAATAATAATAATAATAATAATAATAATAATAATAATAATAATAATAATAATAATAATAATAATAATAATAATAATAATAATAATAATAATAATAATAATAATAATAATAATAATAATAATAATAATAATAATAATAATAATAATAATAATAATAATAATAATAATAATAATAATAATAATAATAATAATAATAATAATAATAATAATAATAATAATAATAATAATAATAATAATAATAATAATAATAATAATAATAATAATAATAATAATAATAATAATTAACAACTGAGGTTATTGCAAACATAAGAAATTGAGATAGTACCTTGAAATGTAACAATGGAGGTTAAAATATGAGTAACGCGGATTAAAATGATAAGACTTCTGAGATACAGATCTAGGTTTATGAGGTAAAATTGAAGGAGGGGAGTTTATATTGTAGCAGTGAGTTTTAGGGTTTATTATTTATTTATTTATTATTATTAAAATGAAGTTGAGTTTGTTGATGGTAATGATGAGAATGATGATTTGCGGTGTGCGCAGCACTCACTATTACTATAAGATTTTTCAGTTGTGTGACGCCGACCAGACGAATGCTTTAACCACCCACCCCCCACTTCGAGTAAACAACAAACAGTTGTTATATATGTAGTCATGTAGCTACTTGTATTTATTTTATTTCTATTTACAACTAGTCCGGACCGGCCCGCGCGATGCGGCGGAAGCTTTCGGCCGGCGGATTCATATTTAACGCAGTTTTATTTACAGAAGGGTAAACGGGCAATCTGTTATGCGTCGTTGTTGGTGTCGTCGTCTTTAGTGTTTTTTAAAATCTGTCCGGTTCGAACGTAGTTAGTTTCGTTTTGTTAATAAAAAAATTATTTCGAGCCTAATGGTGCTGGCGAAAAAATTTAACTCGCGGCGAGCAGGAAGATACGGGTTGTCGTTATGTTTAGCGTTTTTTAAAAAGTGTCTGTTTCGAACGTAGTTAGCATCGTTTTGTTTATAAAATTATTTTGAGTCTGACGCTATCGTCGAAAAAATTTAACTCATGCCGAGCGGGAAGATACGGGTTGTCGTTGTGTTTAGCGTTTTTTTTTAGAAGTGCCTGTTTCGCGTATAGTTAGTCCCGTTGTGTTCATAAGATTTTTCCAAGTTGAACGGTGGTCTCTGAAAAATTTAACTCGCACCCAGCGAGAAGATAGGGCCCGTTATAAATTCGGGTGGAATTAGTTTCTTATATTTTAATTAAATTATATATTTACACTTTGTACCCCTTAAAAAGTGTAAACTTGAGGGACCGTTGTGAAAATATAGGCGAAGCTGAGGGACCGTTGTGAAAATATAGGCGAAGCTGAGGGAACGTTTATAATGTGAACACAAACTCAAAACTACAATCAGATTTAACTAAAACTACAACATTTCACACCTCTTTTAGTATATATATATAGTGGTAGGATCAAGAGGGAAGTAATCAATCGGGGGGAAGCGGGGAGAAGCAAAAACTTTTTTTTTCGTTTTTTGAAAAAACTTTGTTCACGAACATTATAGATGAGATGAAAATATGAACATTTAGTAGAGACACTTTGTGATAAATGTTTTTATTTTGGCGGGAAAACGCTCGAAGAAGTAATATATAACAATTATCGTGTTTTTCGAGCGTATGTTGAGGTTTTAGCTATTGGGGTTTAGATATTAGGGTTTATAGGGTTTAGATATTAGGGTTTAGAAATTTAGGGTTTAGGGTTTAGATTTAGGATTTAGATTGAGTTTTTAACACGAACGGTTTAGAGTTTAGGGTTTAGGGTTTAGGGTTTAGGGTTTGGTGTTTTGGGTTTATGGAATAAACCCAAAACACCAAACCCTAAACCCTAAACTCTAAATCGGGCTAAATTTTACTTCACAAAACATGAAAAAACAACGTTCATATTCTTCACGAACAATATTATCTTGAATGTTATTTTTGTCGATCGTTTTCCCGCCTAAATAATAACATTCATCACGAAGTGTCTCTTCTAAATGTTCATATTTTCGTGTGATCTTGATGCCGGAAAAAAAAAATTCCAAAAAAATGAAAAAAAAAAAAATTTTGCTTCCCCCCGCTTCCCCCCGATTGGTTACTTACCCATTGATCCTGCCCCTATATATATATATATATATATATATATATATATATAATAATAATAATAATAATAATAATAATAATAATTAATTAATTAATAATTTATATTTGTAGTTTGTAGTGTAACTTTTACGTTTATTATATTTAGATATGATTCGTAAAATTAGTGAAACTCACAAGCAAATCACATTTATATTTGTAGTTTGTAGTGTAACTTTTACGTTTATTATATTCAGACATTATTCGTAAAATTAGTGAATCTCACAAACAAATCCCGTTTAACTAGTTTTCCTTATTTATATGAATCCATCCAAATTTTTGATGATCCATGTGGTTATTATAGATTGATGATCTGTAGTTTATTATTTTTTAGTAAAGAAATTAGCTGATAAAATATATTATAAAACTGATATATACAAAGAACATTCATAAATTCCATCGATACGAATACCGAACCAAACCGTACCAAAACAGAATGTACCGAAACTAAACTTGTTCAAAATTAAGAACCGGAAACAGAATATAACTAAGAAAACGGTACCTATTCGGTGACGGTATTATCGGTATAGTACCAAATTGAACCAGAGATTATACCTTTGCAACCTATATATATGAATAATGTTGGCACTCTAACTTAATTGTTCTTTATGATCTATGAGTTTGTGTATTAAGCTAAGCTCGTTGTAATTATAAAAACAAAAATTTTGTTAAGAGTTAGGTAGATAAATATAATTGTTTGTGTTCTAAGTATACGAATGTGACATATAGTTACCAAGATTTATTAGTCGAGTTTAAAATATTTCAAGGGGAATAAGATGTATGCGTGTTTTTTCATTGTATGCGTGTATCAACATTTGTATCTTAAGTTTAAAATATCTCAAATGGGTCTTTTTATTCTACCACCACTATATATATGATGATATGAAGATCTCATTAGTAATAGAGTAATAGACCAACCCCCTAGAGAATTGTACAGCCTAAAATATTCATATGCCGTGGCTATGTCAAGTAGCCAGACACTACTAATTAACAGGTATTTGTTTAAGCAGCTCATGTCAAAAAATAAGGGTTAAAGCCAAAAATAGGCTACAAACTTACACAAATGTACCGATGTCGCCTACAAACTCATTTCCGTCCTACTGTCGCCTACAAACTTATAAAAAATGTGCTAATATAAACAAAATACTTTTTTTAACCGTCAACCAAAATGGTTGATACGTGGCTTCTAAGTAGTCATGACACGTCGGTGATACATCGAAACAGAACTGAAAGTATATGGGCGACATCGGAACAGAACTGAAAGTATATGGGTGACATCAGAACACAACTGAAAGTATATGGTCGACATCGGGACATATAAAATGAATAAAAAAAGTTAAATAATTAACTTTACCGGTTCAGTAGGTAACCGGTAACAAAATGTTAACATCAGTACATTTTTTATAAGTTTGTAGGCGACAGTAGGACGGAAATGAGTTTGTGGACGACATCGGTACATTTGTGTAAGTTTGTAGCCTATTTTTGACTTTAACCCAAAAAATAATGATCAAAAAAATTAAGTCACTAAGCAGCTTCGGTAGCTCATCAGCAAACACACTAAGCACACACCAAAGCTGCAAAACACAAAATGTTTCATTTGCTCAACCTTAACACAGTTTAAGAGAAATGTGATTATGCGTATCAAAAGAAAAATCTCTGTATTTTGCCTTTTGTCAATCAGCTATTGTCTAGTCTCCTTGAACGACAACCGAGAAATTTGTGAACGCAGAAAATCAAAACCCCTTTGAGATGTTGTTTTACCACTAGACAACCCTTCGTTTCCCTCCATTTGAATATCTGCATCACGCCAAAACTTAATGACATGTAAAGTTTCTTCTTCTGTTGATCTCTGAACAACAATCTTTGAACCAAAACCTTTATCTTTCATCTGAAGACATATCTGTAACGGGTCATTTTCTGCAAGAAATAGCATATACAACCAACCCTTTTCCGACAACAAAGTATCAGCAATTGGTAAAATCTTATCAATAACACTTCTACCGTTTTCACCTCCAGCCCAAGCAGACGAAATCCCGGAACAGCCCACTTCATCCTCGGGTGTCGGCACATACGGCGGGTTAATCACCATCAAATCGACCATTCCCGACATGCGTTTTTCGAGCCCTGAAGCGATGTTAGTGTTTACTAATTCAGCATGAACCCCGTGAGCTTCAAGTGTCTCACGGGTCACGTTTGCAGCATCAGGATTGATATCAGTTGCAAAATAATAAGCGTTTTTTGATTCAGATCCAAGTATAAGAGCAAGACTTGTTATTACATAGCCACTACCGCTACCAATTTCCATACAAAATGAAGGGTCGTGTTCTAATAGTTTTGTTCTGTCTGCCAAAAGTGCATCGACCAGCGCATATGAGTCATCACAAGGTTCGTAAACTTGAGGGTGTGAACTCACAAGCCGGATTTGGGCAATTCTTGGAGGCATCTTTTCAGAAAGAAAAAAAAAATCTGAAGTATATAAAATTATAAAATTAAAATTAAGTAAAATAAATATATAAATATAAATAGCACAGTCCAATACATTAGTTTCTTCAACTATTCTCGTTGCTATTCTACTGTGTTTCTTTCTGCACTATCATACTGATACATAATTAATGAAAGATAAAGGTCACACAAATGGGTCAACCGGACACTAATGACCCAAATGGATCATAATTTTCCCACTTTAACCCAAATAAGCTCAAAACCAATTTTAAAATATCGAAACATGCATATACACTTGACACGACATCGTGGACATATCAAAACCAACAAATACCCATTTTGACACAATATAGTCCAAGCGGGTCAAACGAGGTCAAACGGGGTGAAACGGGCGAACAAACCAACACACGAACCATAAAACAAGTGTACGGGTCATCGGGGTGCGGCCACGCCAAGCCGCTGCACGCTACGGTGGGTGAACTGCAACAGAGCAGCAGCATAAAGGCTGCAAACAGCAGCTCCAGCTGCACAAATGCAGCAGAAACAGCCTCCGCGCAGCAGCAATAACAGTAGTAGCAGCTACGCTGCTGTCCCTCTCGGTTTCACCCACAAAAATCAAGTTTCAAGCAGTTTTTTGACCAAATTAAAAGTTAACAATGATACACAAACATATAAAGATCGCTATAAATCAAGCTAACAACAACACAAGATCAAGATTCAAGACAAAAAAAAAATGCATTTTTATCATTTTTGTCAAGAACACCGAATCATCAAGAACAAAATAAGAAATCAGGATACAAAAATGTAATTATTATTAATCTAACATAGATCTAACAAATAACAACACAAAAAGGAAGATTCAAGCACCAATGGCAATTGCATTTTTTAACTTTTTATCAAAAACCCTAAATTATCAAGAATCAAGCACAGAATTAGGAAGACAAACCTGATTGTTAGATGTTATGGATGCATAATATCAGATTTGGAACTTGGATTACATCATAATCATCACCAATGAAGCTAGTGTTTGGTTAGAAATAAGAATAAGAACTAGAAGAAAAAAGAGAGAGAAATCGTGACTAGGGAAATAATGGGGAAAAATTAGTCAGTCACTAACTTTTAAATTGGTATTAAAACTCACGCCGGATAACACACGGGTATTTAACAGTTTTTAGCGATAAAACGCATCTCGCTAGCGGCCCTAACGGGATTCAAATTTAATAAACAAATAATTTTGTGACCTTTGTCACTAAACGCACCCACTGGACTTATTATTAAATATTAACACTTAATGAATAAATATTTTATCAAAATACACTTTTAAACACTTATAGGGCAGAAAGGTAAATTTCACCTAGGCCCGTCATCGGAATGTTACAACCACCGTCAGGAAACGCCCGCTGTATCGCAGAAAGCCACATAATTTGCTCAAAGCTATCATCATATGCTGCATCATCCATCACTCCAAGGCATGACAATGGATCGGATATAGATCGGGTGACGCCGTATTCATATCCATACTCATTTAATTTTTATTCATTCATATCCATATTCATTTAAATTCAGTTCATCCATCCATATCCATATTCGGTGGATTAAGCAGGTTAATGGATATCTATAGGATGTTCAAAAAATATTATAATATTTTCTATTATATGATAAAAACAAAACGTAATATAACTAAAATATATGTGATGTGACTTAATTAAAATATATCCACATAAAAGTGTAATCTTTGTCGAAGATATAACATAATTCATTTTCTACTTTCTAGCCTTCTGTTATCCTATTGTGTTTTTGTTCGGCTCATTCATCTTTTAATGAATTAACCTTTGTTTTATAATATTCTACTTTCGAGCCTTCCGTTAGCCAAGTAATATCTTTAAAATGAGCAAATGCCCAGCGGAAGATTTCTTTCAAACCTGAGAATAAACATGCTTACAAGTGTCAACCAAAAGGTTGATGAGTTCATTAGTTTATCGTAATTAATCATTTCATAAATTTAATAGACCACAAGATTTCATTTTCAAATAATATGCCGGTCTGCTCACGGCTAAAAATCATTCATATGAAGAACATCTGATGAGAACCCGGAAAGTGCAAAACAATCTCACCGGCGGTAGCTAATGCAAAAATGCAAAACAATCTCACCGACGGTAGCTAATGCAATCAGAATGCAAAACAATCTCACCGACGGTAGCTAATGCAATCAAAATGCAAAACAATATCACCTACGGTAGCTAATGCAATCTGTATAGAAATCGAACCACTGAATTCAAATAATTCTATCATAGAATGTAGTTCAAGTACTTGTGTCTATTTTGTAAAACATTTATAAAAGCAGCGCATGTATTCTCAGTCCCAAAAATATATATTGTAAAAGCATTTAAAAAGGGAGCAAATGAAACTCACGATACGATATTGTGGCAAAATATGCATACGACGATACTGAACAATGCAAGGTTGGCATCGAATTCACGAACCTATATCAGTTATATATATATATATATATATATATATATATATATATATATATATATATATATATATATATATATATATATATATATATATATATATATATATATATATATATATATATATATATATATATATATATATTAACACATATAATCGTAGTCGAATAAATTTATATATATTATTATTAATTTTTATTTTAGTAAATTATATGTTTCATTAATAATTTAATTAACTATATTTATCTTATATACTTTAGATAAATAATTAGTATTTATTATAAAAATATTAATATAGTTATGTTATATAGTTATGTTATATGTATTAAATAAATTTTTTTTGTATAACTAATATTTATTTGATAAAATAATAATAAAAAGTTGTATCTTTATATAATAATAGTAATAATAATAATGATAATACTATTAATAATAATGATGATAATGATAATAATAATAATAATGATAGAAATAATAATAATGACATTTATAAAGATTATACCATGTATTATTATCATTATCAACTCATCATCTTAACATCATCATTACTCGTATCATTTATGTATTATCGTCATTATAATCAATACCATAATACTAATATCAATAAGGAAAATAATAAAAATATTAATATTAATGATAATAAAATTAATGATAATAATATGTAAAAATCGTCATAATGATAATAATATTAAAAAGTTATGTTATTTTTATAATAAAAACAATAATATTTATAATAATACTTCATACTAATAATACTTAATAATAATACTTGATAATAATAATATTAATGTTAATAATGGTAATAATAATACTAATAATAATAATATTATTATTAATAATAATAATAATAATAATAATAATAATAATAATAATAATAATAATAATAATAATAATAATAATAATAACAATAAGAAAAGGAGGGCTACCTTTAAAAATTTTCCCAACAAAAATGTCCCAGACAGGGCTCGAACCCAAGACCTCTCGTTCACCCACCAACACCTTAACAATCTAAGCTATTTCGTTTTTCTGTTTTCATAAATAACCGAAATCTATATAACCCTTATCATCTGTTTCATTTATCTTCCTCTCAATAAACTTCTCGGGCCAAAAATAAAACACAAGCCCAACCAGAGGTCACGACCCAATTGTTATTACAAGGATCACGGCCCATGTGTCTCGACCCAACAGGGAAAAATCGAATCACAGCCCAATTAACATATAACGGCCCCATTACAAACAGGTAAATCAACCAGTTTGTATAAATCAATAATTTAAAAGGGAAAAATTTTGGTTTCTATTTCTTTTTAATAATGAAAATGAACTAGTGGAGTGCATGTGGCCAATCAACCCTACTGTTGATGGAATACCTCATGTAAACAAAATCACAAAACCCATTTTGTATGTAAATATATTCGTGTATATATGTATAGATTAAGCGGAAGCATTTTAAATTTGCATGTGAATTTTAACCTTTTAAAATGTATTCCATTTCATAGATCTAGTCTTGAAATTATACTAAAATGTAAATAGAGCTAGATAAAGATTTATACCTCCTCTTAAAGTGAGGGTGAAGAACTAAGAAAGATGATGAAGATGAATCTTAGTTTCTAACTTGAAACCTCAAGCAAGATATACCCACAAGCTTTATGTATCAACACCCACGAACTAGGTTAGGATTTGGACACCAAAATAACTAGCAAAATCAAGTGAAGAACCCTTGTTCTTGCTTCTCCAAAATCGGCCCAAAAAGAGGAAGAATGGAGAGGATATTTTGCTTGGTTATTTTTTTGAAATGCAAGAGTGTGTAAAATTCAAGAGAGAAGTGCATCTTGCATGCTCTTGATATATGCAAATTTAGTGTAACAAGGCAAGCATGGGGACATGCCTTGGAGTCCCAAAAACCGTCCACCCCCCATGCCCATTTCATTATTATTTTTTTTTTTTTTTTTTCTTTTTTAAATAAGTGGAAGCCAATTGTTACTTGCATACTTTAATACTTTCATAACCTTTTATAAAAGTTATATGTAATAGTTTAATAACAATTAAACTTATACATATATAATTATCCAAATAATTAAACTCAAGCATTTTTATTTTAGAAAACCCATTTTCTAAAGTCCATGTGTCGAGTATTTATTTCTAAGATCCAATCATCAAAATAAATACATAAAAGTGTTGATAGCTTGTTATTGGGTATGACCCGACTTGGATCATAACATTTTAGCCACATTAATTTATTATGTCTCTCGGGCATAAGAAAATCCTTCAATCTCCCACTTGCACGAGAAACATAAGGAATTAATGCAAGTGATGGATACAGCCTAACACACCGTCCATCACCCCTAATATGTTATGACTTTGTGCCATTCAATAACATCATCCCTTTCGAGTTCCCATCTCGAATATGATTAGGTGAATCTTACATTATATCCTTTCATCCTAGATGTCATGTTAAATCCAAGAGACATAGAATGATCACTCTCTTATAGATTTAACTTTATCAGGCCTTAGACATCTGACTCTCAACGAATAAGAGGGACAAATTCCATCTTGACTACATACGTCCTAAATATACGCTTTGCATTATACCTGAGTTCTTCCTTATGAGCTGCCATATTTCAGAATAGCGAAGGAAAGAATCAAGGCATAATACATAGTGAATATCTGAACCCAATATGTATCTCAGGTCAGAGGATACAATGATATTCGCCTTTACTCAAGATTACATGTGATCAACCACAAAGGCTCCATACAGTAAGTCTTGAGAGCGGGTCTTCCAATATTTGTATCCCACAAATATCTATGAACCTTGGTTGCAACCTTGCTTCACATTCACCATTTGAATGTTAACCAATCCAAGTTCATAATAGTCTAAACCTCACATTTGTTCCCACAGATGTGATCAACTACGGAATTTAGAATAATAATTTATTCATGGATAAAATATGCTAAATAGGAACTTAACTCAAAATAAATTAAACCATAATTATATTAATGAGTTTGAACAATTCGTTCCGGTACAATACATAAAACAGATCATAACCAATCACTAGAATATCGAAGTCCCATTGCACTAACATGTCTTTCGTGCTTTGGATTATGTAGGAGCTTCGTGAGTGGATCCGCAATATTTAGATCTGTGTGAACTTTGCGAATACATATCATTCCATTCTCAACTTCATCCCTTATGTAGTTGAATCGCCGTTTAATGTGACGTGTCTTTTGGTGATCACGAGGTTCTTTGATTTGAGCTATTGCTCCCTCGTTGTCACAAAAGATCTCAAGAGGGTCTTGAATGGTAGGGACCACTCCTAAGTCGTCAACAAATTTCTTTATCCATGCAGCTTCCTGAGCTGCCAATGAGGCGGCAATGTATTCTGACTCTGTAGTGGATAATGCAACAACTCCCTGTTTCGAACTCTTCCAAGAGACTGCACCTCCATTTAACATGAAGACATAACCGGATTGTGATCGAGAATCATCTTGATCAGTTTGGAAACTCGCATCCACGTAACCTTTTACTACGAGTTCATCCTCACCAGATCCGTATATTAGAAACATGTCCTTAGTCCTTCTAAGGTATTTCAATATACTTTTAACCGCAATCCAATGACTGTTACCTGGGTTATTCTGGTATCTACTTGTCAAGCTCAAAGCGCATGACACATCCGGTCTAGTACATATCATTGCATACATGATTGACCCAATAGCAGACGCGTATGGGACTTTCTTCATTCTCTCCTGTTCATCTTTCGTGGTAGGACACTGAGATGTACTGAGAATGGTTCCTCTTTGAATAGGTACCAAACCTCTCTTAGAGTCCTCCATCTTGAACCTTTTCAAGACTTTGTCAATGTATGTACTTTGGCTTAAACCTATCAATTTCTTGGATCTATCCCTATAGATCCCAATCCCCAATATGTGTTGCGCTTCTCCAAGATCTTTAATGGAGAAGCAACTTCTTAGCCATGTTTTGACTCCTTCCATTGTGGGAATATCATTCCCAAATAATAATATATCATCCACATATAGTACAAGGAACATGACAGTACTCCCACTAGCTTTCTTGTATACACAAGCTTCATCACCATTTTTAATGAAGCCAAATTTCTTGGCTTCCTCATTAAAACGATGATTCCACATTCTAGATGCTTGCTTTAGTCCGTAGATTGACTTCTTTAATTTACATACTTTGTCAGGATGTTTAGGATCAACAAAACCTTCAGGCTGAACCATGTAGATATCTTCCTCAAGATATCCATTTAGGAAAGCGGTTTTGACATCCATTTGCCATATTTCATAATCATAATGAGCAGCAATGGCAAATAATATCCTGATAGACTTTAGCATTGCTACAGGTGAAAAAGTTTCATCATAATCAACCCCTTGAGTTTGAGTAAAACCTCTTGCTACAAGTCTAGCTTTGTATGTATCCAAGTTTCCATGTTTGTCGGTTTTCATCTTGAAAAGCCATTTGCAATCAACTAGCTTAGAGCTAGGAGGTTGCACAACAAGTTCCCAAACTTGATTGTCATACATGGATTTCATCTCGGAGTTCATGGCTTCCTGCCACTTGTCTTTATCAGTCCTTGATAAAGCATCTTGGTAGTTGATTGGTTCATCCAAATCAATCGTATAGCAACCATTTATGAGAAACCCATATCTCTCAGGAGGGTTACTAATCCTACCAGATCTACGAACGTTTTGTATACTTTGATCATCCATTTGATCATCCTCAACATTTTCATGTTGAGTGCTAGTGTCAACCAATTGTGTATCATCTATTTGATCTTGAACCTCTTCAAAATCTATCTTCCTTTCACTATTTCCTTCCAATAAGAACTTAGTTTCAAGGAATTCCGCCTTTCGAGCAACAAATACATTTTGCTCGGTCGGATCATAGAAATAGTATCCCATATCGTCCTTGGGATATCCTATGAAGATACACTTCGTGGATCGAGCATTTAGCTTATTAGCGACGAAGCGCTTAGGATAAGCTTCACATCCCCATACTTTCAAGTACGAAAGAGAAGGAGGTTTTCCAAACCACATCTCATGAGGAGTTCGTTCCACTTTCTTGGTTGGGGCCATATTTAAAATACGAGCCGCAGAGCACAGACAATAACCCCAAAATGATAGAGGTAACGAGCTTCTTGCCATCATAGATCGAACCATATCCATTAAGGTTCGGTTCCTCCTTTCGGAAACTCCATTAAGTTGGGGTGTTCCTGGTGGAGTAAGTTGTGAAATAATCCCACAACTCCTAAGATGATCTTGGAAAGCATCGCTTAGGTATTCACCTCCTCTATCGGTACGAAGTACCTTAATTGTTTTGTTGAGTTGATTTTGTACTTCGTTTTGATATTCTTTGAATGCTTCAAAAGTTTCATCCTTATGTCTTAATAAGTAGACATATCCGAAACGACTAAAGTCATCAATGAAAGTAACAAAGTATCTTTCACCATTCCTAGTCATGGGCTTAAAAGGTCCACATACATCCGAATGTATTAATCCCAATAAGTCTTTAGCCCTTTCATAGGTCCCTTTGAAAGGTGCTTTAGTCATCTTGCCTTGTAAACAAGATTCGCATACATCGAATGAGTCTATCTCATTTGTCTTCAAAAGTCCATTCTTATGAAGTGTATGCATTCGGTTCTTGTTTATATGGCCAAGGCGACAATGCCATAAGTAGGAATCACTCAAATCCTTTTTGAGTTTCTTGGTGCTAGTATGGTATATAGAGCTAGATGATGCGTCATCATGAACCAATTCATAAATCCCATTTAAAGGCGAAGCCTTGAAATAGAATACATTATCTTTAGAAACATGGATATCATCATTAATAAAATTAACATTGAAACCACATTGTTTTAAGCGAGAAATAGAAATAATGTTTCTACACAAATCGAGAGCATACAAAACATTATTTAAAATTAGCTCCAATCCGCTTGGAAGCTTCAAAACAAAATCTCCGTGAGCTTTAACATGCACCTTTGCACCATTGCCCATATAGAGACTTGATGTTCCCGCCATATGATCACTTCTTTTGAACCCCTGCAAAGAATTGCAAATGTGAGTTCCACATCCCGTGTCTAATACCCATGTATTAGAAGAAGTAATATTAAGCTCAATATATACCATATATATATTACCTGAGGTTTGCCCCGCATCCCTCTTGTCCTTCAACTCCTTAAGGTAGACCGGGCAATTTCGCTTCCAGTGACCCATTTCACCGCAACCGAAACATGGGTCTTCCTTGGGGTTTGCCTTTTCGGCTACCTTTTGCTTCTTAGCCTTGTTGATGGTTGGGGTAACCACCTTCCCCTTCCCTTTGCCTTGATAGGCGGGTCCTTTTCTCTTAGCCACCTTTAGCTTAGAGTTGTTACCTTTGGACCCACCTTGTTCAATCGCCAACACGGGTAAAGCCCTTTTACCCATGCTAGTTTCCGCCGTCCTAAGCATACCATGAAGCTCACCAATGCTTTTATCCATCCCATTCATATTGTAGTTAACTACAAATTGATCAAACCTTTTTGTAAGGGAGTTTAGGATAAGATCGGTGGCAAGCTCATTGGATATGTTTAGGTTGAGACGGTTAGCGCGATCGATAAGGCTTTTCATCTTAAGGACATAAGATGAAACGGATTGGGTGTCATCCATACGACATGCATGTAGCGCCCGAACGGTCTCGAAGCGCTCGACACGCGCTTGTTGAAGGAACATCTCCTTCAATTGCGTAATCATGTCATATGCACTATGATGCTCGAAATCTTTTTGAAGTTCCGGAATCATAGTCCCAAGCATTAGGCACGAGACTTGTAAGGAATCGTGCCTATAGGCTTCCCAATAAGCCATGCCCTCCGTATCATTTTCGTCCGGTTGATCGGGAATAGGGTCCTCAAGCACATACGCTTTATCCTCATACTTGAGGACAATCCGAAGATTGCGGAACCAATCCATAAAGTTGGTATGGTTGAGTTTGTCTTTCTCGAGGAGAGACCGTAATGATAGGTGGTTCATGTTAATAGGTACGTTTTGCAAGTTGTTGTTGTTGTTAGCGGCCATCTACAAAATTTAATAAAGTTCATTTAAGTATCGATTTTATATTTAATAAACAATACCCTTTTAATATTAATTGTCTTATTAAATCTTAGAATCCAACGGTAAATCAAATTCCGGTTAGGTGACCTTTATCCCGGTATTTGATTTAGCTAGGTAGTCATAATGACAATTGCAATCCTTTTGCAACTTCTAAGTTATGGGATCATGCAATCCTTTTACATGGCATATTAATCCCATCAACGCCTATTTGTTCATCATGCTTCGGTGACCCTAAGTTCATGATTCCCAAATCAAGTCGTCCTACTTGTGTGAACATGTAGACTTAACATACAAGTGGTTAGGTGACCTTTATCCCACATGTATGCGAAGTGTACCTTATTCATATTAGTTCGCTCATGACGGTTAGGTGACCTTTATCCCATCAAGAGTTTCCTAATATGTCTAAGTGTTCATACAAAAGGATGGCGTTTAACTTGTTTGCCTTGTTTTAGTTAAAGGGATTTTAAGTTTTCTACATTCTAGTTTTAGAAAACAATTAGCTATACACCATCATGCATTTGGTGTGTAGCACTTTATAAAAAAACTTATTTTCATGTCCTTTTAGTAAACCAATTACTAGATATAAACCAATTTATTATCATTTTAAATAAACCATTTTATTTAGTCCTAATAACCAATTATTAGTGTCATTATGTTATGTTTTATTATAACCATTTATAATTTGTATTATGCAAGTTTTAACATGTGATATTGTTGTAGTAATCCAAACATACAAACATAATCATACAAGCATGCAAAATAAAATGTTCACAATCAAGAGCCATTTTGGTGGACATTTGTTTAGCCAAAAAACAAATGTCACCTTTAAGGGTAATCAAAGTAAGAGATTTTAAACAAAATCTCCCACTTTCTTTTGTAATCTCCATAAGCTCCATCTTGTAATCTTCATCTTGAATCTTCATTTTCTTTTTACAAAATTATATCCTAATACAATTTTTCTAGAAAATGAAATAACAACCTATTCTATTTTTACAAACCAAATAGAATAAATTACATGAAATTACAAGAATAATTACAACTTGATTACACACCAAAATGAATGAATAATTATTACAAACCACAAGAATGAATAATCAACCAAATCATACAACCAAACATGCACACGGTCTAGGCTCGATTGTGAACAATAACATAACAAAAAACCTTGGCCAAACTTGAAGTCCCAAACCCACTTTTGGGACCCAAAACTTTCGGCCAAACCATACACCCACCCAAAACTCATGATTTTTCAAATCTACTTTCATGCATGTTAGTAGATTGTAAGAAAAATGAGTTTTCTAGCCAAAAACAAGAAGTATATTAACAAGACTTGGCTCTAGATACCATTGATGGAATACCTCATGTAAACAAAATCACAAAACCCATTTTGTATGTAAATATATTCGTGTATATATGTATAGATTAAGCGGAAGCATTTTAAATTTGCATGTGAATTTTAACCTTTTAAAATGTATTCCATTTCATAGATCTAGTCTTGAAATTATACTAAAATGTAAATAGAGCTAGATAAAGATTTATACCTCCTCTTAAAGTGAGGGTGAAGAACTAAGAAAGATGATGAAGATGAATCTTAGTTTCTAACTTGAAACCTCAAGCAAGATATACCCACAAGCTTTATGTATCAACACCCACGAACTAGGTTAGGATTTGGACACCAAAATAACTAGCAAAATCAAGTGAAGAACCCTTGTTCTTGCTTCTCCAAAATCGGCCCAAAAAGAGGAAGAATGGAGAGGATATTTTGCTTGGTTATTTTTTTGAAATGCAAGAGTGTGTAAAATTCAAGAGAGAAGTGCATCTTGCATGCTCTTGATATATGCAAATTTAGTGTAACAAGGCAAGCATGGGGACATGCCTTGGAGTCCCAAAAACCGTCCACCCCCCATGCCCATTTCATTATTATTTTTTTTTTTTTTTTTCTTTTTTAAATAAGTGGAAGCCAATTGTTACTTGCATACTTTAATACTTTCATAACCTTTTATAAAAGTTATATGTAATAGTTTAATAACAATTAAACTTATACATATATAATTATCCAAATAATTAAACTCAAGCATTTTTATTTTAGAAAACCCATTTTCTAAAGTCCATGTGTCGAGTATTTATTTCTAAGATCCAATCATCAAAATAAATACATAAAAGTGTTGATAGCTTGTTATTGGGTATGACCCGACTTGGATCATAACATTTTAGCCACATTAATTTATTATGTCTCTCGGGCATAAGAAAATCCTTCAACTGTCACCCCAATATATTCACATTTTTATCAAACCAATATTGTAATAATAATAGCAACAGGTAATTCGGTGGTAATGGTTTCTTGTTGGGTGGTGATCATATACATAGCATTGTATATGTATATTTTATTTGCCAAAAGTCAAGAGCAGAGTTACGCGAATTATAATGCAAAGTCATGAAGTATCCGCTGAAAATAAGCATAGCAGCTGTATTTCCGTACTAATCGGGGACTGCGGTTCAATCCGCTGATTTTTCGCGGAAGGATAAGCAATTCGCGGATTGCGGTTATCTCGAACACTATAAATAGAGAGCTTGGCCTCTCATTTATAGGTTGTTGATTCTCTGCCATTTTGCCTAAGCCTTCGTAATTTCCACTTGTGATCTTGCCCAAGGGATTTTTACACCGCGCAAAGGTGAATTAAGCTAATTAACAATCAAGACCGGGTCGGGGTGGTTGATCACTTGATAGTTAAAGTGAAAGACGATCATCAGGGCCCAAAATAATCATCAAACATTCCATCCTCCATTACATTATTATTGCATTCAATCCGTAATTAAGTAACATCGCTAATTAAGGATTGATCAATTGGCGCCATCCGTGGGACACGTTTTACGAATTAAACTGGAAATTTTTTGTTTTATGCCGTTAAAATAATTAATTCGACGGTTTAATTTTGTAGTGACCCGAACTTTTCCATGTTTATATATATTAATTGAGATTGATATTTACATGATTAAATGTTTCCAACATGTTAAGAAATCAAACTTGTTAAGACTTGATTAATTGAAATATGTTTCATATAGACAATTGACCACTCAAGTTGACCGGTGATTCACGAACGTTAAAACTTGTAAAAACTATATGATGACATATATATGGATATATATATAGTTAACATGATACTATGATAAGTAAACATATCATTAAGTATATTAACAATGAACTACATATGTAAAAACAAGACTACTAACTTAATGATTTTTAAACGAGACATATATGTAACGATTATCGTTGTAAAGACATTTAATGTATATATATCATATTAAGAGATATTCATACATGATAATAGCATGATAATATAATAATTTAAAATCTAATTTGATATTATAAACATTGGGTTAACAACATTTAACAAGATCGTTAACCTAAAGGTTTCAAAACAACACTTACATGTAACGACTAACGATGACTTAACGACTCAGTTAAAATGTATATACATGTAGTGTTTTAATATGTATTTATACACTTTTGAAAGACTTCAATACACTTATCAAAATACTTCTACTTAACAAAAATGCTTACAATTACATCCTCGTTCAGTTTCATCAACAATTCTACTCGTATGCACCCGTATTCGTACTCGTACAATACACAGCTTTTAGATGTATGTACTATTGGTATATACACTCCAATGATCAGCTCTTAGTAGCCCATGTGAGTCACCTAACACATGTGGGAACCATCATTTGGCAACTAGCATGAAATATCTCATAAAATTACAAAAATATGAGTAATCATTCATGACTTATTTACATGAAAACAAAATTACATATCCTTTATATCTAATCCATACACCAATGACCAAAAACACCTACAAACACTTTCATTCTTCAATTTTCTTCATCTAATTGATCTCTCTCAAGTTCTATCTTCAAGTTCTAAGTGTTCTTCATATATTCTACAAGTTCTAGTTACATAAAATCAAGAATACTTTCAAGTTTGCTAGCTCACTTCCAATCTTGTAAGGTGATCATCCAACCTCAAGAAATATTTGTTTCTTACAGTAGGTTATCATTCTAATACAAGGTAATAATCATATTCAAACTTTGGTTCAATTTCTATAACTATAACAATCTTATTTCAAGTGATGATCTTACTTGAACTTGTTTTCGTGTCATGATTCTGCTTCAAGAACTTCGAGCCATCCAAGGATCCGTTGAAGCTAGATCTATTTTTCTCTTTTCCAGTAGGTTTATCCAAGGAACTTAAGGTAGTAATGATGTTCATAACATCATTCGATTCATACATATAAAGCTATCTTATTCGAAGGTTTAAACTTGTAATCACTAGAACATAGTTTAGTTAATTCTAAACTTGTTCGCAAACAAAAGTTAATCCTTATAACTTGACTTTTAAAATCAACTAAACACATGTTCTATATCTATATGATATGCTAACTTAATGATTTAAAACCTGAAAACACGAAAAACACCGTAAAACCGGATTTACGCCGTCGTAGTAACACCGCGGGCTGTTTTGGGTTTGTTAATTAAAACCTATGATAAACTTTGATTTAAAGGTTGTTATTCTGAGAAAATGATTGTTATTATGAACATGAAACTATATCCAAAAATTATGGTTAAACTCAAAGTGAAAGTATGTTTTCTAAAATGGTCATCTAGACGTCGTTCTTTCGACTGAAATGACTACCTTTACAAAAACGACTTGTAACTTATTTTTCCGACTATAAACCTATACATTTTCTGTTTAGATTCATAAAATAGAGTTCAATATGAAACCATAGCAATTTGATTCACTCAAAACGGATTTAAAATGAAGAAGTTATGGGTAAAACAAGATTGGATAATTTTTCTCATTTTAGCTACGTGAAAATTGGTAACAAATATATTCCAACCATAACTTAATCAATTTGTATTGTATATTATGTAATCTTGAGATACCATAGACACGTATACAATGTTTCGACCTATCATGTCGACACATCTATATATATTTCGGAACAACCATAGACACTCTATATGTGAATGTTGGAGTTAGCTATACAGGGTTGAGGTTGATTCCAAAATATATATAGTTTGAGTTGTGATCAATACTGAGATACGTATACACTGGGTCGTGGATTGATTCAAGATAATATTTATCGATTTATTTCTGTACATCTAACTGTGGACAACTAGTTGTAGGTTACTAACGAGGACAGCTGACTTAATAAACTTAAAACATCAAAATATATTAAAAGTGTTGTAAATATATTTTGAACATACTTTGATATATATGTATATATTGTTATAGGTTCGTGAATCAACCAGTGGCCAAGTCTTACTTCCCGACGAAGTAAAAATCTGTGAAAGTGAGTTATAGTCCCACTTTTAAAATCTAATATTTTTAGGATGAGAATACATGCAGGTTTTATAAATGATTTACAAAATAGACACAAGTACGTGAAACTACATTCTATGGTTGAATTATCAAAATCGAATATGCCCCTTTTTATTAAGTCTGGTAATCTAAGAATTAGGGAACAGACACCCTAATTGACGCGAATCCTAAAGATAGATCTATTGGGCCTAACAAACCCCATCCAAAGTACCGGATGCTTTAGTACTTCGAAATTTATATCATATCCGAAGGGTGTCCGGGAATGATGGGGATATTCTTATATATGCATCTTGTTAATGTCGGTTACCAGGTGTTCACCATATGAATGATTTTTATCTCTATGTATGGGATGTGTATTGAAATATGAAATCTTGTGGTCTATTATTATGATTTGATATATATAGGTTAAACCTATAACTCACCAACATTTTTGTTGACGTTTTAAGCATGTTTATTCTCAGGTGATTATTAAGAGCTTCCGCTGTCGCATACTTAAATAAGGACGAGATTTGGAGTCCATGCTTGTATGATATTGTGTAAAAACTGCATTCAAGAAACTTATTTTGTTGTAACATATTTGTATTGTAAACCATTATGTAATGGTCGTGTGTAAACAGGATATTTTAGATTATCATTATTTGATAATCTACGTAAAGCTTTTTAAAACCTTTATCTATGAAATAAAGGTTATGGTTTGTTTTAAAATGAATGCAGTCTTTGAAAAACGTCTCATATAGAGGTCAAAACCTCGCAACGAAATCAATTAATATGGAACGTTTTTAATCAATAAGAACGGGACATTTCAGTTGGTATCAGAGCGTTGGTCTTAGAGAACCAGAATTTTGCATTAGTGTGTCTTATCGAGTTTGTTAGGATGCATTAGTGAGTCTGGACTTCGACCGTGTTTACTTGAAAAATGATTGCTTAACAAATTTTGTTGGAAACTATATATTTTTAACATGTGAATATTATGTGATATATTAATCTCTTAACGCGTTTGATATTATGTGATAGATGTCTACCTCTAGAACAAGTCCCATTGACTCACCTAATAATAATGAAGAGTCAAATGTAAATTGGAATGATTCGTGGACTGATTCACAAGTTCCCGAAGAGGAACCGGAAGAAGAGTCGGAACCGGAAGAAGAATCGGAACCGGAAGAAGAATCGGAACCGGAAGAAGAATCGGAACCGGATGAAGAAATAGAACCGGTGGGGGAAATAATAAAACGGTTAAGTAAAAGAAAATCCTCAACCAACCGACCAAGGTTAATTATGGTCAATGGTGTTTCCGCCAAGGAAGCAAAATATTGGGAGGATTACCAATTCTCCGATGAATCGGATTCCGACGAGAATTCCGATGATGTTATAGAAATTACCCCAACTGAATTTAAAAAGGCAAAAGAAAATAATAAGGGAAAGGGCATAAAAATAGAGAAATCTAATTCCAACCCCGATGAACTTTATATGTATCGTCAACCCCCGAAGTCCTTAAGTTGTAACAATGACCCGGGAACCTCTAAACCACCAGGTTTTTCTAAAACAATGTGGAAAACGACGGCTCGTATTAGGGGAACATCATATATCCCTAGAAACTTGGCAAAACGAACCAAAACCAAAGAAGAAGAAACAAGCGAGTCGGAATAAGATAGTTGTATTCGTGTGGTGTAATATATGTAATATAGTGTGCTTATGCTTTATGATATATGTAAAAATTGCTTGTATTAATAAGTATTTTTTTTATGAATCTAACTCTTGTCTATTTTACAGTATAAAAACACAAAATGGATAGACAACCCAATATTTTAAGAGACCTACCCGGAGACATGATTGATGAAATCTTGTCTAGAGTCGGTCAGAATTCTTCGGCACAACTATTTAAGGCGAGATCAGTTTGTAAGACATTCGAAGAACGTTCCAAGAATGCCTTGGTTTATAAAAGGCTTTCGTTCGAAAGATGGGGGATATCACATTGGGAAATCCATAAGTTACGATGTGTTTACTTTGACGCATATATTGCGGGGAACCCAAATGCTATTTTACGCAATGGGTTAAGAAATTATTTTGACTCAATATATCCAAATATTGGACTTCATGATTTAGAAAAAGCGGCTAACATGCAACATAAAGAAGCATATTATGCTTACGGATTAGTAATGTTCGCTTCTCACAAAAGTGAGAACAAGAACATCGGGCTACAACTATTAAACAAAACGTTCCCACAAGTGACGGAGTCGGTAATTGGGGTAAGAAATGAGGTTTTTAGATTGTTACGGGACTGTTGGACATTACGTAACCCTCGTCCCTTTGACGACGTTACAACACGCTGTCTTATCAACGGCCATAACGGTTATGTTCCACAAGACCAAGGATGGGAAGTAATCCTAGTAAAACCAGAATGCATGACTTGTTTCTGGACGTATGAATTACGTGTCTTTATTGCCTTTGCTGAACGACTTGTGTACTAGCTAGAATTATCTTCACAACCATCTTGTATCAAATTTATTGTGTGCTATATTTCATGCTATATGTAAAATAAGCAGTATTGTAAGTTTGTAAAATATTGTGTAAAAGTTTGAACGCAAAATATTATTATAATCAGTTTTTCATATAGAATTGTAGTAGTTGAATTGTATATTAGCTACTAAGTATGAACTTAACGGGTAGGTACTACCCGAATTTAAACTTATAAAATGCTCATATGAAGAAAAAGCTTTTATAAATGAGTTCATATTATGCTACGAAATACTATTAACTACTCTTAATATTCTGTATGATTAACTTGTTCCATTTGACTATTTTGAAGGAAATGGCACCGACTACTCGACACACCGTGAATATGAATGAAGAGGAATTCCGTACTTTTCTAGCTTCAAACATAGCCGCAGTACAGGCTGCACTACATACCAACAATAATCTTGGATCTAGCAGTACAGGAAATCGTGTAGGATGCACCTACAAAGAATTCACTGCCTGCAAACCTTTGGAATTTGATGGAACCGAAGGACCGATCGGATTGAAACGGTGGACCGAGAAGGTCGAATCGGTGTTTGCCATAATTAAGTGTACTGAAGAGGACAAAGTGAAGTACGCTACGCATACCTTCACAGGTTCTGCGTTAACATGGTGGAATACCTATCTAGAGCAAGTGGGACAAGACGATGTGTACGCACTACCGTGGTCAGCATTCAAGCACTTGATGAACGAGAAGTACCGTCCTAGAACCGAGGTCAATAAGCTCAAGACAGAACTTAGAGGGTTACGAACCCAAGGATTTGATATTACCACGTACGAAAGACGATTCACAGAATTGTGCCTATTGTGTCCGGGAGCATTCGAATATGAGGAAGAGAAGATCGACGCGTTTGTGAAAGGATTACCGGAAAGAATCCAAGAAGATATAAGTTCACACGAGCCCGCCTCTATACAACAGGCATGTAGAATGGCTCACAAACTAGTGAACCAGATTGAAGAAAGAATTAAAGAACAGACTGCTAAAGAGGCCAATGTGAAGCAAGTCAAAAGAAAGTGGGAGGAAAACGGTGATAAGAATCACCAATACAACAACAACAGCAATTACAACAATAATCGCAACAATTATCCCAACAATCGCAACATCAATCGCAACTACAACAAACGGCCCAACAACAACAACAACAACAACAACTACAATAATCATCCTAACAACAATAATAACCGCAACAACAACAACAACAATCAGAAGCAGCTATGCCAAAGGTGTGAAAAGTATCACTCGGGGTTCTGCACCAAATTTTGCAACAAGTGTAAAAGAAATGGTCATAGCGCGGCGAAGTGTGAGGTCTACGGACCAGGGGTTAATAGAACGAAAGGAACAAATGATGTCGGAACGAGTAATGGCGGAGCAAGTAGTGTCGGAGCAAGTTATGCCAATGTAGTTTGTTATAAATGTGGAAAACCGGGCCACATTATTAGAAATTGCCCGAACCAGGAGAACACGAATGGACAAGGCCGCGGAAGAGTTTTCAATATTAATACGGCAGAGGCACAGGAAGACCCGGAGCTTGTTACGGGTACGTTTCTTATTGACAATAAATCTGCTTACGTTTTATTTGATTCGGGTGCGGATAGAAGCTATATGAGTAGAGATTTTTGTGCTAAATTAAGTTGTCCATTGACGCCTTTGGATAGTAAATTTTTACTCGAATTAGCAAATGGTAAATTAATTTCAGCAGATAATATATGTCGGAATCGAGAAATTAAACTGGTTAGCGAAACATTTAAGATTGATTTGATACCAGTAGAGTTAGGGAGTTTTGATGTGATAATCGGTATGGACTGGTTGAAAGAAGTGAAAGCAGAGATCGTTTGTTACAAAAATGCAATTCGCATTATACGAGAAAAAGGAAAACCCTTAATGGTGTACGGAGAAAAGGGCAACACGAAGCTACATCTTATTAGTAATTTGAAGGCACAAAAACTAATAAGAAAAGGTTGCTATGCTATTCTAGCACACGTCGAGAAAGTACAAACTGAAGAAAAGAGCATCAATGATGTTCCCATTGCAAAAGAATTTCCCGATGTATTTCCGAAATAATTACCGGGATTACCCCCACATCGATCCGTTGAATTTCAAATAGATCTTGTACCAGGAGCTGCACCAATAGCTCGTGCTCCTTACAGACTCGCACCCAGCGAGATGAAAGAACTGCAAAGCCAATTACAAGAACTTTTAGAGCGTGGTTTCATTCGACCAAGCACATCACCGTGGGGAGCTCCTGTTTTGTTTGTCAAGAAGAAAGATGGTACATTCAGGTTGTGTATCGACTACCGAGAGTTGAACAAACTTACCATCAAGAACCGCTACCCACTACCGAGAATCGACGACTTATTTGATCAACTACAAGGCTCGTCTGTTTATTCAAAGATTGACTTACGTTCCGGGTATCATCAAATGCAGGTGAAAGAAGATGATATTCCAAAGACTGCTTTCAGAACACGTTACGGTCATTACGAGTTTATGGTCATGCCGTTTGGTTTAACTAATGCACCAGCTGTGTTCATGGACCTTATGAACCGAGTGTGTGGACCATACCTTGACAAGTTTGTCATCGTTTTCATTGATGACATACTTATTTACTCAAAGAATGACCAAGAACACGGTGAACATTTGAGAAAGGTGTTAGAAGTATTGAGGAAGGAAGAATTGTACGCTAAGTTTTCAAAGTGTGCATTTTGGTTGGAAGAAGTTCAATTCCTCGGTCACATAGTGAACAAAGAAGGTATTAAGGTGGATCCGGCAAAGATAGAAACTGTTGAAAATTGGGAAACCCCAAAAACTCCAAAACACATACGCCAGTTTTTAGGACTAGCTGGTTACTACAGAAGGTTCATCAAAGACTTTTCCAGAATAGCAAAACCCTTGACTGTATTAACGCATAAAGGGAAGAAATTTGAATGGAATGGTGAACAAGAGAAAGCGTTTCAGTTATTGAAGAAAAAGCTAACTACGGCACCTATATTGTCATTGCCTGAAGGGAATGATGATTTTGTGATTTATTGTGATGCATCAAAGCAAGGTCTCGGTTGTGTATTAATGCAACGAACGAAGGTGATTGCTTATGCGTCTAGACAATTGAAGATTCACGAACAAAATTATACGACGCATGATTTGGAATTAGGCGCGGTTGTTTTTGCATTAAAGACTTGGAGGCACTACTTATATGGGGTCAAAAGTATTATATATACCGACCACAAAAGTCTTCAACACATATTTAATCAGAAACAACTGAATATGAGGCAGCGTAGGTGGATTGAATTGTTGAATGATTACGACTTTGAGATTCGTTACCACCCGGGAAAGGCAAATGTGGTAGCCGACGCCTTGAGCAGAAAGGACAGAGAACCCATTCGAGTAAAATCTATGAATATAATGATTCATACTAACCTTACTACTCAAATAAAGGAGGCGCAACAAGGAGTTTTAAAAGAGGGAAATTTAAAGGATGAAATACCCAAAGGATCGAAGAAGCATCTTAATATTCGAGAAGACGGAACCCGGTATAGGGCTGAAAGAATTTGGGTACCAAACTTTGGAGATATGAGAGAAATGGTACTTAGAGAAGCTCATAAAACCAGATACTCAATACATCCTGGAACGGGGAAGATGTACAAGGATCTTAAGAAACATTTTTGGTGGCCAGGTATGAAAGCCGATATTGCTAAATATGTAGGAGAATGTTTGACGTGTTCTAAGGTCAAAGCTGAACATCAGAAACCATCAGGTCTACTACAACAACCTGAAATCCCAGAATGGAAATGGGAAAACATTACCATGGATTTCATCACTAAATTGCCAAGGACTGCAAGTGGTTTTGATACTATTCGGGTAATAGTTGATCGTCTCACCAAATCAGCACACTTCCTGCCAATAAGAGAAGATGACAAGATGGAGAAGTTAGCACGACTGTATTTGAAGGAAGTCTTCTCCAGACATGGAATACCAATCTCTATTATCTCTGATAGGGATGGCAGATTTATTTCAAGATTCTGGCAGACATTACAGCAAGCATTAGGAACTCGTCTAGACATGAGTACTGCCTATCCTCCACAAACTGATGGGCAGAGCGAAAGGACGATACAAACGCTTGAAGACATGCTACGAGCATGTGTTATTGATTTCGGAAATAGTTAGGATCGACATCTACCGTTAGCAGAATTTTCCTACAACAACAGCTACCATTCAAGCATTGAGATGGCGCCGTTTGAAGCACTTTATGGTAGAAAGTGCAGGTCTCTGATTTGTTGGAATGAAGTGGGGGATAGACAGATTACGGGTCCAGAGATTATACAAGAAACTACCGAGAAGATCATCCAAATTCAACAACGGTTAAAAACCGCCCAAAGTCGACAAAAGAGCTACGCTGACATTAAAAGAAAAGATATAGAATTTGAAATTGGAGAGATGGTCATGCTTAAAGTTGCACCTTGGAAAGGCGTTGTTCGATTTGGTAAACGAGGGAAATTAAATCCAAGGTATATTGGACCATTCAAGATTATTGATCGTGTCGGACCAGTAGCTTACCGACTTGAGTTACCTCAACAACTCGTGGCTGTACATAACACTTTCCACGTCTCGAATTTGAAGAAATGTTTTGCTAAAGAAGATCTCACTATTCCATTAGATGAAATCCAAATCAGCGAAAAACTTCAATTCATCGAAGAACCCGTCGAAATAATGGATCGTGAGGTTAAAAGACTTAAGCAAAACAAGATACCAATTGTTAAGGTTCGATGGAATGCTCGTAGAGGACCCGAGTTCACCTGGGAGCGTGAAAATCAGATGAAGAAGAAATACCCACATCTATTTCCAGAAGATTCGTCAACACCTTCAACAGCTTAAAATTTCGGGACGAAATTTATTTAACGGGTAGGTACTGTAGTGACCCGAACTTTTCCATGTTTATATATATTAATTGAGATTGATATTTACATGATTAAATGTTTCCAACATGTTAAGAAATCAAACTTGTTAAGACTTGATTAATTGAAATATGTTTCATATAGACAATTGACCACTCAAGTTGACCGGTGATTCGCGAACGTTAAAACTTGTAAAAACTATATGATGACATATATATGGATATATATATAGTTAACATGATACTATGATAAGTAAACATATCATTAAGTATATTAACAATGAACTACATATGTAAAAACAAGACTACTAACTTAATGATTTTTAAACGAGACATATATGTAACGATTATCGTTGTAAAGACATTTAATGTATATATATATCATATTAAGAGATATTCATACATGATAATAGCATGATAATATAATAATTTAAAATCTAATTTGATATTATAAACATTGGGTTAACAACATTTAACAAGATCGTTAACCTAAAGGTTTCAAAACAACACTTACATGTAACGACTAACGATGACTTAACGACTCAGTTAAAATGTATATACATGTAGTGTTTTAATATGTATTTATACACTTTTGAAAGACTTCAATACACTTATCAAAATACTTCTACTTAACAAAAATGCTTACAATTACATCCTCGTTCAGTTTCATCAACAATTCTACTCGTATGCACCCGTATTCGTACTCGTACAATACACAGCTTTTAGATGTATGTACTATTGGTATATACACTCCAATGATCAGCTCTTAGCAGCCCATGTGAGTCACCTAACACATGTGGGAACCATTATTTGGCAACTAGCATGAAATATCTCATAAAATTACAAAAATATGAGTAATCATTCATGACTTATTTACATGAAAACAAAATTACATATCCTTTATATCTAATCCATACACCAACGACCAAAAACACCTACAAACACTTTCATTCTTCAATTTTCTTCATCTAATTGATCTCTCTCAAGTTCTATCTTCAAGTTCTAAGTGTTCTTCATATATTCTACAAGTTCTAGTTACATAAAATCAAGAATACTTTCAAGTTTGCTAGCTCACTTCCAATCTTGTAAGGTGATCATCCAACCTCAAGAAATATTTGTTTCTTACAGTAGGTTATCATTCTAATACAAGGTAATAATCATATTCAAACTTTGGTTCAATTTCTATAACTATAACAATCTTATTTCAAGTGATGATCTTACTTGAACTTGTTTTCGTGTCATGATTCTGCTTCAAGAACTTCGAGCCATCCAAGGATCCGTTGAAGCTAGATCCATTTTTTTCTTTTCCAGTAGGTTTATCCAAGGAACTTAAGGTAGTAATGATGTTCATAACATCATTCGATTCATACATATAAAGCTATCTTATTCGAAGGTTTAAACTTGTAATCACTAGAACATAGTTTACTTAATTCTAAACTTGTTCGCAAACAAAAGTTAATCCTTATAACTTGACTTTTAAAATCAACTAAACACATGTTCTATATCTATATGATATGCTAACTTAATGATTTAAAACCTGGAAACACGAAAAACACCGTAAAACCGGATTTACGCCGTCGTAGTAACACCGCGGGCTGTTTTGGGTTTGTTAATTAAAACCTGTGATAAACTTTGATTTAAAGGTTGTTATTCTGAGAAAATGATTGTTATTATGAACATGAAACTATATCCAAAAATTATGGTTAAACTCAAAGTGAAAGTATGTTTTCTAAAATGGTCATCTAGACGTCGTTCTTTCGACTGAAATGACTACCTTTACAAAAATGACTTGTAACTTATTTTTCCGACTATAAACCTATACATTTTCTGTTTAGATTCATAAAATAGAGTTCAATATGAAACCATAGCAATTTGATTCACTCAAAACGGATTTAAAATGAAGAAGTTATGGGTAAAACAAGATTGGATAATTTTTCTCATTTTAGCTACGTGAAAATTGGTAACAAATCTATTCCAACCATAACTTAATCAACTTGTATTGTATATTATGTAATCTTGAGATACCATAGACACGTATACAATGTTTCGACCTATCATGTCGACACATCTATATATATTTCGGAACAACCATAGACACTCTATATGTGAATGTTGGAGTTAGCTATACAGGGTTGAGGTTGATTCCAAAATATATATAGTTTGATTTGTGATCAATACTGAGATACGTATACACTGGGTCGTGGATTGATTCAAGATAATATTTATCGATTTATTTCTGTACATCTAACTGTGGACAACTAGTTGTAGGTTACTAACGAGGACAGCTGACTTAATAAACTTAAAACATCAAAATATATTAAAAGTGTTGTAAATATATTTTGAACATACTTTGATATATATGTATATATTGTTATAGGTTCGTGAATCAACCAGTGGCTAAGTCTTACTTCCCGACAAAGTAAAAATCTGTGAAAGTGAGTTATAGTCCCACTTTTAAAATCTAATATTTTTTGGGATGAGAATACATGCAGGTTTTATAAATGATTTACAAAATAGACACAAGTACGTGAAACTACATTCTATGGTTGAATTATCAAAATCGAATATGCCCCTTTTTATTAAGTCTGGTAATCTAAGAATTAGGGAACAGACACCCTAATTGACGCGAATCCTAAAGATAGATCTATTGGGCCTAACAAACCCCATCCAAAGTACCGGATGCTTTAGTACTTCGAAATTTATATCATATCCGAAGGGTGTCCCGGAATGATGGGGATATTCTTATATATGCATCTTGTTAATGTCGGTTACCAGGTATTCACCATATGAATGATTTTTATCTCTATGTATGGGATGTGTATTGAAATATGAAATCTTGTGGTCTATTATTATGATTTGATATATATAGGTTAAACCTATAACTCACCAACATTTTTGTTGACGTTTTAAGCATGTTTATTCTCAGGTGATTATTAAGAGCTTCTGCTGTCGCATACTTAAATAAGGATGAGATTTGGAGTCCATGCTTGTATGATATTGTGTAAAAACTGCATTCAAGAAACTTATTTTGTTGTAACATATTTGTATTGTAAACCATTATGTAATGGTCGTGTGTAAACAGGATATTTTAGATTATCATTATTTGATAATCTACGTAAAGCTTTTTAAAACCTTTATCTATGAAATAAAGGTTATGGTTTGTTTTAAAATGAATGCAGTCTTTGAAAAACGTCTCATATAGAGGTCAAAACCTCGCAACGAAATCAATTAATATGGAACGTTTTTAATCAATAAGAACGGGACATTTCAAATTTCAATCGTGTTTTTGTTGTGATGATTTGCAGGTGCATACATCTAAAATCGGCGGCGAATTGCTTGATTGCTTAGAATTATGAGTAATATTGGAAATAATAGTGATGTAGTGGTCGCTGTGCGAGCGAATGCCCAAAAAAGAGGAAAAAAGCGAAAGTCCGCTAAAAAGTATCATAATTGGCAATTTGCGCCAATTAGTTTCCCGAAAATGCAGAGCGATGATTTCTCTGAAATGCCGATAATGGTATCGTGCAAAATCGCAGAAGCTGATATCACTGTCATGAAAGTCCATGTCGACAACGGCAGTAGCGTTGATATTATTTACGAACAATGTTTCGGTCAATTGCCAGAAAGTATTAAAACAAACCTGCAAACAACCGCAGTTTCACTAACCGGTTTTGCAGGAGAATCTTCATTACCTATAGGTGTTTTGTCATTAAACATCGAGTTAGCTGATTTTAATGATGACGCTTTGGTGCGACAAGCGCGATTAGATTTTTATGTTATGCGAGCCTCTTCTCGCTATAACATGCTGCTGGGAAGAACCGCTATAAGTAAATTTGGAATTGTCCCGTCTACAATTCATGGCATGATTAAGTTTCCAACATATAAGGGAGTTGCCACAATATGTTCAATGAGCATTATGCCTATTTGTGCGGCTGTTAACGTAAAAACCACAGGGCAAGAACCTGTTGATGGTGCGGATGCTATGGAAATAATTAATCCCGCATATCCAGAACAGAAAATCAAAGTAGGATGCAATGTTAGTGAGGATACTAGAAAACAAATTGTGCAATTACTTGTCCAGTATATGGATGTTTTTGCCTGGTGCGAAAACAATATGACTGGTGTTCCGCGTCATATTGCGGAACACAGGCTTAACGTGAATCCAGCTCTAAAACCCGTAGTGCAAAAGCGAAGGGGTATAGCCCTAGATCGCGTAAAATGGTTGTGTGAAGAAGTAACAAAATTGGTAAGAGCCGGAATTTTGTGCGAAGTCCAATACCAATCATGGATTGCGAATCCAGTATTGGTGAAAAAACCTGATGGTTCTTGGAGAATGTGTATTTATTACAAAGATTTGAATAAAGCATGCCCCAAGGATAACTATCCGCCTCCAGAAATTGATCTGAAAGTGGAATCTTTACATGCTTTTCCATATAAATGTTTTTTGGACGCGGCAAGAGGATATCATCAGATTCCTATGGTGCAAGAAGACGCAGATAAAACCGCATTTCATACGGGCAAAGGCATATATTGCTATATCATGATGCCTTTCGGTTTAATCAATGCGGGCGCGACATATCAACGGTTGATTGATACCGCGTTTGATAAACAAATAGGGCGTAATCTTGAAGCTTATGTAGATGATTTAGTCATCAAAAGCACGACGCAAGAGCGAATCATTGAAGATATGCGAGAAACATTTGACAGACTGCGAAAAATAAACATGAAGCTTAATCCGCTAAAATGTAGTTTTGGCGAAACGGAAGGGAAATTTTTGGGATATCTTGTTACAGAACAAGGTATTCAAGCTAATCCAAAAAAGATCGCGGCTATAGAAAATATGACAGCGCCGAAAACGGTCAAAGAAGTGCAAAGTTTGACGGGAAAGCTAGCCGCATTAACGCGCTTCTTGTCTAAAGCCACGGAAAGGCAGTTGCCATTTTTCAAAACCTTAAAAGGTTGCTTGAAGCAAAAGAATTTTGTTTGGTCCAGCGAAGCAGAATCTGCGTTTCAGGAGATGAAAAAGTTGTTAAAAACTTTGCCTACACTAACAGCGCCGGTTCATGGCGAAACTCTTTATCTTTATATCTCAGTAGCAAACGAAGCTTTTGGCTCAGTTTTGATCGCGGAAAGGAACAAAATACAAAAGCCAGTGTATTTTGTTAGTAAATCTCTTACGGGGAGTGAAATAAACTATGCGCCGATTGAAAAGTTTGTGTATGCGCTCATTTTAACAACGCGAAGGCTACGAAGATATTTTCAAGGGCATCCCGTGCACGTATTAACTAATCTACCAATCAGGCAAGTCTTAACAAAGCCAGAGATATCTGGTAGACTCGAATTATGGGCGGTAGAATTAGGTGCTTATCAAATATCTTACCTTCCGCGTAGCGCTGAAAAAGGACAAGTTATGGCGGATTATCTTGCTGAACTGTCTGGAGAGTTGGAGGTGATTAACGAGCGAACCGCACTAAAACCTGAACACGGTGAAACTTGGGATTTATTTACTGATTGTGCTTCGTGTGCAGAAGGTGCAGGTGCGGGTTTAGTTTTGGCAAGTTCAAGCGGTGAAGAGCATACTTATGCTCTGCGGTTTAATTTTGACGTAACAAACAATGAGGCAGAGTATGAGGCATTGCTTGCAGGTTTAAATATTGCGCGAAAAATGAATATTGTTAAGTTGCGTGCTTTTATGGATTCGCAGCTAGTAGCGAATCAGTTTAATGGATCTTTTGACGCGCATGATCCCTCTATGCAGAAATACTTGCAGTTGTTGAAAGAAATGGCAGTGCGATTTGAGCATTTCGAACTCGCGCAAGTGCCAAAAAGCCAAAACAAAAAGGCGGATGCGTTGAGCAAATTGGCTGCTTTAACGTTCTCGCACTTTCAAAAACAAGTATGGGTTGAGGAATTACCAAGTAAATCAATAGATAGTGACTTAATGGTTGCATCTGTTACAGAAGAACAGCAAAATTGGATGGACCCAATTCTATAATATATCCGTAGTGATATTCTGCCAGATGATGGTCACGAAGCCCGTTTAGTAAGAGAGCGAGCACCGATGTATATCATCCAAGATGATATCTTATATCACAAATCATATTGCGGGCCAATGATGCGTTGTGTCGGCCCAATCGAGGCAGAAATGATTATAGAAGAAGTGCATAATGGTACTTGTGCACTGCATTCAGGCTACAAAACTATCGCAGCAAAAATTATGCGAATGGGATACTTTTGGCCATCCCTATACCGCGATGTAGCAAAAATTGTTAAACGCTGTAAAAGTTGCCAAAGGTATGCTCCGCAGAATCGAATGCCGCGGCATGATATGATTCCTGTTAATTCACCATGGCCGTTTAATAAATGGGCTATTGACATTGTAGGGCCATTTCCTGCAGGCCCTGGAAATGTTAAATTCCTGATTGTCGCGATTGATTACTTTACCAAATGGGTTGAAGCTAAGGCGGTTCGCACTATTACTGGTGTGCAAGTGCGAAATTTTGTATGGGAATACATTGTTTGCCGATTTGGCATTCCGCGAGAATTGGTTAGCGATAATGGTGCTCAAATAGCGAAAGATCCTTTTAAGACATGGTGCACTGATTTAAATATTATACAAAAATTTACAACAGTGGCGCACCCAGAGGCTAACGGTCTATGCGAAGTAACCAATCGTGACATAGTAAGCGGTATTAAAAAGAGATTATGTGAAAAGAGAACAGGTTGGGTAGATGAATTACCCAATGTGTTATGGGCACATCGCACAACATTTAAGAAAAACACAGGTGAAACACCTTTTAGCTTGGTGTATGGTTCTGAGGCAGTCATTCCTGCGGAAATTCTGGTACCAACGCATAGAATAGTTAACTTTGAAGAAGAAGCAAATGATGCTGCGTTGAACGAAAACCTGAATTTCATTGAGGAGCTGCGATTAATGGCTCCTATTAGAGAAGCGAATAATAAGCAGCAAATTGCTAAGTATTATAACAAAAGAGTGCGTGCTTTGTCTTTCACTATAGGCGAATGGGTGTTTGATAATACTAAAAACGAACATATATTTCATAGCATTATCTCTCAAGAAAGACAAGCTTTTAGTTGCAATTGTCCTATTTACAAGTGATATTCGTTTAAATAATAAAAGGTGAAGACAAAAGACAGATTCGACGAATTAAAGATGCAAACGACCAAAAAGCTCAAAAGTACAAAATACAATCAAAGTGGTTCCAATTATTGATGAGAAACGTCTCGAAATTACAAGAGTACAAGACGCGAAACGCAAAATACAAGATATTAAATTGTACGCAAGGACGTTCGAAAATCCGGAACCGGGACCAAAGTCAACTCTCAACGCTCGACGCGACGGACTAAAAATTTCAAGTCAACTATGCATAAGAATAAAATAATATATATAATTAATTATATATATTATTATATAATATAATTTTACGCAGCCCACGTTTTGGATCTAATATGTGAGCTGTTTTCAGACCTCCGCACTCACGGTACTTTTGTGAAGGAAACCTCAGCACTCGCGGAACTCTACAGTGCAACGTGGACCTATAAAAGCCATCGAATTCTGTACGAATTTTACATCTTTTTCCTTTCAATCTCTCACTCGTATATATATTTATATTTATATTATAATTTTAATTTTAATTTTAATTTCTAATAATAAGGGTATGTTAGCGAATGTTGTAAGGGTGTAAGTCGAATTTCTGTCCGTGTAACGCTACGCTATTTTTAATCACTGTAAGTTATGGTTAATGTTATTTTTAATTTAAAGTCTCGTAGCTAAGTTATTATTATGCTTATCTAAGCCGAAGTAATCATGATGTTGGGCTAAAATATTTAAAATTGGGTAATTGGGCTTTGTACCATAATTGGTGTAGTGACCCGAACTTTTCCATGTTTATATAAATTAATTAAGATTGATATTTACATGATTAAATGTTTCCAACATGTTAAGCAATCAAACTTGTTAAGACTTGATTAATTGAAATATGTTTCATATAGACAATTGACCACCCAAGTTGACCGGTGATTCACGAACGTTAAAACTTATAAAAACTATACGATAACATATATATGGTTATATATATAGTTAAAATGTTTTTATTATAAGTATGTATCTCATTAGGTATTTTAACAATGAGTTATATACATAAAAATGAGACTATTAATTTAAGAAACTCGAAAACGATATATATAACGATTATCGTTATAACAACGTCTTACTAGGTACATATGAATCATATTAAGATATTGATACACTTGGTTAATTATGTTAAATGATAAGTAAATATATTATTAAGTGTATTAACAATGAAATACATATGTAAAAATAAGGCTACTAACTTAATGATTTCGAAACGAGACATATATGTAACGATTATCGTTGTAACGACATTTAACTGTATATACATCATACTAAGATATATTATATATCATAATATCATGATAATATAATAATTTAACATCTCATTTGTTATAATAAACAATGGGTTAACAACATTCAACAAGATCGTTAACCTAAAGGTTTCAAAACAACATTTACATGTAACGACTAACGATGACTTAATGACTCAGTTAAAATGTATATACATGTAGTGTTTTAATATGTATTCATACACTTTTGAAAGACTTCAAGACACTTTCAAAATACTTCTACTTAACAAAAATTCTTACAATTACATCCTCGTTCAGTTTCATCAACAATTCTACTCGTATGCACCCGTATTGGTACTCGTACAATACACAGCTTTTAGATGTATGTACTATTGGTATATACACTCCAATGATCAGCTCTTAGCAGCCCATGTGAGTCACCTAACACATGTGGGAACCATCATTTGGCAACTAGCATGAAATATCTCATAAAATTACAAAAATATGAGTAATCATTCATGACTTATTTACATGAAAACAAAATTACATATCCTTTATATCTAATCCATACACCAACGACCAAAAACACCTACAAACACTTTAATTCTTCAATTTTCTTCATCTAATTGATCTCTCTCAAGTTCTATCTTCAAGTTCTAAGTGTTCTTCATAAATTTCAAAAGTTCTAGTTTCATAAAATCAAGAATACTTTCAAGTTTGCTAGCTCATATCCAATCTTGTAAGGTGATCATCCAACCTCAAGAAATCTTTGTTTCTTACAGTAGGTTATCATTCTAATACAAGGTAATAATCATATTCAAACTTTGGTTCAATTTCTATAACTATAACAATCTTATTTCAAGTGATGATCTTACTTGAACTTGTTTTCGTGTCATGATTCTGCTTCAAGAACTTCGAGCCATCCAAGGATCCGTTGAAGCTAGATCCATTTTTCTCTTTTCCATTAGGTTTATCCAAGGAACTTAAGGTAGTAATGATGTTCATAACATCATTCGATTCATACATATAAAGCTATCTTATTCGAAGGTTTAAACTTGTAATCACTAGAACATAGTTTAGTTAATTCTAAACTTGTTCGCAAACAAAAGTTAATCCTTCTAACTTGACTTTTAAAATCAACTAAACACATGTTCTATATCTATATGATATGCTAACTTAATGATTTAAAACCTGGAAACACGAAAAACACCGTAAAACCGGATTTACGCCGTCGTAGTAACACCACGGGCTATTTTGGGTTAGTTAATTAAAAACTATGATAAACTTTGATTTAAAAGTTGTTATTCTGAGAAAATGATTTTTATTATGAACATGAAACTATATCCAAAAATTATGGTTAAACTCAAAGTGGAAGTATGTTTTCTAAAATGGTCATCTAGACGTCGTTCTTTCGACTGAAATGACTACCTTTACAAAAACGACTTGTAACTTATTTTTCCGACTATAAACCTATACTTTTCTGTTTATATTCATAAAATAGAGTTCAATATGAAACCATAGCAATTTGATTCACTCAAAACGGATTTAAAATGAAGAAGTTATGGGTAAAACAAGATTGGATAATTTTTCTCATTTTAGCTACGTGAAAATTGGTAACAAATCTATTCCAACCATAACTTAATCAACTTGTATTGTATATTATGTAATCTTGAGATACCATAGACATGTATACAATGTTTCGACCTATCATGTCGACACATCTATATATATTTCGGAACAACCATAGACACTCTATATGTGAATGTTGGAGTTAGCTATACAGGGTTGAGGTTGGTTCCAAAATATATATAGTTTGAGTTGTGATCAATACTGAGATACGTATACACTGGGTCGTGGATTGATTCAAGATAATATTTATCGATTTATTTCTGTACATCTAACTGTGGACAACTAGTTGTAGGTTACTAACGAGGACAGCTGACTTAATAAACTTAAAACATCAAAATATATTAAAAGTGTTGTAAATATATTTTGAACATACTTTGATATATATGTATATATTGTTATAGGTTCGTGAATCAACCAGTGGCCAAGTCTTACTTCCCGACGAAGTAAAAATCTGTGAAAGTGAGTTATAGTCCCACTTTTAAAATCTAATATTTTTGGGATGAGAATACATGCAGGTTTTATAAATGATTTACAAAATAGACACAAGTACGTGAAACTGCATTCTATGGTTGAATTATCGAAATCGAATATGCCCCTTTTTATTAAGTCTGGTAATCTAAGAATTAGGGAACAGACACCCTAATTGACGCGAATCCTAAAGATAGATCTATTGGGCTTAACAAACCCCATCCAAAGTACCGGATGCTTTAGTACTTCGAAATTTATATCATATCTGAAGGGTGTCCCGGAATGATGGGGATATTCTTATATATGCATCTTATTAATGTCGGTTACCAGGTGTTCACCATATGAATGACTTTTATCTCTATGTATGGGATGTGTATTGAAATATGAAATCTTGTGGTCTATTATTATGATTTGATATATATAGGTTAAACCTATAACTCACCAACATTTTTGTTGACGTTTTAAGCATGTTTATTCTCAGGTGATTATTAAGAGCTTTCGCTGTCGCATACTTAAATAAGGACGAGATTTGGAGTCCATGCTTGTATGATATTGTGTAAAAACTGCATTCAAGAAACTTATTTTGTTGTAACATATTTGTATTGTAAACCATTATGTAATGGTCGTGTGTAAACAGGATATTTTAGATTATCATTATTTGATAATCTACGTAAAGCTTTTTAAAACCTTTATCTATGAAATAAAGGATATGGTTTGTTTTAAAAATGAATGCAGTCTTTGAAAAACGTCTCATATAGAGGTCAAAACCTCGCAACGAAATCAATTAATATGGAACGTTTTTAATCAATAAGAACGGGACATTTCAATTGGGGTTTGGACAAAAGAACGACACTTGTGTAAATTAGACTATGGGCTATTAATGGGCTTTATATTAACTAAATGATACCTCGTTAATTTAATATATAGACTTATAATTAGACGTATTTATATATAACCACATACGCTTGACTGGGTACGGTGGGCGGGATATCTATAAATACCAATAATTGTTCATTTTACCGGACACGGAATTGGATTAATAGTTAATAGACTTGTTGAAACAGGGGTGGATTACATTCAAGGGTAATTGGTGAAATGTCCCGTTCTTATTGATTAAAAACGTTCCATATTAATTGATTTCGTTGCGAGGTTTTGACCTCTATATGAGACGTTTTTCAAAGACTGCATTCATTTTTAAAACAAACCATAAGCTTTATTTCATAAATAAAGGTTTAAAAAGCTTTACGTAGATTATCAAATAATGATAATCTAAAATATCCTGTTTACACACGACCATTACATAATGGTTTACAATACAAATATGTTACATCGAAATCAGTTTCTTGAATGCAGTTTTTACACAATATCATACAAACATGGACTCCAAATCTTGTCCTTATTTTAGTATGCAACAGCGGAAGCTCTTAGTATTCACCTGAGAATAAACATGCTTTAAACGTCAACAAAAATGTTGGTGAGTTATAGGTTTAACCTATATATATCAAATCGTAACAATAGACCACAAGATTTCATATTTCAATACACATCCCATACATAGAGATAAAAATCATTCATATGGTGAACACCTGGTAACCGACATTAACAAGATACATATATATAAGAATATCCCCATCATTCCGGGACACCCTTCGGATATGATATAAATTTCGAAGTACTAAAGCATCCGGTACTTTGGATGGGGTTTGTTAGGCCCAATAGATCTATCTTTAGGATTCGCGTCAATTAGGGTGTCTGTTCCCTAATTCTTAGATTACCAGACTTAATAAAAAGGGGCATATTCGATTTCAATAATTCAACCATAGAATGTAGTTTCACGTACTTGTGTCTATTTTGTAAATCATTTATAAAACCTGCATGTATTCTCATCCCAAAAATATTAGATTTTAAAAGTGGGACTATAACTCACTTTCACAGATTTTTTTTTTCTTCGTCGGGAAGTAAGACTTGGCCACTGGTCAATTCACGAACCTATAACAAATATGTACATATATATCAAAGTATGTTTAAAATATATTTACAACACTTTTAATACATTTTGATGTTTTAAGTTTATTAAGTCAGCTGTCCTCGTTAGTAACCTACAACTAGTTGTCCACAGTTAGATGTACAGAAATAAATCGATAAATATTATCTTGAATCAATCCACGACCCAGTGTATACATATCTCAGTATTGATCACAACTCAAACTATATATATTTTGGAATCAACCTCAACCCTGTATAGCTAACTCCAACATTCACATATAGAGTGTCTATGGTTGTTCCGAAATATATATAGATGTGTCGACATGATAGGTCAAAATATTGTATACGTGTCTATGGTATCTCAAGATTACATAATATACAATACAAGTTGATTAATTTATGGTTGGAATAGATTTGTTACCAATTTTCACGTAGCTAAAATGAGTAGTTTTTACCAATTTTGTTTTGCTCGCCATTTCTTCGTTTCTAATCCGTTTTGAGTGAATCAAATGGCTATGGTTTCATATTGAACTCTATTTTATGAATCTAAACAGAAAAAGTATAGGTTTATAGTTGGAAAAATAAGTTACAAGTCGTTTTTGTAAAGGTAGTCATTTCAGTCGAAAGAACGACGTCTAGATGACCATTTTAGAAATATACTTCCACTTTGAGTTTAACCATGATTTTTAGATATAGTTTCATGTTCATAATAAAAATCATTTTCCCAGAATAACAACTTTTAAATCAAAGTTTATCATAGTTTTTAATTAACTAACCCAAAACAGCCCGCGGTGTTACTACGACGGCGTAAATCCGATTTTACGGTGTTTTTCGTGTTTCCAGGTTTTAAATCCATAAGTTAGCATATCATATAGATATAGAACATGTGTTTAGTTGATTTTAAAAGTCAAGTTAGAAGGATTAACTTTTATTTGTGAACAAGTTTAGAATTAACTAAACTATGTTCTAGTGATTACAAGTTTAAACCTTCGAATAAGATAGCTTTATATGTATGAATTGAATGATGTTATGAACATCATTACTACCTCAAGTTCCTTGGATAAACCTACTGAAAATGAGAAAAATAGATCTAGCTTCAAAGGATCCTTGGATGGCTTGAAAGTTCTTGAAGCAGAATCATGACACGAAAACAATTTCAAGTAAGATTTCCACTCGAAATAAGATTGTTATAGTTATAGAAATTGAATTAAAGTTTGAATATGATTATTACCTTGTATTAGAAAGATAACCTACTGTAAGTAACAAAGGTTTTTTGATCTTGGATGATTACTTGGAATGGATTTAGAAAACTTGGAAGTAAACTTGCAATCTTGGAAGTATTCTTGATTTTATGAAACTAGAACTTTTGGAATTTATGAAGAACACTTAGAACTTGAAGATAGAACTTGAGAGAGATCAATTAGATGAATAAAATTGAAGAATGAATGTGTTTGTAGGTATTTTTGGTCGTTGGTGTATGGATTAGATATAAAGGATATGTAATTTTGTTTTCATGTAAATAAGTCATGAATGATTACTCATATTTTTGTAATTTTATGAGATATTTCATGCTAGTTGCCAAATGATGGTTCCCACATGTGTTAGGTGACTCACATGGGCTGCTAAGAGCTGATCATTAGAGTGTATATACCAATAGTACATACATCTAAAAGCTGTGTATTGCACTAGTACGAATACGGGTGCATACGAGTAGAATTGTTGATGAAACTGAACGAGGATGTAATTGTAAGCATTTTTGTTAAGTAGAAGTATTTTTATAAGTGTATTGAAGTCTTTAAAAAGTGTATGAATACATATTAAAACACACTACATGTATATACATTTTAACTGAGTCGTTAAGTCATCGTTAGTCGTTACATGTAAGTGTTGTTTTGAAACCTTTAGGTTAACGATCTTGTTAAATGTTGTTAACCCAATGTTTATAATATCAAAAGAGATTTTAAATTATTATATTATCATGATATTATGATGTACGAATATCTCTTAATATGATATATATACATTAAATGTCGTTACAACGATAATCGTTACATATATGTCTCGTTTCAAAATCATTAAGTTAGTAGTCTTGTTTTTACATATGTAGTTCATTGTTAATATACTTAATGATATATTTAATTATCATAATATCATGTTAACTATATATATAACCATATATATGTCATCATATAGTTTTTACAAGTTTTAACGTTCGTGAATCACCGGTCAACTTGGGTGGTCAATTGTCTATATGAAACCTATTTCAATTAATCAAGTCTTAACAAGTTTGATTGCTTAACATGTTGGAAACACTTAATCATGTAAATAACAATTTCATTTAATATATATAAACATGGAAAAGTTCAGGTCACTACAGTACCTACCCGTTAAATAAATTTCGTCCCGAAATTTTAAGCAGTTGGAGGTGTTGACGTATCTTCTGGAAATAAGTGCGGGTATTTCTTCTTTATCTGATCTTCTCGTTTCCAGGTGAACTCGGGTCCTCTACGAGCATTCCATCGAACCTTAACAATTGGTATCTAGTTTTGCTTAAGTCTTTTAACCTCACGATCCATTATTTCGACGGGTTCTTCGATAAATTGAAGTTTTTCGTTGATTTGGATTTCATCTAACGGAATAGTGAGATCTTCTTTAGCAAAACATTTCTTCAAATTCGAGACGTGAAAAGTGTTATGTACAGCCTCGAGTTGTTGAGGTAACTCAAGTCAGTAAGCTACTGGTCCGACACGATCAATAATCTTGAATGGTCCAATATACCTTGGATTTAATTTCCCTCGTTTACCAAATCGAACAACGCCTTTCCGAGGTGCAACTTTAAGCATGACCATCCCTCCAATTTCAAATTCTATATCTTTTCTTTTAATGTCAGCGTAGCTCTTTTGTCGACTTTGGGCGATTTTCAACCGTTGTTGAATTTGGATGATCTTCTCGGTAGTTTCTTGTATTATCTCCGAACCCGTAATCTGTCTATCCTCACTTCACTCCAACAAATCGGAGACCTGCACTTTCTACCATAAAGTGCTTCAAAGCGCCATCTCAATGCTTGAATGGTAGCTGTTGTTGTAGGAAAATTCTGCTAACGGTAGATGTCGATCCCAACTGTTTCCGAAATCAATAACACATGCTCGTAGCATGTCTTCAAGCGTTTGTATCGTCCTTTCACTCTGTCCATCAGTTTGTGGATGATAGGCAGTACTCATGTCTAGACGAGTTCCTAATGCTTGCTGTAATGTCTGCCAGAATCTTGAAATAAATCTGCCATCCCTATCAGAGATAATAGAGATTGGTATTCCATGTCTGGAGACGACTTCCTTCAAATACAGTCGTGCTAACTTCTCCATCTTGTCATCTTCTCTTATTGGCAGGAAGTGTGCTTATTTGGCGAGACGATCAACTATTACCCAAAGTCCTTGGTAATTTAGTGATGAAATCCATGGTAATATTTTCCCATTTCCATTCCGGGATTTCGGGTTGTTGAAGTAGACCTGATGGTTTCTGATGCTCAGCTTTGACCTTAGAACACGTCAAACATATGGTAATATTTTCCCATTTCCATTCCGGGATTTCGGGTTATTGAAGTAGACCTGATGGTTTCTGATGCTCAGCTTTGACCTTAGAACACGTCAAACATTCTCCTACGTATTTAGCAACATCAGCTTTTATACCCGGCCACCAAAAATGTTTCTTGAGATCCTTGTACATCTTCCCCGTTCCAGGATGTATTGAGTATCTGGTTTTATGAGCTTCTCTAAGTACCATTTCTCTCATATCTCCAAATTTTGGTACCCAAATCCTTTCAGCCCTATACCGGGTTCCGTCTTCCCGAATATTAAGATGCTTCTCCGATCCTTTGGGTATTTCATCCTTTAAATTTCCCTCTTTTAAAACTCCTTGTTGCGCCTCCTTTATTTGAGTAGTAAGGTTATTGTGAATCATTATATTCATAGATTTTACTCGAATGGGTTCTCTGTCCTTTCTGCTCAAGGCGTCGGCTACCACATTTTCCTTCCCCGGGTGGTAACGAATCTCAAAGTCGTAATCATTCAACAATTCAATCCACCTACGCTGCCTCATATTCAGTTGTTTCTGATTAAATATGTGTTGAAGACTTTTGTGGTCGGTATATATAATACTTTTGACCCCATATAAGTAGTGCCTCCAAGTCTTTAATGCAAAAACAACCGCGCCTAATTCCAAATCATGCGTCGTATAATTTTGTTCGTGAATCTTCAATTGTCTAGACGCATAAGCAATCACCTTTGTTCGTTGCATTAATACACAACCGAGACCTTGCTTTGATGCGTCACAATAAATCACAAAATCATCATTCCCTTCAGGAAATGAAAATATAGGTGCCGTAGTTAGCTTTTTCTTCAATAACTGAAACGTCTTCTCTTGTTCATCCTTCCATTCAAATTTCTTCCCTTTATGCGTTAATGCAGTCAAGGGTTTTGCTATTTTGAAGAAATCTTGGATGAATCTTCTGTAGTAACCAGCTAATCCTAAAAATTGACCTATATGCTTCGGAGTTTTTGGGGTTTCCCACTTTTCAACGGTTTTGATCTTTTCCGAGTCCACCTGGATACCTTCTTTGTTCACTATGTGACCGAGGAATTGAACTTCTTCCAACCAAAATGCACACTTTGAAAACTTAGCGTATAGTTTTTCTTTCCTCAATACTTCTAGCACTTTTCTCAAATGTTCTTCGTGCTCTTGATCATTCTTTGAGTAAATAAGTATGTCATCGATGAAAACAATGACAAACTTGTCAAGATATGGCCCACACACTCGGTTCATAAGGTTCATGAACACAGCTGGTGCGTTAGTCAATCCAAACGGCATAACCATAAACTGGTAATGACCATAATGCGTCCTAAAAGCAGTTTTTGGAATATCATCCTCCTTTACTCTCATCTGATGATATCCAGAACGTAAATCGATCTTCGAATAAACCGACGAGCCTTGTAGTTGATCAAATAAGTTGTCAATTCTCGGTAGTGGATAACGGTTTTTGATGGTAAGTTTGTTCAACTCTCTGTAGTCAATACACAACGTAAATGTACCATCCTTCTTCTTGACAAACAAAACAGGTGCTCCCCATGGTGATGTGCTTGGTCGAATGAAATCACGTTCTAATAGTTCTTGCAATTGGCTTTGTAGTTCTTTCATCTCGCTGGGTGCGAGTCTATAAGGAGCACGAGCTATTGGTGCAGATCCTGGTACAAGATCTATTTGAAATTCAACAGATCGATGTGGAGGTAGTCCCGGTAATTCTTTCGGAAATACATCGGGAAATTCTTTTGCGACGAGAACATCATTGATGCTCTTTTCTTCAGTTTGTACTTTCTCGACGTGTGCTAGAACAGCATAGCAACCTTTTCTTATTAGTTTTTGTGCCTTCAAATTACTAATAAGATGTAGCTTCATGTTGCCCTTTTCTCCGTACACCATTAAGGGTTCTCCTTCTTCTCGTACAATGCGAATTGCATTTTTATAACATATGATCTCTGCTTTCACCTTCTTCAGCCAGTCCATGCCAACTATTACATCAAAACTCCCTAACTCTACTGGTATCAAATCAATCTTAAATATTTCGCTACCTAGTTTAATTTCTCGATTCCGGCATATATTATCTGCTGAAATTAATTTACCGTTTGCTAATTCGAGTAAAAATTTACTATCCAACGGCGTCAATGGACAACTTAATTTAGCACAAAATCTCTACTCATATAGCTTCTATCCGCACCCGAATCAAATAAAACGTAAGCAGATTTATTCTCAATAAGAAACGTACCCGTAACAAGCTCCGGGTCTTCCTGTGCCTCTGCCGCATTAATATTGAAAACTCTTTCGCGGCCTTGTCCATTCGTGTTCTCCTGGTTCGGGAAATTTCTAACAATGTGGCCCGGTTTTCCACATTTATAACAAACTACATTGGCATAACTTGCTCTGACACTACTTGCTCCGCCATTACTCGTTCCGACACCATTTGTTCCTTTCGTTCTGTTAACCCCTGGTCCGTAGACCTCACACTTCGCCGTGCTATGACCATTTCTTTTGCACTTGTTGCAAAATTTGGTGCAGAACCCCGAGTGATACTTTTCACACCTTTGGCATAGCTGCTTCTGATTGTTGTTGTTGTTGTTGTTGTTGCGGTTGTTGTTGTTGTTGTTGGGATGATTGTTGTAGTTGCTGTTGTTGTTGTTGTTGTTGTTGTTGTTGTTGTTGTTGTTGTTGTTGTTGGGCCATTTGTTGTAGTTGCGATTGATGTTGCGATTGTTGGGATAATTGTTGCGATTATTATTGTAATTGCTGTTGTTGTTGTATTGGTGATTCTTATCACCATTTTCCTCCCACTTTCTTTTGACTTGCTTCACATTGGCCTCTTCAGCCGTCTGTTCTTTAATTCTTTCCTCAATCTGGTTCACTAGTTTGTGAGCCATTCTACATGCCTGTTGTATGGAGGCGGGCTCGTGTGAACTTATATCTTCTTGGATTCTTTCCAGTAATCCTTTCACAAACGCGTCGATCTTCTCTTCCTCATCTTCGAACGCTCCCGGACACAATAGGCACAATTCTGTGAATCGTCTTTCGTACGTGGTAATATCGAATCCTTGGGTTCGTAACCCTCTAAGTTCTATCTTGAGCTTATTGACCTCGGTTCTGGGACGGTACTTCTCGTTCATCAAGTGCTTGAATGCTGACCACGGTAGTGCGTATGCATCATCTTGTCCCACTAGCTCTAGATAGGTATTCCACCATGTTAACGCACAACCTGTGAAGGTATGCGTAGCGTACTTCACTTTGTCCTCTTCAGTATACTTACTTATGGCAAACACCGATTCGACCTTCTCGGCCCACCGTTTCAATCCGATCGGTCCTTCGGTTCCATCAAATTCCAAAGGTTTGCAGGCAGTGAATTCTTTGTAGGTGCATCCTACACGATTTCCTGTACTGCTAGATCCAAGGTTATTGTTGGTATGTAGCGCAGCCTGTACTGCGGCTATGTTTGAAGCTAGAAAAGTACGGAATTCCTCTTCATTCATATTCACGGTGTGTCGAGTAGTCGGTGCCATTTCCTTCAAAATAGTCAAATGGAACAAGTTAATCATACAGAATATTAAGAGTAGTTAATAGTATTTCGTAGCATAATATGAACTCATTTATAAAAGCTTTTTCTTCATATTAGCGTTTTATAAGTTTAAATTCGGGTAGTACCTACCCGTTAAGTTCATACTTAGTAGCTAATATACAATTCAACTACTACAATTCTATATGAAAAACTGATTATAATAATATTTCGCGTTCAAACTTTTATACAATATTTTACAAACTTACAATACCGCTTATTTTACATAAAGCATGAAATATAGCACACAATAACTTTGATACAAGATAGTTGTCGAGATAATTCTTGCTAGTACACAAGTCGTTCAGCAAAGGCAATAAAGACACGTAATTCATACGTCCAGAAACAAGTCATGCATTCTGGTTTTACTAGGACTACTTCCCATCCTTGGTCTTGTGGAACATATCCGTTATAGCCGTTGATAAGACAGCGTGTTGTAACGTCGTCAAAGGGATGAGGGTTACGTAATGACCAACAGTCTCGTAATAACCTAAAAACCTCATTTCTTACCCCAATTACCGACTCCGTCACTTGTGGGAATGTTTTGTTTAATAGTTGTAGCCCGATGTTCTTTTTATCACTTTGGTGAGAAGTGAACATTACTAACCTGTAAGCATAGCATGCTTCTTTATGTTGCATGTTAGCCGCTTTTTCTAAATCATGAAGTCCTATATTCGGATACATTGAGTCAAAATAATTTCTTAACCCGTTGCATAAAATAGCATTTGGGTTCCCCGCAATATATGCGTCAAAGTAAACACATCGTAACTTATGGGTTTCCCAATGTGATATCCCCCATCTTTCAAACGAAAGTCTCTTATAAACCAAGACATTCTTGGAACGTTCTTCGAATGTCTTACAAACTGATTTCGCCTTAAATAGTTGTGCCGAGGAATTCTTACCGACTCTAGACAAGATTTCATCAATCATGTCTCCGGGTAGGTCTCCTAAAATATTGGGTTGTCTATCCATTTTGTGTTTTTAAACTGTAAAATAAACAAGAGTTAGATTCATAAAAAAAATTACTTATTAATACAAGCAATTTTTACATATATCGTAAAGCATAAGCAAACTATATTACATATATTACACCACATGAATACAACTATCTTATTCCGACTCGCTCGTTTCTTCTTCTTTGGTTTTGGTTGGTTTTGCCAAGTTTCTAGGGATATATGATGTTCCCCTAATACGAGCCATCGTTTTCCACATTGGTTTAGAAAAACCTGGTGGTTTAGAGGTTCCCGGGTCATTGTTACAACTTAAGGGCTTCGGGGGTTGCCGATACATATAAAGTTCATCGGGGTTGGAATTAGATTTCTCTATTTTTATGCCTTTTCCCTTATTATTTTCTTTTGCCTTTTTAAATTCAGTTGGGGAAATTTCTATAACATCATCGGAATTCTCGTCGGAATCCGATTCATCAGAGAATTGGTAATCCTCCCAATATTTTGCTTCCTTGGCGGAAACACCATTGACCATAATTAACCTTGGTCGGTTGGTTGAGGATTTTCTTTTACTTAACCGTTTTATTATTTCCCCCACCGGTTCTATTTCCTCCTCCGGTTCCTCCTCTTCCGGTTCCGATTCTTCTTCCGGTTCCGACTCTTCTTCCGGTTCCTCTTCGGGAACTTATGAATCAGTCCACGAATCATTCCAATTTACATTTGACTCTTCATTATTATTAGGTGAGTCAATGGGACTTGTTCTAGAGGTAGACATCTATCACATAATATCAAACGCGTTAAGAGATTAATATATCACATAATATTCACATGTTAAAAATATATAGTTTCCAACAAAATTTGTTAAGCAATCATTTTTCAAGTAAACACGGTCGAAGTCCAGACTCACTAATGCATCCTAACAAACTCGATAAGACACACTAATGCAAAATTTTGGTTCTCTAAGACCAACGCTTGGATACCAACTGAAATGTCCCGTTCTTATTGATTAAAAACGTTCCATATTAATTGATTTCGTTGCGAGGTTTTGACCTCTATATGAGACGTTTTTCAAAGACTGCATTCATTTTTAAAACAAACCATAACCTTTATTTCATAAATAAAGGTTTAAAAAGCTTTACGTAGATTATCAAATAATGATAATCTACAATATCCTGTTTACACACGACCATTACATAATGGTTTACAATACAAATATGTTACATCAAAATCAGTTTCTTGAATGCAGTTTTTACACAATATCATACAAACATGGACTCCAAATATTGTCCTTATTTTAGTATGCAACAGCGGAAGCTCTTAGTATTCACCTGAGAATAAACATGCTTTAAACGTCAACAAAAATGTTGGTGAGTTATAGGTTTAACCTATATATATCAAATCGTAACAATAGACCACAAGATTTCATATTTAAATACACATCCATACATAGAGATAAAAATCATTCATATGGTGAACACCTGGTAACCGACATTAACAAGATGCATATATATAAGAATATCCCCATCATTCCGGGACACCCTTCGGATATGATATAAATTTCGAAGTACTAAAGCATCCGGTACTTTGGATGGGGTTTGTTAGGCCCAATAGATCTATCTTTAGGATTCGCGTCAATTAGGGTGTCTGTTCCCTAATTCTTAGATTACCAGACTTAATAAAAAGGAGCATATTCGATTTCGATAATTCAACCATAGAATGTAGTTTCACGTACTTGTGTCTATTTTGTAAATCATTTATAAAACCTGCACGTATTCTCATCCCAAAAATATTAGATTTTAAAAGTGGGACTATAACTCACTTTCACAGATTTTTTTTTTCTTCGTCGGGAAGTAAGACTTGGCCACTGGTCGATTCACGAACCTATAACAGATATGTACATATATATCAAAGTATGTTCAAAATATATTTACAACACTTTTAATACATTTTGATGTTTTAAGTTTATTAAGTCAGCTGTCCTCGTTAGTAACCTACAACTAGTTGTCCACAGTTAGATGTACAGAAATAAATCGATAAATATTATCTTGAATCAATCCACGACCCAGTGTATACATATCTCAGTATTGATCACAACTCAAACTATATATATTTTGGAATCAACCTCAACCCTGTATAGCTAACTCCAACATTCACATATAGAGTGTCTATGGTTGTTCCGAAATATATATAGATGTGTCGACATGATAGGTCGAAACATTGTATACGTGTCTATGGTATCTCAAGATTACATGATATAGAACATGTGTTTAGTTGATTTTAAAAGTCAAGTTAGAAGAATTAACTTTTAGTTGCGAACAAGTTTAGAATAAACTAAACTATGTTCTAGTGATTACAAGTTTAAACCTTCGAATAAGATAGCTTTATATGTATGAATCGAATGATGTTATGAACATCATTACTACCTCAAGTTCCTTGGATAAACCTACTGGAAATGAGAAAAATAGATCTAGCTTCAAAGGATCCTTGAATGGCTTAAAAGTTCTTGAAGCAGAATCATGACACGAAAACAATTTCAAGTAAGATTTCCACTCGAAATAAGATTGTTATAGTTATAGAAATTGAATTAAAGTTTGAATATGATTATTACCTTGTATTAGAAAGATAACCTACTGTAAGTAACAAAGGTTTCTTGATCTTGGATGATTACTTGGAATGGATTTAGAAAACTTGGAAGTAAACTTGCAATCTTGGAAGTATTCTTGATTTTATGAAACTAGAACTTTTAGAATTTATGAAGAACACTTAGAACTTGAAGATAGAACTTGAGAGAGATCAATTAGATGAAGAAAATTGAAGAATGAATGTGTTTGTAGGTGTTTTTGGTCGTTGGTGTATGGATTAGATATAAAGGATATGTAATTTTGTTTTCATGTAAATAAGTCATGAATGATTACTCATATTTTTGTAATTTTATGAGATATTTCATGCTAGTTGCCAAATGATGGTTCCTACATGTGTTAGGTGACTCACATGGGCTGTTAAGAGCTGATCATTGGAGTGTATATACCAATAGTACATACATCTAAAAGCTGTGTATTGTACGAGTACGAATACGGGTGCATACGAGTAGAATTGTTGATGAAACTGAACGAGGATGTAATTGTAAGCATTTTTGTTAAGTAGAAGTATTTTTATAAGTGTCTTGAAGTCTTTCAAAAGTGTATGAATACATATTAAAACACTACATGTATATACATTTTAACTGAGTCGTTAAGTCATCGTTAGTCGTTATATGTAAGTGTTGTTTTGAAACCTTTAGGTTAACGATCTTGTTAAATGTTGTTAACCCAATGTTTATAATATCAAAAGAGATTTTAAATTATTATATTATCATGATATTATGATGTACGAATATCTCTTAATATGATATATATACATTAAATGTCGTTACAACGATAATCGTTACATATATGTCTAGTTTCAAAATCATTAAGTTAGTAGTCTTGTTTTTACATATGTAGTTCATTGTTAATATACTTAATGATATGTTTACTTATCATAATATCATGTTAACTATATATATAACCATATATATGTCATCATATAGTTTTTACAAGTTTTAACGTTCGTGAATCACCGGTCAACTTGGGTGGTCAAATGTCTATATGAAACCTATTTCAATTAATCAAGTCTTAACAAGTTTGATTGCTTAACATGTTGGAAACACTTAATCATGTAAATAACAATTTCATTTAATATATATAAACATGGAAAAGTTTGGGTCACTACAATTGGTGTAATTGTTAACAAAGTAGTAAAACCTTGGTTTACACGCAGTCGATAACCTGGTGTATTCATTAAACAAAGTATTAAGACCTTGTTACAATTCGAATCCCCAATTAGTTGGAATATTTGACTTCGGGAATAAGAATAATTTGACGAAGGCTTTAGCACTTTATATTTATGACTGATGGACTATTATGGACAAATCCGTATGGACATATTAAATAATCCAGGACAAAGAACAATTAACCCATGGGAATAAACTAAAAATCAACACGTCAAACATCATGATTACGGAAGTTTAAATAAGCAAAATTCCTTTATTTCATATTTAATTTCCTTTATTTCATATTTAATTGAACTTTTAATTATCGCACTTTTATTTATTGTTATTGTATTTAATTGCACTTTTAATTTTCGTACTTTTTAATTATCGCAATTTTATTTTATCGCACTTTTATTTATCGCAATTTCATTATCGTTATTTACTTTACGCTTTAAATTAAGTCTTTTTATTTATTTAATATTTTACATCAGGTTTTAACTGCGACTAAAGTTTTAAAATCGACAAATCGGTCATTAAACGGTAAAAACCCCCTTTTTATAATAATAATATTACTTATATATATATATATATTTGTATTTTTATAAATTTAAAAATAATATAGCGTTAAGCTTGTTTAAAAGATTCCCTGTGGAACGAACCGGACTTACTAAAAACTACACTACTGTACGATTAGGTACACTGCCTATAAGTGTTGTAGCAAGGTTTAGGTATATCCATTCTATAAATAAATAAATATCTTGTGTAAAATTGTATCATATTTAATAGTATTTCATTGTAAAAATAATACTATTTCCTAGTACACCTCGCACACATCAAGTATTTTTGGCGCCGTTGCCGGGGACAACACTTAACGCCGAAGCGAGACACTATATATATATAAAAAAATTAGTTTTTACGTTATTTTTGTAAAAATATATTTACATAAGTTTTAAATATCAAAAATATAAAAACATAAAAAAAATATATATCTTTAAGTAAAAAAAAAAAGAAGGTATTTTTAGTTATAAAATACTAATAAGTTATTTTATAAGTTTTAGTTATATTATAAAACATTTTCTATAAAATAAAAACAGAAAATTAAAAAACAAAACATAAAAAGTAAAAAAAAAATATAAAAAAAACTGAGCCTGCATAAAAATCGACCTTAATCTCATCTGAATCTGGAATATCCGCACTCGCGTACTTTTTTCCAGCTAGGATCCGCACTCGCGGAGGTTTCTGATAGGTCAACACAGCCAGCATTAATTACGAAATTAGGGTTAATTTTATTATTATTAATATTAATTAGGGTTTTAATTAAATTAATATTTAGTTTAAGTTTTTAATTTATTTGTATTATTAAGTTATAATTAGTTTTATTAAATATATAAACTAATACTTTTATAAAATATTAATATAAAAATAATATTTTTATAAAAATTGTACTTTTTACAACTATAATTATTTTTAAAATTTCGTATCTTTTTAATTGTTTATTTGTAATATTTGTAATTTTCTCTCGTATTTAGTTTTAAGTCATAGTTTTTGTCATAGTTATTTTTATTTCGAGATTTTTAGGCTTTGCCGTAAAATCCCTTAAGTGCTTTTTCTTTAGACTAAGATTTAGGTGCTTTAGAATTTTGCGACGCCTTTTTAAGTTTTAGTACCTTTTTAAGTTATTGCCATTTTGGATTTAGTTTTTCTTTTAAGCTTTAATATTTTTAGACGCAACTTTTAATTCTTAGTTTTTAGTTCCTTTTTAAGTTTCGACGCGCTACTTTCTTATTTTTATTTTTCGACACTTTTTTATTTTTCGACGTTTTTCGACGCGCTCTTTTTCTTTCTTATTTCTCGCCGATCTAGTTTTTAGGACTTAGATTTTTTCTATTTCTTATCTAAAATTTCTTTAAATTTCAAAACGAAAAATTATTTTAAAGTGGTTAAATTGATAGACATCAAAATTTTCTGGTTCGTAGTAATATTGGATTTGTACGTGGACCGGGATATTGGAGCCAAACAGTACTCAATTATATTGAGACCAAACGAATCCTGCCCCTCTGCTGCATCTTTTGGCTATTCGAAACGTGGGCAAAATCAGAAAAGTCTATTAATTTGATAACTTATATAATTTTTCTTCCTTTTTAAAAACTAATAGGATATTCAGTGAATGCACTGAGCAAAACGATCACCACATTTTGTACGTTCACCACCTGTAACTCGATCAAGACATCTAGCAAATATTGTCGCCGTTGATTTTTCTTTAGAATCGTCATCTAGTCGACCACGTACTCCAATTCAAATTTCCGATAATCCATTTTTTGAACCCGACCTCACAATTGAGAATCCGGAGAACATTCAGGGACGATTCCTAGATCCTGAACCATTAATCTTTCCTCCGGAACCACCAATCATTCAAACAGAGATTGTTGAGGAATGAACCATTAAATCAGAATCCTCTAGTGATTCAGATTCAACAAATTCAATCATGGAGAATCTAGAACCTCTAAGTATGGAAGACCGAATGAGAGCTAAACGCACTGGCCAAGGTCACGCAATTACTCAACCTGACATTAATGCGCCAGATTATGAAATCAAGGGACAAATCCTACACATGGTAACAAATCAATGCCAATTTAGTGGTGCTCCGAAGGAAGATCCAAATGAACATCTTCGTACCTTTAATAGGATCTGCACTCTATTTAAAATCAGAGAAGTGGAGGATGAACAGATATATCTCATGTTATTTCCCTGGACTTTAAAGGGAGAAGCCAAAGATTGGTTGGAATCGTTACCTGAAGGGGCGATTGATACATGGGACGTTTTAGTTGAAAAATTTCTTAAACAATTCTTTCCGGCATCTAAAGCCGTAAGACTTCAAGGAGAAATTGTTACGTTCACACAGAAGCCAAACGAAACTCTATATGAGGCGTGGACAAGATTTGGAAAGTTATTAAGAGGATGTCCGCAAAATGGTTTAGACACTTGTCAAATAGTACAAATATTCTACCAAGGATGCGACATCACTACAAGAAAAGACATCGATATAGCAGTTGGTGGTTCCATTATAAAGAAAACAGCAACTGATGCTTACAAAATTATTGATAACACTGCTTCCCACTCACATGAGTGGCATCAAGAAAAAGATATCGTTAGATCATCTAAAGCAGCTAGAGCCGATTCTAGCCATGACTTAGATTCCATTTCTGCAAAGATAGATGATGTCGAGAGACGAATGGAAAAGATGACTAAAGATATCCACTCAATACGAATTAGTTGTGAGCAGTGTGGAGGACCACATTTGACAAAAGATTGTCTCAGTATTGAACTAACAATGGAACAAAGAGAGAATGTTTCATACATAAACCAAAGGCCTGGAAATAATTATCAGAATAATTATCAACCGCCAAGACCAATATACAATCAAAACCAGAATTATAACCAAAATGTTCCATACAACAACCAACAAGGTCCAAGTAATCAACACGTATCCAATAATACTTACAATCAACAAAGACCTATTTTTCAAAACAAACCACCACAAACCAATGATAAAAAGCCAAATTTAGAAGACATGATGTCAAAGCTAGTTGAATCTCAAACTCAATTTTTCACATCTCAGAAACAAACCAATGAACAAAATGCTCAAGCATTTAGAAATCAATAAGCTTCTATTCAAAATCTGGAACAAGAAGTAAGTAACCTAGCAAGGTTGATAGGTGAAAGAAAACCGGGAAGTCTACCTAGTGATACTAATGCTAACCCCCAGAATGAAACAGCTAAAGCCATTACCACAAGAAGTGGTATTACACTTAAACCACCTGAAATACCTGTAATTTCTGATGATGCTATTCCTACTCCACAAGAACCACAACCTGAGCAAGAAAAGGAAACAGAACCGGTAGTTGAAAAGGTTAATGAAGATAACACAGTTAAAGCTAAACCTTATGTTAAACCATACCAACCACCACTTCCTTACCCGAGTAAAATGAGAAAAGAGAGACTTGAAGCCGAGCAATCCAAATTCTTTGATATATTTAAACAGATAAATGTTAATCTTCCTTTCATTGATGTGATTTCAGGAATGCCTAGATATGCTAAATTTCTGAAAGATCTAATCACAAATTGAAAGAAAATGGAAGAACTCTCGGCTGTTACTATGAATGCTAATTGTTCTGCAGTGCTATTGAATAAGATACCAGAAAAATTATCAGATCCAGGAAGTTTCACAATTCCATGTTCTCTGGGTAGTCTTAGTTCAATAGAAGCATTGGCAGACTTAGGTGCTAGTATAAATTTAATGCCGTATTCACTATACGTTAAACTAGACCTTGGAGAATTGAAACCAACACGAATAAGCATACAACTAGCCGATCGATCAGTAAAATATCCAAGAGGGATAATGGAGAACATGCTAGTTAAAGTTGGTACTTTAGTATTTCCAGTAGATTTTGTTATTCTGGACATGGAAGAAGATTCTCGAGTACCTCTCATATTAGGAAGACCATTCTTAAACACGGCCAAAGCAATAATAGACGTGTTTGGTAAGAAACTGACCCTAAGTATAGAGGACGAGAGTGTTACCTTTTCAGTTGATAGAGCCATGCAACAACCGCAATCTGCAGATGATACATGTTATTATATTCAAACTATAGAATCACATGCAGAATTGTTAAAAGAATTTCCAGAATTACAAGGAACAGGAGAATGTTCTTTAGGAGAAGGAACTGAACCAATTGATGAAACTGAAATGTTAGCTACACTTATGGCTAATGGATATGAACCAACAACAGAAGAAATTCAAATGCTAAAAGAAGAAGACAGATATCGATATAAATAATCGATAGAAGAACCACCGACATTAGAGTTAAAGCCACTTTCAAACCATTTGGAATATGCTTATTTACATGGTGAATCTGTATTACCTGTAATAATATCGTCTTCTCTTACTGAAAATAAAAATCTAAACTCATTTCTGTGCTAAAAGCTCATAAACCAGCCATTGCATGGAAGATTCATGACATTAAAGGAATAAGTCCTTCGTATTGCACACATAAAATCCTTATGGAAGAAGGTCATAAAACGTATGTGCAACGCTAACGAAGACTAAATCCTAATATGCAAGATGTTTTTAAGAAAGAAATTATTAAAATGCTGGATGCAGGTTTAATATATCCAATCTCTGATAGTCCATGGGTAAGCCCAGTTCAATGCGTACCTAAGAAGGGTGGCATGACTGTCATCACAAATGAGAAAAATGAGCTTATTCCTACTAGGACTGTAACAGGATGGCATGTTTGTATTGATTATAGAAAATTAAATGACGCCACCAGAAAAGATCACTTTCCTTAACCTTTCATTGATCAAATGTTAGAAAGATTAGCCGAAAATAGTTACTATTGTTTTCTTGATGGTTTTTCCGGATATTTTCAAATTCCAATAGCACCTGAGGACCAAGAGAATGTAGTGACCCGAACTTTTCCATGTTTATATATATTAACTGAGATTGATATTTACATGATTAAATGTTTCCAACATGTTAAGCAATCAAACTTGTTAAGACTTGATTAATTGAAATATGTTTCATATAGACAATTGACCACCCAAGTTGACCGGTGATTGATAAGGCTAAAAAGGAACATATATTTCATAGCAATATCCCTCCTAAATAATAGGTTTTCATATGTAATTGTATTATATTTTCATTGTAATTGTTTAAATAAATAAGTGCGAAGACAAAAGGCGAAAACGAAGATTTGAAGACGCAAACGTCCAAAAAGCTCAAATGTACAAGATACAATCCAAGTGGTTCAAATTATTGATCAGAAACATCTAAAAATGACAAGAGTACAAGTTACAAAATGTAAAGTACAAGATATTAAATTGTACGCAAGGACGTTCGAAAATTCGGAACCGAGATATGAACCAACTTTCAACACTCGACGCAACGGAGCTAAAATTACAAGTTAACTATGCTCAAGAATATAATATAATATTTAAATAATTCATAATAAGAATAATAATAAATAATAAAAAGTTGTTAATTGAGCATAGTTAAGGGGTCATAAGTGAAAATTTCAAATCAACATTTGCCTATAAAATGGAATTCACGTAGTAATGAAAAAGGAACACCTTTTCTTTCTTTCTTCCTTCTGTAAAGAAATATATATTTATATTATAATTTTAATTTAAGTTAATTTTAATAATAAAGTTATGGTTTAGTTGGGTTAATGTAAGAAATGTTTTACGGGTTTTAAAGTCGAAACTCTGCCCGTGTAACGCTACGCGATTAATCACCACTGTAAGCTATGTTCTTCCTTTTTAAATTAATGTATCGTAACTAAGTTATTATTATGCTTATTTGAGCCGAAGTAATCGTGATGTTGGGCTAAAATATTAAGAAGGGGTTATTGAACTTTGGACCATAATTAAGGTTTGGGCAAAAGACCGACACTTGTGGAAATTGAACTATTGACTATTAATAGATGGGGGGTATTGTCTAATTGAGTGACAACTCATTGGAGTCTGTCGAACCTATCTTCAAATTAATTAACCTAATAATTAATAATGATTATGGTTGTCCTATTTAGTGATGTTCATATGGAATCTGTTATAATCATTTAATTAATCAATTGGGTTGGGTAATTGATTATTCATTCTGATCAAGTGGATGAATTAATATTCATAAACTAATTAAAACAGGGGTGGATTACATACAGTGATAACTGGTGTAATTGTTGACAGAAGTGATAACTGCGTCACAGTTTAAATCCTTAATCAGTTGGAATATTTGACTTCGGGTATAAGGGTAATTTGACGAGGATACTCGCACTTTATATTTATGACCGATGGACTATTATGGACAAAAATCAGATAGACGTATCAAATAAACCAGGACAAAGGACAATTAACCCATGGTAATAAATTAAAATCAACACGTCAAACATCATGATTACGGAAGTTTAAATAAGCATAATTCTTTTATTATATTTCTCATCGTATCTTTATTTACTGTCATTTTATTACTCGCAATTTTATTTACTGTCATTTTATTTATTGTCATTATTTTACGCACTTTAATTATCGTCATTTATCTTTACGCTTAAAATATAGAATCGACAAAACGGTTATTAAACGGTAAAACCCCCCTTTTATAATAATATTACTACTTATATAATTATATATATTTTATATAAATATAGTTAAAAATATAGTAAGTATCACCAGCTCCCTGTGGAACGAACCGGACTTACTAAAAACTACACTACTCTACGATTAGGTACACTGCCTATAGTGTTGTAGCAAGGTTTAGGTATATCCCATCCGTAAATTAATAAAACTTGTGTCATATTTTATAGTATTTTGTATTAAAAATAATACTATTTCGTACCCTCACGCTACATCATCAAGTTTTTGGCGCCGCTGCCGGGGACGCTAAAACGCTATATTTTTAATAATATAATAATATTGAAATAAATATAATAATATAATAATATTGAAATAGAATATAATAATATAATAATATTGAAATAGAATATAATAATATAATAATATTTTAGAATCAAAATATAATCGTAAAAGTTTTAAAAAGTCGTATTTATTAAATACTTCAGGGGTATATTATGTAACTTGTAATTAATAATTACTATCATGTCGCTTTCATGTGAATAATAAATTAATTAATTTCTTTTCATTTACTATTCATGAATAGTAAATGAGTAAAAAAAAAAAATTTGTGTAAAAAAAAAAGGTTTTTTTTAAAGAAAAAAAAAATTCGTTTTTTATATAAAAAAAAAAAAAATTAAAAAAAAAATACGTTTTTTTTAAGAAAAAAAAATCGTTTTTAAAAAAAAAAAAAACGTAAAAAAAAAAAATTATTAAAAAAAAAAATATATTTTTTAAGATTTTGTCTATAAAAAAAAAAAATGTTTTTTTTTAGTTTTATTACCTTTAGATTTTTAGACTATAGTCGCAACTTTTAGTATTAAGTTTAGTTTTGCCATAGTTATTTTTACTTCTAGAATTTTTAGGTTTGCCGTAAAATTCCTTAAGTGCTTATTCCTTAGACTAAGATTTAGGTGCTTTAGAATTTTGCGACGCCGTTTTTCGCGCTACTTTCTTATTTTTATTTTTCGACGCCTATTTTTCGACCTTTTATTTTTCGATATTTTTCGACGCGCAATCTATTTCTTTCTTATTTCTCGCCATTCTAGTTTTTAGGACTTAGAATTTTTTCTACTTCTTCTCTAAATTTCTTAAAATTAAGAAAATTTATTTTAAGTGGTTAAATTGATAGACATCAAAATTTTCTGGTTCGTAGTAATAGTTGGATTTGTACGTGGACCGGGTTATTGGAGCCAAACAGTACTCAATTATATTGAGACCAAACGAATCCTGCCTCTCTGCTGCATCTTTTGGCTATTCGAAACGTGGGCAAAATCAGAAAAGTCTATTAATTGGATAACTTATTATAATTTTTCTTTCCTTTTTAAAAACTAATAGGATATTCAGTGAATGCACCGAGCAAGACGTTCGCCGCCGGTCATACGTTCACCACCTGTAACTCGATCAAGACATCTAGCAAATATTGTCGCCGTTGATTTTTCTTTAGAATCGTCATCTAGTCGAACAAGAACTCCAACTCAAATTTCCGATAATCCATCTTTTGAACCCGACTTCACAATTAAGAACCCGGAGCATATTCAAGGACAATTCCAAGATCTTGAACCACTAATTATTCCTCCTGAGCCACAAACCATTAAATCAGAATCCTCTAGTGATTCGTATTCAACAAATTCAATTATGGAAGTAACGGAACCTCTAAGTATGGAAGATCGAATGAGAGCCACACGCACGGGCCAAGGTCACGCCATTATTAAACCAGAAGTTAATGCTCCAGATTATGAAATTAAAGGACAAATCCTACACATGGTAACTAACCAATGCCAATTCAGTGGTGCACCGAATGAAGATCCTAACGAACACCTTCGTACGTTTAAAAGAATTTGTACACTATTCAAAATCCGAGAAGTGGAAGATGAGCAGATCTATCTCATGTTGTTTCCCTGGACTTTAAAGGGAGAAGCCAAAGATTGGTTAGAATCGTTACCTGAAGGGGCGATTGACACATGGGATGTTTTAGTTGAAAAATTTCTTAAACAATTCTTTCCGGCATCTAAAGCCGTGAGACTTCAAGGAGAAATTGTTACGTTCGCGCAAAAGCCAAATGAAACATTATATGAGGCGTGGACAAGATTCGGAAGGATGTTGAGAGGATGTCCTCAACACGGTTTAGACACTTACCAAATAGTACAAATATTCTACCAAGGTGTCAACGTTGCTACACGAAAAGACATCGACATAACAGCTGGTGGTTCCATTATGAAGGAAACCGCAACTGAAGCTTACAAAATTATTGATAACACAGCCTCCCACTCGCATGAGTGGCACCAAGAAAAAGATATTTTTCGTTCATCTAAAGTGGCTAGAGCCGATTCTAGCCATGACTTTGATTCCGTTTCCGCAAAAATAGATGCTTTCGAAAGACGAATGGAAAAGATGAATAAAGATATTCACGCAATACGAATCAGTTGTGAGCTATGCGGTGGACCACACTTATTGAAAGATTGTCACATTGAACCAACATTGGAACAACGAGAGAATGTTTCCTATATGAACCAAAGGCCTGGAAATAATTATCAAAATAATTATCAACCGCCAAAGCTAAACTTCAATCGAAATCAAAACATTCTTTACAATCCAAAAGGACCCGAAAATAACTGGTATAACCAACAAGGTCCGAATAACCAACCAACTCAAAACAACACTTTCAATCAACAAAGACCTGGCTTATATAAACCACAACAACAAACCGAAGAGAAAAAGTCAAATATGGAAGACGTGGTATTCAAGCTAGTTGAATCTCAAACACAATTTATTGAAACTCAAACCCAAACGAACGAGAGATTTGATCAGTCATTAAGAACTCAACAAGCTTCCATTTTGAATCTAAAAAAACACGTAGGTACTCTTGCTAGCATGATGAGTGAGAGGGAACAAGGAAAGCTACAGAGTAATACTGAAGTAAATCCTCGGAATGAGAATGTTAATATGGTTTCAACGAATTCTGAAAAACCAGCACCAGAAGATGGGAAGGTTTTAGATGAGAGTAACAATGAAGAAGTTACACCACCACCACCCGAGTATGTAAAGCCAGTGGTGGCACCATACAAATCACCCATCCCGTTTCCAAGAAAAGGAGTTGAGTATGAGCAAGTGATAGGTAATAAAGATTGTGATACCTCTGGAAAGAAGAAGAAGAAAAAGAATAAGAAAGTGCAAGAAACAAAAGCCGTAAATATAAACCCGGTGAAGACAGTTCCACCAAAACCTCCACCTAGGGTAGGTGATCCGGGTGAATTTATTGTTCCTTGTCTACTTAGTGATTGTGTCATGTATGATGCACTAGCAGATTTAGGTGCAAGTGTAAGTGTTATGCCTCTTTCCTTATATAAGAGATTAGGTGTAGGTAAGTTAAGTCCAACGGATATGAGTGTTCGACTCTTTGATCAAACCATTAAGCACCCAGTTGGAATTGCTGACAACCTACCCGTTCAAGTAGGCAATTTAACCTTTCTAGTCGAATTTATTGTCATTGACATAGAAGAGGACCCAAACGTTCCTCTAATTTTAGGTCGACCATTCTTTGCGTCCACCGGGGCGTTATTTGATGTAGGAAATGGAAGAATGACACTTAAAAGTGGTAACAAATCAATCACCTTTATGATTCGAAAGTCTAAATCTCCACCAACTAAAACCGTTGAACAAGTAAAAACGATTGGTAATAACCATGTTGTTTTACCAACTCCAACGGTAGTGCTTAGCAATAATAAAACGCCTAAGTGTGGGGAAAATGAAGTAAAACCTAATGATGACTTGATAATAAAGAACCCCGTTGTTGATACGAAATTAAATGACCCCGTTATTAACAGTTCAATGAAGAAACTTTTTAAACGGGCTATCGATGCTAGAAGTAAGGGGAACTTTAAGTTATGTAACCGGTTAGTATCCAATCTGTCGCCTAAAGAAAAGGCGAAACTAGTTGAATTTTGGGATATTACGGAAGAAGCCGGGCACTGGCTTAAAGAAAAAGTCACAGATAGGCAAGTTGATTATGGACCAAAAGAAATTGACGATGAAGTTAATCACAATTTCGACACCACAGCTACCTAAGTGTGGGGAGATTCAAATGTTCTAAGAAAATGTTATCTAGAGTTAGTTGTTCTGTTCTCGTGTAGTTCCGAGAATGGAATCCGATTGGTCTTTTCCGCTAGCAGACACTAAAGAACTAGTTTTCTCCCCCCATTCTGAATTTTTGTTTTTTTTTAGGTTTTATATGAAATTAATATGCTTTTAAGTTTTGTGTGATATTTAAAAACAAAATTTACTTTAATTCATTAAGTTGAAAAAATGATTTCTAAAATTCGTCGTGAGTTGAAGACTAGGTCATTAAGCCGAAATTGCTTTACCCGAGGGTGGGACGGCAAATTTTGTTATCATTATTTTTAATTTTATTGATCTAAAGTATGCCAAAAAGATATTAGACTTTATAAATTTTTGAACGTGGGGTAATATACCCAACTTCAAAAATATGTATATATATGTTTGTATTTTATATTATGTACAAAACAGGGTAGAACAACGCACTTTCAAAGACTAACATTAAGTTCAGCAATAGCTACTGATTTTGACGACAAGAAGTAAAATATCAAATGTGATGTAAAATAATATGCTTACAAACTGGGTATTTTTAATCACTTTTCTACACTAATCACCCTCATGAATTTATAATTATAATATGATTTCATGCAAATGAGGGCATTGCATGATCTCAAGTGTGGGGAAGGGTTATAAATTCTCTCGGGTTTGCACTTAGTTTATTTGCCAAATTTTGTGAAAATTTGAAAAATTTTCAACTAAATGAATTTAAAATCATGTTTATACATATTTATGAACGGTGAAAACTAGGTGATAATACCGAAATTATCGTTACCTCGAAAAGGACATAAATTGAGAAACACCCTAAAACGCTTGAATTCATTTAAAATGAAATAAAAGAAAATAAAAAGGCAAAGAAAGAAACTAAGTGTGGGAAGAATGTACCAAGTTATTCAATTTAAAACATATATCACATATTTTTGTACAAGATTATTGCAGGTACTTTTGCTTTGGACGATACTAATCAGTTTTACCCGGTTTACTGTAATACATTTGAAAGAAAGATGGATCTACACGATGAATCAATTCCATCATTAAAAGGAAGTAAAGTCTTCCGAAAAAGACACGCGCTTCTTGATTTAGGTCATGAAGTTGTCGTCCAGACCAGCTGTAGGTTGACGAAAAATCTAGAAAAGTCATCACTAAAATCAGCAGGAAATCCACGGACCTCAGCATCAAACAGGGTCGCCATGTGGTAAGATTTATCCTAACCATGAGAAGGATTTATCTCGTACAATGGGGAGGCACCGTGCAAATTAGCTGGATAAGACTAATGAATCAGATCCCCAGAAAGGATAATCTCCTTAAAAGATCAAAAATCAGCTTTTAAGCCTGATATTACTCAATCTTTGAGATTGACTTTAAAGATTGAGAATTACAAACTCATGGAATTCAATGATATCTAAACTCGAGCTTGAACGAGAAAATATTTTGATCAAAAATACAAACCGATTTGTTTTCTGAAAACCCATTTTCAATGCGTTCATTACCATTGAACGTAAAATCCTAAGAAATTCACCTGGAATTCATTAGGTCACCTGAACCAAATCGGGTGTCAACCGTAAGAACGGTGGTTGCATAGCATGGTCGGAGACAGGACCTTGTGCCAGACCGAAAAATTATAGGATGATCTTTACTATTGCTCCTACCAAGGATAGTACTAGCATCCGACACGTTTTTAGACCATAATCAAATGCATGTCATGGGACATTGCCTTAACAGTTTCTTGTTCATCGCTTTCCTTTACAACCGGACGGTAGTTTACCGAAAGGTAATATACGGAACAAGTAAATTGGATGTGTGCTTTCCGATACCGGGATAGCAGTGGATTACATGAACCTAAATGTTTTTAGCCAAAATATTGATCCACAAATATATTTTGCAACACCGATGGTGGGTCAAATCAGAAAACTTGTCTAGGGTAAAATCTAGCTTGAATTTTTAAAAGATCAAATGTTTTCATAAAGATCCAATTTCCTAAAGGATCTACATTTTTATAGTCATGTGGAACTGTAAACCGCCTTTCAAATGTGCACTTTGCTTTGGAAACCGAAAGTAAATCGGCTATTTGATTGCAAGTGTCGTTGACCTAAAACCGAGGCAACTGTGGATGACACACCCACCTTTAACCATGGTTCTATCGTTACTATCATTGTTTATACCACCATATCAAAATCATTGATGTACAAAGTGTGATGAATAAAAAAGTGATTCATGTATGTTTTTATTTCAAGTTCTGTATTGCTTGAGGACAAGCAACGCTCAAGTGTGGGGATATTTGATAAGGCTAAAAAGGAACATATATTTCATAGCAATATCCCTCCTAAATAATAGGTTTTCATATGTAATTGTATTATATTTTCATTGTAATTGTTTAAATAAATAAGTGCGAAGACAAAAGGCGAAAACGAAGATTTGAAGACGCAAACGTCCAAAAAGCTCAAATGTACAAGATACAATCCAAGTGGTTCAAATTATTGATGAGAAACGTCTAAAAATGACAAGAGTACAAGTTACAAAACGTAAAGTACAAGATATTAAATTGTACGCAAGGACGTTCGAAAATTCGGAACCGAGATATGAACCAACTTTCAACACTCGACGCAACGGAGCTAAAATTACAAGTTAACTATGCTCAAGAATATAATATAATATTTAAATAATTCATAATAAGAATAATAATAAATAATAAAAAGTTGTTAATTGAGCATAGTTAAGGGGTCATAAGTGAAAATTTCAAATCAACATTTGCCTATAAAATGGAATTCACGTAGTAATGAAAAAGGAACACCTTTTCTTTCTTTCTTCCTTCTGTAAAGAAATATATATTTATATTATAATTTTAATTTAAGTTAATTTTAATAATAAAGTTATGGTTTATTTGGGTTAATGTAAGAAATGTTTTACGGGTTTTAAAGTCGAAACTCTGCCCGTGTAACGCTACGCGATTAATCACCACTGTAAGCTATGTTCTTCCTTTTTAAATTAATGTATCGTAACTAAGTTATTATTATGCTTATTTGAGCCGAAGTAATCGTGATGTTGGGCTAAAATATTAAGAAGGGGTTATTGAACTTTGGACCATAATTAAGGTTTGGGCAAAAGACCGACACTTGTGGAAATTGAACTATTGACTATTAATAGATGGGGGGTATTGTCTAATTGAGTGACAACTCATTGGAGTCTGTCGAACCTATCTTCAAATTAATTAACCTAATAATTAATAATGATTATGGTTGTCCTATTTAGTGATGTTCATATGGAATCTGTTATAATCATTTAATTAATCAATTGGGTTGGGTAATTGATTATTCATTCTGATCAAGTGGATGAATTAATATTCATAAACTAATTAAAACAGGGGTGGATTACATACAGTGATAACTGGTGTAATTGTTGACAGAAGTGATAACTGCGTCACAGTTTAAATCCTTAATCAGTTGGAATATTTGACTTCGGGTATAAGGGTAATTTGACGAGGATACTCGCACTTTATATTTATGACCGATGGACTATTATGGACAAAAACCAGATAGACGTATCAAATAAACCAGGACAAAGGACAATTAACCCATGGTAATAAATTAAAATCAACACGTCAAACATCATGATTACGGAAGTTTAAATAAGCATAATTCTTTTATTATATTTCTCATCGTATCTTTATTTACTGTCATTTTATTACTCGCAATTTTATTTACTGTCATTTTATTTATTGTCATTATTTTACGCACTTTAATTATCGTCATTTATCTTTACGCTTAAAATATAGAATCGACAAACCGGTCATTAAACGGTAAAACCCCCCTTTTATAATAATATTACTACTTATATAATTATATATATTTTATATAAATATAGTTAAAAATATAGTAAGTATCACCAGCTCCCTGTGGAACGAACCGGACTTACTAAAAACTACACTACTCTACGATTAGGTACACTGCCTATAGTGTTGTAGCAAGGTTTAGGTATATCCCATCCGTAAATTAATAAAACTTGTGTCATATTTTGTAGTATTTTGTATTAAAAATAATACTATTTCGTACCCTCACGCTACATCATCAGTGATTCACGAACGTTAAAACTTGTAAAAACTATATGATGACATATATATGGATATATATATAGTTAACATGATACTATGATAAGTAAACATATCATTAAGTATATTAACAATGAACTACATATGTAAAAACAAGACTACTAACTGAATGATTTTTAAACGAGACATATATGTAACGATTATCGTTGTAAAGAAATTTAATGTATATATATCATATTAAGAGATATTCATACATGATAATATCATGATAATATAATAATTTAAAATCTAATTTGATATTATAAACATTGGGTTAACAACATTTAACAAGATCATTAACCTAAAGGTTTCAAAACAGCACTTACATGTAACGACTAACGATGACTTAACGACTCAGTTAAATTGTATATACATGTAGTGTTTTAATATGTATTTATACACTTTTGAAAGACTTCAAGACACTTATAAAAATACTTCTACTTAACAAAAATGCTTACAATTACATCCTCGTTTAGTTTCATCAACAATTCTACTCGTATGCACCCGTATTCGTACTCGTACAATACACAGCTTTTAGATGTATGTACTATTGGTATATACACTCTAATGATCAGCTCTTAGCAGCCCATGTGAGTCACCTAACACATGTGAGAACCATCATTTGGCAACTAGCATGAAATATCTCATAAAATTACAAAAATATGAGTAATCATTCATGACTTATTTACATGAAAACAAAATTACATATCCTTTATATCTAATCCATACACCAACGACCAAAAACACCTACAAACACTTTCATTCTTTAATTTTCTTCATCTAATTGATCTCTCTCAAGTTCTATCTTCAAGTTCTAAGTGTTCTTCATAAATTCTACAAGTTCTAGTTACATAAAATCAAGAATACTTTCAAGTTTGCTAGCTCACTTCCAATCTTGTAAGGTGATCATCCAACCTCAAGTAATCTTTATTTCTTACAGGAGGTTATCATTCTAATACAAGGTAATAATCATATTCAAACTTTGGTTCAATTTCTATAACTATAACAATCTTATTTCAAGTGATGATCTTACTTGAACTTGTTTTCGTGTCATGATTCTGCTTCAAGAACTTCGAGCCATCCAAGGATCCGTTGAAGCTAGATCCATTTTTCTCTTTTCCGGTAGGTTTATACAAGGAACTTAAGGTAGTAATGATGTTCATAACATCATTCAATTCATACATATAAAGCTATCTTATTCGAAGGTTTAAACTTGTAATCACTAGAACATAGTTTAGTTAATTCTAAACTTGTTCGCAAACAAAAGTTAATCCTTTTAACTTGACTTTTAAAATCAACTAAAAAGATGTTGTATATCTATATGATATGCTAACTTAATGATTTAAAACCTAGAAACACGAAAAACACCGTAAAACCGGATTTACGCCGTCGTAGTAACACCGCGGGCTGTTTTGGGTTAGTTAATTAAAAACCATGATAAACTTTGATTTAAAAGTTGTTATTCTGAGAAAATGATTTTTATTATGAACATGAAACTATATCCAAAAATTATGGTTAAACTCAAAGTGGAAGTATGTTTTCTAAAATGGTCATCTAGACGTCGTTCTTTCGACTGAAATGACTACCTTTACAAAAACGACTTGTAACTTATTTTTCCGACTATAAACCTATACTTTTCTGTTTAGATTCATAAAATAGAGTTCAATATGAAACCATAGCAATTTGATTCACTCAAAACGGATTTAAAATGAAGAAGTTATGGGTAAAACAAGATTGGATAATTTTTCTCATTTTAGCTACGTGAAAATTGGTAACAAATCTATTCTAACCATAACTTAATCAACTTGTATTGTATATTATGTAATCTTGAGATACCATAGACACGTATACAATGTTTCGACCTATCATGTCGACACATCTATATATATTTCAGAACAACCATAGACACTCTATATGTGAATGTTGGAGTTAGCTATACAGGGTTGAGGTTGATTCCAAAATATATATAGTTTGAGTTGTGATCAATACTGAGATATGTATACACTGGGTCGTGGATTGATTCAAGATAATATTTATCGATTTATTTCTGTACATCTAACTGTGGACAACTAGTTGTAGGTTACTAACGAGGACAGCTGACTTAATAAACTTAAAACATTAAAATATATTAAAAGTATTGTAAATATATTTTGAACATACTTTGATATATATGTATATATTGTTATAGGTTCGTGAATCAACTAGTGGCCAAGTCTAACTTCCCGACGAAGTAAAAATCTGTGAAAGTGAGTTATAGTCCCAGTTTTAAAATCTAATATTTTTGGGATGAGAATACATGCAGGTTTTATAAATGATTTACAAAATAGACACAAGTACGTGAAACTACATTCTATGGTTGAATTATCGAAATCGAATATGCCCCTTTTTATTAAGTCTGGTAATCTAAGAATTAGGGAACAGACACCCTAATTGACGCGAATCCTAAAGATAGATCTATTGGGCCTAACAAACCCCATCCAAAGTACCAGATGCTTTAGTACTTCGAAATTTATATCATATCCGAAGGGTGTCCCGGAATGATGGGGATATTCTTATATATGCATCTTGTTAATGTCGGTTACCAGGTGCTCACCATATGAATGATTTTTATCTCTATGTATGGGATGTGTATTGAAATATGAAATCTTGTGGTCTATTATTATGATTTGATATATATAGGTTAAACCTATAACTCACCAACATTTTTGTTGACGTTTTAAGCATGTTTATTCTCAGGTGATTATTAAGAGCTTCCACTGTCACATACTTAAATAAGGACGAGATTTGGAGTCCATGCTTGTATGATATTGTGTAAAAACTTCATTCAAGAAACTTATTTTGTTGTAACATATTTGTATTGTAAACCATTATGTAATGGTCGTGTGTAAACAGGATATTTTAGATTATCATTATTTGATAATCTACGTAAAGCTTTTTAAACCTTTATTGATGAAATAAAGGTTATGGTTTGTTTTAAAATGAATGCAGTCTTTGAAAAACGTCTCATATAGAGGTCAAAACCTCGCAACGAAATCAATTAATATGGAACGTTTTTAATCAATAAGAACGGGACATTTCAGTTTGTATCCGAGCGTTGGTCTTAGAGAACCAGAATTTTTCATTAGTGTGTCTTATCGAGTTTGTTAGGATGCATTAGTGAGTCTGGACTTCGACCGTGTTTACTTGAAAAATGATTGCTTAACAAATTTTGTTGGAAACTATATATTTTTAACATGTGAATATTATGTGATATATTAATCTCTTAACGCGTTTGATACTATGTGATAGATGTCTACCTCTAGAACAAGTCCCATTGACTCACCTAATAATAATGAAGAGTCAAATGTAAATTGGAATGATTCGTGGACTGATTCACAAGTTCCCGAAGAGGAACCGGAAGAAGAGTCGGAACCGGAAGAAGAACCGGAAGAAGAATCGGAACCGGAAGAAGAATCGGAACCGGATGAAGAAATAGAACCGGTGGGGGAAATAATAAAATGGTTAAGTAAAAGAAAATCCTCAACCAACCGACCAAGGTTAATTATGGTCAATGGTGTTTCCGCCAAGGAAGCAAAATATTGGGAGGATTACCAATTCTCCGATGAATCGGATTCCGACGAGAATTCCGATGATGTTATAGAAATTACCCCAACTGAATTTAAAAAGGCAAAAGAAAATAATAAGGGAAAGGGCATAAAAATAGAGAAATCTAATTCCAACCCCGATGAACTTTATATGTATCGTCAACCCCCGAAGTCCTTAAGTTGTAACAATGACCCGGGAACCTCTAAACCACCAGGTTTTTCTAAATCAATGTGGAAAACGACGGATCGTATTAGGGGAACATAATATATCCCTAGAAACTTGGCAAAACGAACCAAAACCGAAGAAGAAGAAACAAGCGAGTCGGAATAAGATAGTTGTATTCGTGTGGTGTAATATATGTAATATAGTGTGCTTATGCTTTATGATATATGTAAAAATTGCTTGTATTAATAAGTATTTTTTTTTATGAATCTAACTCTTGTCTATTTTACAGTATAAAAACACAAAATGGATAGACAACCCAATATTTTAAGAGACCTACCCGGAGACATGATTGATGAAATCTTGTCTAGAGTCGGTCAGAATTCTGCGGCACAACTATTTAAGGCAAGATCAGTTTGTAAGACATTCGAAGAACGTTCCAAGAATGCCTTGGTTTATAAAAGGCTTTCGTTCGAAAGATGGGGGATATCACATTGGAAAATCCATAAGTTACGATGTGTTTACTTTGATGCATATATTGCGGGGAACCCAAACGCTATTTTACGCAATGGGTTAAGAAATTATTTTGACTCAATATATCCGAATATTGGACTTAGTGATTTAGAAAAAGCGGCTAACATGTAACATAAAGAAGCATGTTATGCTTACGGATTAGTAATGTTCGCTTCTCACCAAAGTGAGAACAAGAACATCGGGCTACAACTATTAAACAAAACGTTCCCACAAGTGACGGAGTCGGTAATTGGGGTAAGAAATGAGGTTTTTAGATTGTTACGGGACTGTTGGACATTACGTAACCCTCGTCCCTTTGACGACGTTACAACACGCTGTCTTATCAACGGCCATAACGGTTATGTTCCACAAGACCAAGGATAGGAAGTTGATAATGCTAAAAACGAACATATATTTCATAGCATTATTCCTCAAGAAAGACAAGCTTTTAGTTGCAATTGTTCTATTTACAAGTGATATTCGTTTAAATAATAAAAGGTGAAGATAAAAGACAGATTCGACGAATTGAAGACGCAAACGACCAAAAAGCTCAAAAGTAAAAAATACAATCAAAGAGGTTCCAATTATTGATAAGAAACGTCTCGAAATTACAAGAGTACAAGATTCAAAACGCAAAGTACAAGATATTAAATTGTACGCAAGGACGTTCTAAAATCCAGAACCGGGACCAGAGTCAACTCTCAACGCTCGATGCAACGGACTAAAAATTACAAGTTAACTATGTATATAAATATAATATAATATATAATTAATTATATAAATTATATATATATTATATTTATATAATAAACGTCGGTAAACAAAGAGCCAAAATGGAGTGAGCTGTAATTACAAACTCCGCGACTCGCGGAGTTTGAAGAAGGAATGGGCCGCGAGTCGCGGAGCCCCAAAAACTGAAACTCCCTATAAAGCCCAACGAATTCTGATCAATTTTTCATCCAATATCCATCAATCTCTCTATCTATATACGTAATATTTATATTTATAATTTTAATTTTAATTTTAATCCTAATAATAAGGGTATGTTAGCGAATGTTGTAAGGGTGTAAGTCGAAATTCTGTCCGTGTAACGCTACGCTATTTTTAATCATTGTAAGTTATGTTCAACCTTTTTAATTTAATGTCTCGTAGCTAAGTTATTATTATGCTTATTTAATACCGAAGTAATCATGATGTTGGGCTAATTACTAAAATTGGGTAATTGGGCTTTGTACCATAATTGGGGTTTGGATAAAAGAACGACACTTATGGAAATTAGACTATGGGCTATTAATGGGTTTTATATTAACTAAACAATACCTTGTTAATTTAATATACAAACTTATAATTCGACGTATTTATATATAACCACATACGCTTGACTGGGTACGGTGGGCGGGATATCTATAAATACCAATAATTATTCATTTTACCGGATACGAAACTGGATTAATAGTTAATAGACTTGTTGAAACAGGGGTGAATTACATTCAAGGGTAATTGGTGTAATTGTTAACAAAGTAGTAAAACCTTGGTTTACACGCAGTCGATAACCTGGTGTATTCATTAAACAAAGTATTAAAACCTTGTTACAATTCGAATCCCCAATTAGTTGGAATATTTGACTTCGGGAATAAGAATAATTTGACGAAGGCTTTCGCTCTTTATATTTATGACTGATGGACTGTTATGGACAAAATCCGTATGGACATATTAAATAATTCAGGACAAAGGACAATTAACCCATGGGCATAAAACTAAAATCAACACGTCAAACATCATGATTACGGAAGTTTAAATAAGCATAATTCTTTTATTTCATATTTAATTTCCTTTATTTTATATTTAATTGCACTTCTAATTATCGCATTTTTATTTATTGTTATTGTATTTAATTGCACTTTTAATTATCGTACTTTTTAATTATCGCAAGTTTATTTTATCGCACTTTTATTATTCGTAATTTCATTATCGTTATTTACTTTACGCTTTAAATTAAGTCTTTTATTTAATATTTTACATTTGGTTTTAACTGCGACTGAAGAATTAAAATCGACAAACCGGTCATTAAACGGTAAAAACCCCCCTTTATAATAATAATATTACTTATATATTTGTATTTTTATAAAAGTAAACTAATATAGCGTTAAGCTTTGTTTAAAGATTTTCCCTGTGGAACGAACCGGACTTACTAAAAACTACACTACTGTACGATTAGGTACACTGCCTATAAGTGTTGTAGCAAGGTTTAAGTATATCCATTCTCTAAATAAATAAATAAATATCTTGTGTAAAATTGTATCGTATTTAATAGTATTTTCTGCTAAAATATAAAGCTATTTTATATACACCTCGCATAACATCAAGTATTTTTGGCGCCGCTGCAGGGGAACAATCTAGCTTAAAAGCCGGAAGCGCAAAGCTACAGAAAAAAAAAAGATTTTTATTTTTAGGTTACTTTTATTAAAATTCATTTTTGTAAAAATACATTTTTAATTATTCGAAAATATAAAAAGAAAAACAAAAATTTATATATTTTTAAGATTTTATTAAATATTTAAGTTTTATAAAGTTTCTTTATTTTTATTTTAGTTTTTAAATATAAGTTTTTATTATATAAATATTTTAGATTTTAAAACAGAAAACAGAAAATATAAAATAAAAATAAAAAAAACGCGTCGAATTTTAAACTGTACCTGAGTTGAAAATTGGAACCCCGCGACTCGCGGAGTTTGCAGCCTCGATTACCGCAACTCGCGGAGCCACCCTGACACCGACAGAAACCCTAATCAGCATCTATTACGGGTAATTATTAATTATTATTATTAATAAACCCTAATTACTTAATTATTAATATAATTAGTTTAAGTTTTTAAATTAAATTGTATTTTAAATTTTAATTAGTTTTATTATATATAAAATTAATAGTTTTATAAAATAAATAATATAAATATTTTTATAAAAATTGTACTTTTTACAACTTTTATTTTTTTTATATTTTGTCCCTTTTTAATCGTTTTAGCGTAATATTTGTATTTTTAGCTCATATTTAGTTTTAAACTTAGTTTTTGCCATAGTTATTTTTACTTCTAGATTTTTAGGCTTTGACGTAGAATTCCTTAAGTGCTTTTTCTTGAGACTAAGATTTAGGTACTTTAGAATTTTGCGACGCCTTTTTAAGTTTTAGTTTCTTTTTAAGTTATTTCCATTTGGGATTTAGTTTTTCCTGTAAGCTTTAATATTTTTAGACGACTTTTACCTATGTATCAATTATCATTCCAATTAGTAATCTCAATTTGCGATTATAATTTTAAGTTAGTTGTGGTAATAAGGTTAGGTTAGTAAAGTGTTTTTAAGTTTTATAAGTTTCTTTTATTTTTCCGTCACCTTTTATTTTTCAACCATTTTTCTTTTTCGACCTTTTTCGACACGCTCTTTTTCTTTCTTATTTCTCGCTATTCTAGTTTTTAGGACATAGATTTTTATTCTACTTCTTATCTAAATTTCTTAAAATTATGAAAATTTATTTTAAGTGGTTAAATTGATAGACATCAAAATTTTCTGGTTCGTAGTAATAGTTGGATTTGTACGTGGACCGGGTTATTGGAGCCAAACAGTCCTCAATTATATTGAGACCAAACGAATCCTGCCCCTCTGCTGCATCTTTTGGCTATTCGAAACGTGGGCAAAATCAGAAAAGTCTATTGATTAGATAACTTATTATAATTTTTCTTTCCTTTTAAAAACTAATAGGATATTCAGTGAATGCACCGAGCAAGACGTTCATCACCTTTTGTACGTTCACCACCTGTAACTAGATCAAGACATTTAGCAAATATTACTGCCGTTGATTTTTCTTTAGAATCGTCATCCAGTCGACCAAGTACTCCAGTTCAAATTTCCGATAATCCATTTTTTGAACCCAACCTCACAATTGAGAATCCGGAGAATATTCAGGGACGATTCATAGGTCCTGAACCACTAAATTTTCCTCCGGAACCACCAATCATTCAAATAGAGATTGTTGAGGAACGAACCATTAAATCAGAATCCTCTAGTGATTCCGATTCAACAAATTCAATTATGGAAGTAACAGAACCATTAAGTATGGAAGACCGAATGAGAGCTAAACGCACTGGCCAAGGTCACGCAATTACTCATCCAGACATTAATGCGCCAGATTATGAAATCAAAGGACAAATTCTACACATGGTGACTAATCAATGCCAATTTAGTGGTGCGCCGAAGGAAGATCCAAATGAACCTCTACGTACCTTTAATAGGATCTGCATGTGAAGACCCTTCCGAATCCACCCGAACGAAGTCCATATCGATTATAAACGATTCACAACAGTTGATTACATTGCGAGGTACTTGACCTCTATATGATACATTTTACAAACATTGCATTCGTTTTTGGAAAGACAATCTTTCATTACATCAAAAGTTGACAGGCATGCATACCATTTTATAATATATCCAACTATAATTGACTTAACAGTAATCTTGATGAATTCAACGACTCGAATGCAACGTATTTTGAAATATGTCATGAATGACTCCAAATAATATCTTTAAAATGAGCAATTGCACAACGGAAGATTTCTTTCGTACCTGAGAATAAACATGCTTTAAAGTGTCAACCAAAAGGTTGGTGAGTTCATTAGTTTAACATAAATAATCATTTCATAATTTTAATAGACCACAAGATTTCATATTTTTATTTCTCATAAACATACGTCCCATTCATAGAGACAAAAATATCATTCATATGGATTGAACACCTGGTAACCGACATTCACAATATGCATATAAGAATATCCCCATCATTCCGGGATCCTCCTTCAGACTTGATATAAATTTCGAAGTACTAAAGCATCCGGTACTTTGGATGGGGCTTGTTGGGCCCGATAGATCTATCTTTAGAGTTCGCGTCAATTAGGGTGTCTGTTCCCTAATTCTTAGATTACCAGACTAAATAAAAAGGGGCATATTCGGTTTAATAATCCAACCATAGAATGTAGTTTCGATCACTTGTGTCTATTTCGTAAAGCATTTATAAAAGCAGCGCATGTATTCTCAGTCCCAAAAATATATATTGCAAAAGCATTTAAAAAGGGAGCAAATGAAACTCACACATATAAATATTGTAAAACAGTTAATAAAGCATTTGTATGTATTCTCAGCCCAAAAATGTAATGAGTAAAAAGGGAGCAAATGAAACTCACCTAATGTATTTTGTAGTAAAAATACATAGAACGACATTGAACAAGTATAGGGTTGGCCTTGGATTCACGAACCTATATCAATTATATATATTAAAACATATAATCGAAATCGAACAAGTTTATGTATTATTAGAAATTGTTATTTTAGTAACTTATATGTTTCATTAATAACTAAATTAACTATATTTATTTTATATACTTCAGATAAATAGTTAGTATTTATGAAAATATAAATGTTGTTATGTGATATGTATTAAATATATTCTTATATAGCTATTTATTTAATAAACTAATATTGATAATAATAATACTAAAAATAATTAGATTTAGTAATGATACTGATATTACTAGTCTAAAAAAAAAAAAAAAAAAAAATAATAATAATAATAATAATAATAATAATCTTAATGTTATACCATAATACTTCCATCTTATAAACTTAATACTAATATCATTATAACATTTACAAAGATCACATCTTACCATAATACTTCCATTTTATAATCTTATCTTAATCATAATCATAATAATAGTAAAACTAAATAATAATAAGTATACTTGGAATTCATATTCATGATAATAATAATAATAATAATCATAACAACATACTAACCAAATAATGATAATAATATTCATAATAATAATAATAAAATAGGATTAATAATAAAAATGCTACCTCAAGAATAGGCTTCTTAAAACAAATAACGCCACTGCCCAGGCTCGAACCCGAGACCTATCGGTTAACTCAAACACATTGATCCATTCCGCTACTACTTACTTATCTGTCCTATTTTGTTCGATATATTTAGTTAACCCGTAAACTTCCATTAGACTCACACTCAAGCCCGGATATGTAATTGTGTTCTTGACCCAAGTGCAATTCACGGTCCACAGTAGGTTTAGAGGGTTCAAGAGTTACGGCCCAATTTGTTTTAGATTTAATTTATACATTATGGAATATAGCTGGATGTTGCAAGTCTTGGTGGGGTTCGGTTTTTTTATCCAGGAACAAATAATATCATTCATCTATCCTCTTCTATTATTAAAGTCGACATTATCAACATCCTTCATCATATTATCTGTTGTATCAATCATTATCCTGATACATAAAATCACATCTTCATCAAGATTCATTGTTTCTCTTCTTCTTCTTTGAATGAAATAAAAGAGTGAGGGTGTTCGGTACTCGGTAGAATAGTGGTGGAACTCGACAAAATCAGAACTAAACAGAAAGGGATAGTGATGTGGGTGTTCCGGTTGGTTTGTGTATTATCGAAATAAAAACAGACAGGTTTTTAACTAAATGGGTCTGTGGTTGTTTTGTTCTTTGACAAAAAGTAGAAGTAGAATTCGAAGGTGATGGTAGTTCATAGAGTTTTGAAACAGAAAATAAGAAAAGAAAGAAAAGGGAGATATTGTAGTCGCTATTGTGATAATTCACTGGTTGATTCTTCGACTTGAACCAGAAACATAGCTGTAGTTACAGCCATAACACATACTCAAGATGAAGGTTTATGTTGTGGTTCCACTATGAAGGGAAATAGAGAGAGGTAACTGATAGAGAGAGAAGGAAAGTGAGGGTGGTTACGGTAGAAATGATGACGGTTGTAGGTTGATGGAAGGTGAGTGGAAACAAAAAATAGGAACCTTGTGCTTGTTTTCGGTTGTGGTTAAAACAGAAACAAGTCATGATTATCACCGGAGCATGATTCATGGTTAGTTTTCTTTATAGTTATGACAGTAGCAAACCGGAACACAATGGAGGTGGTCATATGGTGAAGAGGTATGGTAGTCGTAGGTGTTTTGTGGAGTTGTTGAGTGATCGATGGTTCAAGAAGTTAACAAGTGATGGGTGCATTTGATATTGATTGCAGAATGGTGATGACTCGTGGTGATCATTAGTGTGTTGTGGGTTGAACAAGAAGCAATGAGGAATAGCAATGAACCATGAGCTCCAGTTTGTAGATGGTGACGGTTGTAGTTTAAGACGTTGTCGATATGAAATATAAGCTGAATCGAATAGTAGTAAAATGAGATGGATTGTGATCTCCTTTCTCTGTGCAACTATATATGTTATATTTATAATTTATGATATAAAGTAATATTAGTAATATAATAATACATTTTATATCTATTGAAGATTTAAATCAGAAATAGTGAAAGTGAGTTTGATTAGTTGTGATCCTTTGAACAAATACGAATAATTGCAAGTGGGGCTTGGTTGTTATCCATCTAATCTCCATGATCCCATAATAGTCAAGTTGATAGGAAAATATCATGAAGTAAATAAACGTATAACTACTAATGATTAAGATATGATTAACAGCCTAACATTTTGTCTTGTTTCAGTCGACATCCAATTTACAGAGTGCTAAATCGTGCCTCGTTGATAATCAGTGGTGAATAAAAAGTATTTGAAAAAATCCCATATTTTAAATTAAATAGTTTGCTTTATTTTTGTCATTATGGTATAAAATTTGATCATTAATTTATTAAATAAAAATTACAACTACTGTCCCTCTCAATTCTGGGTAACATATAAAAAGTGTTAAAACTTAACTAATAATTCCTAAATACATTTTTAATAAACCTAAAATTTATAGAACTCATTTTCGTAACACCGTTTATTTTAAAATTACATAAGTTTGAATTTAACTTGTTTAATATCGATCGAAACATCAAGCGAGTATTACAATCATTTAATATTTATTTTTAATATACTTTATTTATATATAGAGATATATTTTAAATAATAATTATTATAATATCCTATTTTTATTTTATTAATTTTTTTATAACAACAACATATAATACTTCAAATTATATTTCGAATTATTATTTATATATACATACACACATATCTATTTACAATTAATTGTTCGTGAATCGTCAAGAGCAGTCGAAGGGTAATTGATTACATGAATATAGATTTCGAAACTTTCGAGACTCAACATTACAGATTTTGCTTATCGTGTCGGGAACATATAACGATTAAAGTTTAAATTTGGTCGAAAATTCCTGGGTCATCACAGTACCTACCCGTTAAAGAAATTTCGTCCCAAAATTTGAGTGTGGTCGTCATAGCTAATAATAAAAAATTTTTCATGACGAATATGAGTCAATAATTAAAGTTTTATCACCATCAGGTGATTTGAATAAAACAACTCAATTATTCGAAGCGTACGAGTGAAATTATCACAAAAGAATGAAATATGATAAGTAAAGATTCGTCGTAACTTTTGACAGAGTCAGGGTTGAATTTTGAAAGTAAGGTGTATCTTAACTTTTGACGTAGTCACGATTGAATTTAGAAAACAGGATGCGTCTTAACTTTTGACGTTATTTTGGTTGAATTCCGGAATTCAAGGGATATAAAGAAAATTTTCGAAATCTAAAAGATTTGATTCTTTGGCGAATAAAGAAATTAAGATCTCTATAATTAAATACGGTGATCTGCCTCGATTACTCTGTCTGATATTTCCACTATAAATTAAGCTCTTCTGTTCCATTATTCTCACCATCCCTATACTTTCTTTCTTAGTTCATACATCCAAAAGATTGTGAAAATGCTTAATCCAATTCTAATTCTTGATGTTGTCCTAATTATCATTTCTGTCATCCTTCTTTTCAATCTTCCACCAGAAAATCTGTTTACTTTTACTATTACCTTGGGGTGATACTATTCTTAATTCTACCGTGTCTTTATATTGCTATTCGTATTAATATCCACGGTTTGTAATCTCCGTGTTGTTATTGGACTTTATATTTTCTCTTATATTTTGGTGTCCCTGCTTCTGTCTCCTATAATCATTGTCATCCATAGTTAATGCTCTCTCTTATTTGCTGCGATTTATACCCCCTTTCTATTTCGGAGCTTCATGCTTTTGTTTTCTTTTCGCAAGTATTGGTCCAGAATTTGTAGGTATGGAGTTCTGAATGAACTTAATGTTCTAAGCAAGAAAGAACGTAATAGCACGATTTGATTTGTCAAATTACTAGAATCACTGAGGCTAGAACTATCAAGAAAATATTTTCTTGATATGTTCAGAAATTAATTTGAATGAAAGAGTTATGTAACATGGCACGTGATGACGATATGATCTGTGAATCATCACGTTCCATTAGAAACTCAGCATGACTTACTGTAATATAATCACGTTGATCAAGTGTCATTATATTATACTAACTCATGCATCAGTTCCCAATACTACTTCAAAACATTCGTATTTTAAACTCGAAAGTTTACAGAATATAGAAACTAACAGTTTCTATATGATGTAACACTGATAGCACGAATAGATTAATGATTTCAGATAAGAATAGTTATGAAAATATCTTTAGAAATATGGAGGATATTTATAATAAAAGATACGATAATATCTTTGAATATCTAAGATCAGAGGATGATGGAGACTATTGTCTGCAAGGGTTTAGAGTAAGGAGCAAGATATTCGCTAAAGACTTCAGCAGACATTGAATCATTTAGATTCTTTGAAGTCAAACTTATTCTTTGTGATTTGTCCACGGCTTCTTTCATAGTTTCACATAATCCGCTTTTCGGTACTAAATTTTCTATTGAATGTTTCCAATATAATGATACACAGGAAGCACGAAGAGGTATATAATTTCGGACGAGAATATTTATGAAAATATCCTCAGAAATATCGAAGATATTGATGATGATATTTTGGAATTTCTAAGTTCGATGGTTGATGGAGAAAGATTTTCCTCAAGATTTTAATATGACTTCGGAGCAAGATATTCTTTGAAGGTTTCATCAGATCCAGAATTACCTGGATTCTTTGAATATATGGTATGGTCCTTGTATTTGTCCCTCTCCTTCGTGGTTAGCTCAATCCGTTTTCCAGTTCTAACTTTTCTGAGCTTTTCCAACATACTATTCTGTATCATCAAACTTTCGATGATTATGGTCATTTACAGTTATCTATGGTTTCTGCTGCTTCATTCAGCTTTTTCAACATTCAGAGTATTGATTTATGACTGAGTGATTTTTCAGAATTCCAGAAGGAGAGATCATAATTCTAAGAGATAAATGTCATACACATAACTGTTGATGTAGATATGCTGTGAGTTTTCAAAGTACTGATTGCTGATTCCCGGTAATTGGTATGGCAGTTCTCGTTACAAGATACAGATGAGTATATGATAGGGTTTAAATGAATAAATATAATGATTTGTCAGAGAGATTTAAGCCAAGAAGTAACGAGGTTGCTGGTATGTCTGCTGGTAATATGGTAGAATATAAAAGAATTCTCCGGTATCAAAAGGGTAATCGTATATATCAGGATTATAGTAAGGCTATTTCGAATGACAAGTCGAAGTTGACTTGCTGGAGCTGTGACAAAATTGGCTACTTTGAAAAGGGATCGCAAAGTTATTTTTGCTAATAAATGCCAAAGGATATGATGCGGCTACGTGTTAACTTTTACTCAATTGTCGAGATTTTCTCAGGTGCATAACTATATGCATAAATTTTTCCTTTCGTAGATGAAGTTCGGTTGGTTCATCCTCTCGATTGAGGTGTTTTCAAGAATCATGAAAGGTTTGAACGCAGATTGTAATCGTCAAGATACAAATGAGGTTTAAGATGAAATCAAGTGGAAACTTGAAGAATTGTTTAGTTTCATATGTTATAATCCATATTTTAATTCATTTTAATTGTCTAATGTTATTAGTCCACAGTCAATAGTCCACAGTTGACAGTCCAATAATTCATATATATAGTTTAATATATAATATTCGAATTAATACGTGTCGTGACCCGTATACGTCTCAGACTCGATCACAACTCAAAGTATATATATTATTTGAGAATCAACCTCAACCCTGTATAGAGAACTCGATCATTACTGCATATAGAGTGTCTATGGTGATTTCAAATAATATATATAGATGCTTCGATATGATATGTCAAAACTTTATATACGTGTCCCGATATATTGAAAGTGCGTAAAATAAATACAGGAATTAAATGACGATAAATAAAATGCGTAAAGTAAATAACAGAAATTAAATGACGATAATTAAAATTGCGATAATTAAATTGCGATAAAATAAATTGCGATAAATAAATTGCGATAATTAAAATGTAATAAGGAATTAACAGTTAGCTAGGAACAGTTAGCTAGAATTTTGTCTGCGTGGATTCTTAACAAAATTTCTCATAGTTAATTTGTTTGTTTCTAATAAATTTTATTTTTGTCCAATGTTTTCTTCATTATGCCACTTGTTGGATTCTGATAAATCAAAATCCAAATATGAAATTGGATGAAAATGGTTATTCTGCGGTGAACGGATTCGTATAGCTGTGGTTGCAAGTAGGATAGTAAATGACTGTTGAATCAGATTCGAAGAACGTACAATGTAACTTATTAATGTAAACTTTAAATATTCCTCGGGTATTAACTACCTGTTAAAATATTTTCACCATTAACAGTTTGTACAAGAGAATTTTTTTTTTTAATTACAATCTTTATGAAAACATATATACATATATATTTTCTTCAGATGTATTCATAGATTTAATGAGTTAATATGATATTAAACTCATTTGCTTTTCGGTTGGAACTAGAATATATAATCTCTAAAACTTTAGAGATTACATATTCATCATGTCGAACGAAGATAAATGAGGTAGAACGATACGTAGAACGAAGATCATACTCAAAGTACAGATGATGATATTGAAGCATGGATTGTTGATGGTACTGGTGCTGTTATTGATGATACTGTTGGTGCCGGTGATGTTGCTGAAGCTGGTACATTTTGCACCATATTCTCCGAATTGATTATTCGAGCGTGAAGTTCGTTGACTTATTACTCCAGGATGATTGTCGGTCGGAACGAGCGGATGAATAAGGTTAAAAATTGTGGATAGAATATAATCTTGTTGAGTTACCCTGGAAATGAGACTGAAAATGGTGTCTCGAACAGGTTCGCCAGTAAACGCTTCAGGTTCATTGTCAAGAGGTGAATTCGGTTGGTGGAAAGGATTGCCTTCTGTGCGTTTCCATTAATTAAGTCGACTACGAACCCATCAGATGAATTGATAATGGCTGATTGGTTGATTCATGTCGGTGACGCTGTTTTCGGAGCTTAGGTGAACATCTATGTCGGAATAGCTGTCGGAATAACTATCAGAATAGCTATCGGAATCTGAGGGACTCGAACTGGTTGCAGGATTCATCTCGTACGATCAGATGGAGGATTTTCGATAAGAAATAGATTATAGGATGTAGATTAGTACCTTGCAATACATAATTTACATATGCATATATAATACTAAAATCCTATAAGTTACGGAGGAATCTACGGAAGTTGTCAGGCAAAGTTACAGTAACAGATATGCTAAGATATAAAGTAGCAGATACACTAAGATATGAATTTTGTCTATACACCATTCATGCAGTCAATGCAGTAAAATGTGTCTAGACTAAGAATGATAAGTAAGTGATTCCCTAAAAATGATAAGCAGGAAATTTTCGACATGAAATGATAAGCAAAACTTTTGACATGCAGACACGGTCGAAGTCCAGACTCACTAATGCATCCTAACGACTACTAGTTAGACACACTAATGCAAGACCTGGTTCGCTACGACCACCGCTCTGATACCAACTGTGAAGACCCTTCCTAATCCACCCGGACGAAGTCCATATCGATTATAAACGATTCACAACAGTTGATTACATCGCGAGGTACTTGATCTCTTTATGATACATTTTACAAACATTGCATTCGTTTTTGAAAAGACAATCTTTCATTACATCAAAAGTTGACAGGCATGCATACCATTTCATAATATATCCAACTATAATTGACTTAAAAGTAATCTTGATGAATTCAACGACTCGAATGCAACGTATTTTGAAATATGTCATGAATGACTCCAAATAATATCTTTAAAATGAGCAATTGCACAACGGAAGATTTCTTTCGTACCTGAGAATAAACATGCTTTAAAGTGTCAACCAAAAGGTTGGTGAGTTCATTAGTTTAACATAAATAATCATTTCATAATTTTAATAGACCACAAGATTTCATATTTTCATTTCTCATAAACATACGTCCCATTCATAGAGACAAAAATATCATTCATATGGATTGAACACCTGGTAACCGACATTCACAATATGCATATAAGAATATCCCCATCATTCCGGGATCCTCCTTCGGACATGATATAAATTTTGAAGTACTAAAGCATCCGGTACTTTGGATGGGGCTTGTTGGGCCCGATAGATCTATCTTTAGAGTTCGCGTCAATTAGGGTGTCTGTTCCCTAATTCTTAGATTACCAGACTAAATTAAAAGGGGCATATTCGGTTTAATAATCCAGCCATAGAATGTAGTTTCGATCACTTGTGTCTATTTCGTAAAGCATTTATAAAAGCAGCGCATGTATTCTCAGTCCCAAAAATATATATTGCAAAAGCATTTAAAAAGGGAGCAAATGAAACTCACACATATAAATATTGTAAAACAGTTAATAAAGCATTTGTATGTATTCTCAGCCCAAAAATGTAATGAGTAAAAAGGGAGCAAATGAAACTCACCTAATGTATTTTGTAGTAAAAATACATAGAACGACATTGAACAAGTATAGGGTTGGCCTTGGATTCACGAACCTATATCAATTATATATATTAAAACATATAATCGAAATCGAACAAGTTTATGTATTATTAGAAATTGTTATTTTAGTAACTTATATGTTTCATTAATAACTAAATTAACTATATTTATTTTATATACTTCAGATAAATAGTTAGTATTTATGAAAATATAAATGTTGTTATGTGATATGTATTAAATATATTCTTATATAGATATTTATTTAATAAACTAATATTGATAATAATAATACTAAAAATAATTAGATTTAGTAATGATACTGATATTACTAGTCTAAAAAAAAAAAAAAAAAATAAATAATAATAATAATAATAATAATAATAATAATAATAATAATAATAATAATAATAATAATAATCTTAATGTTATACCATAATACTTCCATCTTATAAACTTAATACTAATATCATTATAACATTTACAAAGATCACATCTTACCATAATACTTCCATTTTATAATCTTATCTTAATCATAATCATAATAATAGTAAAACTAAATAATAATAAGTATACTTGGAATTCATATTCATGATAATAATAATAATAATAATCATAACAACATACTAACCAAATAATGATAATAATAATAATATTCATAATAATAATAATAAAATAGGATTAATAATAAAAATGCTACCTCAAGAATAGGCTTCTTAAAACAAATAACGCCACAGCCCAGGCTCGAACCCGAGACCTATCGGTTAACTCAAACACATTGATCCATTCCGCTACTACATACTTATCTGTCCTATTTTGTTCGATATATTTAGTTAACCCGTAAACTTCCATTAGACTCACACTCAAGCCCGGCTATGTAATTGTGTTCTTGACCCAAGTGCAATTCACGGCCCACAGTAAGTTTAGAGGGTTCAAGAGTTACGGCCCAATTTGTTTTAGATTTAATTTATACATTATGGAATATAGCTGGATGTTGCAAGTCTTGGTGGGGTTCGGTTTTTTTTATCCAGGAACAAATAATATCATTCATCTATCCTCTTCTATTATTAAAGTCGACATTATCAACATCCTTCATCATATTATCTGTTGTATCAATCATTATCCTGATACATAAAATCACATCTTCATCAAGATTCATTGTTTCTCTTCTTCTTCTTTGAATGAAATAAAAGAGTAAGGGTGTTCGGTACTCGGTAGAACAGTGGTGGAACTCGATAAAATCAGAACTAAACAGAAAGGGATAGTGATGTGGGTGTTCCGGTTAGTTTGTGTATTATCGAAATAAAAACAGACAGGTTTTTAACTAAATGGGTCTGTGGTTGTTTTGTTCTTTGACAAAAAGTAGAAGTAGAATTCGAAGGTGATGGTAGTTCATAGAGTTTTGAAACAGAAAATAAGAAAAGAAAGAAAAGGGAGATATTGTAGTCGCTATTGTGATAATTCACTGGTTGATTCTTCGACTTGAACCAGAAACATAGCTGTAGTTACAGCCATAACACATACTCAAGATGAAGGTTTATGTTGTGGTTCCACTATGAAGGGAAATAGAGAGAGGTAACTGATAGAGAGAGAAGGAAAGTGAGGGTGGTTACGGTGGCAATGATGATGGTTGTAGGTTGATGGAAGGTGAGTGGAAACAGAAAATAGGAACCTTGTGCTTGTTTTCGGTTGTGGTTAAAACAGAAACAAGTCATGATTATCACCGGAGCATGATTCGTGGTTAGTTTTCTTTATTGTTATGACAGTAGCAAACCGGAACACAATGGAGGTGGTCATATGGTGAAGAGGTATGGTAGTCGTAGGTGTTTTGTGGAGTTGTTGGGTGATCGATGGTTCAAGAAGTTAACAAGTGATGGGTGCATTTGATATTGATTGCAGAATGGTGATGACTCGTGGTGATCATTAGTGTGTTGTGGGTTGAACAAGAAGCAATGAGGAATAGCAATGAACCATGAGCTCCAGTTTGTAGATGGTGACGGTTGTAGTTTAAGACGTTGTCGATATGAAATATAAGCTGAATCGAATAGTAGTAAAATGAGATGGATTGTGATCTCCTTTCTCTGTGCAACTATATATGTTATATTTATAATTTATGATATAAAGTAATATTAGTAATATAATAATACATTTTATATCTATTGAAGATTTAAATTAGAAATAGTGAAAGTGAGTTTGATTAGTTGTGATCCTTTGAACAAATACGAATAATTGCAAGTGGGGCTTGGTTGTTATCCATCTAATCTCCATGATCCCATAATAGTCAAGTTGATAGGAAAATATCATGAAGTAAATAAACGTATAACTACTAATGATTAAGATATGATTAACAGCCTAACATTTTGTCTTGTTTCAGTCGACATCCAATTTACAGAGTGCTAAATCGTGCCTCGTTGATAATCAGTGGTGAATAAAAAGTATTTGAAAAAATCCCATATTTTAAATTAAATAGTTTGCTTTATTTTAGTCATTAGGGTATAAAATTTGATCATTAATTTATTAAATAAAAATTACAACTACTGTCCCTCTCAATTCTGAGTAACATATAAAAAGTGTTAAAACTTAACTAATAATTCCTAAATACTTTTTTAATAAACCTAAAATTTATAGAACTCATTTTCGTAACACCGTTTATTTTAAAATTACATAAGTTTGAATTTAACTTGTTTAATATCGATCGAAACATCAAGCGAGTATTACAATCATTTAATATTTATTTTTAATATACTTTATTTATATATAGAGATATATTTTAAATAATAATTATTATAATATCCTATTTTTATTTTATTAATTTTTTTATAACAACAACATATAATACTTCAAATTATATTTCGAATTATTATTTATATATACATACACACATATCTATTTACAATTAATTGTTCATGAATCGTCAAGAGCAGTCGAAGGGTAATTGATTACATGAATATAGATTTCGAAACTTTTGAGACTCAACATTACAGATTTTGCTTATCGTGTCGGGAACATATAAAGATTAAAGTTTAAATTTGGTCGGAAATTCCCGGGTCATCACACTGCACACTATTTAAAATCCGAGAAGTGGAGGATGAACAGATATATCTCATGTTATTTCCCTGGACTTTAAAGGGAGAAGCCAAAGATTGGTTGGAATCGTTACCTGAAGGGGCGATTGATACATGGGACGTATTAGTAGAAAAATTTCTTAAACAATTCTTTCCTGCATCTAAAGCCGTAAGATTTCAAGGAGAAATTGTTACATTCACACAGAAGCCGAATGAAACTCTATATGAGGCGTGGACTAGATTTGGAAAGTTGTTAAGAGGATGTCCGCAACATGGTTTAGACACCTGTCAAATAGTACAAATATTCTACCAAGGATGCGACATCACTACAAGGAAAGACATTAATATAGCAGCTGGTGGTTCTATTATGAAGAAAACCGAAACTGATGCTTACAAAATTATTGATAACACTGCTTCCCACTCACATGAGTGGCACCAAGAAAAAGATATCGTTAGATCATCTAAAGCAGCTAGAGCCGATTCTAGCCATGACTTAGATTCCATTTCCGCAAAGATAGATGCTGTCGAGAGACGAATGGGAAAGATGACTAAAGATATTCACTCAATACGAATTAGTTGTGAGCAGTGTGGAGGACCACATTTCACAAAAGATTGTCTCAGATTTGAATTAACAATGGAACAAAGAGAGAATATTTCATACATAAACCAAAGGCCTGGAAATAATTATCAGAATAATTATCAACCGCCAAGACCGATTTACAATCAAAACCAGAATTATAACCGAAATATTCCATACAACAACCAACAAGGTCCTAGCAATCAACAAGTATCCAATAATACTTACAACCAGCAAAGACCTAATTTTCAAAACAAACCACCACAACAAACCGATGATAAAAAGCCGAATTTAGAAGATATGATGACGAAGCTAGTTGAAACTCAAACGCAGTTTTTCACATCTCAGAAACAAACTAATGAACAAAATGCTCAAGCATTTAGAAATCAACAAGCTTCTATTCAAAATCTGGAACAAGAAGTAAGTAACCTAGCAAGGTTAATAGGTGAAAGAAAACCAGGAAGTCTACCTAGTGATACAAATGCTAACCCCCGGAATGAAACAACTAAAGCCATTACCACAAGAAGTGGTACAACACTTAAACCACCTGAAATACTTGTAACTTCTGATGAAGCTATTCCTACTCCACAAGAACCACAACCTAATCAAGATAAGGAAAAAGAACCGGTAGTTGAAAAGGTTAATGAAGATAACACAGTTAAGGCTAAACCTTATGTTAAACCATACCAATCACCACTTCCTTACCCGAGTAAAATGAAGAAAGAGAAACTTGAAGCTGAGCAATCCAAATTCTTGGATATGTTTAAACAGATAAATGTAAATCTTCCTTTCATTGATGTGATTTCAGGAATGCCTAGATATGCTAAATTCTTGAAAGATCTAATCTCAAATAGAAAGAAAATGGAAGAACTCTCGGCTGTTACCATGAATGCTAATTGTTCAGCAGTGCTGTTGAATAAGATACCAGAAAAATTATCTGATCCAGGAAGTTTCACAATTCCATGTTTTCTGGGTAGTCTTAGTTCAATAGAAGCATTGGCAGACTTAGGTGCTAGTATAAATCTAATGCCGTATTCACTATACGCTAAACTAGACCCTGGAGAATTGAAACCAACCAGAATAAGCATACAACTAGCCGATAGATCAATAAAATATCCTAGAGGGATAATGGAGAACATGCTAGTTAAAGTTGGTACTTTAGTATTTCCAGTAGATTTTGTTGTTCTGGACATGGAAGAAGATTCTCAAGTTCCTCTCATATTAGGAAGACCATTCTTAAACACGGCTAAAGCAATGATAGACGTGTTCGGTAAGAAATTGACCCTAAGTATAGAGGATGAGAGTGTTACCTTTTCAGTTGATAGAGCAATGCAACAACCACAATCTGCAGATGATACATGTTATTATATTCGAACTATAGATGCACATGCAGAATTATTAGAAGAATTTCCAGAATTACAAGGAACAGGAGAATGTTCTTTAGGAGAAGGTAATGAACCAATTGATGAAGCTGAAATGTTAGCTACACTTATAGCTAATGGATATGAATCAACAACAGAAGAAATTCAAATGCTAAAAGAAGAAGACAGATATCGATACAAATCATCGATAGAAGAACCTCCGAAATTAGAGTTAAAGCCACTTCCAAACCATTTGGAATACGCTTATTTACATGGTGAATCTGAATTACCTGTAATAATATCGTCTTCTCTTACTGAAAATGAGAAATCACAACTCATTTCTGTGTTGAAAGCTCATAAACCAGCCATTGCATGGAAGATTCATGATATTAAAGGAATAAGTCCTTCGTATTGCACACATAAAATCCTTATGGAAGAAGGTCATAAAACGTATGTGCAACGCCAACGAAGACTAAATCCTAATATGCAAGATGTAGTTAAGAAAGAGATTATTAAACTGTAGATGCAGGTCTAATTTATCCAATTTCTGATAGTCCATGGGTAAGCCCAGTTCAATGCGTGCCTAAGAAGGGTGGCATAACTGTCATTACAAATGAGAAAAATGAGCTTATTCCTACTAGGACTGTAACAGGATGGCGTGTGTGTATTGATTATAGAAAATTAAATGACGCCACCAGAAAAGATCACTTTCCCTTACCTTTCATTGATCAAACGTTGGAAAGATTAGCCGGAAATAGTTACTATTGTTTTCTAGATGGATTTTCCGGATATTTTCAAATTCCAATAGCACCCGAAGATCAAGAGAAAACCACATTCACGTGCCCTTATGATACTTTTGCTTACAAACGCATGCCATTTGGACTTTGTAACGCCCCTGCAACCTTTCAAAGGTGTATGATGGCAATTTTTCACGACATGATAGAAGAATGCATGGAAGTTTTCATGGATGACTTTTCAGTCTTCGGTGATACATTTGAATCATGTCTAGCTAATCTGGAACGAATGCTTATTAGATGCGAACAATCAAATCTAGTTCTTAATTGGGAGAAATGCCATTTTATGGTTAAAGAAGGCATCGTTCTTGGTCATAAAATTTCAAAAGAAGGAATTGAAGTGGATAGAGCTAAAGTAGATGTAATTGCTAAACTTCCACATCCCACCAATGTTAGAGGAGTTAGGAGTTTTCTAGGGCATGCCGGTTTTTACCGACGTTTCATAAAAGATTTTTCTAAAATTGCCACTCCTATGAATAAACTCCTAGAAAAGGATGCTCCATTCATCTTTTCAGATGAGTGTATCAAATCTTTTAATATTCTTAAAGAGAAACTAACTAATGCGCCGATCATAATAACACCAAATTGGAATCTACCATTTGAACTAATGTGCGATGCAAGTGATTTTGCAATGGGAGCCATTTTAGGACAAAGGATTGAAAAACGATTTCAACCTATATATTATGCTAGTAAGACGTTACAAGGAGCACAAACGAACTATACAACTACTGAAAAAGAACTCCTTGCTATTGTCTTTGCTTTTGACAAATTTCGATCATATCTCGTTCTAGCAAAAACGGTGGTCTATACCGACCATTCTGCTCTTAGATACCTATTTTCGAAACAAGATGCTAAACCAAGATTAATCCGTTGGATCTTACTCTTACAAGAGTTTGATATTGAAATCCGAGATAAAAAAGGAGCAGAAAATCTCGCCGCTGATCATCTTTCTCGTCTTGAAAATCCCGAATTAGAAGTTCTAAATGAATCGGCCATACAAGACAACTTTCCTGATGAATATCTATTGAAGATAGATTATAATGAAATCCCATGGTTTGCAGACTATGCAAACTATTTAGTATGTGGATTCCTTGAAAAAGGATTATCGTACCAAAAACGAAAGAAATTCTTCAGTGATATAAAACACTATTTTTGGGAAGATCCACATCTGTTTAAAAGTTGTCCCTATGGAATAATACGCCGATGTGTATTTGGAGATGAAGCTAGTAAAATTTTAAACCATTGTCACACAGGACCAACAGGAGGGCATTATGGGCCTCAACTAACAGCAAGAAAAGTTTATGATGCTGGATTCTATTGGCCTACAATTTACAAAGACTCACACCTTCTTTGCAAATCCCGTGATGCTTGTCAAAGGGCCGAAAAAATAAGTCAACGTGATGAAATGCCACAAAATGTCATCCAAGTATGTGAAGTATTTGACATTTGGGGTATTGACTTTATGGGTCCATTTCCAAAATCTCATAATAATCTATATATACTCGTAGCCATTGATTATGTATCTAAATGGGCAGAAGCACAAGCTCTCCCAACTAACGATGCACGAGTTGTAGTCAACTTTTTAAAACATCTTTTTGCAAGGTTTGGAACACCGAAAGCTTTAATAAGTGATCGGGGTACTCATTTCTATAATAATCAACTTGAGAAAGTTCTTAAAAGATATGGAGTAACTCATAAAATCTCCATCTCATATCATCCACAAACAAGTGGACAAGTTGAAAATACCAACCGAGCTTTAAAACGTATTCTAGAGAAAACCGTAGGATCAAATCCGAAGGAATGGTCCATTAAATTGGAGGATGCACTCTGGGCTTTTAGAACAGCCTACAAAACTCCAATTGGAATCACACCTTTTAGACTTGTTTATGGAAAAGCATGTCATCTTCCAGTAGAAATTGAACACAAAGCATTTTGGGCTTTGAAGACATGTAATCTTGATTTACATGAAGCCGGACGTCTACGATTAAGTCAACTAAACGAATTAGAAGAATTAAGACATGAAGCATACGAAAATTCGTTAATCTATAAAGAAAGAACGAAGAAATGGCATGATAAAAGAATCAGAAGTTCAAAAGACTTTAAAGAAGGAGACAAAGTTCTTCTTTTCAATTCACGATTCAAGCTATTTCCTGAAAAATTGAAATCAAGATGGTCTGGACCATTCATAGTCAAAAGAGTTTTTCCATACGGAACGATAGAATTAATAAATTCAAATGGGATTGAATTTAAAGTTAATGGTCACAGAGTTAAACATTACATACATGGTCTGATGGAAGTTGACAATGAAGTTAATCATAATTTCACCACCCAAGAAAACCTTCAAAATGAAAACATAAATATGTTATCAACAACATATGAAAAATCAAAATTGGAATATAGGGAGGATTCAAATTTGAGTGATGAAGAAGAATTCCTATACAAACCTCCCATTCCAAGAAACAAAGAAAAATGTGAACAAGAAATTCAAATAGAAATGAAAGAACCAAGGAAAGAACACCCGAAAAAGGTTTACAAACCAACTCGACTTACTAAAGCAGGAGACCCGGGTGAATTTATCATTTCTTGCTTACTTAATGATGGTGCTGTATATAATGGACTCGCAGATTTAGGAGCAAGTGCAAATATTATGCCTCTTTCCTTATACAAAAGATTAGGCATGGGTAAATTAAAACCAACCAAAATAGGTGTTCAATCATTTGACCAAACCATTAAACACCCGATTGGAATAGCAAATAATTTACTTGTTAACGTGGGAAGTTTGACCTTTGTTGCAAACTTCATAGTGATTAATATGGAGGAAAACCTTGATATTCCTCTAATTCTAGGTCGCCCATTTTTAGCAACCACCGAGGCATTCATTGATGTAAGAGAAGGTAGAATGACACTTAGGGATGGTGATACATCGATCACCTTTGTGAACCGAAAGTTTAGATCTCCACAAACCAAAACTGTTAGACCAATAAAAACGCATAAGTGTGGGGAAGATGAAGAAACACTTAATGATGATCCAATCACAAAGAATGCCGTTGATGATACGAAATTAGATGAACCCATTTTTAACAGTTCAACGAAGAAACTTTATAAACGGATTCACGATGCTAAGATTAAAGGAAACTTTAAGTTATATAACCGATTAATATCCAATTTATCGTCAAAAGAAAAGGCAATGTTAGTTGAATTTGTGAAAGTTACGGAGGAAATCAACAAATGGATTGAAGTAAAAGTCAAAGATATACAAGTTGTTGAAGATTCAATTGAAAATAATGTTAATCACAATTTCAACTAAGTATAGGGGGTTTATGTATTTCTGTTAGAGTTAGATTGTCTGTTTTTGTGTAGTTCTCGAAAATGGAACCCGAACGGTCTTTCCCTAGCAGACCCTAAAGAACTAGTCTTCTCCCCCCATTCTGAATTTTTATTTTTTTAGGAAATGAAGACTGCCTGTGAACTAAACCATGGTCTAATGCTACACGCTTTGATCACTAAACTTAATAATGACACACTTCTAAGTGAAATAGCATCAGTAATCAGAGAAAGATTGGACGGAGTTAGAAAAGAATCCAGATGCGAAGATAATAAGTTACAATTTGGTAAAGGAAAATCAAAATCTGCAACGAAAAGAAGAGCACGGCACCTAGAAAGATGTCACAAATGCGAAAAATGGTCACATGGAGGTAAATGTTCAAATAATCAAACCTATTCAAACACCGAATTTGTTACTTTATGCAGAGACGGACCGTTCATATGTTTAGAAGAAAAAACACTGAATGCTCGAGGTTACGCCTATGTAGCCATGGAAAACCAATTAAACCGACTATCTTATGAATGGGATAGATCATATAACTAAGAAATCTAGTTCACAGGTATGTTTGTACAGTTTTTATTTTTTTTATTTTTATTTTTAACCTTTTGATAATAAACGCTAGTTTGTTCACTATAAAGTATTAAATTGGTATTGAATAAAATTAGGTTTGGCGACCGAAATTATTGATATCATTCAAAAATTTATTATATCACTGCGAAATTTAACGTTTATTCTTAAGGTATAAATATCTTTAATCAATCAACCCAAAATATTTCAAAAATTCGTCATGAGTTAAATTAGGTCTTGGAACCGAAATTACTTTACCGAAAAGAGGGGCGCATATTTTTGATAATATTTGATTGATTAAAGTAGGATAAAAAGCCAAAAAGATTTTTCATTTTATTTTTACCATGTTTTTAAAATTAATATATAAATCTTAAATTAATATTGTAAACTTTGTAAAAACAATATATTTAAAATTGTAAATATTTGAAAAATTAATATAAGTTTGGTGTGAATTTATAATATGAATTTTTAAATTAAGTTTGGTGTGAGTTTTTAATTTTTAAAATATGAATTTTATTTTTATGCATTTTAAATTGTAAGTTTGGTGTGAATTTTTAATATTAATTTTGAATTTTATATTTAAATTGTGTGAATTTAAAAATAAAAATTTACTTTATCTCATTAAGTTAAAAATATGATTTTTAAAATTCGTCGTAAGTTGAAGACTAGGTCTTTGAACCGAAATTGCTTTACCCAAGGGAGGGACGAGAACTTTTATTATCATTATTTTCAATCTTATTGAATTAAAGTATGCCAAAAAACATTAAAAAACCCCAAAAATCTTAGCTTTTAAAACAATCGCTACTTAAAGACAAAATTTAAAATTTTGTCGAAGGACGGACTAGGACATCGATCCGAAACGACCTCGTCCTAAATAACAAGGGAAACAAAATTTTAAAATTAATTACTTAATTGTTTTAATTAGTATAAGATGTTAAAAAAAAAAAAATTATACAAACTCCGCGACTCGCGGAGTTTGAAGGTTCAAACACCGTGACTCGCGGAGGGACCGAATTACAGAAAAAAATAAAGGAGCTGGAACAGCTCAGTCCACACAACACCCATAAAACATACTGCGAAAAAACCCGAAAATATCACACAAAAATCGAATTTTTTACCATTAATCATCAAATCTTTTACTAAAATCATGTTGAGAAGGATGCTATCAAGGAATTACTCAAGAAAAACGGTAAATTTCTACACCTAAACACCATTTAATCCGAAAATTAGTGTTCTTGAGCAATTTTATACCCAATTCGATTTTGATGCTTTTTAGTGTAATTATGCTTAAATTGCTTATGTATTATGCTTGTATAACCTAGATTGATGCTATTTAACATGATTAGAAGCCTTAAACTTCAAATTTTGAGTAATCTAGGGTTTGTGTTCTTGAGCAATTTGGGGCTTTTTGATATAAACAGGTTATGGCCAATTTTTGTCATGAATTGTTGCTAAATTAAGTAGTGTAACATGTTTAGGTAGTTAAATGATCCAAACTTTGAGCCTAAACATGATTTTGAGAATTAAAGTGGACTTTTTCAAGTCTAAAATTCATGAACTTGATTTTTGAGAGATAATGCCATTTGAAACTTGTTTAATTGCTAGTAATGATTATTTTGACATGTTATTTGAGTTGAATGCTTATGAACTTGGCGAACATTTTCGTATATGCTTATTTGAAAAAGTGTAGATTTGATGAAAATATGAAAATGAGCTTAAGTTTGATATAAATTGATCATGTCATTGTAATTATTTTGATTGATGATTTTGCTGACACTAATGCATATTTGGATGCACAAAAAATTGTGTTTGATGTGTTTTGCAGACTGAAAGGGGTGAATCTTCATCCCAAGCTTGCAATGCTCCTGCTGAGAATGCGGAACAACAGGAGGTGGATAACTACTACAAATAAGATATACCTCATCCAGTCATGACATTTTCTGATATGCACTTGGAAGATTTGCACCCGAACCTGAGATTTGACAGACTTTGGATAGATTATCCAAAATACCAAAGGGGTTTGCATACTCTTCATTCTAAAGTTGTTGAGGTACCTAGGGTCATAGAATGGGGACCATTAGAAGCTGTAGAATTGGCCGGGCCAATTAGGGAATTACTTGCACAGAGGTATGGTAATTCTACTTTTAACGACCGGGTACGTTTATTCACCATGCGTAGACCTGTATATAAAGTATGGTGTGAAGAATTGTTGTGTAGTATAGAATTAAATGATCGGGTAGCTAGTTTAACCGATCGATCTTTTATTAGATTTTTGTTGGGAGGTTCGATGCGCCACATGTCTTTACTAGACATGGCTCAGGCTTTACGTATATATATACCTGAGGAGTTAGCATCTGCCGATTGTAGAGGGTTGATACTAAATGGTAGAAAGATAGATGAAAATTTCGATACACATGGTGTATGGAGTCAAATGACAAGCCATCACCGAATCAAAGGGGGAAATTACTCTTATTTGGATATAGATAGAGCTGAATTAAGAGTAATTCATAGGTTTTTAGCTAATTCGATTACAAAAAGAGGTAAGAACAAGGAAAAGGTAAATGAACATGATTTGTTTTACTATATGTGTATTCGAGACCCACAAAGCGCTGTAAGTATACCTTATTGTGTGGGTTACTATTTATCAGCTATGGTTAGGGGGATGAGACCGCATAGCATAATAGGAGGTGGTATATTTATTACTTTGATTGCTGAATATCTCGGTGTGGATATAAGTCGGAGGGGGGGATTATTAGTCGAAGAACCAGAACCCCGCGATATAATAGGTTTAAATGTATACCATGGTGCGAAAGTTTTGAAGAGGCGAAATAACGCCGTAGTACAATACAATGGTAGACATCCACAGGTTGAGAGAAACCAACAGCAAGGTAATGTAGGAGGGGGAAATGAAATGCAAGAAATGCAAAGGTTTATAGCTTCACAGGAGTACGAAAATGCTAGACAAAGAGCATTTAAAGATTGGCAAGTTCATCAAAACCAAATCATAGCTTATTGCCAACATATAGGTAGAAACTATATTCCTACTCCAAAGCCCATATTCCCTCCCTGGTCTATAGAGATTCAACCACCGTATCCTACGTATAACCCAGCCGAAGCATTTTATAGCACCTATGGTTATGCATGGAACCCCTACTGGTATCAGTATCATCCCTAGTCTACTTAGTTTTTTATTTTATTTTATTATTTGTAATGTTGATACGTTTAATACTTATTTAATATTGTAATAGTTTTTATAATTTTCTAACTTTTATTCTTAGATTTTAATAATTTTTGAATGTGGGGTAATATACCAAACTTCAAAAATATGTATATATGTATGCAGTTTATCTTATGTACACAACAGGGTAAAACAACGCATTTTCAAAGACTGGCATTAAGTTCAGCAAAAGCAACTAATTTTGACGACAAGATGCAAAATATATGTGACATAACAACAAGACGGAATGAACAAATGATGTGCACCATTTATCATTCAGCAAACAAACACAAATATGTTTGAAAACTTTGGTAAAATTTAATCATTTTCACACAAATCACCCTCAATAATTTAAATTGTTACTGATTTCTTGCAAATGAGGGCATTGCAAGATCTTAAGTGTGGGAAGGGGTTAAATTCTTTCGGATTTTAAAATTTTTACTTTATACACTTGGTTACCATTAGAAATACTAGTAAAGTAGTAATTGCATTAGAATCTAGTGCTCTCTGATAATAAAGAACAGCCCTAGTCTTATATACTGACTACCCAATTCTAGTAAAATTTTTCAAAATTTTTAATTAAATGAACTCAAAATCATGTTTATACATATTTATGAATGATAAAACTAGGTTTTAACACCGAAATTATTGTTACCTCGGAAAGGACATAAATTGATAAACAAACCAAAATGTTAAAATTCATTTAAAATGGAATAGAGGATAATAAAAAGGAAAATAAAAGCCAAGTGTGGGAAAATTCTCCAAGTTATTCAAAACATATGTCACATATTTTTGTACAAATAACTGAAAATACTTTTGCTTTGGACTAAACTAAACTGTTTTACCTGATGAAAGAAAAGAAGAGATGGATCTACACGATGAATCAATTCCATCATTAAAAGGAAGTAAAGTCTTCCGAAAAAGAAACGCGCTTCTTGATTTAGGTCAGGAAATTGTCGTCCAGACCAACTGTAGGTTGACGAAAAACCTAGAAAAGTCATAACTAAAATCAGCAAGAAATCCACGGACCTCAGCATTAAACAGGGTCGCCAAGTGGTCAGATTTATCCTAACCATGAGAAGGATTTATCTCGTACAATGGGGGGGCACCATGAAAATTAGCAGGATAAGACTAATGAATCAGATCCCCAGAAAGGATAATCTCCTTAAAAGATCAAAAATCAGCTTATAAGCCTGATATTACTCAATCCTTGAGATTGACCTTAAAGATTGAGAATTACAAACTCATGGAATTCAATGATATCTAAACTCGAGCCTGAACGAGAAAATATTTTTGATCAAAATTACAAACCGATTTGTTTTCTAAAAACCCATTTTCAATGCATTCATTACCATTGAACGTAAAATCCTAGGAATTCACCTGGAATTCATTAGGTCACCTGAACCAAATCGGGTGTCAACCGTAAGAACGGTGGTTGCATAGTGGTCAAAGACAGGACCTTGTGCCAAACCTACAAATTATAAGGGTGAGCTTTACTATTGCTCCTACCAAGGATAGTAATTGCGTCTGACACGTTATAGACCATAATTAAAAGCATGTCAGGGGACATTGCCTTAACAGTTGCTTGTTCAACGCTTTCCTTTACAACCGGACGGTAGTTTACCGAAAGGTAATATACGGGACAAGTAAACTGGACGTGTTGCTTTCCAAATACAAGGTTAGCAAGTGGGTGACACAAAACCATAAGTTTTGAGCTAAAATTTTCAAATCTGAAACCCACCGAACCCACAAAAATATTTTGCAAACACCGGTGAAGGGTTATTCCAGAAAACTTATCTAGGGTAAAAACTAGATTTAATTTTCAAAAGATCAAATGTTTTCATAAAGATCCAATTTCCTTAATGGATCTAAATTTTTATAGTCATGTGGGACTGTAAACCATATCGTTACTACCATTGTTTATACCGCCGTATAGAAATCACTGATGTAGAAAGTGTGAAGAATAAAGAAGTGATTCTAGTATTTCAAGACGATATTGCTTGAGGACAAGCAACGCTCAAGTGTGGGAATATTTGATAATGCTAAAAACGAACATATATTTCATAGCATTATTCCTCAAGAAAGACAAGCTTTTAGTTGCAATTGTTCTATTTACAAGTGATATTCGTTTAAATAATAAAAGGTGAAGACAAAAGAGAGATTTGACGAATTGAAGACGCAAACGACCAAAAATCTCAAAAGTACAAAATACAATCAAAGAAGTTCCAATTATTGATAAGAAACGTCTTGAAATTACAAGAGTACAAGATTCAAAACGCAAAGTACAAGATATTAAATTGTACGCAAGGACGTTCGAAAATCCGGAACCGGGACCAGAGTCAACTCTCAACGCTCGACGCAACGGACTAAAAATTACAAGTTAACTATGTATATAAATATAATATAATATATAATTAATTATATAAATTATATATATATTATATTTATATAATAAACCGTCGGTAAACAAAGAGCCAAAATGGAGTGAGCTGTAATTACAAACTCCGCGACTCGCGGAGTTTGAAGAAGGAATGGGCCGTGAGTCGAGGAGCCCCAAAAACTGAAACTCCCTATAAAGCCCAACGAATTCTGATCAATTTTTCATCCAATATCCATCAATCTCTCTATCTATATACGTAATATTTATATTTATAATTTATATTTTAATTTTAATTTTAATTTTAATCCTAATAATAAGGGTATGTTAGCGAATGTTGTAAGGGTGTAAGTCAAAATTCTGTCCGTGTAACGCTACGCTATTTTTAATCATTGTAAGTTATGTTCAACCTTTTTAATTTAATGTCTCGTAGCTAAGTTATTATTATGCTTATTTAATACCGAAGTAATCATGATGTTGGGCTAATTACTAAAATTGGGTAATTAGGCTTTGTACCATAATTGGGGTTTGGATAAAAGAACGACACTTATGGAAATTAGACTATGGGCTATTAATGGGTTTTATATTAACTAAACAATACCTTGTTAATTTAATATACAAACTTATAATTCGACGTATTTATATATAACCACATACACTTGACTGGGTACGGTGGGCGGGATATCTATAATTACCAATAATTATTCATTTTACCGGATACGGAACTGGATTAATAGTTAATAGACTTGTTGAAACAGGGGTGAATTACATTCAAGGGTAATTGGTGTAATTGTTAACAAAGTAGTAAAACCTTGGTTTACACGCAGTCGATAACCTGGTGTATTCATTAAACAAAGTATTAAAACCTTGTTACAATTCGAATCCCCAATTAGTTGGAATATTTGACTTCGGGAATAAGAATAATTTGACGAAGGCTTTCGCTCTTTATATTTATGACTGATGGACTATTATGGACAAAATCCGTATGGACATATTAAATAATTCAGGACAAAGGACAATTAACCCATGGGCATAAAACTAAAATCAACACGTCAAACATCATGATTACGGAAGTTTAAATAAGCATAATTCTTTTATTTCATATTTAATTTCCTTTATTTTATATTTAATTGCACTTCTAATTATCGCATTTTTATTTATTGTTATTGTATTTAATTGCACTTTTAATTATCGTACTTTTTAATTATCGCAAGTTTATTTTATCGCACTTTTATTATTCGTAATTTCATTATCGTTATTTACTTTACGCTTTAAATTAAGTCTTTTATTTAATATTTTACATTTGGTTTTAACTGCGACTGAAGAATTAAAATTGACAAACCGGTCATTAAACGGTAAAAACCCCCCTTTATAATAATAATATTACTTATATATTTGTATTTTTATAAAAGTAAACTAATATAGCGTTAAGCTTTGTTTAAAGATTTTCCCTGTGGAACGAACCGGACTTACTAAAAACTACACTACTGTACGATTAGGTACACTGCCTATAAGTGTTGTAGCAAGGTTTAAGTATATCCATTCTCTAAATAAATAAATAAATATCTTGTGTAAAATTATATCGTATTTAATAGTATTTTTTGCTAAAATATAAAGCTATTTTATATACACCTCACATAACATCAGAAGTAATCCTAGTAAAACCAGAATGCATGACTTGTTTCTGGACGTATGAATTACGTGTCTTTATTGCCTTTGCTGAACGACTTGTGTACTAGCTAGAATTATCTTCACAACCATCTTGTATCAGATTTATTGTGTGCTATATTTCATGCTATATGTAAAATAAGCGGTATTGTAAGTTTGTAAAATATTATGTAAAAGTTTGAACGCGAAATATTATTATAATCAGTTTTTCATATAGAATTGTAATAGTTGAATTGTATATTAGCTACTAAGTATGAACTTAACGGGTAGGTACTACCCGAATTTAAACTTATAAAACGCTAATATGAAGAAAAAGCTTTTATAAATGAGTTCATATTATGCTACGAAATACTATTAACTACTCTTAATATTCTGTATGATTAACTTGTTCCATTTGACTATTTTGAAGGAAATGGCACCGACTACTCGACACACCGTGAATATGAATGAAGAGGAATTCCGTACTTTTCTAGCTTCAAACATAGCCGCAGTACAGGCTGCGCTACATACCAACAATAACCTTGGATCTAGCAGTACAGGAAATCGTATAGGATGCACCTACAAAGAATTCACTGCCTGCAAACCTTTGGAATTTAATGGAATCGAAGGACCGATCGGATTGAAATGGTGGACCGAGAAGGTCGAATCGGTGTTTGCCATAAGTAAGTGTACTGAAGAGGACAAAGTGAAGTACGCTACGCATACCTTCATAGGTTCTGCATTAACATGGTGGAATACCTATCTAGAGCAAGTGGGACAAGACGATGCGTACGCACTACCGTGGTCAGCATTCAAGCACTTGATGAACGAGAAGTACCGTCCCAGAACCGAGGTCAATAAGCTCAAGACAGAACTTAGAGGGTTACGAACCCAAGGATTTGATATTACCACGTACGAAAGACGATTCACAGAATTGTGCCTATTGTGTCCGGGAGCGTTCGAAGATGAGGAAGAGAAGATCGACGCGTTTGTGAAAGGATTACCGGAAAGAATCCAAGAAGATATAAGTTCACACGAGCCCACCTCCATACAACAGGCATGTAGAATGGCTCACAAACTAGTGAACCAGATTGAGGAAAGAATTAAAGAACAGACGGCTGAAGAGGCCAATGTGAAGCAAGTCAAAAGAAAGTGGGAGGAAAACGGTGATAAGAATCACCAATACAACAACAACAGCAATTACAATAATAATCGCAACAATTATCCCAACAATCGCAACATCAATCGCAACTACAACAAACGGCCCAACAACAACAACAACAACAACAACAACAACAACAACAACAACAACAACAACAACAACAACAACAACAGCAACTACAACAATCATCCCAACAACAATAACAACTGCAACAACAACAACAATCAGAAGCAGCTATGCCAAAGGTGTGAAAAGTATCACTCGGGGTTCTGCACCAAATTTTGCAACAAGTGTAAAAGAAATGGTCATAGCGCGGCGAAGTGTGAGGTCTACGGACCAGGGGTTAATAGAACGAAAGGAACAAATGGTATCGGAACGAGTAATGGCGGATCAAGTAGTGTCGGAGCAAGTTATGCCAATGTAGTTTGTTATAAATGTGGAAAACCGGGCCACATTATTAGAAATTGCCCGAACCAGGAGAAAACGAATGGACAAGGCCGCGGAAGAGTTTTCAATATTAATGCGGCAGAGGCACAGGAAGACCCGGAGCTTGTTACGGGTACGTTTCTTATTGACAATAAATCTGCTTACGTTTTATTTGATTCGGGTGTGGATAGAAGCTATATGAGTAGATATTTTTGTGCTAAATTAAGTTGTCCATTGACGCCTTTGGATAGTAAATTTTTACTCGAATTAGCAAATGGTAAATTAATTTCAGCAGATAATGTATGTCGGAATCGAGAAATTAAACTGGTTAACGAAACATTTAAGATTGATTTGATACCAGTAGAGTTAGGGAGTTTTGATGTGATAATCAGTATGGACTGGTTGAAAGAAGTGAAAGCAGAGATCGTTTGTTACAAAAATGCAATTCGCATTATACGAGAAAAAGGAAAACCCTTAATGGTGTACGGAGAAAAGGGCAACACGAAGCTACATCTTATTAGTAATTTGAAGGCACAAAAACTAATAAGAAAAGGTTGCTATGCTATTCTAGCACACGTCGAGAAAGTACAAACTGAAGAAAAGAGCATCAATGATGTTCCCATTGCAAAAGAATTTCCCGATGTATTTTCGAAAGAATTACCGGGATTACCCCCACATCGATCCGTTGAATTTCAAATAGATCTTGTACCAGGAGCTGCACCAATAGCTCGTGCTCCTTACAGACTCGCACCCAGCGAGATGAAAGAACTGCAAAGCCAATTACAAGAACTTTTAGAGCGTGGTTTCATTCGACCAAGCACATCACCGTGGGGAGCTCCTGTTTTGTTTGTCAAGAAGAAAGATGGTACATTCAGGTTGTGTATCGACTACCGAGAGTTGAACAAACTTACCATCAAGAACCGCTACCCACTACCGAGAATCGACGACTTATTTGATCAACTACAAGGCTCGTCTGTTTATTCAAAGATTGATTTACGTTCCGGGTATCATCAAATGCGGGTGAAAGAAGATGATATTCTAAAGACTGCTTTCAGAACACGTTACGGTCATTACGAGTTTATGGTCATGCCGTTTGGTTTAACTAATGCACCAGCTGTGTTCATGGACCTTATGAACCGAGTGTGTGGACCATACCTTGACAAGTTTGTCATTGTTTTCATTGATGACATACTTATTTACTCAAAGAATGACCAAGAACACGGGGAACATTTGAGAAAGGTGTTAGAAGTATTGAGGAAGGAAGAATTGTACGCTAAGTTTTCAAAGTGTGCATTTTGGTTGGAAGAAGTTCAATTCCTCGGTCACATAGTGAACAAAGAAGGTATTAAGGTGGATCCGGCAAAGATAGAAACTGTTGAAAAGTGGGAAACCCCGAAAACTCCGAAACACATACGCCAGTTTTTAGGACTAGCTGGTTACTACAGAAGGTTCATCCAAGACTTTTCCAGAATAGCAAAACCCTTGACTGCATTAACGCATAAAGGGAAGAAATTTGAATGGAATGATGAACAAGAGAAAGCGTTTCAGTTATTGAAGAAAAAGCTAACTACGGCACCTATATTGTCATTGCCTGAAGGGAATGATGATTTTGTGATTTATTGTGACGCATCAAAGCAAGGTCTCGGTTGTGTATTAATGCAACGAACGAAGGTGATTGCTTATGCGTCTAGACAATTGAAGATTCACGAACAAAATTATACGACGCATGATTTGGAATTAGGCGCAGTTGTTTTTGCATTAAAGACTTGGAGGCACTACTTATATGGGGTCAAAAGTATTATATATACCGACCACAAAAGTCTTCAACACATATTTAATCAGAAACAACTGAATATGAGGCAGCGTAGGTGGATTGAATTGTTAAATGATTACGACTTTGAGATTCGTTACCACCCGGGGAAGGCAAATGTGGTAGCCGATGCCTTGAGCAGAAAGGACAGAGAACCCATTCGAGTAAAATCTATGAATATAATGATTCATAATAACCTTACTACTCAAATAAAGGAGGCGCAACAAGGAGTTTTAAAAGAGGGAAATTTAAAGGATGAAATACCCAAAGGATCGGAGAAGCATCTTAATATTCAGGAAGACGGAACCCGGTATAGGGCTGAAAGGATTTGGGTACCAAAATTTGGAGATATGAGAGAAATGGTACTTAGAGAAGCTTATAAAACCAGATACTCAATACATCCTGGAACGGGGAAGATGTACAAGGATCTCAAGAAACATTTTTGGTGGTCGGGTATGAAAGCCGATGTTGCTAAATATGTAGGAGAATGTTTGACGTGTTCTAAGGTCAAAGTTGAGCATCAGAAACCATCAGGTCTACTTCAACAACCCGAAATCCCGGAATGGAAATGGGAAAACATTACCATAAATTTCATCACTAAATTGCCAAGGACTGCAAGTGGTTTTGATACTATTTGGGTAATAGTTGATCGTCTCACCAAATCAGTACACTTCCTGCCAATAAGAGAAGATGACAAGATGGAGAAGTTAGCACGACTGTATTTGAAGGAAGTCATCTCCAGACATGGAATACCAATCTCTATTATCTCTGATAGGGATGGCAGATTTATTTCAAGATTTTGGCAGACATTACAGCAAGCATTAGGAACTCGTCTAGACATGAGTACTGCCTATCATCCACAAACTGATGGGCAAAGTGAAAGGACGATACAAACGCTTGAAGACATGCTACGAGCATGTGTTATTGATTTCAGAAATAGTTGGGATCGACATCTACCGTTAGCAGAATTTTCCTACAACAACAGCTACCATTCAAGCATTGAGATGGTGCCATTTGAAGTACTTTATGGTAGAAAGTGCAGGTCTCCGATTTGTTGGAGTGAAGTGGGGGATAGACAGATTACGGGTCCAGAGATTATACAAGAAACTACCGAGAAGATCATCCAAATTCAACAACGGTTGAAAACCGCCCAAAGTCGACAAAAGAGCTACGCTGACATTAAAAGAAAAGATATAGAATTTGAAATTGGAGAGATGGTCATGCTTAAAGTTGCACCTTGGAAAGGCGTTGTTCGATTTGGTAAACGAGGGAAATTAAATCCAAGGTATATTGGACCATTCAAGATTATTGATCGTGTCAGACCAGTAGCTTACCGACTTGAGTTACCTCAACAACTCGCGGCTGTACATAACACTTTCCACGTCTCGAATTTGAAGAAATGTTTTGCTAAAGAAGATCTCACTATTCCGTTAGATGAAATCCAAATCAACGAAAAACTTTAATTCATCGAAGAACCCGTCGAAATAATGGATCGTGAGGTTAAAAGACTTAAGCAAAACAAGATACCAATTGTTAAGGTTCGATGGAATGCTCGTAGAGGACCCGAGTTCACCTGGGAGCGTGAAGATCAGATGAAAAAGAAATACCCGCATCTATTTCCAGAAGATTCGTCAACACCTTCAACAGCTTAAAATTTCGGGACGAAATTTATTTAACGGGTAGGTACTGTAGTGACCCGAACTTTTCCATGTTTATATATATTAATTGAGATTTATATTTACATGATTAAATGTTTCCAACATGTTAAGCAATCAAACTTGTTAAGACTTGATTAATTGAAATATGTTTCATATAGACAATTGACCACCCAAGTTGACCGGTGATTCACGAACGTTAAAACTTGTAAAAACTATATGATGACATATATATGGATATATATATAGTTAACATGATACTATGATAAGTAAACATATCATTAATTATATTAACAATGAACTACATATGTAAAAACAAGACTACTAACTTAATGATTTTTAAACGAGACATATATGTAACGATTATCGTTGTAAAGACATTTAATGTATATATATCATATTAAGAGATATTCATACATGATAATATCATGATAATATAATAATTTAAAATCTCATTTGATATTATAAACATTGGGTTAACAACATTTAACAAGATCATTAACCTAAAGGTTTCAAAACAGCACTTACATGTAACGACTAACGATGACTTAACGACTCAGTTAAAATGTATATACATGTAGTGTTTTAATATGTATTTATACACTTTTGAAAGACTTCAATACACTTATCAAAATACTTCTACTTAACAAAAATGCTTACAATTACATCCTCGTTCAGTTTCATCAACAATTCTACTCGTATGCACCCGTATTCGTACTCGTACAATACACTGCTTTTAGATGTATGTACTATTGGTATATACACTCCAATGATTAGCTCTTAGCAGCCCATGTGAGTCACCTAACACATGTGGGAACCATCATTTGGCAACTAGCATGAAATATCTCATAAAATTACAAAAATATGAGTAATCATTCATGACTTATTTACATGAAAACAAAATACATATCCTTTATATCTAATCCATACACCAACGACCAAAAACACCTACAAGTACTTTCATTCTTCAATTTTATTCATCTAATTGATCTCTCTCAAGTTCTATCTTCAAGTTCTAAGTGTTCTTCATAAATTCTACAAGTTCTAGTTACATAAAATCAAGAATACTTTCAAGTTTGCTAGCTCACTTCCAATCTTATAAGGTGATCATCCAACCTCAAGAAATCTTTGTTTCTTACAGGAGGTTATCATTCTAATACAAGGTAATAATCATATTCAAACTTTGGTTCAATTTCTATAACTATAACAATCTTATTTCAAGTGATGATCTTACTTGAACTTGTTTTCGTGTCATGATTCTGCTTCAAGAACTTCGAGCCATCCAAGGATCCATTGAAGCTAGATCCATTTTTCTCTTTTCCAGTAGGTTTATCCAAGGAACTTAAGGTAGTAATGATGTTCATAACATCATTCGATTCATACATATAAAGCTATCTTATTCGAAGGTTTAAACTTGTAATCACTAGAACATAGTTTAGTTAATTCTAAACTTGTTCGCAAAAAAAAGTTAATCCTTCTAAATTGACTTTTAAAATCAACTAAACACATGTTCTATATCTATATAATATGCTAACTTAATGATTTAAAACCTGGAAACACGAAAAACACCGTAAAACCGGATTTACGCCGTCGTAGTAGCACCGCGGGCTGTTTTGGGTTAGTTAATTAAAAACTATGATAAACTTTGATTTAAAAGTTGTTATTCTGAGAAAATAATTTTTATTATGAACATGAAACTATATCCAAAAATTATGGTTAAACTCAAAGTGGAAGTATGTTTTCTAAAATGGTCATCTAGACGTCGTTCTTTCGACTGAAATGACTACCTTTACAAAAACGACTTGTAACTTATTTTTCCGACTATAAACCTATACTTTTCTATTTAGATTCATAAAATAGAGTTCAATATGAAACCATAGCAATTTGATTCACTCAAAACGGATTTAAAATGAAGAAGTTATGGGTAAAACAAGATTGGATAATTTTTCTCATTTTAGCTACGTGAAAATTGGTAACAAATCGATTCCAATCATAACTTAATCAAATTGTATTATATATTATATAATCTTGAGATACCATAGACACGTATACAATGTTTCGACCTATCATGTCGACACATCTATATATATTTCGGAACAACCATAGACACTCTATATGTGAATGTTGGAGTTAGCTATACAGGGTTGAGGTTGATTCCAAAATATATATAGTTTGAGTTGTGATCAATACTGAGATACGTATACACTGGGTCATGGATTGATTCAAGATAATATTTATCGATTTATTTCTGTGCATCTAACTGTGGACAACTAGTTGTAGGTTACTAACGAGGACAGCTGACTTAATAAACTTAAAACATCAAAATATATTAAAAGTGTTGTAAATATATTTTGAACATACTTTGATATATATGTATATATTGTTATAGGTTCGTGAATCAACCAGTGGCCAAGTCTTACTTCCCGACGAAGTAAAAATCTGTGAAAATGAGTTATAGTCCCACTTTTAAAATCTAATATTTTTGGGATGAGAATACATGCAGGTTTTATAAATGATTTACAAAATAGACACAAGTACGTGAAACTACATTCTATGGTTGAATTATCGAAATCGAATATGCCCCTTTTTATTAAGTCTGGTAATCTAAGAATTAGGGAACAGACACCCTAATTGACACGAATCCTAAAAATAGATCAATTGGGCCTAACAAACCCCATCCAAAGTACCGGATGCTTTAGTACTTCGAAATTTATATCATATACGAAGGGTGTCCCGGAATGATGGGGATATTCTTATATATGCATCTTGTTAATGTCGGTTACCAGGTGTTCACCATATGAATGATTTTTATCTCTATGTATGGGATGTGTATTGAAATATGAAATCTTGTGGTCTATTATTATGATTTGATATATATAGGTTAAACCTATAACTCACCAACATTTTTGTTGACGTTTTAAGCATGTTTATTCTCAGGTGATTATTAAGAGCTCCCGCTGTCGCATACTTAAATAAGGACGAGATTTGGAGTCCATGCTTGTATAATATTGTGTAAAAACTGCATTCAAGAAACTTATTTTGTTGTAACATATTTGTATTGTAAACCATTATGTAATGGTCGTGTGTAAACAGGATATTTTAGATTATCATTATTTGATAATCTACGTAAAGCTTTTTAAACCTTTATTGATGAAATAAAGGTTATGGTTTGTTTTAAAATGAATGCAGTCTTTGAAAAACGTCTCATATAGAGGTCAAAACCTCGCAACGAAATCAATTAATATGGAACGTTTTTAATCAATAAGAACAGGACATTTCAGAGAAAACCACGTTCACGTGCCTTTATGGTACTTTTACTTACAAACGCATGCCATTTGGACTTTGCAACGCCCCTGCAACCTTTCAAAGGTGCATGATGGCGATCTTTCACGACATGATAGAAGAATGCATGGAAGTTTTCATGGATGACTTTTCAGTCTTCGGTGATACTTTTGAAACATGTCTAGTTAATCTTGAACGAATGCTTATTAGATGCGAACAATCAAATCTAGTTCTTAATTGGGAGAAATGCCATTTCATGGTCAAAGAAGGCATCGTTCTTGGACATAAAATCTCAAAGGAAGGAATTGAAGTGGATGGAGCTAAAGTAGATGTAATTGCTAAACTTTCACATCCCACCAATGTTAGAGGAGTTAGGAGTTTTCTAGGGCATGCCGGTTTTTACCGACGTTTCATAAAAGATTTTTCTAAAATTGCCACTCCTATGAATAAACTCCTTGAAAAGGATGCTCCATTCATCTTTTCAGATGAATGCATCAAATCTTTTAATATTCTTAAAGAAAAACTCACTAATGCGCCGATCATGATAACTCCAAATTGGAATCTACCGTTTGAACTTATGTGCGATGCAAGTGATTTTGCAATGGGAGCCGTTTTAGGACAAAGGATTGAAAAATGATTTCAACCTATTTATTATGCTAGTAAGACGTTACAAGGAGCACAAACGAATTACACAACTACTGAAAAAGAACTCCTTGCTATTGTCTTTGCTTTTGACAAATTTTGTTGATATCTTGTTCTAGCTAAAACGGTGGTCTATACCGACCATTCTGCTCTTAGATACCTATTTTCAAAACAAGATACCAAACCAAGATTAATCCGTTGGATCTTACTCTTACAAGAGTTTGATATTGAAATCCGAGATAAAAAGGGAGCAGAAAATCTCGCCGCTGATCATCTTTCTCGTCTAGAAAATCCCGAATTAGAAGTTCTAAATGAATCGGCCATACAAGACAACTTTCCTGATGAATATCTATTGAAGATAGATTATAATGAAATTCCATGGTTTGCAGACTATGCAAACTACTTAGTATGTGGATTCCTTGAAAAAGGGTTGTCGTACCCAAAACGAAAGAAATTCTTTAGTGATATAAAACACTATTTTTGGGAAGATCCACATTTGTTTAAAAGTTGTCTCGATGGAATAATACACCGATGTGTATTCGGAGATGAAGCTAGTCAAATCTTAAACCATTGTCACACAGGACCAACAGGAGGGCATTATGGGCCTCAACTTACAGCAAGAAAAGTTTATGATGCTGGATTCTATTGGCCTACAATTTTCAAAGACGCACACCTTCTTTGCAAATCCTGTGATGCTTGTCAAAGGGCCGGAAAAATAAGTCAACGTGATGAAATGTCACAAAATGTCATTCAAGTATGTGAAGTATTTGACATTTGGGGTATTGACTTTATGGGTCTATTTCCAAAATCTCATAAAAATCTCTACATTCTCGTTGCCATTGATTATGTATCTAAATGGGCGGAAGCACAAGCTCTCCCAACTAACGATGCACGAGTTGTAGTCACATTTTTAAAACGTCTTTTTGCAAGGTTCGGAACACCGAAAACTTTAATAAGTGATCGGGGTACTCATTTCTGTAATAATCAACTTGAGAAAGTTCTCAAATGATATGGAGTAACTCATAAAATCTCCACTGCATATCATCCACAAACAAGTGGACAAGTTGAAAATACCAACCGAGCTTTAAAACGTATTCTAGAGAAAACCGTAGGATCAAATTTGAAGGAATGGTCCATTAAATTAGAGGATGCACTCTGGGCTTTTAGAACAGCCTAAAAAACTCCAATTGGAACCACACCTTTTAGACTCGTTTATGGAAAAGCATGTCATCTTCTAGTAGAAATTGAACACAAAGCATTTTGGGCTTTGAAGAAATTACATGAAGCTGGACGTCTACGGTTAAGTCAATTAAACGAATTAGAAGAATTAAGACATGAAGCATATGAAAATTCCTTAATCTATAAGGAAAGAACGAAGAAATGGCATGATAAAAGAATCAGAAGTTCAAAAGAATTTAAAGAAGGAGACAGAGTTCTTCTTTTCAATTCACGATTCAAGCTATTTCCTGGAAAATTGAAATCAAGATGGTCTGGACCATTCATAGTCAAAAGAATTTTCCCATATGGAACAGTAGAGTTAATAAATTTATATGGGATTGAATTTAAAGTTAATGGTCACAGAGTTAAACATTACATACATGGTCCGATGGAAGTTGACAATGAAGTCAATCATAATTTCACCACCCAAGAAAACCCTAAAAATGAAAACATAAATATGTTATCAACAACATATGAAAAATCAAAATTGGAAAATAGGGAGGATTCAAATTGGAGTGATGAAGAAGAATTCTTATACAAACCTCCCATTCCAAGAAATGAAGAAAAATGTGAACAAGATGTTCAAATAGAAGTGAAAGAACCAAGAAAAGAACACCCGAAAAAGGTTTACAAACCAACTCGACTTACTAAAGCAGGAGACCCGGGTGAATTTATCATTTCTTGCTTGCTTAATGATGGTGCTGTATATAATGGACTCGCAGATTTAGGAGCAAGTGCAAATATTATGCCTCTTTCCTTATACAAAAGATTAGGTATGGGTAAATTAAAACCAACCAAAATAAGTGTTCAATCATTTGACCTAACCATTAAACACCCAGTTGGAATAGCAAATAATTTACTTGTTAACGTGGGAAGTTTGACCTTTGTTGCAAACTTCATAGTGATTAATATGGAGGAAAACCTTGATATTCCTCTAATTTTAGGTCGTCCATTTTTAGCAACCACCGAGGCATTCATTGATGTAAGAGAAGGTAGAATGACACTTAGGGATGATGATAAATCGATCACCTTTGTGAACCGAAAGTTTAGTTCTCCACCAACCAAAACTGTTAGACCAATAAAAACGCATAAGTGTGGGGAAGATGAAGAAACACTTAAAGATGATCCGATCACAAAGAACCCCGTTGATGATAAGAAATTAGATGAACCCATTTTTAACAGTTCAACGAAGAAACTTTATAAACGGATTCACGATGCTAAGATTAAGGGAAACTTTAAGTTATGTAACCGATTAATATCCAATTTATCGCCAAAAGAAAAGGCGATGTTAGTTGAATTTGTGAAAGCTACGGAGGAAATCAACAAATGCATTGAAGAAAAAGTCAGAGATATACAAATTGTTGATAATCCAATTGAAAATAACATTAATCACAATTTCAACACCACATCTAACTAAGTGTGGGGAGGTTCAAATCTTTTTAGGGTAATATGTATTTCTGTTAGAGTTAGATGTTATGTTTTCGTATAGTTCTCGAGAATGGAATCCGAATGGTCTTTCCCTAGCAGACCCTAAAGAACTAGTCTTCTCCCCCCATTCTGAATTTTTATTTTTTTTAGGTTTTACGAGATGAAGACTTCCTGTGAATTAAACCAAGGTCTAATGCTACACGCTTTAATTACTAAACGTAATAATGACACCCTTCCAAGTGAAATAGTATAATTAATCAGATGTAAATTGGACGGAGTAAGAAAAGAATCCAGGAACGAAAATAATAAGTTACAGTTTGGTAAAGGAAAATCAAAATCCGCAGCGAAAAGAAGAGCACGACACCTTGAAAGATGTCACAAATGCAGAAAATGGTCACACGAAGGAAAATGCTCGACGAATCAGACATATTCCAATATCGAGTTTGTTACTTTATGCAGAGATGGACCGTTCATATGTTTAGAAGAAAAAACGTTGAATGCTCGAGGTTACGCCTATGTAGCTATGGAAAACCAATTAGTCCGACTATCTTATGAGTGGGCTAAAGCAGGTCACTAAGAATTCTATTTCGCAGGTAAGTATGTACAGTTTTTATTTTTATTTTTATTATTATTTTTAACCTTTTGATAATAAACGCTAAACGTTCGCTATAAAGTATTAAATTGGTATTCAATAAAAGTAGGTTTTGCGACCGAAATTATTGATATCATACAAAAATTTATTACATCACTGCGAAATTTACCGTTTATTCTTAAGGTATAAATATCTTTAATCAATCAACCCAAAATATTTCAGAAATTCGTCAGGAGTAAAACTAGGTAAAATAGCCGAAATTACTTTACCGAAAAGAGGGGCGTATTTTTTTGATAATATTTGATTGATTAAAGTGGGATAAAAGACCAAAAAGATTTTTAATTTTATTTTTAATTTGTTTTTAAAATTAATATTAAAATAATATTGTAAAGTTTTTAAATCAATATATTTAAAATTGTAAATATTTGAAAAATTAATATTTTTAATATAAGTTTGTATGTATAAAAACAAAAATATAATTTAAGTTTGGTGTGAATTTTTAATATGAATTTTTAATTTTATGCATCTTAAATTTAAGTTTGGTGTGAATTTAAAAACAAAAAAATTTACTTTATTTCGCTAAGTTAAAAAAATTGATTTCTAAAAATTTGTCGTAAGTTGAAGATTAGGTCGTTGAACCGAAATTGCTTTACCCAAGGGAGGGATGAGAACTTTTATTATCATTATTTTTAGCCTTATTGAATTAAAGTATGCCAAAAACATTTAAAAAAAACCTAAAAATCTTTGCTTTTAAAATTGAGCTTAAAAATGACAAATTTTAAAATTTTGTCGAGGGACGGACTAGGACAACGATCCGAAACGCCCTCGTCCTAAAAAGAAACAAATTTTTAAAAATTTTATTAATTATATGTTTTATTAAAGTATAAGGTTAAAAAAAAAATTCACTGTACCCGGACCCCCATGCGATCGCATGAGGCTGGATTCCAGGCCTACCAGTACACCTATCACCAACCATGGAACCCGGACGATGATATGAACTGGAACCCCTATCCATAATTGATATAGTTCCTGGTGGTAAATTTTATGATTGTTATCTTTTTATTATTTCTGTTTATTTATGTTTAAACTTATGATATTGTGATACTTCTATTGTAATATTTAATATTTTTAATTGTTGTACTAATGTTTCATATTTGATTTGAAAGTGGGATTTTAAGTCCCATTTCAAATTACCATGCAATTTTATATTTGTATCGTATGTATATTGCCGATTGTACAAAACAGGGTAAAACAGCGCATTACCAAAGACTGGCATTAAGTTCAGCAAAAGCTAGTACTTTTGACGACAAAACGAAAAACAAATGTGATGTAACAACAAGACGGAATGAACAAATGATATGCACCACTTTTCATTCAGCAAACAAACGCCAATATGTTTGAAAACTTTGGTAAAATTTAATCATTTTTCTATGCTAATCACCCTCAATAATTTAAATTGTTACTGATTTCTTGCAAATGAGGGCATTGCAAGATCTTAAGTGTGGGAAGGGGTTAAATTCTTTAGAATTTTAAAATTTTTTAATTTAAACACTTGGTTACCATTAAAAATACTAGTAAAGCAGTAGTTATATTAGAATCTAGTGCTCTCTGATAATAAAGAACAGCCCTACTCTTATATACTGACTACCCAATTCTAGTAAATTTTTTCAAAATTTTCAATTAAATGAACTCAAAATCATGTTTATACATATTTATGAACAATAAAACTAGGTGTTAACACCGAAATTATTGTTACCTCGGAAAGGACATAAATTGAGAAACAAACCAAAATATTAGAATTCATTTAAAATGGAATAGAGGACAATAAAAAGGCAAATAAAAGAAAATAAAAGCCAAGTGTGGGAAAAATTTACCAAGTTATTTAAAACATATATCACATATTTTTTTACAAATAACTGAAGATGCTTTTGCTTTGGACTAAACTAAAAAGTTTTACCCGATTTACTGTAAGAAAGATGGATCTACACGATGAATCAAGTCCATCATTAAAAGGAAGTAAAGTCTTCCGAAAAAGACACGCGCTTCTTGATTTAGGTCATGAAGTTGTCGTCCAGACCAGCTGTGGGTTGACAAAAAATCTAGAAAAGTCATCACTAAAATCAGCAGGAAATCCACGGACCTCAGCATCAAATAGGGTCGTCAAGTGGTCAGACTTATCCTAACCATGAGGGGATCTGTCTCGTAAAATGGGGAGGACGCCGTGTAAATTAGCTTGATAAGACTAATGAATCAGATCCCCAGAAAGGATAATCTCCTTAAAGATTAAAAATCAGCTTTTAAGACTGATATTACTCAATACTAGAGATTGATCTTAAAGATTGAGAATTACAAACTCATGAAATTCAATGATATCTAAACTCGAGCTTGAACGAGAAAATATTTTGATCAAAATTACAAACCGATTTGTTTTATGAAAACCCATTTTCAATGCGTTCATTACCATTCAACGTAAAATCCTAGGAATTCACCTGGAATTCATTAGGTCACCTAAACCAAATCGGATGTCAACCGTAAGAACGGTGGTTGCATAGCATGGTAGAAGACAGGACCTTGTGCCAGACCAAAAAATTATAAGGCTGAGCTTTACTATTGCTCATACCAAGGATAGTAATTGCATCCGACACGTTATAGACCATAAATAAAAGCATGTCAGGGGACATTGCCTTAACAGTTGCTTGTTCAACGCTTTCCTTTACAACCGGGCGGTAGTTTACCGAAAGGTAATATACGGAGCAAGTATACTGGACGTGTTGCTTTCCCAATACAAGGTTAGCAAGTGGGTGACACAAAATCATAAGTTTTGAGCTAAAATTTTCAAAAATGAAACCCACCAAACCCACAAAAACAATTTGCAAACATCGGTGAAGGGTTATTCCGGAAAACTTATCTAGGGTAAAAGCTAGATTGTATTTTCAAAAGATCAAATGTTTTCATAAAGATCCAATTTCCTTAAAGGATCTAAAATTTTATAGTCATGTGGGACTGTAAACCACATCGTTACTACCATTGTTTATACCACCGTATAGAAATCACTGATGTACAAAGTGTGAAGAATAAAGAAGTGATTCTAGTAGTTTTATTTCAAGACTATATTGCTTGAGGACAAGCAATGCTCAAGTGTGGGAATATTTGATAATGCTAAAAACGAACATATATTTCATAGCATTATCTCTCAAGAAAGACAAGCTTTTAGTTGCAATTGTCCTATTTACAAGTGATATTCATTTAAATAATAAAAGGTGAAGACAAAAGACAGATTCGACGAATTAAAGATGCAAACGACTAAAAAGCTCAAAAGTACAAAATACAATCAAAGTGGTTCCAATTATTGATGTGAAACGTCTCGAAATTACAAGAGTACAAGACGCGAAACGCAAAATACAAGATATTAAATTGTACGCAAGGACGTTTGAAAATCCGAAACCGGGACCAAAGTCAACTCTCAACGCTCGACGCGACGGACCAAAAATTTCAAGTCAACTATGCATAAGAATAAAATAATATATATAATTAATTATATATATTATTATATAATATAATTTTACGCAGCCCACGTTTTGGATCTAATATGTGAGCTGTTTTCAGACCTCCGCACTTGCGGTACTTTTGTGAAGGAAACCTCAGCACTCGCGGAACTCTACAGTGCAACGTGGGCCTATAAAAGCCATCGAATTCTGCACGAATTTTACATCTTTTTCCTTTCAATCTCTCACTCGTATATATATTTATATTTATATTATAATTTTAATTTTAATTTTAATTTCTAATAATAAGGGTATGTTAGCGAATGTTGTAAGGGTGTAAGTCGAATTTCTGTCCGTGTAATGCTACGCTATTTTTAATCACTGTAAGTTATGGTTAATGTTATTTTTAATTTAATGTCTCGTAGCTAAGTTATTATTATGCTTATCTAAGCCGAAGTAATCATTATGTTGGGCTAAAATATTTAAAATTGGGTAATTGGGCTTTGTACCATAATTGGGGTTTGGACAAAAGAACGACACTTGTGAAAATTAGACTATGGGCTATTAATGGGCTTTATATTAACTAAATGAAACCTCGTTAATTTAATATATAGACTTATAATTTGATGTATTTATATATAACCACATACGCTTGACTGGGTACGGTGGGCGGGATATCTATAAATACCAATAATTGTTCATTTTACCGGACACGGAATTGGATTAATAGTTAATAGACTTGTTGAAACAGGGGTGGATTACATTCAAGGATAATTGGTGTAATTGTTAACAAAGTAGTAAAACCTTGGTTTACACGCAGTCGATAACCTGGTGTATTCATTAAACAAAGTATTAAGACCTTGTTATAATTCGAATCCCCAATTAGTTGGAATATTTGACTTCGGGAATAAGAATAATTTGACGAAGGCTTTCGCACTTTATATTTATGACTGATGGACTATTATGGACAAATCCGTATGGACATATTAAATAATCCAGGACAAAGAACAATTAACCCATGGGAATAAACTAAAAATCAACACGTCAAACATCATGATTATGGAAGTTTAAATAAGAATAATTCCTTTATTTCATATTTAATTTCCTTTATTTCATATTTAATTGAACTTTTAATTATCGCACTTTTATTTATTGTTATTGTATTTAATTGCACTTTTAATTTTCGTACTAAAAACTACACTACTGTACGATTAGGTACACTGCCTATAAGTGTTGAAGCAAGGTTTAGGTATATCCATTCTATAAATAAATATCTTGTGTAAAATTGTATCGTATTTAATAGTATTTCGTTGTAAAAATAATACTACTTCCTAGTACACCTAGCACACCTCAGTGTTGCGAAACAATGAAACAAGCAGAGCAGAAAAGCTTAGCAAGTTGGGTCCTAATTGGGAAGGCCCTTATCAAATTGTGGCAATTAATGCCGCAGGTTCATATAAGCTCGCGGATATGGAAGGGCGAGTTTTACCTAATGCGTGGCATGCTGTTTTGTTAAAGCGATATTACGCGTAGTTTTGCGAAAAATATCAAAGATATATGTACAAAGTGCGACATTGGATTCAAGGCATATGGCTGATATGCTTATTAGGTGTTTTTGTTTTTTATTTTTTTTGCAAGTCTTGATCACGCTTGTAGGAATTTTAAAAATAAGCACTTGTAAAAATACGCGAAAAGCTTATTTGTGAAATACGAATAGTTATAAAATATTTTAAAGATTGTTTCATAATGATTATAGTATTTCGCAGTGTTTAAATAGCAAAGTGATGAAATTGCCCACTTTTGCATGCGAATTATTGCGAAAGGAATTTTATATCCTAAGTATTTGATTTTACCAATGCTTAGATGCTTCTCAATGCTAATTAATTTCCTAAGGATCGTTTCGATGGACTTAGAAGATTCATAACGTATAAGCATATACGCATACAGATTGTTTCGCAAAAGTACGCATTTATTATGTGCACAATAATATATGTTGGAAATTGCAAAGGACAAGTTTGTGTTATGAATGTTGATAATGAAAGCGCTATAAAAATAGAAGTACTTGCAAAAATATGAAAAAGCGAAATTTTATTAATAAGGTCGCAGAAGCAGCTGCGTGCTATTATACAAAGTGAGTATTAATCCTTGGTTAAGTTAAGCTTGATGATGTCATCTGCAGTGACATATTCTTGCTCACTTATTGCGGTTATCTTGGGGAGGGGAATTTTGGCTATGCCCTGTTGAGCAACCGCGTATGCTGATTTCGCCTCTTCCAGTGAGCAAAGGCGATCAGCTAATGCAGATAGTAGCGGGTCTGGCAGTGGGCAGTGAATAGCAATCTCATCCATAAATTCAACCCTCTCGCATAGCCTTAACGCGGCGGCAAATGTTGAAAAATTTACAAAAACAGGCTTGGAATTGAGAATCTTTCTAGCCAGTTCAGGGAGATGTTGGCGGACCTTGGTGAACTCAAGTTCCGCAGAGGCTTTAGAAGCAAGAGCGTTGTCTCGCTCTGTCGTTAGTTTTGTCACATTCTCTGACAGTGCTTTAATGGTGTCCTGCAGTTGGTTTTCTTTCTCAGTCGCAGCAGCAACCTGTTGTTTCAAGTCATCAACGGTAGTTTTTGCTGCGGTTAGCTCATGGGAGAGATTAGCACAGCGTTTTTCGCTGTGTTCAGCTTTGATCTTCTCAGCATTGTACTTTAGTTGTTCAGCTTCAAGAACATTGAAAAATTGTTCTTGACGGCATATAACATCATATGCTGAATTGAAGCACATGTAGAAATTTTGAACAAAACTATTATGCGCGTCCAGCGCAGAGAGTTTAGAGAACTCGTGGCGAAGCTCGCCGGGGATTGCTAACTTCATCTGTTGGCGCTGATCCAGAGCAGCAGCAGCTGAAGCATAAGTGTATCCTGCTAAACCGTCAATCCGCACTCCATTAGAGTCAGGTGAAGTGCGAAACAATTCGGTGATTTGATCAAGAGTGTTCGGGGTTGCAAAGATAGGATCACCAGAAGAATCGCCTGCAAAATAACATCGTTGGTTAGTCGGCGAAATAAAAATAATGTATATTTTACATATGCAATAACAATCCGCAATATACCAGTTTGCTGGTCCCCTTCGTGTTCCGATATAAATGGATTGTCGTGAGGGGGGTCTCCTGTTGTTTATGTTTTTTGCTTTGCGAAGACGTCGGCATTTGTAACGGCCGCTTGGTAGAGCTCGGCTTTGTATAGGGAGATTTGGAGGTTAAATCGACGATTGGAATGGGTTGCTTTTCTTTTGATGATGACGATTTAGCTTCCGGGCTTGTTAATAGTTTGGTGATCAGGGTTTTTGGATCAGCCTTCCTATCTAATTCGTTAATCTTCATTTAAAATTAAATAAGAGCTGCATGTAATGACTAAAATGATAAAGATTGGCTGACGAATTGAGAAATTTTCTGATATTTTGGAAAAGTGAGTAGTGAATTTGTGATTTCAGATCACAATATATATAGGCGACGGGGTTAATTATGTTAATTATCTATTGAGATAATTCAAACGGTAACATTGACAGTTATAACGGTAACAAAGATAACGCGAAATATGTTTCAATGCGGATAGTGGTCAGGTTAACAGCGAATTCATGGAGTTTATCATGATATATTTGCTTCACGAAAGTGTATCATAATAAACTGGGGGGACTTGATCATATACATAGCATTGTATATGTATATTTTATTTGCCAAAAGCCAAGAGCAGAGTTACGCGGATTATAATGCAAAGTCATGAAGTTTTCGCTGAAAATAAGCATAGCAGCTGTATTTCCGCACTAATCGGGGACTGCGGTTCAATCCGCTGAGTTTTCGCCGAAGGATAAGCAATCCACGGATCGCGGTTATCTCGAACACTATAAATAGAGAGCTTGGCCTCTCATTTATAGGTTGTTGATTCTCTGTCATTTTGCCTAAGCCTTCGTAATTTCCACTTGTGATCTTGCCCAAGGGATTTTTACACCGCGCAAAGGTGAATTAAGCTAATTAACAATCAAGACCGGGTCGGGGTGGTTGATCACTTGATAGTTAAAGTGAAACACGATCATCGGGGCCCAAAATAATCATCAAACATTCCATCCTCCATTACATTCTTATTGCACTCAATCCGTAATTAAGTAACATCGCTAATTAAGGATTGATCAGGTAGGTTGATTCAAAAAAATATAGTTTCGATTCCTTTGGTTAGTTGCAGGTGGGTTTGGGTTGAAGATGATGTTCAATGATAATTATATTTGATGAAGATGGTGGCTTTTGATGAAGGTGGTGGCGGTTTGAAGATAGTTGGTGGCTCACGAGGATGATCAAGGTGAACTGAAGGTAATCGAGAGTGATGACGGGTGAGGGTTTGCTATATTTTTGTATATAATCTATATGTTTATGTATATATAATTATAGAGAAAGTGTGTCGGTTTTGAGGTGGAAGGTGATGGATACGATTGAGAGTGGTGGTGAGAATGGTAGATTATGGTTGCAGTGTGAGCTGGAAGTCGATCATATAAGGCGGCTATGGTGTGTGATGATCGAGCAATTTGATGGGTTTCATATATTAAAACAAACATGAAGAGTTTGATTTATGATTAACATAGATAATAAAATTCAGGAAGTTGAGGTGATAAGGGTGTGTACGGTGGTGGTTCAGTAGGGTGGTGGTTAGTGGTGGTATTGGTTTCGATGGTTGGTGATTAGAGTCGAAGAAGAAAAATAAGAGAAGAAGAATAAGTGTGGTTAATATGTTTCATGTATTCTATATGTAAGTTATATATAAATGAATGTTACACTGAGTGACTAGATCAAAGATAAAGTTGATACAATAATCCAATTCATAAATCGCATTATCACGGATATATAATATAGTGTGAATATAATAATATAGTAATAATTGAAAGATAGGATTCGAGTGAAATAACAGTAAACATGTATCAAATTAATAGAGTTGTATAATAAATCTCTCTCTCTAAAAATACGTTTCCTCTCCCCGTACCTTTTCTAGATCTAGGGTTTCATCTTCTTTGTGCAGCCGCTATCTTCTCCAACACAGTGTTTCTTCTATTTATCACATATTTCCAGGTTTGTAGTCTCTAACGCTCCTCCTTCCGACCACCGGCATCTCGCCGGTGGTCCGGACTTCTTTGTTTTTCTTTTTCGTTGGTGAATAAGTATACTCCTCTTCCATGATTTCCCGACGGCGTGGGTACCCATGTTATCTTCTCCGTTCTCTATGCCGGAAAGCAGGTGGCGATCCAGTGATTTTTCAATAGATATGTGATTCGGTTCGGTTTACGGAGTATGGTGTATGTTGGGAGCTCCGTGTTGGGTGGTTTTTAGGATAGGCTTACAGGGCTGTTTGATTCTTACGTCGTTTCCTTTCCTATGTGGTCATAGGCGGCGAGTTCCCGGTGGAACTCTATGGCCACCGTGGTTGGTTGCCGGATTCTATAGAGGATGACTATTTTTGCGGCCTGAGGTGTGTACAGTTGCTCTGGTGTCTTTGCTTTTGACGCCTGCTGATGGTTGCTAGAGGCTACTGGCAGTTTCCAGAGGTGTCTGGCGATGGCCGGCGGCCGAGGGCTTCCGTTGGCGGATGTTGGAGGATGTGGTCAGGCTTGACAATTTGTTGTTGGTTGTTGGCTGCGTTTATGTTTCTACGATTGTTACAGGCTGCTACTGGCGGGCTTGGGATGCTGGTGGCCGCAGGTGGTGGTTGGAAGCTATTATTGCGGCTAATGACTGTTGATGATTGTTGGTGCATGATCGGTGCAGGAGATGTGTTTGTTTCAGAAAATTCAGAAAATTTGGCAATTGTGGACTTGATCTCTTTATGGCTCGGCTATGCGGATGATTCTGGTTGGTTGTTGCACTGTTGCTCGCGTTCATTCCATTTTTCCCGTCATTGTGTCTGTTTAGGTGGGCGCGATGTTGTTGCCGACGTTGCTGACTTGTTTGGCTTCGGAAAATAGGTCTCAGGATTAGTGTTCTTGGGTTGCCTGGTGGGTGTGGTTGAAGTGCGATTATCGATGTGTTTTAGAAGCGGAGTTTTGGGTTTGGGGTCAGGTGTATGTATTTGTATGTTTAGATCCGATAATGTTTGTGTTAGAAGTGGTGTTTGTTTTTAGCTCTTTAATGTGGTTGGTCTCGTTTCAATTGTACGATTTTGTATGCAGCTCATCAGAACTGTTATAAGGGTGTAATTCTGGATCATTTGATCTTTATATATATATATACTACTATTTTTGCCAAAAAAAAAATAAAAAAATAACAGTAAACATTAATTAATGATTCAAGAAAAATGCGTATGATTAGAGGAATAAAAAGCTACAAGATTCCACATGCATGAATGTGAATGTAAGTTGTCTGTATGTACATTTTTTTTAATTGAAAGTTAGTAATAATTAGTAAAGTGACATCCCACTAATATCTATCAAAATTAAAAACGTGTACTTTCTTGTTTCATTCTATCGACATAATATTTAGGGATAATATTTCGTACTCCGTTGTTAATCAGTGGTGGATAAAAGTTCACAGAAAAATTCCAAAATTTTATATTAATTAACTTTAATTATGAAATGTCCCGTTCATATTGATTATAAACGTTCCATATTAATTGATTTCGTTGCGAGGTTTTGACCTCTATATGAGACGTTTTTCAAAGACTGCATTCATTTTTAAAACAACCATAACCTTTATTTTATCAATAAAGGTTTTAAAGCATTACGTAGATTATCAAATAATGAAAATCTAAAATATATTGTTTACACATGACCATTACATAATGGTTTACAATAGAAATATATTACATCGACATATGTTTCTTGAATGCAGTTTTTACACAATATCATACAAACATGGACTCCAAATCTTGTCCTTATTTTAGTATGCAACAGCGGAAGCTCTTAGTATTCACCTGAGAATAAACATGCTTTAAACGTCAACAAAAATGTTGGTGAGTTATAGGTTTAACCTATATATATCAAATCGTAACAATAGACCACAAGATTTCATATTTCAATACACATCCCATACATAGAGATAAAAATCATTCATATGGTGAACACCTGGTAACCGACATTAACAAGATGCATATATAAGAATATCCCCATCATTTCGGGACACCCTTCGGATATGATATAAATTTCGAAGTACTAAAGCATCCGGTACTTTGGATGGGGTTTGTTAGGCCCAATAGATCTATCTTTAGGATTCGCGTCAATTAGGGTGTCTGTTCCCTAATTCTTAGATTACCAGACTTAATAAAAAGGAGCATATTCGATTTCGATAATTCAACCATAGAATGTAGTTTCACGTACTTGTGTCTATTTTGTAAATCATTTATAAAACCTTCATGTATTCTCATCCCAAAAATATTAGATTTTTAAAGTGGGACTATAACTCACTTTCACAGATATTTCCTTCCTCGAAAATAAGACTTAGCCACGGATCGATTCACAAACCTATACAAATATGTACATATATATCAAAGTATGATCAAAATATAATTACAACCATTTTTATTATGTTTTAAAGATTTGAGTGTATTAAGTCAGCTGTCCTCGTTAATAACCTACAACTAGTTGTCCACAGTTAGATGTACATAAATAAATCGATATATATTATCTTGAATCAATCCACGACCGAGTGTATACACGTCTCAGGCTAGATCACAACTCAAAGTATATATATTTTTGGAATCAACCTCAACCCTGTATAGCTAACTCCAACATTACTGCATATAGAGTGTCTATGGTTGTTCCAAATAATATATATACATGGGTCGATATGATATGTCAAAACATTTGCATATGTGTCTATGGTATCCCAAGATTACATAATATATTAGAATACATGTATAATACAATATAAGTTAGCTAGGATATGATTTGTATAGATTTGTTAAACATTTCCCGTAGCTAAAAAGATCAAAAATATCCAATCTTGTTTTACCCATAACTTCTTCATTTTAAATCCGTTTTGAGTGAATCAAATTGCTATGGTTTCATATTGAAATCTAATTTAAGAATCCAAATAGAAAAAGTATAGGTTTATAGTCAGAAATTTAAGCTACATGTCAATTACTAAAGAGGTAGTCATTTTCGTCGAAAGAACGACATCTTGATGACCATTTTGAAAAACATACTTCCACTTTGAGTTTAACCAAGATTTTTGGATATAGTTTCATGTTTATATGAAAAATCATTTTCCCAGAAAAACAACTTTTAAATCAAAGTTTATCATAGTTTTTAATTATCCAAACCAAAACAGCCCCCGGTTTCACTACGACGGCGTATATCCGATTTTATGGTGTTCATCGTGTTTCCAGGTTTTAAATCATTAAGTTAGCATATCATATAGATATAGAACATGTGTTTAGTTGATTTTAAAAGTCAAGTTAGAAGGATTAACTTTTGTTTGCGAACAAGTTTAGAATTAACTAAACTATGTTCTAGTGATTACAAGTTTAAACCTTCGAATAAGATAGCTTTATATGTATGAATCAAATGATGTTATGAACATCATTACTACCTCAAGTTTTTTGGATAAAACTACTGGAAATGAGAAAAATGGATCTAGCATCAAAGGATCCTTGGATGGCTTGAAAGTTCTTGAAGCAGAATCATGACACGAAAACAGTTCAAGTAAGATTTTCACTCGAAATAAGATTGTTATAGTTGTAGAAATTGAATCAAAGTTTGAATATGAATATTACCTTGAATTACAAAGATAACCTACTGTAAATAACAAAGGTTCCTTGATCTTAGATGATTACTTGGAATGGATTAGAAAGCTTGGAAGTAGACTTGCAAACTTGGAAGTATTCTTGATTTTTATGAAACTATACTTATGGAATTTATGAAGAACACTTAGAACTTGAAGATGGAACTTGAGAGAGATCAATTAGATGAAGAAAATTAAAGAATGAAAGTATTTGTAGGTGTTTTTGGTCGTTGGTATATGGATTAGATATAAAGGATATGTAATTTTGTTTTCATGTAAATAAGTCATGAATTATTACTAATATTTTTGTAATTTTATGAGATATTTCATGCTAGTTGCCAAATTATGGTTCCCACAAGTGTTAGGTGACTCACATGGGCTGCTAAGAGCTGATCATTGGAGTGTATATACCAATAGTACATACATCTAAAAGCTGTGTATAGTACGAGTACGAATACGAGTGCATACGAGTAGAATTGTTGATGAAACTGAACGAGGATGTAATTGTAAGCATTTTTGTTAAGTGGAAGTACTTTGATATGTGTCTTGAAGTCTTTCAAAAGTGTAAGAATACATATCAAAACACAACATGTATATACATTCTAATGGAGTCGTTAAGTCTTCGTTAGTCGTTACATGTAAGTGTTGTTTTGAAACCTTTAAGTTAACGATCTCAATTAATGTTGTTAACCCAATGTTTATTATATCAAATGAGATGTTAAATTATTATGTTATCATGATATTATGATGTATGAATATCTCTTAATATGATATATACATTAAAATATCGTTACAACGATAATCGTTACATATAAGTCTCGTTTCGTAATTCTTGAGTTAGTAGTCTTGTTTTTACATATGTAGTTCATTTTTAACACACTTAATGATATATTTAAATATCATTTTATCATGTTAAATATAGTGTATCAATATCTTAATATGATACATATGTATTTAGTAGACGTTATCATAACGATAATCGTTATATATATCATTTCGAGTTTCTTAACTTAGTAATCTCATTTCTTATGTATATCACACATTGTTAATATACTTAGTGAGATACTTACTCATCATAATCTCATGGCAACCATATATATATATATATGTCTATATATACCACAACATGTAGTTTTTACAAATTTGTAACGTTCGTGAATCGCCGGTCAACTTGGGTGATCAATTGTCTATCTGAAACTTATTTCATTTAATCAAGTCTTAACAAGTTTGATTGCTTAACACGTTGGAAACATTTAGTCATGTAAATATCAATCTCAATTAATATATATAAACATGGAAAAGTTCGGGTCACTACAGTACCTACCCGTTAAATAAATTTCGTCCTAAAATTTTAAGCTGTTGAAGGTGTTGACGAATCTTCTGGAAATAGATGTGGGTATTTCTTCTTCATCTGATCTTCATGCTCCCAGGTAAACTCGGGTCCTCTACGAGCATTCCATCAAACCTTAACAATCGGTATCTTGTTTTGCTTAAGTCTCTTAACCTCACGATCCATTATTTCGACGGGTTCTTCAATGAATTGAAGTTTTTCATTGATTTGGATTTCGTCCAACGGAATAGTGAGATCTTCTTTAGTAAAACATTTCTTCAAATTCGAGACGTGGAAAGTGTTATGTATAGCCGCGAGTTGTTGAGGTAGCTCCAGTTGGTAAGCTACTGGTCCGACACGATCTATATGTAACACCCCGTTTTCCCGTGTGCGTATAAAGGTATGTACTTAATCAAAATTACGCTTAAAACCTGTTCGTTATGTGATTAAATGAGCTACGGTGTTAATTGTCGTATAAGGGCATATGTATATATATATATATATATATATATATATATATATATATATATATATATATATATATATATATATGTTTGAACCCTTGTTTTATGTTAAACTTTCGTAGTGACCAGGAAAAGGCAAACGCCGCGCTGCGGCAAAAGGGATCGCGCCACGGTAAACAAAGCAAATCCAGATCAGAACTTGAGTTAAGAAGGGTCAATTTTCCTTCTTTATGTCGCGCCGCGACAAAGAAGGCGCGCCGCGGCACTTCTGCAATTCTGATTCCGAATTTTACTCAAATTAAATAGGGTTTAGGGGTTTTAGTCTTTTTACATGTAGATCTGGTTAGAGCTTTTAATATCAACCACTTATCCTATATTCTCATTTCTTTTTCATTTTCTTTCATAAATTCCTCTCAAACTTAAAATCCACTTAGTTTATACTTGAGATTTGAAGGAAGAGTTTTGTGAATCAATCCTAGAAGCAAGAATTAAAGTTGTTCTCCTTGCTATTAGCTACAAGTGGATAGTTTTGGTAAGTCTCAACTTTAAGTTTCGAGTTTTATTTAGTTAAGCTAGGGTTTGGTTCATATGGGATTTGTGTGACCCATTTGAGGGTTAAATGGGTGGATTTTGGGTTAGATTGTTGAAAGGAAACCCTAATTACCATAATCTAGGGTTTGGTCTAATGAAATGGGGTTGGTAAGTGTTAATGGTGTTGTAAGCATTAAATACACTTGTTAAATGTTGGTGAGATTGTGAATAGGTCATGTATGACAAAGTTTGATTGTGTAAGTGTCAAAATAGGTCATATGAGTCAAAGTTGAACTAATTCGGTAAAATGGGTATGAAATACACCAAGTTTATGTTAGTTAATGTTAATAGACTCTAATCACTTGTTTTAGTGATTTATGACAAGAATGGTCATTTATGGGCGGTTTTGGTATAATTGAGTCATTTAATGCGATAGGGTAATTAAATGCTCAAGGGTTAGAGGTTAGCATTTAATTCAACTAGATTGTATGTTAATAAATGCATAATGTAATAGGTACGTTACATTGAAGAGTTGCAAGCTCGGTTAGCTTTCACAAGGGACTTGAGGTGAGTGGAAAATCTATATATGTATGTATATGATTTACGTGCCGTATTAATGGTGTCACATAGCTGTTTTGTGACCATAGTTGTGAGACATAGCCGTTTTGTCCACGTTTTATATTTATGCACATAGCCGTGTTTGTGCATATAGTGGCGAGTAATAGCCGTGTTTTACTCCCACGTTATTATCCGTGTTATTGTGCACATAGCCGTGTTTGTGTACATGATTGTGAGTAATAGCCGTGTTTTACTCACATGTTGATCAAGTGATGCCATAGCCATTTTTGGTAACACTTGGGGTGATGCCATAGCCGTTTTTGAAACACCTCGGGGGTTAGTATACCATAGCCGTGTTTGGGAGCTAACGGTTGTTATGAACATCGATGACTTGTTTCGCGAAGTCATTCCCCTACGAAGAATTGGGTTAACCATGGGTTATAGTTGTTAACATTAACATTTCAATTAATGCTATGATTACTATGCTATTAATGTTGCTAGTTGTACGATTTGATGATACTAGCTTGTTTATCGAGATGTTATGTGATTGTGTGCGTTATATGATATCGTGGATGCGTGTGGGTAAGTCTTATATGCATGTATATATTTATTCTACTCACTAAGCTTTGCTTACCCCTCTCGTTGTTTATCTTTTTAGATGCAGGCGCGGACAAGGGCAAGGGGGTGGTTGGGCACTAGGTGTCCCTTGTTGTTGTTATGTTGGAACTTTTGGAAGTTGGCCTAGTTTTGGGTAGTTTAGTCCCAAACCATGCTCGGAACGTCGTTTGCTTTATAAACTATCATTTGTAATGGGTCAAACTTGTACTAAACTTTATTCGTGGCCTTCGTGCCTTTTGTAAACAATTAATTGTTGTGCATTTTAAATGGAACTCGTGAAATGGGTTATATATTTATTTGGCGTAAAATTGTGTTGTATAAAAAAAAAAATTTATCGTATGGATTACGGGTTGGGTTGTTACAAGTGGTATCAGAGCATGGTCTAAGAGATTTAGGTGACTTGAGATATGCGCTTAGACTTAGACTTTTGTGTTGTTGAATTATGTGCGGGACTTGTAGGACTACGGGTCGGTGCGGGTTTTGATTAGTTCTTTGGTGCATAGGTGGACTAACTATGCTTATGTTATGACATACTAATCATGTGTTATTATTTTGAACATAGAGCAAGATGGTTGTGATACGTTTGAGCATGGCACGGCATGTGAGAGTAATAGTGAGTCGCGACCACTATTACGGTTGCAAGTCAAGTTAAGCAAGGATGTGCGACAAGTATCGAGCTAGATGTGGAGTGTGTGCGATCATATGCATAGGTATATATGTGTATTAAATTGTTGGTGATGTCTAATCCATTTTTAGTCTTTAGAATTAAGACGAGAAACGGAACGAATACGAAGGGCAATGGTGGTCCCTCTCATGTGGAGGAAGATGAGATGACTACCAAGATTGAGACCGCTTTAGAAAACTATGTTTCGGTTTTCTCATGAAGGGTTAAAAAATATTCGAAGAGTCAGTTTCGGAACAAATTATCGATATGATTCAAGAACGAATGACCAATGCCGTCAAAGAGGAAGTTGAAAGTAGGTTTCCTAGACCTCAAAATGTGGGTGAATTGGAGTTTAGATATAAGAACTTCTTGGCGACTAAGCCTCCTCACTTTCACGGGGATCCCGACCCCATGAAGAGTGCGGCTTGGATTTTCGATGTTGAAGGTTGTTTTCGCATGACCGAGTGCCCTCCCGAAAAGAAAACAAGGCTTGCTACTAGTTTGTTAAGGGGCCATGCTAAGGATTGGCTCGATGGCAAGATTGATATGGTGGGTGATGCGGCTTTTGTGGGGTTATCTTGGGCGGATTTCAAGAAGGAGTTTTTCCTTGAATATCGTACGCAAGCGGATCTTTCCAAATTGCGCAACGAGTTAAGGAATATGCATCAAGGGTCTTTGGACCTAAACACTCTTAAAACCAACTTTCTTGCCAAGGCACGTTTTTGTCCCGAGTATGCGGGAAATGATCAAATGCTAATGGAAGACTTTCATGCAACCCTTAGAGATGATTTAAAGGGTAAAATTAGTATCGGTCATGTTGAAACTTTCGCTTAGCTTTTGGCGGTGGCAAAAGGGTTTGAAGCACAAGCTCCGAGTCCGGTTCCGGTTAGTTATGGGTCGAGCAAAAGAAAATTTGGAGCGCCTAGTTACTCCAACAAGACGAGCAAGGGTGTGACCGAAAGTGTCAGAAGTATGAAGAAGGGTGGTTCAAATACTTTTATGCCTACTTGTTATAGTTGTGGGAAGCCGGGTCATTACGCTAGTGATTGTTTGATCAAGACGGTCACGTGCTTTAATTGTCAAAAGACGGGGCACCGGAAGGCGAAATGTCCCGAATTATCAAACGACCAAGTAAAGAGGCTATAAAAGGCGGCAGGGTCGGCTAGGGGTGTAACTACTTGATGACGAATGATGAAGCCAAACAATCTAACGAAGTCGTCTCAGGTACTTTCATGGTTAACTCTAATCCGGCAAGGATTCTATTTGATAGCGGTGCAAATTTATCGTTCGTGTCTACAAAATTTGTGCCTAAACTTAATAAACCGTTAGCTAAGTTAAGTCGTCCGGTAGAAGTCGAAATAGCGGATGGCAAGATGGTGCTAGTGGTTGATGTGTGTAAAAATTGTAACGTTGTGTTTGGTTCCGAGATCTTTAATATTGATCTCATTCCGATGACGTTGGGTGATTTTGATATCGTGGTTGGTATGGATTGGGTCGATCATAATAGAGCCGATATTGCGTGCCATGAAAAATCTATTCATGTGAAGACCCCAAGTGGGGGAGAGTTAATTATTCATGGTGATAAACGAAGGAGACCGGTGCCGATATGCACTTTTGCACGGGCACGTCGTCTCGTTGTTACCGGTGGCATGACTTTCCTTGCTCATGTTATTGATACTCGTGATGAGCCACCACCCATTCATGAAATTCCGGTGGTGGGTGAGTTTGAAGATGTTTTTTCGGATGAGTTACTGGGTGTTCCGACGGAAAGATAAGTTGAATTTCGCATTGAGTTGGTTCCGGGAGCTACTCCCATTGCTAAAACTCCTTATCGTTTAGCACCGACGGAAATGCAAGAATTGTTGAATCAAATTCAAGAGTTATTTGAGAAGGGTTTTATTCGACCGAGTGCTTCGCCTTGGGGCGCTTCGATCTTGTTCGTGAAGAAGAAAGATGGTAGTATGCGTATGTGCATTGATTATCGGGAGTTGAATAAAGTGACGATCAAGAATCGTTATCCATTGCCTAGGATTGATGATTTGTTTGACCAACTCCAAGGTGTGACATATTTCTCTAAGATCGACCTATGGTCCGGCTATCACCAAATGCGGGTTCGTGAGGAAGATATTGAGAAAACGGCCTTTCGAATGCGTTACGGGCATTTTGAATTTGTGGTTATGCCTTTTGGTCTTACGAATGCACCGGTGGCATTCATGGATCTTATGAACCGAGTGTGCCAACCTATGTTGGACAAGTCGGTAATTATGTTCATTGACGATATTCTTGTCTATTCTAAGAGCATGACGGAACATGAACACCACTTGCGAGAAGTATTGAAGACGTTGAGAAAAGAGAAGTTGTATGCTAAATTCTCAAAATGTGAATTTTGGCTAAGGGAGGTTCAATTCCTTGGCCATATTGTGAACAAGGATGGTATTCAAGTAGATCCGGGGAAGATAGAAATGGTGAAGAGTTGGGGACAACCGACTACGCCTACGGAAATCCGAAGTTTTCTCGGGTTGGCCGGTTACTATCGTCGGTTTATCCAAGACTTTTCCAAGCTTGCTTCACCATTAACTAAGTTGACAAGGAAGAATACGAGATTCAATTGGGAGAACGAGCAAGAAATCGCTTTTCAATTGTTGAAAGAGAAATTGTGTAAAGCTCCGGTCTTAGTATTGTCGGAAGGTGTAGTTGATATGACGGTCTATTGTGATGCTTCTTTGAATGGGCTTGGGTGTGTTCTAATGCAACGAGGTAAAGTCATCGCTTACGCCTCTCGCCAATTAAAGGAACATGAAAAGAGATACCCGACTCATGATCTCGAATTAGCGGCGGTGGTCCATGCTTTGAAAATTTGGCGCCATTACTTGTATGGTGTCAAGTGTAAGATTTATTCGCATCACAAGAGTTTGAAACATCTTTTTGATCAACGAGATTTGAATTATCGTCAACGTAGATGGATGGATGTGGTGAAGGATTATGATTGTGAGATACTTTATCATCCGGGCAAGGCGAATGTGGTCGCGGATGCGTTAAGCCAAAAGAGTCACCACCCGGCGTTACGATTGGGATTGTTACGTATGATTATTACTAACGATTTTCTTGAGAAACTTGGTGTGATTCAAATAGAGGCTTACGTTCACAACAAGCATGCGGAACGAATTGAGGGGCAATCGGAATTCATTACGATGGGTTCGCGTGGTTTCTTGTCTTTTCAAGAAAGAGTGTGGGTGCCTAAGATGGGTGATTTTCGAAAGGTGCTTCTTGATGAGGCGCACAAGTCTAAGTATTCCATACATCCGGGTGCGATGAAGATGTACCATGATTTGAAGAAAGATTATTGGTGGCCGGGCATGAAACGCGATGTTGTTAAGTATGTTGAGCAATGCGTCACGTGTTTGCAAGTTAAAGCCGAAAACCAAAAGCCGTATGGTAAGTTGCAACCGCTAGAAATTCCGATGTGGAAGTGGGAGCACATTACCATGGATTTTATTACCAAGTTGCTGAAAATGGCAAGAACCCAATTTGACACTATTTGGGTGATTGTCGATAGATTGACGAAGAGTGCATTGTTTCTTCCTATTAAAGAAGCAATTTCGTCGAAGGCACTCGCGAAGTTGTTCATTAAAGAGGTGATATCGAGACATGGCATTCCCGCGTCTATTGTTTCGGATCGGGACACGCGTTTTACTTCTCGATTTTGGAAGAAATTTCATGAAGATATGGGTACGAGGGTAAATATGAGTACATCGTACCATCCTCAAACGGACGGTCAAACTGAACCTACGAATCAAACATTGGAGGATATGTTATGTGCATGTATCATTGACTTCGGTGGTAGTTGGGATGAACATTTACCTTTGGTGGAATTCTCGTACAATAATAGTTTTCACTCTAGTATTGGAATGCCACCGTATGAGATGTTGTATGGTAGAAGGTGTCGAACCCCGATTTGTTGGGGCGAAGTGGGACAAAGGGAAGTCGGGAGCTCCGACTTGGTATTGGAGACAAATGATAAAATCGATATGATTCGGGAACATTTGAAAAAGGTGCAAGATAGGCAAAAATCTTACGCCGATAAGCGTAGACGCTTGATCGAATTCCAAGAAGGTGATATGGTGATGCTCAAGTTTTTGTCATGGAAGGGTATTATTCGGTTTCGGAAACGAGGAAAGTTAGCTCCTCGGTTTATTGGGCCGTTTAAAGTTTTAGCTCGTGTTGGTGAAGTCGCGTATCGTTTGGAATTACCCGAAGAACTTGTGGGGATCCATAATACATTTCATATTTCCCATCTCCGAAAGTGTCTTGCGGATGATTCTTCATGGATGCCTTTAGACGAAATTGAGCTAAACAACAAGTTAGAATACGTTGAAGAGCCGATTGCTATACTCGATGATAAGGTAAAAATGTTGCGTAACAAAGAGGTGAGGACCTTTATGGTCCAATGGCGTCGTAGTAAAGGTTCTGAGTTTACTTGGGAGCCCGAAGAATTCGTGTTGGTTTACATTCCCTCGTGTCATGCGGCTTGGATAGCGAGGATGCGCTCCGATTTAAGTGGGGGAGAGTTGTAACACCCCGTTTTCCCGTGCGCGTATAAAGGTACGTACTTAATCAAAAGTACGCTTAAAACCTGTTCGTTATGTGATTAAATGAGCTACGGTGTTAATTGTCATATAAGGGCATATGTATATATATATATATATATATATATATATATATATATATATATATATATATATATATATGTTTGAACCCTTGTTTTATGTTAAACTTTCGTAGTGACCAGGAAAAGGCAAACGCCGCGCCGCGGTAAAAGGGATCGCGCCGCGGTAAACAAAGCAAATCCAGATCAGAACTTGAGTTAAGAAGGGTCATTTTTCCTTCTTTATGTCGCGCCGCGACAAAGAAGCCGCGCCGCGGCACTTCTGCAATTCTGATTCTGAATTTTACTCAAATTAAATAGGGTTTAGGGGTAATTTAGTCTTTTTACATGTAGATCTGGTTGGAGCTTTTAATATCAACCACTTATCCTATATTCTCATTTCTTTTTCATTTTCTTTCATAAATTTCTCTCAAACTTAAAATCCACTTAGTTTATACTTGAGATTTGAAGGAAGAGTTTTGTGAATCAATCCTAGAAGCAAGAATTAAAGTTGTTCTCCTTGCTATTAGCTACAAGAGGATAGTTTTGGTAAGTCTCTGTAACATCCCGCATTTTTCCGTTAAATTTATTTTAACACTATCTTTTTTTTTTAAATAATACCTTTCGTTATTTAAATTCGTAGTTTCCGTTGACCAACGTTCTTAATTTTCTCGTTATTTAATTATAACATCACTCGTTTACTCGAGCGTTTTTAAAATATTCGTTTGGTTAATTTCCGCACCCGCTTTGAAACTTGAGGGACCGAGGTTGCCAAGTGGGCAAACTAGTTGACTAGGTCAACTAGTCAACCCACCTTATCCATCCATTCATTTCACCTCCCACCTTCTTCCTCTTTTCTCTCTACTTCCCTTTCATGAACTCAAACACCCAACTCACAAATTCATCATCTAAATCCGATTGGAGAAGCAAACATCAAAACAAATTACATTTTCGTGATCCTCTCTTCATCCTCTTCGATTTGGTAACAATTTCATAGCTTGGGGTAAGATTTCTAAAAACTCTAGATTTCTCTAAATTCGTGTTTTTGACTTGAAATTGTGTTAGTTAGTGTCTATGGCTCGTGTATAACATGAATATATGTTTTGTTTGCTCGATTCGTTGTTTTGAGTAACTAGTTTGAATATTTGAAATGGGTGTGCTTAATCCTTGATTTTGGATGAGTAAATGTTGTTAAATTGTTAGAGTTTATGTTTTAAAAGTGTTACTAGCATCTTTAGCATCAATTTGATGTGTAGGTTGATTTGGAAAACATCATTAACATGATTATTGGTTTTGTGATTCTTGATTAGGGTTTGATGAACTCTAAAAGGAAATTTTGATGCTTTGAATGCCATGAAATGTTATTAGTTAGTGATTAGTTGTATTGTATGTTTCATTACCTTCAAAACGGCATATCATATGTGTGAATTGCATTCCCGAATCTTAAAATGCGTTTTGTAAACTTGAAATGATGGTTTTAAACATTTAATGACCACTTGACGAGATTTTGGCTATTGTAAATGATGTTTTTGCTTGATGAAAAGTGGTTAGTTGTATTCCTTGTCAAAATACCTTTCCAACGATATAAGATACTTGTTTTGGATGTTTACGGTTTAGGATTTATGGGTATTTGAAGTTGGATTCGTGCTTGAGTGTGAAAACTGCCAGAATTCTCTGCACAGGTAATGGCGCGGCGCGCCAAAGTGGTCTGTCCAACTTTGTCGATTTTGAATAATGTTTGCTATGCTACGCACCTCCGATTCACATGTAACTTATTCTAACATGCTCATATATGATTTCTAAGCCCAGAAAAATAGTTCGGGACCCGACCCGACCCCGTTGACTTTTTCGTTGACTTTGACCAAGTTTGACTTTTAGTCAAACTTAACAAAACACTTATGCAATCGTTCTAACCTTATTTTATACTTGATTCTTGCATGAAACTTGACAACGTGATTCACATGCTATATAATCGAGTCGTAACGAGCCATAGGACTAATTGAACACATTTCGCCAGACCATGTGTCGTAACCGGTCAATTGATATAACTTACTTGTTTAGGTCAAGGCTAAGCAACTTTCATGCACACGTTTACTTTGTGAAGTACATTTATACTCGTGCACTCGAGGTGAGATCATAGTCCCACCTTTTCAACAACTTTTTATGCTTTTAAATTGTGGGCTGAGAAACATATACTTTGTTACATTTTGTACTACTTACTTTTATACTTTGAACACAAGTACGATGAAACAAACATTCCACAGCGAGTTAGAACAAAAATCCTCAATTCGATTATCATTAGTTACACTTGCAGGGTGTAAGCGAGAACTTATATTGTGTGGCCATACGGGTTTGACAAACCCTCATTACGGACGGTTCGCTACCGTCTACGGATGAAATATATTTTCCAGAAACAGTGTATGTTCTAACACTATTGTGATGGGGTTCTATGGAAGGAAACGTTAAGTCTTGATAATTGGGTGCTCGCGAACAAACTTTTGGAATGCAAACGATTTAGATAATCAATGTTATGGAAATACAAAATCTTGTGGTTCAAAAACAACGTTTACAAACACCTATGATTTCACCAACGTTTTTCGTTGACAGTTTTCTATATGTTTCTCAGGTTCATACTTGGCTATTTGATATATGCTTCCGCGTTCACTCATACTTGCTTGGGGTCAAGCATACATGCATACAATCTGATTATTTGCTTGGAGTCAAGATACATACATACATACGCTAGTGATAGCACCTTTGGATTCAAACATATTGTTTACATACTTACGCTATTTATAGCAACTGTGATTTTCAACTAATTATGTCGCAAGTTATTTCATTTTTACATTACTACTTTTGTAAACTTAAACTTGTTGTCGATCCGTTTGGTAAACTAAACTTTGCAAATCTTGTACTTTCAAATGAATGCGACATAATTTTGGTCAAACGAGTCTCATATAGGGACTACGACCACGTAACGGGACCTAAGTTAGCAACACCGTCAATGACGATTTTGCCGGGTCGCCACAGATGGTATCAGAGCGTTGGTTGTAGGGAACTAGGATGTGCATTAGTGTGTCTGACAGAGTCGTTAGGTCGCATTAGTGAATCTAGACTACAACCGGATAGTTAGCCATTGCATTCTGACATACATTTGCTATAGATAGCACTTACTTGACTACTTGTGCATTATATTTGAATCATTCTTAGGCAAACTGTTTAATGGTACCCAACCTTCATCATACGAACTCGTATTCCGCCATTATTTGGTAATACACGCGAATTCAAGGTTTATACGCGTACGGATGACCACGACTTCGTTAGTCACTCTAGTTCGGGAATTCTGACTCCTTGGTTGTTATCCACCCCATCTCAGCTTACTATCCACAAGTGTTGTAAAGTTTCCACCACCACTCTAGATGAGTATCGTCATCATTATTTATCACTACGGTTGCGTACTACTCGTTATCATGACTCGTTACTCTTTTCATACCTAAATACATTATTGTCTGACTCGAACCGCATTGACGTGAACAATCATTTATATACTTCCCCCGGGGAACGCTTCCTTAGAGTTGCAGAAATTCTTTCGATTTAATACGAGTCACGTTTGAGACGTCGTTACATTTTGTTCATATTAGATCTTCACAGTTACACGAACTTGATGTTATGGAGTGATGTGGGAATGGAGGTATGGGTTAGCATAATATAACGACACTCGATCAACGTGGTTATATTACGGTAAGACATACCAAAGTTCTAATGACACGTGATGGTGGTTAGACTCGATCAACCTAATCACCACCATGTGCCATGTACATGACTTCATCTATTCATGTTTGGACATCTGAAAACTCCGAAAGTACTGACAACAACCATACCGGGGACACACCTTCGAATATTGTCGAACCATATTTATGCTTCCAAATGAATGACAAATTCTTTCAACATCAAACATATGTTACACGTGTATACTATCTCATTCTCGCACAGTTTTATTGGCGAACTTCAATATGTTTGTTATGCTCACATCGAGGCAGAAACTTCTCTCGTATTACACTCGTACTTCCATATAAGGAAATCTTTGATTCTAAATTTTCAATGGAGAGATAGACTCTTCACGTTATACTAGTACTCACCTCGAGGGTGAATAGCCCCGACGAACGTTTTCAGAGACCGATGAGAACTTGCTCCGACAAACGATTTTGGAAACAGATAAATCTTTCACGACGCAAATTTCTTGAGAAATTTGTTCTAACTAACGTTTTCGAGTCCTGATGTACCCGTTCAAACATACCTTACAGAAATGTACCTCATTTCAGATCGAGATTCTTGTTTCACTTCTAGATTTCGGAGTGCTTTTCGAAAAGCCTCGGGACCACGTTTAAACATGAGTACAACACATCAACGCATCTCGAAGGGCCAAACAAACATACGATTCAAACCTTGGAAATCATAAAACGAATTCGTGTTATCGACTTCAAAATTTCTTGAGAAAAGTCATTGCCTTTACTAAATTCTCTTACGCCGATGGTTATCATTCAAGTCTTAACGTCAGACCTTTTGAAATCTTATGTGACCGGAAACGTCATTCTCCTTTTGTAGAACTAAGTTAATGATAATCAAACCACCGAACCCGAGCTAATTCATGGAACAACCAAGAAACTTCTTTAACCTCAGAAAGGCTCGAGATGACCGTAGTCGCCAAAGGAGCTATGCCACTGTTATACGTAAACTTTTCAAATTCCATGTGGAAAACCGCGTAACGTTAAAAGTCGCACCTTGAAAAGGTGTAGTCCATTTCAGAAACGTAGAAAGCTATATCCGCGATATTTTTAGTCCTTTTGAAATTTTGGGGTGTGTTATGCCCGTTGCTTACCGCTTCGAACTTCCGACTCAAACAAATTCCGTTCATCCTACATTCTGTGTATCAAACTTAAAGGCGTGTCTTGCGAGACAAGAACTTGTTATTCTCTTCGATGAACTTACTATCAACGATAAACCTCACTACCAAGGAGGACCGGTTGAAACTATAAATCGTGGAACCAAACTTTAAACCAACGTAAAATCGCGACTGTCAAAGTTCGTTGAAATACCCGAGGGAGTACCTTCACTTATTCGTAGAACCGATAACGCAAGATCTCGAGGAAAAAACAACGACTACTACTTCCAACTAAATTTCAGGACGAAATTTCTTTTAAGGTGTAGGTAATGTAACATCCCGCGTTTTTCCGTTAAATTTATTTTAACACTATCTTTTTTTTTTAAATAATACCTTTCGTTATTTAAATTCGTAGTTTCCGTTGACCAACGTTCTTAATTTTCCCGTTATTTAATTATAACATCACCCGTTTACTCGAGCGTTTTTAAAATATTCGTTTGGTTAATTCCCGCACCCGCTTTGAAACTTGAGGGACCGAGATTGCCAAGTGGGCAAACTAGTTGACTAGGTCAACTAGTCAACCCACCTTATCCATCCATTCATTTCACCTCCCACCTTCTTCCTCTTTTCTCTCTACTTCCCTTTCATGAACTCAAACACCCAACTCACAAATTCATCATCTAAATCCGATTGGAGAAGCAAACATCAAAACAAATTACATTTTCGTGATCCTTTCTTCATCCTCTTCGATTTGGTACCAATTTCATAGCTTGGGGTAAGATTTCTAAAAACTCTAGATTTCTCTAAATTCGTGTTTTTGACTTGAAATTGTGTTAGTTAGTGTCTATGGCTCGTGTATAACATGAATATATGTTTTGTTTGCTCGATTCATTGTTTTGAGTAACTAGTTTGAACATTTGAAATGGGTGTGCTTAATCCTTAATTTTGGATGAGTTAATGTTGTTAAATTGTTAGAGTTTATGTTTTAAAAGTGTTACTAGCATCTTTAGCATCAATTTGATGTGTAGGTTGATTTGGAAAACATCATTAACATGATTATTGGTTTTGTGATTCTTGATTAGGGTTTGATGAACTCTAAAAGGAAATTTTGATGCTTTGAATGCCATGAAATGTTATTAGTTAGTGATTAGTTGTATTGTATGTTTCATTACCTTCAAAACGGCATATCATATGTGTGAATTGCATTCCCGAATCTTAAAATGCGTTTTGTAAACTTGAAACGATGGTTTTGAACATTTAATGACCACTTGACGAGATTTCGGCTATTGTAAATGATGTTTTTGCTTGATGAAAAGTGGTTAGTTGTATTCCTTGTCAAAATACCTTTCCAACGATATAAGATACTTGTTTTGGATGTTTACGGTTTAGGATTTATGGGTATTTGAAGTTGGATTCGTGCTTGAGTGTGAAAACTGCCAGAATTCTCTGCATAGGTAATGGCGCGGCACGCCATGTACCCGCGCGGCACGCCAAAGTGGTCTGTCCAACTTTGTCGATTTTTGAATAATGTTTGCTATGCTACGCACCTCCAATTCACATGTAACTTATTCTAACATGCTCATATATGATTTCTAAGCCCAGAAAAATAGTTCGGGACCCGACCCGACCCCGTTGACTTTTTCGTTGACTTTGACCAAGTTTGACTTTTAGACAAACTTAACAAAACACTTATGCAATCGTTCTAACCTTATTTTATACTTGATTCTTGCATGAAACTTGACAACGTGATTCACATGCTATATAATCGAGTCGTAACGAGCCATAGGACTAATTGAACACATTTCGCCAGACCATGTGTCGTAACCGGTCAATTGATATAACTTACTTGTTTAGGTCAAGGCTAAGCAACTTTCATGCACACGTTTACTTTGTGAAGTACATTTATACTCGTGCACTCGAGGTGAGATCATAGTCCCACCTTTTCAACAACTTTTTATGCTTTTAAATTGTGGGCTGAGAAACATATACTTTGTTACATTTTGTACTACTTACTTTTATACTTTGAACACAAGTACGATGAAACAAACATTCCACAGCGAGTTAGAACAAAAATCCTCAATTCGATTATCATTAGTTACACTTGCAGGGTGTAAGCGAGAACTTATATTGTGTGGCCATACGGGTTTGACAAACCCTCATTACGGACGGTTCGCTACCGTCTACGGATGAAATATATTTTCCAGAAACAGTGTATGTTCTAACACTATTGTGATGGGGTTCTATGGAAGGAAACGTTAAGTCTTGATAATTGGGTGCTCGCGAACAAACTTTTGGAATGCAAACGATTTAGATAATCAATGTTATGGAAATACAAAATCTTGTGGTTCAAAAACAACGTTTACAAACACCTATGATTTCACCAACGTTTTTCGTTGACAGTTTTCTATATGTTTCTCAGGTTCATACTTGGCTATTTGATATATGCTTCCGCGTTCACTCATACTTGCTTGGGGTCAAGCATACATGCATACAATCTGATTATTTGCTTGGAGTCAAGATACATACATACATACGCTAGTGATAGCACCTTTGGATTCAAACATATTGTTTACATACTTACGCTATTTATAGCAACTGTGATTTTCAACTAATTATGTCGCAAGTTATTTCATTTTTACATTACTACTTTTGTAAACTTAAACTTGTTGTCGATCCGTTTGGTAAACTAAACTTTGCAAATCTTGTACTTTCAAATGAAATTTTGGTCAAACGAGTCTCATATAGGGACTACGACCACGTAACGGGACCTAAGTTAGCGGCACCGTCAATGACGATTTTGCCGGGTCGCCACAGTCTCAACTTTAAATTTCGAGTTTTATTTGGTTAAGCTAGGATTTGGTTCATATGGGATTTGTGTGACCCATTTGAGGGTTAAATGGGTGGATTTTGGGTTAGATTGTTGAAAGGAAACCCTAATTACCATAATCTAGGGTTTGGTCTAATGAAATGGGGTTGGTAAGTGTTAATGGTGTTGTAAACATTAAATACACTTGTTAAATGTTGGTGAGATTGTGAATAGGTCATGTATGACAAAGTTTGATTGTGTAAGTGTCAAAATGGGTCATATGAGTCAAAGTTGAACTAATTGGGTAAAATGGGTATGAAATACACCAAGTTTATGTTAGTTGATGTTAATAGACCCTAATCACTAGTTTTAGTGACTTATGACAAGAATGGTCATTTATGGGCGGTTTTGGTATAGATGAGTCATTTAAGGCGATAGGGTAATTAAATGCTCAAGGGTTAGAGGTTAGCATTTAATTCAATTAGATTGTATGTTAACAAATGCATAATGCAATAGGTACGTTACATTGAAGAGTTGCAAGCTCGGTTAGCTTTCACAAGGGACTTGAGGTGAGTGGAAAATCTATATATGTATGAATATGATTTACGTGCCGTATTAATGGTGTCACATAGCCGTTTTGTGACCATAGTTGTGAGACATAGCTGTTTTGTCCTCGTTTTATATTTATGCACATAGCCGTGTTTGTGCATATAGTGGCGAGTAATATGTAACACCCTAGGCAAATCCCACATCGCCCACAGACATGAGTGATCATGGGATTATAAGGTAATACTCACGCTTAAATGACACAACGCGTTTTGGGATCACAGGCAGAGCAGATGTGCGAGTACGTTGCAGTTAAGTATGCTCGGGCGAGAGCACTACCGGGATGGGTGACCTCCTGGGAAAGTGCTTCTCGTGTGTGGTCGCCAAGAAAAAAACCGTGCGCCTGCGGGCAAAGCGGACAATATTGTGGTCATGTTAAGCTGGGGTGTTACAGAATGGTATCAAAGCCACTCATGTGCCGTTGGGGGTGGTGGGGCAAACCTCATCAAGGACGATGAGTCCCTGAGGGGGGGTGAATGTAACACCCTAGGCAAATCCCACATCGCCCACAGACATGAGTGATCATGGGATTATAAGGTAATACTCATGCTTAAATGACACAACGCGTTTTGGGATCACAGGCAGAGCAGATGTACGAGTACATTGCAGTTAAGCGTGCTCGGGCGAGAGCACTACCGGGATGGGTGACCTCCTGGGAAAGTGCTTCTCGTGTGTGGTCGCCAAGAAAAAAACCGTGCGCCTGCGGGCAAAGCGGACAATATTGTGGTCATGTTAAGCTGGGGTGTTACAGAATAGCCGTGTTTTACTCCCACGTTATTATCCATGTTATTGTGCACATAGCCGTGTTTGTGTACATGATTGTGAGTAATAGCCGTGTTTTACTCACATGTTGATCAAGTGATGCCATAGCCGTTTTTGGGAACACTTGGGGGTGATGCCATAGCCGTTTTTGGAACACCTCGGGGGTTAGTATACCATAGCCGTGTTTGGGAGCTAACGGTTGTTATGAACATCGATGACTTGTTTTGCGAAGTCATTCCCTTGCGAAGAATTGGGTTAACCATGGGTTATAGTTGTTAACGTTAACATTTCAATTAATGATATGATTACTATGCTATTAATGTTGCCAGTTGTACGATTTGATGATACTATCTTGTTTATCGAGATGTTATGTGATTGTGTGCGTTATATGATATCGTGGATGCGTGTGGGTAAGACTTATATGCATGTATATATTTATTCTACTCACTAAGCTTTGCTTACCCCTCTCGTTGTTTATCTTTTTAGATGCAGGCGTGGACAAGGGCAAGGGGGTCGTTGGGCACTAGGTGTCCCTTGTTGTTGTTATGTTGGAGCTTTTGGAAGTTGGCCTAGTTTTGGGTAGTTTAGTCCCAAACCATGCTCGGAACGTCGTTTGGTTTATAAACTATCATTTGTAATGGGTCAAACTTGTACTAAACTTTATTCGTGGCCTTCGTGCCTTTTGTAAACAATTAATTGTTGTGCGTTTTAAATGGAACTCGTGAAATGGGTTACATATTTATTTGGCGTGAATTTGTGTTGTATAAAAAAAAAATTTATCGTATGGATTACGGGTTGGGTTGTTACACTATAATCTTGAATGGTCCAATGTACCTTGGATTTAGTTTCCCCCGTTTACCAAATCGAACAACGCCTTTCCAAGGTGAAACCTTAAGCATGACCATTTCTCCAATTTCAAACTCTATATCTTTTCTTTTACTGTCCGCGTAGCTCTTTTGTCGACTCTGGGCGGTTTTCAATCGTTGTTGAATTTGGATGATTTTCTATGTAGTTTCTTGTATTATCTCCGGACCCGTAATCTGTCTATCCCCCACTTCATTCCAATAAATCGGAGACCTGCACTTTCTACCATAAAGTGCCTCAAACGGCGCCATCTCAATACTAGAATGATAACTGTTGTTGTAGGAAAATTCTGCTAACGGTAGGTGTCAATCCCAACTATTTTCGAAATCAATAACACATGCTCGTAGCATGTCTTCAAGTGTTTGTATCGTCCTTTCGCTCTGCCCATCAGTTTGTGGATGTTTGGCAGTACTCATGTCTAGACGAGTCCCCAATGCTTGTTGCAATGTCTGCCAGAACCTTGAAACAAATCTACCATCCCTATCAGAGATAATAGAGACGGGTATTCCATGTCTGGAGACAACCTCCTTCAAATACAATCGCGCCAACTTCTCCATTTTATCATCTTCTCTCATTGGCAGGAAGTGTGCTGACTTGGTGAGACGATCAACTATTACCCAAATAGTATCATAACCCCTTGCAGTCCTTGGCAATTTAGTAATGAAATCCATGGTAATGTTTTCCCATTTCCATTCCGGGAATTCAGGTTGTTGTAGTAGACCTGATGGTTTCTGATGTTCAGCTTTGACCTTAGAACACGTCAAACATTCTCCTACATATTTAACAATATCAGTTTTCATACCCGGCCACCAAAAGTGTTTCTTGAGATCTTTATACATCTTCCCCGCTCCGGGATGTATTGAATATCTGGTTTTATGTGCTTCCTTAAGTACCATTTCTCTCACATCTCCAAACCTTGGTACCCAAATTCTATCAGCCCTATATCGGGTTCCGTCTTCCCAAATATTAAGATGTTTCTCTGATCTTTTGGGTATCTCATTCTTCAACTTTCCTTCTTTTACAACCCCTGTTGTGCCTCCTTTATTTGAGTAGTAAGGTTAGTACGAATAATTATATTCATAGCTTTTACCCGTATAGGTTCTCTGTCCTTTCTACTCAAAGCGTCAGCTACCACATTCGCCTTCCCCGGGTGGTATCGAATCTCAAAATCATAATCATTCAACAGTTCAATCCACCTGCGTTGTCTCATATTCAGTTGCTTCTGATTAAATATATGTTGGAGACTTTTGTGGTCGGTATATATAATACTTTTGATCCCATATAAATAATGCCTCCAAGTCTTTAATGCAAAAACAACCGCACCCAATTCCAAATCATGAGTCGTATAATTTTGCTCGTGAATCTTCAATTGTCTAGACGAATAAGCAATCACCTTCGTTCGTTGCATTAATACACAACCGAGACCTTGCTTTGATGCGTCACAATAAATCACAAAATCATCATTCCCTTCAGGCAATGACAATATAGGTGCCGTAGTTAGCTTTTTCTTCAATAACTGAAACGCCTTCTCTTGTTCATCCTTCCATTCAAATTTCTTCCCTTTATGCGTTAATGCAGTCAAGGGTTTTGCTATTTTGTAGAAATCTTGGATGAATCTTCTGTAGTAACCAGCCAATCCTAAAAATTGACGTATATGCTTCAGAGTTTTTGGGGTTTCCCACTTTTCAACGGTTTCGATCTTTGTCAGGTCTACCTGGATACCTTCTTTGTTCACTATGTGACCGAGGAATTGAACTTCTTCCAACCAAAATGCACACTTTGAAAACTTAGCGTACAGTTTTTCTTTCCTCAATACTTCTAGCACTTTTCTCAAATGTTCTTCATGCTCTTGATCATTCTTTGAGTAAATAAGTATATCATCGATGAAAACAATGACAAACTTGTCAAGATATGGCCCACACACTCGGTTCATAAGGTCCATGAACACAGCTGGTGCGTTAGTCAATCCAAACGGCATAACCATAAACTGGTAATGACCATAACGCGTCCTAAAAGCAGTTTTTGGAATATCATCCTCCTTTACTCGCATTTGATGATATCCAGAACGTAAATTGATTTTCGAATAAACCGACGAGCCTTGTAGTTGATCAAATAAGTCGTCAATTCTCGGCAGTGGATAACGGTTTTTGATGGTAAGTTTATTCAACTCTCTGTAGTCAATACACAACCTAAATGTACCATCCTTCTTCTTGACAAACAAAACAGGAGCTCCCCATGGTGATGTGCTTGGTCGAATGAAACCAGGTTCTAATAGTTCTTGCAGTTGGCTTTGCAGTTCTTTCATCTCGCTGGGTGCGAGTCTGTAAGGAGCACGAGCTAATGGTGCAGCTCCTGGTACAAGATCTATTTGAATTTCAACAGATTGATGTGGAGGTAGTCCTGGTAATTCTTTCGGAAATACATCGGGAAATTCTTTTGCGACGGGAACATCATTGATGCTCTTTTCTTCAGTTTGTACTTTCTCAACGTGTGCTAGAACAGCATAGCAACCTTTTCTTATTAGTTTTTGTGCCTTTAAATTAATAATAAGATGTAGCTTCGTGTTGCCCTTTTCTCCGTACACCATTAAGGGTTCTCCTTCTTCTCGTACAATGCGAATTGCATTTTTGTAACATACGATCTCTGCTTTCATCTCCTTCAGCCAGTCTATGGCAACTATTACATCAAAAATCCCTAACTCTACTGGTATCAAATCAATCTTAAATATTTCGCTACCCAGTTTAATTTCTCGATTCCGGCATATATAATCTGCTGAAATTAATTTACCGTTTGCTAATTCGAGTAAAAATTTACTATCCAACGGCGTCAATGAACAACTTAATTTAGCACAAAAATCTCTACTCATATAGCTTCTATCTGCACCCGAATCAAATAAAACGTAAGCAGATTTAATGTCAATAAGAAACGTACCCGTAACAAGTTCTGGGTCTTCCTGTGCCTCTGCCGCATTAATATTGAAAACTCTTCCGCGACCTTGTCCATTCGTGTTCTCCTGATTCGGGCAATTTCTAATAATGTGGCCCGGTTTTCCACATTTATAACAAACTACATTGGCATAACTTGCTCCGACACTACTTGCTCCGCCATTACTCGTTCCGACACCATTTGTTCCTTTCGTTCTGTTAACCCCTGGTCCGTAGACCTCACACTTCGCCGTGCTATGACCATTTCTTTTACACTTGTTGCAAAATTTGGTGCAGAACCCCGAGTGATACTTTTCACACCTTTGGCATAGCTGCTTCTGATTGTTGTTGTTATTGCGGTTGTTATTGTTGTTGGGATGATTGTAGTAGTTGTTGTTGTTGTTGTTATTTTGCCGTTTGTTGTAGTTGCGATTGATGTTGCGATTGTTGGGATAGTTGTTGTTGTATTGGTGACTCTTATCACCATTTTCCTCCCACTTTCTTTTGACTAGCTTCACGTTGGCCTCTTCGGCCGCCTGTTCTTTAATTCTTCCCTCAATCTGGTTCACTAGTTTGTGAGCCATTCTACATGCCTTTTGTATGGAGGCAGTCTAGTGTGAACTTATATCTTCTTGGATTCTCTCCGGTAACCCTTTCACAAATGCGTCGATCTTCTCTTTCTCATCTTCGAACGCTCTCGGACACAATAGGCACAATTCTGTGAATCGTCTTTCGTACGAAGAAATATTGAATCCCTGTGTTCGTAACCCTCTAAGTTCTGACTTGAGCTTATTGACCTCGGTTCTGGGACGGTACTTCTCGTTCATCAAGTGCTTGAATGCTGACCACGGTAGCGAGTAAGCAGCATCTTGTCCCACTTGCTCTAGATAGGTATTCCACCATGTTAACGCAATACCTGTGAAGGTATGCGTAGCGTACTTCACTATGTCTCCTTCAGCACACTTACTTATGGCAAACACCGATTCAACTTTCTCCGTCCACCGTTCCAATCCGATTGGTCCTTCGGTCCTATCAAATTCTGAAGGTTTGCAGGCAGTGAATTCTTTGTAGGAGCATCCTACACGATTTCTTGCGCCGTTAGCTGTATTGCTAGATTCAGAGTTATTGTTGGTATGTAGCGCGGCCTGTACTGCGGCAATGTTTGAAGCAAGAAAGGTACGAAATTCCTCTTCGCTCATATTCAAGGTGTGTCGAGTAGTCGGTGCCATTTCCTTCAAAATAGTCAAATGAAATAAGTTAATCATACAGAATATTAAGAGTAGTCAATAGTATCTCGTAGCATAATATGAACTCATTTATAAAAGCTTTTTCTTCATATTAGCGTTTTATAAGTTTAAATTCGGGTACTACCTACCCATTAAGTTCATACTTAGTAGCTAATATACAATTCAACTAGTACAATTCCATATGAAAAACTGATTATAATAATATATCACATACAAATATTCTTCAAACTTACAACTTCGCTATATTACATATAACATGAAATATAGTACACTATGATACATGACAGTTTTGAAGATAAATCTAGTTAATACGCAAGTTGTTCAGTAAAGGAAATAAAGTGAAACGTCCCGTTCATATCGAATATAAACGTCACGTACTCATTGGTGTCATTGCGAGGTATTGACCTCTATATGTGACATTTTTCAAAATCTGCATACGTTTTTATAATACAAACCATAACCTTTATTATAATCAAAGGTTCAAACAGCATAATAATGATTATCGTTTAGCGATAATCTTAGTTTTAAAAACTTTACATTTGATAATAACAATACGATTTCCAACATATTTCACATTACAAATCTTCCGATATGCAGTTTTATTTTTGACACAAATATGCATACTCCAAATCCTGCTTAAATTCGGCATAATGCAGCGGAAGCTTTTAATTATCACCTGAGAATAAACATGCTTAAAACGTCAATATAAAGTTGGTGAGATATAGATTTAATGCTAGCAGCGTTATAAATATAGACCACAAGATTTAATATACTTAAATGTTTTAATAAAAATATTCTAAGTGGTTGAGCACTTGATAACCATACTTAACATTTAATCAACGTCGCATATTCCCTTTATTATGAAATCTTACTACACCGTACCAAGTGTAGTCACCGAAACGAAGTACTGTACAACCGTTGAATACTGGTCGTCCAGTCCGGTTGGGGTTGTCAGGCCCGATAGATCTATCAACAGGATTCGCGTTTACAATACCTCATGTAAATAGTAGTTACCAAGTTACAGGGAAGTATGCCAGTGGTACAACTCAACGTAGAATATATATTTTTAATCACTTGTGTCCATAACGTAAATCATAAAATGCATGTATTCTCATCCCGAAATATTTAGAGTTTAAAAGTGGGACTATATACTCACTTTTGCTTTGAAGATATTTAACACGACTTGGTCTCCGATAGATATCACGAACCTAACCATATATATAATATATTAACATATTTTGTTTTCAAATAATCGTTACATATATACTTATAATACTTTTAATATCTATTAGTCTGTAGTTAGCAGTCCGATATTAGTGGTCCCCAATTAGTTGATCAATAAAATAAATAAAGACCCCATCGTATTCGTATTGATCAGAATTAATCTCGACCCATGGTACCATGTTGTCAAATGACGTGTTGCGTACATAAAGTACCGTGTTGTCAAATGACGTGTTGCGTACAATCATGAGGTCTTATAATTAATCTTCTCGTGTTGTTTACGGGTGGTCCTGAAGTATATAAAATCAAATCATAAGTAAATATATATAAAATATCATATTAATTAGCAAAGATATGATTAGTTTAGTTTTACTCCAATTAATTTCGTAGCTAAACTAGCTTCGGATACCTAATTTGGTTTTAGCCGTAGTTTCTTCAATATAACTCCGTTTTTGTTGGTTCAACTTGCCACTTCCTTGGATCGAGTCATTATTTATGAATATGAACTGTAAATACCTTAGTTTTCATTCGAAATCACAGGTTATAGGTCAAACTTTGGTGAATCTTATGAAAGTGATCATTTCCGTTGTAAAAACAACATCTAGATGATCATTTTTACAAAAATACTCACACTTTGAGTTACACCATGAGATTTTTATATATTAACATATTCATAAGAAATATCATTTTTACAGAATATAAACTTCCAATTCAAAGTTTAAAATGGTTTTTAATTATCCAACCCAAAACAGCCCCCGGTTGCACTCCAACGATGTAGATTCAGTTTTAAGGTGTTCTTTGTAAAATCAAGTTGTATCTTGTTAAGTTAGCATATCATTATGATATATTACAGGTCTTGAAGTGTTTTAAAAGTCAAGTTAGAAGGATCTATTTAGTTTGTGAACAAGTTTGAAATCATTCAAACTATGTTCTTGTTGTTATAATTTGTATATTCTTAGTAAGATAGTTATAATTGAATAAGATGATGAACAAAGGTTATACCTAAAGTATGATGAAGAAAGTTACTGAATAAACAAGATATGAACTTGTTCTTGATGACTTGGAAGATTAAGAAGTGAAATCATTAAAGCAACAAAGGTTGTAAGTAAGTTTATATCTTGATTTAAGATAATTAACTTACATGAATTGAATCAAAGTTTAAACATAGTTTTACCTTGATTATGAAGCTAGAAACTTATGAAGACCTTGAAGAACACTTGAAGGTTGAAGATGAGAGAGTTTAGTTTCATAACCCGTCCTAATCCATCCGGACGAAGTCCATATCGATTATAAACGATTCACAACAGTTGATTACATCGCGAGGTACTTGACCTCTATATGATACATTTTACAAACATTGCATTCGTTTTTGAAAAGACAATCTTTCATTACATCGAAAGTTGACAGCATGCTTACCATTTCATAATATATCCAACTATAATTGACTTAATAATAATCTTGATAAACTCGACGACTCGAATGCAACGTCTTTTGAAATATGCCATGAATGAATCCAAGTAATATCTATAAAATGAGCAAATTCACAGCGGAAGATTTCTTTCGTACCTGAGAATAAACATGCTTTCAAGTGTCAACCAAAAGGTTGGTGAGTTCATTAGTTTAACATAAATAATCATTTCATAATTTTAATAGACCACAAGATTTCATATTTCCATTTCTCATAAACATACGTCCCATGCATAGAGACAAAAATATCATTCATATGGATTGAACACCTGGTAACCGACATTCACAATATGCATATAAGAATATCCCCATCATTCCGGGATCCTCCATCGGACATGATATAAATTTCGAAGTACTAAAGCATCCGGTACTTTGGATGGGGCTTGTTGTAACAACCCAAACCAACCCGCATTAAACCGCGTTAAATTTACAAAATAAATTTTTTTTTGCTGAACTGCCACCTGGCGCGGCGCGCCATATAGGCCGCGCGGCGCGCCAAACCTGACTGTCCGGAAAGTCTTTAAATGCGAAAATGTTTGACTAGTTCCCGACGTATTTAGACAAAACGCTTTTAACCGCATGTTCAATATATATGAAAACTAGCGCGTTCCATTAATAAAATTTAGTTTACGAAGCGTGGCCCACATCGACCCAAATTACCCTTTAAGTATCAAAATACAATTTTCGACCATAAGACTTTTAATACAAAACAAAGCCGAGCATGGCGATTGGGGATACGCTACCCAATCCTAATAAATCCAAAAGCAAGCCTTCTATGCAAACTATGCAAGTCCTCTAATCCTCGCGCTTACCCGAGCCACCATCCGCATGCCATCTATAAAAAGAGTCAACAACGAGAGGGTAAGCTAACGCTTAGTGAATGATAATATACTACATACATATATATGTATAAAATGGACACGCCACAAAATAACAATTACCGCATACCGAGGCATCCATATATAAAGCACTACACTAAGCATACCGTACGATCTCTAAGCAACGAGCTAAAGATACAACAACAATATAAGTTCACCAACGACGATGTGAACAACGCCAAATAGCTACACCCGGAGGGTTAGCTACAACACAACAATACATTAATATATAACAATATAAACGAACAAGGTTAACACCTTAACCCAAATGCCGAGAACCAAATACCACAATGAAGATTGGCCGAACTACACGAGCCTTAGTAATCCGAAACCACACGAGATTACTATCTTCACAACATCGAGGTTGGCCGAACTACACGAGCCTTAGTAATCCGAAACCACACGAGATTACTACCTCAATAAGATGACCGAACTACACGAGTCACCATGAATCCGAACTACACGAGATTCATTTTGATAAGATGACCGAACTACACGAGTCACCATGAATCCGAACTACACGAGATTCATTTTGATAAGATGACCGAACTACACGCGTCATCTTGAATCCGAACTACACGTGATTCACTTCTCCAACTCAAAACCCTTCGTCATTGGGGTTATATCATCCACATCACAACCACGTGTGATAGTGTACACACAAAACGTGTACCTCGCCAAATATGGTCAACCAAAACGCACAACCGTGCCAATTGGATCTAAACGCAAGTCTATCAAATCCACCTATATGTGAAGTGAGCTCTATAGCCGAGAATCACTTCACCCGACCCGCGCCCATCCTACACATACATATGCACATAGGATATTATCACTCACCTTGAAGTCTTGAAGAATGCTTCCAAGAAATCCCCAACTCGCCAATGGAAAGTACCTATTCCATTATCACAATTACAACAATACACTTAGAGTGGATTTACAAATCAACCCAATTCGTCACTTAGTGCAATTTCGACCCAAATGCACTTCCAAGCACAAACCGTGCCCAAAACTAACCAATAATCACTAACACAAGTGAGAATGGTCCTAATACGCCAATTAAACTCGAACTCAAGTGTTAAACACGTGTCATACCCATTTTGACACTTAAACCCTAATTTTGACCCATAAGATCAAAATCTCACCATTTACAAGTTTTGACACCAAAACACATTTAACTTGGTTTTATACTTCAACTTAATCCATTTCAAGTTTATAAACCTCATTAAATCGCCAAATGGGTCATAATCACCACCAAACCCTAATTTGACCCAAAGTCACAATTAGTCAACCAAATAACCTTAAATGGGTTTCAATACTTCCTTAATCACTAACTTAAGTGATTAAACTCAATTTCAAGTCCTAAACATGGCCAATTAGTTCACCAACCCAAAATCCACCAACAATTAACAATAAACCCAATTACTAGCATCACTAAACCCATTTCATCATCTAAAAGGGTTTTTCATCAAACTAACTCAAAACCCTAACTTGAATAACAAATCCAATAAATGAAATTCGGAGTTTGAGCTTACCAATACTACCACAACGTAGCTAGGAACGAAAGGAACAACTTTAGAACTCGAGCTTTTGATCAATTCGGCCTCCTTCTTCACCAAAACCCTAAATCTCTCTCTAGAATCTCTCTCTCTCTAGATAGTTGGGAGTGATGAATGGATGTGAAAATGATCCAAAACTGATCCAAACCAGCTAATATGGCGCACAAATCCGGCCCCAAGTGAAATTACCCAAATACCCTTCATTAAAACCAATTAAAACCAATTAAAACAAAGGATTCTGTCAGCGCCAAATGGCGCGGCGCGCCCCAAACCCGCGCGGCGCGCGACCCTACTGAAACAGTTTCTTTTGCATTTTAATTTATATACAATAAAACCCACACCCTTGAACACCATAATACACAAGTATACAAGATAAATATTCGGGTCTTACAACTCTCCCCCACTTAAACTCGATCACGTCCTCGTGATCCTCGTCACTTAACCAAACGGACCACACTCCACGGTCCTCAAACATACGTCCCAATCCGACTTTCCTAGGCAACTCTTCCCAATGAATCACCTCTAACAACCAAAATCGTCACACGCGATTTAACAAATCACAATCCGAGCACTAAAACCATGCTCAATCCCTCACATCGGGAAACTCCACCAATCTCGAACCGATATATCAACCCTCTAGCGTAACATTACCAAGTACAATGCTAAAAGCAACCAAGTTTAAATCCTAAAGTCAACAATCCGAAACGATGAAGACCGAACCAAACGAACCCTTACGGATTACACCAATCACTAAACATCCCTTGTAGTGCGCCATACGACCAATACACAACTACCGTAACATCATAATCCAACGGCTAGAACCGATAGCGCCCAAAACGACTATGGAAACGCAAAACCCAAGGTGTACAAAATCGACTATCGTCACACCCGTAACAACATGTGAGCGAAACACGGCTATCGCATCATTAAATCATACAACATGGTCCTCACGACCCCACCATCGGTGTATAAACAACCGATAGTTCCCACAACATGGTCCTTATGACCCCACCATTGGTGCATAAAACAACCAATAGATCACACCACACGAAGGTTGGCCGAAAACACACGCGCCTTAGTGAATCCGAACTACACGCGACTCACTACCTTCACCACAACAACAATCGGGAATGGCCGAACTACACGCGCCATAGTGAATCCGAACTACACGAGAGTCACTATCCCGGAGGAATGACCGAACTACACGAGTCAATTGTGAATCCGAACCACATGAGATTCACTCCTCAATTCAATGACCGAAACCACACGAGTCATTCGTGAATCCGAACTACACGAGATTCACTTCCACAACATCGAGGTTGGCCGAACTACACGAGCCTTAGTAATCCGAAACCACACGAGATTACTACCTCAATAAGATGACCGAACTACACGAGTCACCATGAATCCGAACTACACGAGATTCATTCCAATAAGATGACCGAACTACACGCGTCATCGTGAATCCGAAAACACACGCGATCCACAATCTCAACACAGGAATGGTACTCGCATTTCCCACCGGTACTCGCATTTCCCGATAGTGTTACACCTTACCGACATAACACTACTCCCTTGATGAAGTCAGCGGACCCCGAAGGTCATGCTCCACCAATCACAACACCGGATGAAGTCAGCGGACCCGAAGATCATGCTTCACCGATCACAACACTGGATGAAGTCAGCGGACCCGAAGATCATGCTTCACCGATCACAACACCGGATGAAGTCAGCGGACCCGAAGATCATGCTTCACCGATCACAACACCGGATGAAGTCAGCGGACCCCGAAAGTCATGCTCCACCAATCACGTATTCCCATGATGAAGTCAGCGGACCCTAAAGATCATGCTTCATCAAACAACCATACCATAATCGAGCAAGAACCACCTATACCAAACATAGGTACCAAACAATAATTCTCCACAAGAGAACCCGACACACACCTCCCTTAACCGGAGGATTTCACCTTGCTCGCCAAACACGTCCATTATCTCTCTACGAGATTTACCACGTTACCACCTCAGTGATGATTCAAATCCAAACCATAAGTACAATTTATCCGAAATTGTACTCTACCACAAATCGACAAAATCTAGGTCCCGACACAAGTTTCGGTTTACTAAAACATTGTCCGAAATCTCACACTAAAACCTCCTCGTGCGGGAGTGTAACTCCTCCACTTGAAATTACATTCCATAACCGCATCTCGTACACCCGTACAATGCTACCAAAGGTAGACTTTACCAATAATTGGGTTCACACGACCCATTACCACATCTTGCTCCAACCTTGAGCACACGAAGGATTTTAACCAACCCTTAAACACTTTGTACAAAAAGTGTACCGCAACACAATCGGAGTCGAACACCACGCTAGTAGGTATAAAAGGGGCACCTAATGTCGCGTCATAAAGACTCCATTACCAACACACATCGAGATTTAAAACACTCGATCTCAAGGGTTCCAACCAACCGACGAACCTCATGATTCGTCACTTCAACATAAAAGCGAACACGCGCTTAACAACCAAACACCAAAACCATTTCCGTGGCTTGGTAGAAACGTTTCCCAAATACTAAGGAATGCTTGGTTGCACCAAGTCTTATGCCCTTCGCCCGTCAATCAAACATCAACATAGGGTACTTCCATTAGGAACGTCACCCATAGCATAACATGCACAACAAAGGCACGCAACTCAAACTCAAACGGCATTTAATAAATAATCAAAAGACATATTTATCAAAATTAAACGTACCTTAACGTCTCCTGGCCGCACCCGCCCCCGCTAACTTGGGACATTCCGACTTACGATGTCCTTCTTTTTGGCAATTGAAGCACACCATACCATCACCCTTTGGTACCGAACATTCCCAAGACTTGTGACCCCTCACGCCACAATTGTAACATCTAGCCGCACTAGAATCCGACATACCCGTTCGCGTACCACCCGTGCTCACACTCGGACCCTTAGCCCTCTTACTCGGAGCACCATAAGAAACGACCCTTCGCTCACTTGAAGGTTCACCCTTTTTCGATCATGAATACGACTCGAAACCTCTAGCCAAGTCGAATAATTCCGAAAACGATTTCGCTTGACCCCGGATAATTTTACTTTTCAAGTCATCATTCAAGGTCCGATAGAAATCTCCCATCAACAAACGATCATTCCCCAAATACTCCGGACAAAAACGAGCCTTCGCCATAAAGGTCGTCTTGAGAGTACTCAAATCCGTAGATCCTTGTCGCAAATTTCGCAACTCATTACGCAATTCCCACAAATCGGCCGAAGTCCGGAACTCCTCGAAGAATTCCTCCTTAAAGTCGTCCCACGATAAAGCCATAAACGTCTCGCCACCGACAAGATCAATCTTACCATCCAACCAATCCCTTGCCCTACCCCGCAACAAACTCGTAGCGAGTCTCGTCTTTCTCTCAGGAGGGCAATCAATAGTACGGAAACACCCTTCGACGTCCGAAATCCAAGTTGTGCTTACCAAAGGATCCGGCTTTCCGTCATACATCGGGGGTTTAGTCCTCATGAAGCTCTTAAGATAACGCTCAATTTCACCACTACTTTGAAGTTCGGAATACCTCCTTTCCATTCTTTCTTCTAACGCGCTCATTTGCTCCGCAACGGCGGCTGCAACTCTAGTGTTAAACTCCGCGTCATTCGCCTCGGTCTCGTTTCGCGTCGTCATTCTAAAGAATGCAAAACGATTAGTCCACGAACGTGTAAAACCGTACGCACGACACAGCCCCATCTTGCTAAACACTCATCGTACATCACTTGTTAGACACGATTTGCACCCGTAATAAGGTTTGCAAGTTCTTATTACGCACACATGCCGCATCGACTCGTTAGTACAACGACCGTCTCGCTCGATGATATACACAAACACAACCAAAATTCTACGCGGTACAAACACACGCGAGAATTATTATCACAACACAACAACATATTAATAATATCCGCATTACTAATATAAACGTTAGTCAACCTATAGCCAAGGCACTAACCAAACCCATTCTGACCCGTAATCCTACAAGTCCCGCAATAATTTAAGCACACACAAGTCTAAGTCTAGGCACCTATCTCAGGTCACCTAAATCCCTTAGACCATGCTCTGATACCACTTGTAACAACCCAAACCAACCCGCATTAAACCGCGTTAAATTTACAAAATAAATTTTTTTTTTGCTGAACTGCCACCTGGCGCGGCGCGCCATATAGGCCGCGCGGCGCGCCAAACCTGACTATCCGGAAAGTCTTTAAATGCGAAAATGTTTGACTAGTTCCCGACGTATTTAGACAAAACGCTTTTAACCGCATGTTCAATATATATGAAAACTAGCGCGTTCCATTAATAAAATTTAGTTTACGAAGCGGGGCCCACATCGACCCAAATTACCCTTTAAGTATCAAAATACAATTTTCGACCATAAGACTTTTAATACAAAACAAAGCCGAGCATGGCGATTGGGGATACGCTACCCAATCCTAATAAATCCAAAAGCAAGCCTTCTACGCAAGTCCTCTAATCCTCGCGCTTACCCGAGCCACCATCCGCATGCCATCTATAAAAAGAGTCAACAACGAGAGGGTAAGCTAACGCTTAGTGAATGATAATATACTACATACATATATATGTATAAAATGGACACGCCACAAAATAACAATTACCGCATATCGAGGCATCCATATATAAAGCACTACACTAAGCATACCGTACGATCTCTAAGCAACGAGCTAAAGATACAACAACAATATAAGTTCACCAACGACGATGTGAACAACGCCAAATAGCTACACCCGGAGGGTTAGCTACAACACAACAATACATTAATATATAACAATATAAACGAACAAGGTTAATACCTTAACCCAAATTCCGAGAACCAAATACCACAATGAAGATTGGCCGAACTACACGAGCCTTAGTAATCCGAAACCACACGAGATTACTATCTTCACAACATCGAGGTTGGCCGAACTACACGAGCCTTAGTAATCCGAAACCACACGAGATTACTACCTCAATAAGATGACCGAACTACACGAGTCACCATGAATCCGAACTACACGAGATTCATTTTGATAAGATGACCGAACTACACGAGTCACCATGAATCCGAACTACACGAGATTCATTTTGATAAGATGACCGAACTACACGCGTCATCGTGAATCCGAACTACACGTGATTCACTTCTCCAACTCAAAACCCTTCGTCATTGGGGTTATATCATCCACATCACAACCACGTGTGATAGTGTACACACAAAACGTGTACCTCGCCAAATATGGTCAACCAAAATGCACAACCGTGCCAATTGGATCTAAACGCAAGTCTATCAAATCCACCTATATGTGAAGTGAGCTCTATAGCCGAGAATCACTTCACCCGACCCGCGCCCATCCTACATATACATATGCACATAGGATATTATCACTCACCTTGAAGTCTTGAAGAATGCTTCCAAGAAATCCGCAACTCGCCAATGGAAAGTACCTATTCCATTATCACAATTACAACAATACACTTAGAGTGGATTTACAAATCAACCCAATTCGTCACTTAGTGCAATTTCGACCCAAATGCACTTCCAAGCACAAACCGTGCCCAAAACTAACCAATAATCACTAACACAAGTGAGAATGGTCCTAATACGCCAATTAAACCCGAACTCAAGTGTTAAACACGTGTCATACCCATTTTGACACTTAAACCCTAATTTTGACCCATAAGGTCAAAATCTCACCATTTACAAGTTTTGACACCAAAACACATTTAACTTGGTTTTATACTTCAACTTAATCCATTTCAAGTTTATAAACCTCATTAAATCGCCAAATGGGTCATAATCACCACCAAACCCTAATTTGACCCAAAGTCACAATTAGTCAACCAAATAACCTTAAATGGGTTTCAATACTTCCTTAATCACTAACTTAAGTGATTAAACTCAATTTCAAGTCCTAAACATGGCCAATTAGTTCACCAACCCAAAATCCACCAACAATTAACAATAAACCCAATTACTAGCATCACTAAACCCATTTCATCATCTAAAAGGGTTTTTCATCAAACTAACTCAAAACCCTAACTTGAATAACAAATCCAATAAATGAAATTCGGAGTTTGAGCTTACCAATACTACCACAACGTAGCTAGGAACGAAAGGAACAACTTTAGAACTCGAGCTTTTGATCAATTCGGCCTCCTTCTTCACCAAAACCCTAAATCTCTCTCTAGAATCTCTCTCTCTCTCTCTCTAGATAGTTGGGAGTGATGAATGGATGTGAAAATGATCCAAAACTGATCCAAACCAGCTAATATGGCGCACAAATCCGGCTCCAAGTGAAATTACCCAAATACCCTTCATTAAAACCAATTAAAACCAATTAAAACAAAGGATTCTGTCAGCGCCAAATGGCGCGGCGCGCCCCAAACCCGCGCGGCGCGCGACCCTACTGAAACAGTTTCTTTTGCATTTTAATTTATATACAATAAAACCCACACCCTTGAACACCATAATACACAAGTATACAAGATAAATATTCGGGTCTTACAACTCTCCCACACTTAAACTCGATCACGTCCTCGTGATCCTCGTCACTTAACCAAACGGACCACACTCCACGGTCCTCAAACATACGTCCCAATCCGACTTTCCTAGGCAACTCTTCCCAATGAATCACCTCTAACAACCAAAATCGTCACACGCGATTTAACAAATCACAATCCGAGCACTAAAACCATGCTCAATCCCTCACATCGGGAAACTCCACCAATCTCGAACCGATATATCAACCCTCTAGCGTAACATTACCAAGTACAATGCTAAAAGCAACCAAGTTTAAATCCTAAAGTCAACAATCCGAAACGATGAAGACCGAACCAAACGAACCCTTACGGATTACACCAATCACTAAACATCCCTTGTAGTGCGCCATACGACCAATACACAACTACCGTAGCATCATAATCCAACGGCTAGAACCGATAGCGCCCAAAACGACTATGGAAACGCAAAACCCAAGGTGTACAAAATCGACTATCGTCACACCCGTAACAACATGTGAGCGAAACACGGTTATCGCATCATTAAATCATACAACATGGTCCTCACGACCCCACCATCGGTGTATAAACAACCGATAGTTCCCACAACATGGTCCTTATGACCCCACCATTGGTGCATAAAACAACCAATAGATCACACCACACGAAGGCTGGCCGAAAACACACGCGCCTTAGTGAATCCGAACTACACGCGACTCACTACCTTCACCACAACAACAATCGGGAATGGCCGAACTACACGCGCCATAGTGAATCCGAACTACACGAGAGTCACTATCCCGGAGGAATGACCGAACTACACGAGTCAATTGTGAATCCGAACCACATGAGATTCACTCCTCAATTCAATGACCGAAACCACACGAGTCATTCGTGAATCCGAACTACACGAGATTCACTTCCACAACATCGAGGTTGGCCGAACTACACGAGCCTTAGTAATCCGAAACCACACGAGATTACTACCTCAATAAGATGACCGAACTACACGAGTCACCATGAATCCGAACTACACGAGATTCATTCCAATAAGATGACCGAACTACACGCGTCATCGTGAATCCGAAAACACACGCGATCCACAATCTCAACACAGGAATGGTACTCGCATTTCCCACCGGTACTCGCATTTCCCGATAGTGTTACACCTTACCGACATAACACTACTCCCTTGATGAAGTCAGCGGACCCCGAAGGTCATGCTCCACCAATCACAACACCGGATGAAGTCAGCGGACCCGAAGATCGTGCTTCACCGATCACAACACTGGATGAAGTCAGAGGACCCGAAGATCATGCTTCACCGATCACAACACCGGATGAAGTCAGCGGACCCGAAGATCATGCTTCACCGATCACAACACCGGATGAAGTCAGCGGACCCTGAAAGTCATGCTCCACCAATCACGTATTCCCATGATGAAGTCAGCGGACCCTAAAGATCATGCTTCATCAAACAACCATACCATAATCGAGCAAGAACCACCTATACCAAACATAGGTACCAAACAATAATTCTCCACAAGAGAACCCGACACACACCTCCCTTAACCGGAGGATTTCACCTTGCTCGCCAAACACGTCCATTATCTCTCTACGAGATTTACCACGTTACCACCTCAGTGATGATTCAAATCCAAACCATAAGTACAATTTATCCGAAATTGTACTCTACCACAAATCGACAAAATCTAGGTCCCGACACAAGTTTCGGTTTACTAAAACATTGTCCGAAATCTCACACTAAAACCTCCTCGTGCGGGAGTGTAACTCCTCCACTTGAAATTACGTTCCATAACTGCATCTCGTACACCCGTACAATGCTACCAAAGGTAGACTTTACCAATAATTGGGTTCACACGACCCATTACCACATCTTGCTCCAACCTTGAGCACACGAAGGATTTTAACCAACCCTTAAACACTTTGTACAAAAAGTGTACCGCAACACAATCGGAGTCGAACACCACGCTAGTAGGTATAAAAGGGGCACCTAATGTCGCGTCATAAAGACTCCATTACCAACACACATCGAGATTTAAAACACTCGATCTCAAGGGTTCCAACCAACCGACGAACCTCATGATTCGTCACTTCAACATAAAAGCGAACACGCGCTTAACAACCAAACACCAAAACCATTTCCGTGGCTTGGTAGAAACGTTTCCCAAATACTAAGGAATGCTTGGTTGCACCAAGTCTTATGCCCTTCGCCCGTCAATCAAACATCAACATAGGGTACTTCCATTAGGAACGTCACCCATAGCATAACATGCACAACAAAGGCACGCAACTCAAACTCAAACGGCATTTAATAAATAATCAAAAGACATATTTATCAAAATTAAACGTACCTTAACGTCTCCTGGCCGCACCCGCCCCCGCTAACTTGGGACATTCCGACTTACGATGTCCTTCTTTTTGGCAATTGAAGCACACCATACCATCACCCTTTGGTACCGAACATTCCCAAGACTTGTGACCCCTCACGCCACAATTGTAACATCTAGCCGCACTAGAATCCGACATACCCGTTCGCGTACCACCCGTGCTCACACTCGGACCCTTAGCCCTCTTACTCGGAGCACCATAAGAAACGACCCTTCGCTCACTTAAAGGTTCACCCTTTTTCGATCATGAATACGACTCGAAACCTCTAGCCAAGTCGAATAATTCCGAAAACGATTTCGCTTGACCCCGGATAATTTTACTTTTCAAGTCATCATTCAAGGTCCGATAGAAATCTCCCATCAACAAACGATCATTCCCCAAATACTCAGAACAAAAACGAGCCTTCGCCATAAAGGTCGTCTTGAGAGTACTCAAATCCGTAGATCCTTGTCGCAAATTTCGCAACTCATTACGCAATTCCCACAAATCGGCCGAAGTCCGGAACTCCTCGAAGAATTCCTCCTTAAAGTCGTCCCACGATAAAGCCATAAACGTCTCGCCACCGACAAGATCAATCTTACCATCCAACCAATCCCTTGCCCTACCCCGCAACAAACTCGTAGCGAGTCTCGTCTTTCTCTCAGGAGGGCAATCAATAGTACGGAAACACCCTTCGACGTCCGAAATCCAAGTTGTGCTTACCAAAGGATCTGGCTTTCCGTCATACATCGGGGGTTTAGTCCTCATGAAGCTCTTAAGATAACGCTCAATTTCACCACTACTTTGAAGTTCGGAATACCTCCTTTCCATTCTTTCTTCTAACGCGCTCATTTGCTCCGCAACGGCGGCCGCAACTCTAGTGTTAAACTCCGCGTCATTCGCCTCGGTCTCGTTTCGCGTCGTCATTCTAAAGAATGCAAAACGATTAGTCCACGAACGTGTAAAACCGTACGCACGACACAGCCCCATCTTGCTAAACACTCATCGTACATCACTTGTTAGACACGATTTGCACCCGTAATAAGGTTTGCAAGTTCTTATTACGCACACATGCCGCATCGACTCGTTATTACAACGACCGTCTCGCTCGATGATATACACAAACACAACCAAAATTCTACGCGGTACAAACACACGCGAGAATTATTATCACAACACAACAACATATTAATAATATCCGCATTACTAATATAAACGTTAGTCAACCTATAGCCAAGGCACTAACCAAACCCATTCTGACCCGTAATCCTACAAGTCCCGCAATAATTTAAGCACACACAAGTCTAAGTCTAGGCACCTATCTCAAGTCACCTAAATCCCTTAGACCATGCTCTGATACCACTTGTAACAACCCAAACCAACCCGCATTAAACCGCGTTAAATTTACAAAATAATTTTTTTTTTGCTGAACTGCCACCTGGCGCGGCGCGCCATATAGGCCACGCGGCGCGCCAAACCTGACTGTCCGGAAAGTCTTTAAATGCGAAAATGTTTGACTAGTTCCCGACGTATTTAGACAAAACGCTTTTAACCGCATGTTCAATATATATGAAAACTAGCGCGTTCCATTAATAAAATTTAGTTTACGAAGCTGGGCCCACATCGACCCAAATTACCCTTTAAGTATCAAAATACAATTTTCGACCATAAGACTTTTAATACAAAACAAAGCCGAGCATGGCGATTGGGGATACGCTACCCAATCCTAATAAATCCAAAAGCAAGCCTTCTACGCAAACTATGCAAGTCCTCTAATCCTCGCGCTTACCCGAGCCACCATCCGCATGCCATCTATAAAAAGAGTCAACAACGAGAGGGTAAGCTAACGCTTAGTGAATGATAATATACTACATACATATATATGTATAAAATGGACACGCCACAAAATAACAATTACCGCATACCGAGGCATCCATATATAAAGCACTACACTAAGCATACCGTACGATCTCTAAGCAAAGAGCTAAAGATACAACAACAATATAAGTTCACCAACGACGATGTGAACAACGCCAAATAGCTACACCCGGAGGGTTAGCTACAACACAACAATACATTAATATATAACAATATAAACGAACAAGGTTAACACCTTAACCCAAATGCCGAGAACCAAATACCACAATGAAGATTGGCCGAACTACACGAGCCTTAGTAATCCGAAACCACACGAGATTACTATCTTCACAACATCGAGGTTGGCCGAACTACACGAGCCTTAGTAATCCGAAACCACACGAGATTACTACCTCAATAAGATGACCGAACTACACGAGTCACCATGAATCCGAACTACACGAGATTCATTTTGATAAGATGACCGAACTACACGAGTCACCATGAATCCGAACTACACGAGATTCATTTTGATAAGATGACCGAACTACACGCGTCATCGTGAATCCGAACTACACGTGATTCACTTCTCCAACTCAAAACCCTTCGTCATTGGGGTTATATCATCCACATCACAACCACGTGTGATAGTGTACACACAAAACGTGTACCTCGCCAAATATGGTCAACCAAAATGCACAACCGTGCCAATTGGATCTAAACTCAAGTCTATCAAATCCACCTATATGTGAAGTGAGCTCTATAGCCGAGAATCACTTCACCCGACCCGCGCCCATCCTACACATACATATGCACATAGGATATTATCACTCACCTTGAAGTCTTGAAGAATGCTTCCAAGAAATCCGCAACTCGCCAATGGAAAGTACCTATTCCATTATCACAATTACAATAATACACTTAGAGTGGATTTACAAATCAACCCAATTCGTCACTTAGTGCAATTTCGACCCAAATGCACTTCCAAGCACAAACCGTGCCCAAAACTAACCAATAATCACTAACACAAGTGAGAATGGTCCTAATACGCCAATTAAACCCGAACTCAAGTGTTAAACACGTGTCATACCCATTTTGACACTTAAACCCTAATTTTGACCCATAAGGTCAAAATCTCACCATTTACAAGTTTTGACACCAAAACACATTTAACTTGGTTTTATACTTCAACTTAATCCATTTCAAGTTTATAAACCTCATTAAATCGCCAAATGGGTCATAATCATCACCAAACTCTAATTTGACCCAAAGTCACAATTAGTCAACCAAATAACCTTAAATGGGTTTCAATACTTCCTTAATCACTAACTTAAGTGATTAAACTCAATTTCAAGTCCTAAACATGGCCAATTAGTTCACCAACCCAAAATCCACCAACAATTAACAATAAACCCAATTACTAGCATCACTAAACCCATTTCATCATCTAAAAGGGTTTTTCATCAAACTAACTCAAAACCCTAACTTGAATAACAAATCCAATAAATGAATTTCGGAGTTTGAGCTTTCCAATACTACCACAACGTAGCTAGGAACGAAAGGAACAACTTTAGAACTCGAGCTTTTGATCAATTCGGCCTCCTTCTTCACCAAAACCCTAAATCTCTCTCTAGAATCTCTCTCTCTCTCTCTCTAGATAGTTGGGAGTGATGAATGGATGTGAAAATGATCCAAAACTGATCCAAACCAGCTAATATGGCTCACAAATCCGGCCCCAAGTGAAATTACCCAAATACCCTTCATTAAAACCAATTAAAACAAAGGATTCTGTCAGCGCCAAATGGCGCGGCGCGCCCCAAACCCGAGCGGCGCGCGACCCTACTGAAACAGTTTCTTTTGCATTTTAATTTATATACAATAAAACCCACACCCTTGAACACCATAATACACAAGTATACAAGATAAATATTCTTGTCTTACACTTGTTGGGCCCGATAGATCTATCTTTAGAGTTCGCGTCAATTAGGGTGTCTGTTCCCTAATTCTTAGATTACTAGACTTAATGAAAAGGGGCATATTCGATTTCGATCATTCAACCATATAATGTAGTTTCAATTACTTGTGTCTATTTCGTAAAACAGTTATAAAAACAGCGCATGTATTCTCAGCCCAAAAATATAAAGGGTAAAAAGGCAAATGAAACTCACCAAATGTATTTTGTAGTAAAAATACATATGACTATATTGATCAACTGAACAATGCAGGGTTGGCCTTGGATTCACGAACCTATATCATTTATATATCTATTAACACATATAATGGAAATCACATAATTTCATTTATTACTATATATTATTTATATATTTGTAGTTATATAGAATTTATACTAAATTCCATTTAAAAACGTATACTTATATTATATCTTAAATAATGTGTTATATATATTTATTTGTTAAAAATGATAGTTTTGATATTAACAGTTCTACTAATAATAACTTTATTAATAACAATAATACTAATAATAAAAATGATAATGATAATAATGATAATACATATGTTAATAATGATTCTAATAATACTAATAAGTACATAATGATACTAATACTAATATTAATAATAATAATAATAGTTTGTGTTATTTTGATAATAATAATAATCCTAATCATAATAATAGTAATAATACATATATTAGTAATAATGATAATGATAAAGATTATAATTTTAGTAACAATAAGAATAATAATAATAATAATAATTTTGGTAATGAAATTTACCTTCAAAAGCCTTTCTAAAAAAAATATGCCCCGAACCGGATTTGAACCCGAGACCTCTAGCTTACCCACAAACACCCTTAACCATTCTACCATTCATGTCTTTCTTATTTATTATGCAACCCAAATATATATATCTAATATCTATTTTGAAATGTCCCGTTCTTATTGATTAAAAACGTTCCATATTAATTGATTTCGTTGCGAGGTTTTGACCTCTATATGAGACGTTTTTCAAAGACTGCATTCATTTTTAAAACAAACCATAACCTTTATTTCATAAATAAAGGTTTAAAAAGCTTTACGTAGATTATCAAATAATGATAATCTAAAATATCCTGTTTACACACGACCATTACATAATGGTTTACAATACAAATATGTTACATCGAAATCAGTTTCTTGAATGCAGTTTTTACACAATATCATACAAACATGGACTCCAAATCTTGTCCTTATTTTAGTATGCAACAGCGGAAGCTCTTAATATTCACCTGAGAATAAACATGCTTTAAACGTCAACAAAAATGTTGGTGAGTTATAGGTTTAACCTATATATATCAAATCGTAACAATAGACTACAAGATTTCATATTTCAATACACATCCCATACATAGAGATAAAAATCATTCATATGGTGAACACCTGGTAACCGACATTAACAAGATGCATATATAAGAATATCCCCATCATTCCGGGACACCCTTCGGATATGATATAAATTTCGAAGTACTAAAGCATCCGGTACTTTGGATGGGGTTTGTTAGGCCCAATAGATCTATCTTTAGGATTCACGTCAATTAGGGTGTCTGTTCCCTAATTCTTAGATTACCAGACTTAATAAAAAGGGGCATATTCAATTTCGATAATTCAACCATAGAATGTAGTTTCACGTACTTGTTTCTATTTTGTAAATCATTTATAAAACCTGCATGTATTCTCATCCCAAAAATATTAGATTTTAAAAGTGGGACTATAACTCACTTTCACAGATTTTTTTTACTTCGTCGAGAAGTAAGACTTGGCCACTGTTGATTCACGAACCTATAACAATATATACATATATATTAAAGTATGTTCAAAATATATTTACAACACTTTTAATATATTTTGATGTTTTAAGTTTATTAATTCAGCTGTCCTCGTTAGTAACCTACAACTAGTTGTCCACAGTTAGATGTACAAAAATAAATTGATAAATATTATCTTGAATCAATCCACGACCCAGTGTATACGTATCTCAGTATTGATCACAACTCAAACTATATATATTTTGGAATCAACCTCAACCCTGTATAGCTAACTCCAACATTCACATATAGAGTGTCTATGGTTGTTCCGAAATATATATAGATGTGTCGACATGATAGGTCGAAACATTGTATACGTGTCTATGGTATCTCAAGATTACATAATATACAATACAAGTTGATTAAGTTATGGTTGGAATAGATTTGTTAGTAATTTTCACGTAGCTAAAATGAGAAAAATTATCCAATCTTGTTTTACCCATAACTTCTTCATTTTAAATCCGTTTTGAGTTAATCAAATTGCTATGGTTTCATATTGAACTCTATTTTATGAATCTAAACAGAAAAAGTATAGGTTTATAGTCGGAAAAATAAGTTACAAGTCGTTTTTGTAAAGGTAGTCATTTAAGTCGAAAGAACGACGTCTAGATGACCATTTTAGAAAACATACTTCCACTTTGAGTTTAACCATAATTTTTGGATATAGTTTCATGTTCATAATAAAAATCATTTTCTCAGAATAACAACTTTTAGATCAAAGTTTATCATAGTTTTTAATTAACTAACCCAAAACAGCCCGCGGTGTTACTACGACGGCGTAAATCCGTTTTTACGGTGTTTTTCGTGTTTCCAGGTTTTAAATCATTAAGTTAGCATATCATATAGATATAGAACATGTGTTTAGTTAATTTTAAAAGTCAAGTTAGAAGGATTAACTTTTGTTTGCGAACAAGTTTAGAATTAACTAAACTATGTTCTAGTGATTACGAGTTTAAACCTTCGAATAAGATAGTTTTATATATACCAATCGAATGATGTTATGAACATAATTACTATCTCAAGTTTAGTAGGTAAACCTACTGGAAGTGACAAGAAATGATCTGGCTTCAAAGGATCTTGGATGGCTTGAAAGTTCTTGAAGTAGGATCATGACACAAAAACAAGTTCAAGTAAGATTTTTACTCGAATTAAGATAGTTTATAGTTATAGAAATTGAATCAAAGTTTGAATATGAATATTACCTTGAATAATAAAGATAACCTACTGTATATAACAAAGGTTTCTTGATCTTAGATGATTACTTGGAATGGATTAGAAAGCTTGGAAGTAAATTAGTAAACTTGAAGGGATTTTTGAAGTGTTCTTGAAGTGTTCTTCCTATGATGATTATAGCTTGATTCTTGAAGTAATTTTTGATGAAGATGATGATTAAATACTGGAAAAATACGTTCATAATAGTGTGTGTGTGTTGAGAGAGAATTAGAAAGAGAATTGGAAGTGAAATGGAGTGAATGATGAGTGGTAATTGGTGAGTGGTGAGTGGGGTTAAAAGGAGTTCTAGTTAGTTGACTAGCTCATGGTAGAAGTTAAAATTGATTAGTCATACATGACATAATCAAGAGTGGAATCCAATGCTAGTTCCTATTGGTATATACCCATAGTAAGTACGTTTTGAAGCTGTGTATAATACGGGTAAGTATACGACTAGAATTCTTGATGAAAGAAAAGAATGGGAAAGTAACTGTAACCATTTTCGTTAAGTACGACTGTTTTGATATATGTCTTGAAGTCTTCCAAAAGTATTTTAATACATCTAAATACACTACATGTATATACATTTTAACTGAGTCGTTAAGTCATCGTTAGTCGTTACATGTAAGTGTTGTTTTGAAACCTTTAAGTTAACGATCTCAATTAATGTTGTTAACCCATTGTTTATTATATCTAATGAGATGTTAAATTATTATATTATCATGATATTATGATATATTAATATATCTTAATATGATATATATACATTTAAATGTCGTTACAACGATAATCGTTACATATATGTCTCGTTTCGAAATCCTTAAGTTAGTAGTCTTGTTTATATGTATATAACTCATTGTTAATATACTTATGGAGATACTTATTTATCATAATCTCATGTTAACCATATGTATATCCATATATATATATCGTCATGTCATTTTTACAAGTTTTAACATTCGTGAATCGCCGGTCAACTTGGGTGGTCAATTGTCTATATGAAACATATTTCGATTAATCAAGTCTTAACAAGTTTGATTGTTTAACATGTTGGAAACATTTAATCATGTAAATATCAATCTCAATTAATATATATAAACATGGAAAAGTTCGGGTCACTACAGTACCTACCCGTTAAATAAATTTCGTCCCGAAATTTTAAGCTGTTGAAGGTGTTGACGAATCTTCTGGAAATAGATGCGGGTATTTCTTCTTCATCTGATCTTCACGCTCCCAGGTGAACTCGGGTCCTCTACGAGCATTCCATCGAACCTTAACAATTGGTATCTTGTTTTGCTTATGTCTTTTAACCTCACGATCCATTATTTTGACGGGTTCTTCGATGAATTGGAGTTTTTCGTTGATTTGGATTTCATCTAACGGAATAGTGAGATCTTCTTTAGTAAAACATTTCTTCAAATTCGAGACGTGGAAAGTGTTATGTACAGCCGCGAGTTGTTGAGGTAACTCAAGTCGGTAAGCTACTGGTCCGACACGATCAATAATCTTGAATGGTCCAATATACCTTGGATTTAATTTCCCTTATTTACCAAATCGAACAACGCCTTTCCAAGGTGCAACTTTAAGCATGACCATCTCTCCAATTTCAAATTCTATATCTTTTCTTTTAATGTCAGCGTAGCTCTTTTGTCGACTTTGGGCGGTTTTCAACCGTTGTTGAATTTGGATGATCTTCTCGGTAGTTTCTTGTATAATCTCCGGACCCGTAATCTGTCTATCCCCCACTTCACTCCAACAAATCGGAGACCTGCACTTTCTACCATAAAGTGCTTCAAACGGCGCCATCTCAATGCTTGAATGGTAGCAGTTGTTGTAGGAAAATTCTGCTAACGGTAGATGTCGATCCCAACTGTTTCCGAAATCAATAACACATGCTCGTAGCATGTCTTCAAGCATTTGTATCGTCCTTTCGCTCTGCCCATCAGTTTGTGGATGATAGGCAGTACTCATGTCTAGACGAGTTCCTAATGCTTGCTGTAATGTCTGCAAGAATCTTGAAATAAATCTGCCATCCCTATCAGAGATAATAGAGATTGGTATTCCATGTCTGGAGACGACTTCCTTCAAATACAGTCGTGCTAAGTTCTCCATCTTGTCATCTTCTCTTATTGGCAGGAAGTGTGCTGATTTGGTGAGACGATCAACTATTACCCAAATAGTATCAAAACCACTTGCAGTCCTTGGCAATTTAGTGATGAAATCCATGGTAATGTTTTCCCATTTCCATTCCGGGATTTCGGATTGTTGAAGTAGACCTGATGGTTTCTGATGCTCAGCTTTGACCTTAGAACACGTCAAACATTCTCCTACGTATTTAGCAACATCGGCTTTCATACCCGGCCACCAAAAATGTTTCTTGAGATCCTTGTACATCTTCCCCGTTCCAGGATGTATTGAGTATCTGGTTTTATGAGCTTCTCTAAGTACCATTTCTCTCATATCTCCAAATTTTGGTACCCAAATCCTTTCAGCCCTATACCGGGTTCCGTCTTCCCGAATATTAAGATGCTGCTCCGATCCTTTGGGTATTTCATCCTTTAAATTTCCTTCTTTTAAAACTCCTTGTTGCGCCTCCTTTATTTGAGTAGTAAGGTTATTATGAATCATTATATTCATAGATTTTTGTGACGACCCGGAAATTTCCGACCAAATTTAAACTTTAATCTTTATATTATTCCGACACGATAAGCAAAGTTTGTTAAGTTAAATCTCAAGAATTTTAAACTGTGTTCATACATTCATTATAACCTCGACCAAATTCCGACGATTCACGAACCGTTATATATAAATAGATATGTATATGTATATATATATATATTATAACTTGAGAATATTAATAAAGTATTAAACGTATAATACTTTATACGAACGTATTTGTTTTAATATGATTTTCGGCGAAATTAAAAAAATATATATTAAATGACTGAATTATCAGAAACATTGAATTATGATTACAAGTCTCTGTTGAGAGGTCCACTAAGATTTGAGAAAATCTATTCCTCTTAACGATATTCAGAATAATTTGTAAAGCTATTTATAAATAAAAACAAAAAGTGTCATTTACGAAAGTTAGACAAAAGTTAGTGGAGAATTAGTTTCCATAATATTCTATTAATCTATTTTTAAACGTACAAAGACGTTTTCAGTTTAAAAAGAATTTTATTATTAAAACGTCTATAACTTTTATAAATATCTAGAATCACTTTTGACAACTCATTACTTAACCAGTATAATAAATATAACGATATTTATATTTTATTTCATTAAATATATATAACGATTTAAATTAATATTATATATATTTATACGCGTATTATACATACATAGTTTTTATACTTTTACTATACTTTAACTTTACCTTTACTTTACTTTTACTTTACTTTATTTTTAATAATTCACTTTAATAATTCATACTTTAATAATTCATACTTTAATAATTCACTTTAATAATTCATACTTTAATAATTCACTTTAATAATTCATACTTTAATAATTCACTTTAATAATTCAAAAATCTATTATAAATAGAATTCAATAGGTTTCATTATTTCATAGAAACTTGAAAATATATTTCTCTAAACTCTCTCAATCGATTTACATATATATATATATATATATATATATATATATATATATATATATTTGCTCTGTATTATTTCAAGATATTATTAGTATACATAAAATATTACGACGGAGTGATGTCCGAGTGATTTCAAAATAGTTTTTTGAATGAGTCGAAGCTAAGGAAATTATGGGTTATAGCTATGGAGGTGATGGGTATGGTTCATGGGTATGCTCGTGAGGTCAATCTAGTGTTTATCATCTCCGTTACGTCTACGTACTTTCCTGCAATATTAAATCTCAATATTGATACGTTCGTGAATCCGAGGCCAACCTTGCACTTGTTAAATGACGTTATATGTATTTTTACTACGAAATACAGTATGGTGAGTTTCATTTGCTCCCTTTTTAATTGCTTTTGCAATATATATTTTTGGGCTGAGAATACATGCGCTGCTTTTATAAATGCTTTACGAAATAGAGACAAGTGATCAAAAATGATAATTCTGCGGATTGATGTGCTAGGTAATTTAGTTACATGTTATAAGAGCATCTGAGCGCGAATCCTAAAGACAGATCTATCGGGCTTAACACCCCCATCCTATAGGCTGCACTAGACATAAGAGCTAGTGGGCGGATGTTTAGTACTTCGAGGATTATTTATACACTTGCGAGTGTACGTATCCATCTTTGCGAAGATGACTTATTATATTATTGTTAAGGTTGGTTACTGAGGCCTCAACATAAGCAGAACGGTTTTATACACTTGCGAGTGTACATATATTTATAAACGGAAATCTTGTGGTCTATTAATATATTGAAATGATTGTTATGATAAACCTATGAACTCACCAACCTTTTGGTTGACACTTTAAAGCATGTTTATTCTCAGGTATTAAAGAAATCTTCCGTTGTGCATTAGCTCATTTTAAGGATATTACTTGGAGTCATTCATGGCATATTTTGAAAGACGTTGCATTCGAGTCATTGAGTTCATCAAGATTATTTTTAAGTCAATTATAGTTGGATGTATTTTGAAATGGTATGCATGCCGTCAACTTTCGTTGTAAAGAAAGTTTGCCTTTTAAAAACGAATGTAATGTTTGTAAAATGTATCATATAGAGGTCAAATACCTCGCGATGTAATCAACTATTATGAATCGTTTATAAGGTATATGAACGGGTCATTTCAGTTGGTATCAGAGCGGTGGTCTTAGCGAACCAGGTCTGCATTAGTGTGTCTAACTGATAGTCGTTAGGATGCATTAGTGAGTCTGGACTTCGACCGTGTCTGCATGTCAAAAGTTTTGCTCATCATTCTTGTCAGAAATTACTTGCTTATCATTCTTAGTCTAGACACATCTTATTGCATTGATTGCATGAATAGTGTATAGACAAAATTCATATCTTAGCGTATCTTCTAATTCATATCTTAACGTATCTGTTACTGTAAATTTTGCCTGACATATTCCGTAAATTCCTCCGTAATCTACGAAATCTTTTGCGCTATATATATAGATATTGTATGTAATTAGAATACCACCCGATAGCCGAAAAATCATTTCATATCGAAAAATCCTTTATTCAATCGAACGAAATGGAATTCGTCATTAGTTCAAGTCCCTCGAATTCCGATATGGAATCCCACTCAAGCTCCGAAAGCAGTGTGACCGGAATGGATCAACCAATTAGCCATCATCTATTCTGGATGAATTGGGGATAGGTTCTGATGTTGTAGGGGGTGTATACAAAATAGTATTATTTTTAATACAAAATACTACAAAATATGACACAAGTTTTATTAATTTACGGATGGGATATACCTAAACCTTGCTACAACACTATAGGCAGTGTACCTAATCGTAGAGTAGTGTAGTTTTTAGTAAGTCCGGTTCGTTCCACAGGGAGCTGGTGATACTTACTATATTTTTAACTATATTTATACAAAATATATATAATTATATAAGTAGTAATATTATTATAAAAGGGGGGTTTTACCGTTTAATGACCGGTTTGTCGATTCTATATTTTAAGCGAAAAGATAAATGACGATAATTAAAGTGCGTAAAATAATGACAATAAATAAAATGACAGTAAATAAAATTGCGAGTAATAAAATGACAGTAAATAAAGATACGATGAGAAATATAATAAAAGAATTATGCTTATTTAAACTTCCGTAATCATGATGTTTGACGTGTTGATTTTAATTTATTACCATGGGTTAATTGTCCTTTGTCCTGGTTTATTTGATACGTCTATCTGGTTTTTGTCCATAATAGTCCATCGGTCATAAATATAAATTGCAAGTGTCCTTGTCAAATTATTATTATACCCGAAGTTAAATATTCCAACTAATTGGGGATTCGAATTGTAACAAGGTTTTAATACTTTGTTTAATGAATACACCAGGTTATCGACTGCGTGTAAACCAAGGTTTTACTACTTTGTTAACAATTACACCAATTACCCTTGAATGTAATTTCACCCCTGTTTTAATTATTCTAGTGGCTATTAATCCATTCCCGTGTCCGGTTAAATGAACAATTATTCGTACATATAAATACCCCGCCCATCGTGTCCGATCGAGTGTATATGGTAAATTATAGGGACGCCCAATTGTAAATCTTTATATTAACATTAACAAACTTTCATTTAGTTAAACAAATATAAAGCCCATTAATAGCCCATAGTCTAATTTCCACAAGTGTCGTTCTTTTGTCTAAACCCCAATTATGGTACAAAGCCCAATTACCCAATTTTAGTAATTAGCCCAACATCATGATTACTTCGTTTTAAATAAGCATAATAATAACTTAGCTACGAGACATTAATGTAAAAAGGTTGAACATAACTTACAATGATTAAAAATAGCGTAGCGTTACACGGACAGAATTTCGACTTACACACTCAAAGGATCTCTATCATAAATCTTATTATTATCATAATTTAAAATTAAAATTAAGATTATTGTTATATCTGATTACATTAACATTATGATAGAGAATTATAAATATAGATATTGATATTTGATATAGAAAAGTAAGAAAATGATCGAAAAAATGATCGAGAAAGTCTCCCTCAAATTTTGATCGTAAATCATCGCTTTTATAGCGAAATTAGAAATTGAATTTTCATTTACGACCCCTGAACTATGCTCAATTAACAACTTTTTATTATTTAATATTATTCTTATTATGAATTATTTAAATATTATATTTTATTCTTGTGCATAGTTGACTCGTAATTTTTACACCGTTGCGTCGAGCGCTGAAAGTTGGTTCATGCCTCGGTTCCGGATTTTCGAACGCCCTTTCGTACAATTTTATATCGTGTACTTTGCGTTTTGTAACTTGTACTCTTGTCATTTTTAGACGTTCTTCATCAATAATTTGAACCTTTTTGATTGTATCTTGTACTTTTGAGCTTTTTGGACCTTTGCGTCTTCAAATCTTCGTTTTCGCCTTTTGTCTTCGCACTTATTTAGAATAAACGAATATTACTCGAAAATGGAACAATTGCAACTAAAATCTTGTCTTTCTTGGGGGATTTTGCTATGAAATATATGTTCCTTTTTAGCCTTATCAATATCCCCACACTTGAGCGTTGCTTGTCCTCAAGCAATACAGTCTTGAAATAATATAATACATCACACGAATCACTTCTTTATTCTTCACACTTTGTACATCAGTGATTTTGATAGAGCGGTATAAACAATGATATTAACAATAGAACCATGGTTAAAGGTGGGTGTGTCATCCACAGTTGCCTTGGGTTTAGGTCAACGACACTTGCAATCAAATAGCCGATTTACTTTCGGTTTCCAAAGCAAAGTGCACATTTGAAAGGCGGTTTACAGTCCCACATGACTATAAAAATGTAGATCCTTTAGGAAATTGGATCTTTATGAAAACATTTGATCTTTTAAAAATTCAAGCTAGATTTTACCCTAGACAAGTTTTCTGATTTGACCCACCATCGGTGTTGCAAAATATATTTGTGGATCAATATTTTGGCTAAAAACATTTAGGTTCGTGTAATCCACTGCTATCCCGGTATCGGAAAGCACACATCCAGTTTACGTGTTCCGTATATTACCTTTCGGCAAACTACCGTCCGGTTGTAAAGGAAAGCGATGAACAAGAAACTGTTAAGGCAATGTCTAATGACATGCTTTTGGTTATGGTCTTTTAACGTGTCGGATGCTAGAACTATCCTTGGTAGGAGCGATAGTAAAGATCATCCTATGATTTTTCGGTCTGGCACAAGGTCCTGTCTCTGACCATGCTATGCAACCACCGTTCTTACGGTTGACACCCGATTTGGTTCAGGTGACCTAATGAATTCTAATGAATTCTCAGGATTTTACGTTCAATGGTAATGAACGCATTGAAAATGGGTTTTTCAGAAAACAAATCGGTTTTATTTTTGATCAAAATATTTTCTCGTTTAAGCTCGAGTTTAGATATCATTGAATTCCATGAGTTTGTAATTCTCAATCTTTAAGGTCAATCTCTAGGATTGAGTAATATCAGTCTTAAAAGCTGATTTTTGATCTTTAAGGAGATTATCCTTTCTGGGGATTTGATTCATTAGTCTTATCAAGCTAATTTGCACGGTGCCCCCTCATTATGCGAGATAAATCCTTCTCATGGTTAGGATAAATCTGACCACATGGCGACCCTGTTTGATGCTGAGGTCCGTGGATTTCCTGCTGATTTTAGTGATGACTTTTCTAGATTTTTCGTCAACCTACAGCTGGTCTGGACGACAACTTCATGACCTAAATCAAGAAGCGCGTGTCTTTTTCGGAAGACTTTACTTCCTTTTAATGATGGAATTGATTCATCGTGTAGATCCATCTCTTCTTTCAAAAGTATTACAATAAATCGGGTAAAACTGATTAGTATCGTCCAAAGCAAAAGTACCTGCAATAATTCTTATACAAAAATGTGATAGATAGTTTTTAATTGAATAACTTGGTACATTCTCCCCACACTTAGCTTTTATTTATTCTTTTCTTTGCCTTTTTATTCTCTTCTATCCCATTTTAAATGAATTCAAGCGTTTTGGGTTGTTTCTCAATTTATGTCCTCGAGGTAACAATAATTTCAGTATTATCACCTAGTTTTCACCGTTCATAAATATGTATAAACATGATTTTAACTTCATTTAATTGAAAATTTTTCAAATTTTCACAAAATTTGGCAAATAAACTAAGTGCAAACCTGAGAGAATTTATAACCCTTCCCCACACTTAAGATCATGCAATGCCCTCATTTGCATGAAATCAGACTATAATTTAAATTCATGAGGGTGATTAGCGTAGAAAAGTGATTAAAAATACCGAGTTTGTAATTACAAAGCTCGTCGAATGATAGATGGCGCCTCATCGTTCATTCCTTCATTTGTTATATCATATTTGTTGTTTTGCGTCTTGTCGTCAAAATTAGTACCTTTTGCTGAACTTAATGACAGTCTTTGAAAGTGCGTTGTTTTACCCTGTTTTGTATATAACATAAAATACAAACATATATATACATATTTTTGAAGTTTGGTATATAACCCCACTTTCAAAAATTTATAATATATAATATTTTTGGCATCCTTTAGATCAATAAAATTAAAAATAATGATAATAAAATTTGTCGTCCCGCCCTCGGGTAAATCAATTTCGGCTCAACTACCTAAACTTCAACTCACGACGAATTTTAGAAATCATTTTTTTACTTAATGAAATAAAGTAAATTTTGTTTTTAAATTCACACAAAACTTAAATTTAAAAAGCATATTAATTTCATATAAAACCTACAAAATAAAAAAAAATCAGAATGGGGGGGAGAAAACTAGTTCTTTAGTGTCTGCTAGCGGAAAAGACCAATCGGATTCCATTCTCGGAACTACACGAGAACAGAACAACTAACTCCAGACAGCATTTTCTTTTTAGAACATTTGAATCTCCCCACACTTAGGTAGCTGGGGTGTCAAAATTGTGATTAACTTCATCGTCAATTTCTCTTGGTCCATAATCAACTTGCATATCTGTGACTTTTTCTTTAAGCCAGTGCCCGGCTTCTTCCGTAATATCCCAAAATTCAACTAGTTTCGCCCTTTCTTTAGGCGACAGATTGGATACTAACCGGTTACATAACTTAAAGTTCCCCTTACTTCTAGCATCAATAGCCCGTTTAAAAAGTTTCTTCATTGAACTGTTAATAACGGGGTCATTTAATTTCGTATCAATAACGGGGTTCTTTGTTATCATGTCATCATTAGGTGTTACTTCATTTTCCCCACACTTAGGTGTTTTATTATTATTAAGTACTACCGTTGGAGTTGGTAAAACAACATGGTTCTTACCAATCATTTTTTCTGGTTCAACGGTCTTGGTTGGTGGAGATTTAGACTTTCGAATCATAAAGGTGATTGATTTGTCACCACTACTAAGTGTCATTCTACCGTTTCTTACATCAAAGAACGCCCCGGTGGACACTAAGAATGGTCGACCTAAAATTAGAGGAATGTTTGGGTCCTCTTCTATGTCAATGACAATGAATTTGACTAGAAAGGTTAAATTACCTACTTGAATGGGTAGGTTGTCAGCAATTCCAACTGGGTGCTTAATGGTTTGATCAAAGAATCGAACACTCATATCCGTTGGAGTTAACTCACCTACACCTAATCTCTTATATAAGGAAAGAGGCATAACACTCACACTTGCACCTAAATCTGCTAGTGCATCATACATGACACAATCACTAAGTAGACAAGGAACAATAAATTCACCCGGATCACCTACCCTAGGTGGAGGTTTTGGTGGAACTGTATTCACCGGGTTTACTTCTACGGCTTTTATTTCTTGTACTTTCTTATTCTTTTTCTTCTTCTTCTTTCCAGAAGTATCACAATCTTTATTACTTATTACTTGCTCATACTCAACTCCTTTTCTTGGAAACGGGATGGGTGGTTTGTATGGTGTCACCACTGGCTTTACATACTCGGGAGGTGGTGTTGGTGTAACTTCTTCATTGTTACTCACATCTAAAACCTTTCCATCTTCTGATGCTGGTTTTTCAGAATTTGTTGACACCATATTAACATTCTCTTTCCGAGGATTTACTTCAGTATTACTCGGTAGCTTTCCTTGTTCCCTCTCACTCATCATGCTAGCAAGAGTACCTACGTGTTTTTCTAGATTCAAAATGGAAGCTTGTTGAGTTCTTAATGACTGATCAAACCTCTCATTCGTTTGGGTTTGAGATGTAATAAATTGTGTTTGAGATTCAACTAGCTTTGCCATCATTTCTTCTAGATTTGGCTTTTTCTCTTCGGTTTATTGTGGTGGTTTATACAAGCTAGGTCTTTGTTGATTGAAAGTGTTGTTTTGAGTTGGTTGGTTATTCGGACCTTGTTGGTTGTACGAGTTGTTGTTTGATCCATTTGGATTGTAAAGAATGTTTTGATTTCGATTGAAGTTTAGCCTTGGCGGTTGATAATTATTTTGATAATTACTTCCCGTCCTTTGGTTCATATAGGAAACATTCTCTCGTTGTTCCATCGTTGGTTCAATGTGACAATCTTTCAATAAGTGTGGTCCACCGCATTGCTCACAACTGATTCGTATTGCGTGAATATCTTTATTCATCTTTTCCATTCGTCTTTCGAAAGCATCTATTTTTGCGGAAACGGAATCAAAGTCATGGCTAGAATCGGCTCTAGCCGCTTTAGATGATCGAAAGATATCTTTTTCTTGGTGCCACTCATGCGAGTGGGAGGCTGTGTTATCAATAATTTTGTAAGCTTCAGTTGCGGTTTTCTTCATAATGGATCCACCAGCGGTTATGTCGATGTCTTTTCGTGTGGCGATGTCTACGCCTTTATAGAAGATTTGTACTATTTGAAAAGTATCTAATCCGTGTTGAGGACATCCTGTCAACATCCTTCCGAATCTTGTCCACGCCTCATATAATGTTTCATTTGGATTTTGCGCGAACGTAACAATTTCTCCTTGAAGTCTCACGACTTTGGATGCCGGAAAGAATTGTTTAAGAAATTTTTCAACTAAAACATCCCATGTGTCAATCGCCCCTTCAGGTAACGATTCTAACCAATCTTTGGCTTCTCCCTTTAAAGTCCAGGGAAATAACATGAGATAGATTTGTTCGTCTTCCACTTCTCGGATTTTGAATAGTGTACAGATCCTATTAAACGTACGAAGATGTTCGTTTGGGTCTTCATTCGGCGTACCACTATATTGGCACTGATTAGTTACCATGTGTAGAATTTGTCCTTTAATTTCATAATCTGGAGCATTAACTTCTGGTTTAATAATGGCGTGACCTTGGCCAGTGCGCTTAGCTCTCATTCGTTCTTCCATACTTAGAGGTTCTAGATTTTCCATGATTGGATTTGTTGTATCCGAATCACTAGAGGATTCTGATTTAATGGTTTCTTTCCTCAACAATCTCTGTTTGAATGATTGGTGGTTCCGGAGGAAAGTTTAATGGTTCGGGATCTACAAACCGTTCCTGAATATTCTCCGGATTCTCAATTGTGAGGTTTGTTTCAAAAACTGGATTATCGGAAATTTGAGTTTGAGGATTTGGTCGACTTGATGACGATTCTAAAGAAAAATCAACGGCGGCGATATTCGTTAAACGATGTCTTGATCGAGTTACAGGTGGTGAACGTATGACCGGCGGCGAACGTCTTGCTCGGTGCATTCACTGAATATCCTATTAGTTTTTAAAAAGGAAAGAAAAATTATATAAGTTATCCAATCAATAGACTTTTCTGATTTTGCCCACGTTTCGAATAGCCAAAAGATGCAGCAGAGGGGCAGGATTCGTTTGGTCTCAATATAATTGAGTACTGTTTGGCTCCAATAACCCGGTCCACGTACAAATCCAACTATTACTACGAACCAGAAAATTTTGATGTCTATTAATTTAACCACTTAAAATAAATTTTCGTAATTTTAAGAAATTTAGAGAAGAAGTAGAAAAAAATTCGAAGTCCTAAAAACTAGAATGGCGAGAAATAAGAGAGAAAAAGATTGCGCGTCGAAAAGTGTCGAAAAACGAAAAAGGCGAAGAGTGGCTTATAAGACTTTAAAAACACGCGATTAATCCAACCTTATAACTATCACTATCTTAAAATTAAAACTACAAATAGAGATTACTAATTGGAATTGTAATTGATACATAGGTAAAAGGCGTCGAAAAATAAAAATAAGAAAATAACTATGGCAAAACTAAACTTAATACTAAAAGTTGCGACTATAGTCTAAAAATCTAAAGGTAATAAAACTAAAAAATAATTTTTTTATAGACAAAATCTTAAAAATATATAATTTTTAAAATTTTTTTTTTTTTTTTTTTTTTTTAAAAAACGAATTTTTTTTTTCCTCTTAAAAAAAACGTTTATATTTTTTTTTTTACGTTTTTTTTTTTTTTTTTTACGTTTTTTTTTTTAACTAAAAAAAAATTCGATACAATATTATCACCCTGAGTTATCACAAAAAAAAATGAAAGTGTCAAAATTGTTATAAACTAAATAATGAAAGTCACAAGCCAAATTTAAACAATTAAATTTTAAAAAGTCAAACTCGTTTGATTAAATAAAAATATCCCAAAACAAAGAGATTGAGGACAAAGGGTGTTTGGTTCGGTTATGCATCAAAGAGAGAAAGGAATAGAGATAAGATCACAAAATAAAGCAACATACCTTTAATTATGGCTCACGAAATTAACCTCCACCTCACAACTTAATTAATTTTAAAGAGACTAAAATAAAAAGGATGTGATGTTGGTAGATCAGTACATGCGTGTTTCATAAAGGTTTCGGAAAAAAAAAATATCTTTATTATTATGTCAAGTCCAAAAGCATTCAACAAATCACGGCATGAATTATTGTGCATGAATTTAGGTGCATGAATTAGGTCCAAAAGCATTCAACAAAGCACGCTATTTTTTTTTTTTTTTTTACAACTAATAAAAAGAAAATGTTACGGAGTAGGCAAAAATGGGTTGGCAGAATCTTTCTTTGAATGCTTTGAACTTGTAAATCACATGGGGTTGAATATTAGTTTTTGTGTGTGATTCATTGAATTTTGTGTAGGTAGTCACAAGTCCCAGTGAACTAGCTAGCCTACTGATCCTATCACTCTTTTTATTTTTATTTTTATTTTTATTTTATTAAATTAAAATTTATAAACTTAATGAAAAAGTGATTTAGTTTGACAGCTCACTTTATTCGCTTTAAAAATAAAGTAATATTATACCCCATGAAAGGCTAAAACGAACAATCGCACTTATTTAAAATCTTGTTTTTTTTTTTTTAATACGTTAACTAGAAAATGGACCGGGCCCGATCTGTTAGTATGATAAGATCAATATAATTTTTTTTTTATTTATTTGACAAACAAAATTATATTTAACTAATAATGCACTAATAATGCACTTAAGTGCGGGGATATAAATATTTTTTTAATTGGGTGGATTTTTTTTTTTTTTTTAAAACTAGTACAACAAAAGAGGGACAAAGCGTGTCATTTTTTTTTTTTTTTTACAAATATAAATTAAAAATATAGTGTTTCGTCGAGTCCCCGGCAGCGGCGCCAAAAACTTGATGTTGTAGGGGGTGTATACAAAATAGTATTATTTTTAATACAAAATACTACAAAATATGACACAAGTTTTATTAATTTACGGATGGGATATACCTAAACCTTGCTACAACACTATAGGCAGTGTACCTAATCGTAGAGTAGTGTAGTTTTTAGTAAGTCCGGTTCGTTCCACAGGGAGCTGGTGATACTTACTATATTTTTAACTATATTTATACAAAATATATATAATTATATAAGTAGTAATATTATTATAAAAAGGGGGTTTTACCGTTTAATGACCGGTTTGTCGATTCTATATTTTAAGCGAAAAGATAAATGACGATAATTAAAGTGCGTAAAATAATGACAATAAATAAAATGACAGTAAATAAAATTGCGAGTAATAAAATGACAGTAAATAAAGATACGATGAGAAATATAATAAAAGAATTATGCTTATTTAAACTTCCGTAATCATGATGTTTGACGTGTTGATTTTAATTTATTACCATGGGTTAATTGTCCTTTGTCCTGGTTTATTTGATACGTCTATCTGGTTTTTGTCCATAATAGTCCATCGGTCATAAATATAAATTGCAAGTGTCCTTGTCAAATTATTATTATACCCGAAGTTAAATATTCCAACTAATTGGGGATTCGAATTGTAACAAGGTTTTAATACTTTGTTTAATGAATACACCAGGTTATCGACTGCGTGTAAACCAAGGTTTTACTACTTTGTTAACAATTACACCAATTACCCTTGAATGTAATTTCACCCCTGTTTTAATTATTCTAGTGGCTATTAATCCATTCCCGTGTCCGGTTAAATGAACAATTATTCGTACATATAAATACCCCGCCCATCGTGTCCGATCGAGTGTATATGGTAAATTATAGGGACGCCCAATTGTAAATCTTTATATTAACATTAACAAACTTTCATTTAGTTAAACAAATATAAAGCCCATTAATAGCCCATAGTCTAATTTCCACAAGTGTCGTTCTTTTGTCCAAACCCCAATTATGGTACAAAGCCCAATTACCCAATTTTAGTAATTAGCCCAACATCATGATTACTTCGTTTTAAATAAGCATAATAATAACTTAGCTACGAGACATTAATGTAAAAAGGTTGAACATAACTTACAATAATTAAAAATAGCGTAGCGTTACACGGACAGAATTTCGACTTACACACTCAAACGATCTCTATCATAAATCTTATTATTATCATAATTTAAAATTAAAATTAAGATTATTGTTATATCTGATTACATTAACATTATGATAGAGAATTATAAATATAGATATTGATATTTGATATAGAAAAGTAAGAAAATGATCGAAAAAATGATCGAGAAAGTCTCCCTCAAATTTTGATCGTAAATCATCGCTTTTATAGCGAAATTAGAAATTGAATTTTCATTTACGACCCCTGAACTATGCTCAATTAACAACTTTTTATTATTTAATATTATTCTTATTATGAATTATTTAAATATTATATTTTATTCTTGTGCATAGTTGACTCGTAATTTTTACACCGTTGCGTCGAGCGCTGAAAGTTGGTTCATGCCTCGGTTCCGGATTTTCGAACGCCCTTTCGTACAATTTTATATCGTGTACTTTGCGTTTTGTAACTTGTACTCTTGTCATTTTTAGACGTTCTTCATCAATAATTTGAACCTTTTTGATTGTATCTTGTACTTTTGAGCTTTTTGGACCTTTGCGTCTTCAAATCTTCGTTTTCGCCTTTTGTCTTCGCACTTATTTAGAATAAACGAATATTACTCGAAAATGGAACAATTGCAACTAAAATCTTGTCTTTCTTGGGGGATTTTGCTATGAAATATATGTTCCTTTTTAGCCTTATCAGGTTCGTAGCCTCCTCAATAATTGGAGACAAGAAGAAGATGATCCCTTCCATCCACCACATTGCCCTCTTGGCGATGAACCTGAAGCACTTACCGGCGAACCGGTCTGAAACACCATTTGCTCTCTCATTTTCAGAGTATCTTGTCATGATTATATACTACATCAAATTCTAGATTTTATTTATCCGCTCGTCCGAACCGACAATCACCCCGGTGTAAAAGAAGAAGTCAACGCGCTTCGCGCTCGAGTAGTGGCTTTAGAGAATATGGTGCAAGGGTTACAAACACCAACAAATAATGAAGTATTAATTCATAATTTCAATTTTATTGAATAAATACTCCGTAAAAGTTATGTAATTTCTAAAGTCTTTAGGGATTATTCAGTTCTAGTTTCAACCGTAAATCAAATGAGTTTAATTTAATATTAACTCATTAAATCTATGTTACATCTGAAGAAAATATGCACATATATATTTTCATAAAGACTGTAATAAAATTCTGTTGTACAAAATATTAATTGTGAAAAAAAAAAAATTTAACGGGTAGGTAATACCCGAGAGATATATAAATTCACAATTAATATGTTACATTTTTCGAATCTGATTAAGCAAATCATCAACTATACTCCCAAAATCTCACAACAATATACATTCTTGTATAGTAATCAAAACAACCATTCTCACCCAAATTTGATTACGCATTCTGATTTTGACAAATTAAAATCCAAGTCATGATTTAACAGAAGACATCACTCTTAGATTCCTACATCTTTCAAAGCTATACTTTGACTTCAAAACTGTGTTAGAACATCATATGTATATTAACGATTACAAACTGTGTTCAAACTCTCCGAAGTTTTAGAAGACACTTCAAACAATGAACAATCGAGATGATGATCCAACCACATATTACCCACATTTATGTACCAAAAAAAGCTCTCGAAGCCAAAGTTATAGTTCAACGCGTATCCGTGTCAGACCCTTTGGCATTTATTAGCTAAAATGACTTTTCAATTCTTTTTCAAAGTAGACAGTTTTGTCACAGCTCCAGCAAGTCAACTTCGACTTTTCAGTCGGACTAGTCTTATTATAACCTCGATAGATACGTTGCCCTTTCACCAACGTTACCGGGGAATCATTTATATTCACCACATTAGCAATAAATTTACCAACAACTTCACTGATCTTTGACTTTCCAAAAAAAAAATCATTATAATTATCGAAACCCTATCATATATTTATTCGTACCTTATAACAAGAATTGCCATACCAATTATTGAGAATCAGCAATCAGTATTTTGAAACCTCGCAGCATGTCTACATCAACAATTACATATACACACAACGTCTACCTCCAAGACTTACATTCTTTGAATGAGAAATTTCTGAAAAACACCCTAAACTGCGAACCAGTTCTCGAAATTTTGAAAAATGCTGATGAAGCAACAAAAACTGTAAACGACCTTAATAGTAAAAAGTTGGATTATAAAGGATAGTATATTGGCAAAGCTCAGAAAAAGAGAAGCTTTAGAACTGGAAAACGGATTGAGCAAAGTATGAAGGAGGCTGTGGACAAATCATAAAGGCTGAACCTGCCTTCAAAGGTGAAATGTCCCGTTCTTATTGATTAAAAACGTTCCATATTAATTGATTTCGTTGCGAGGTTTTGACCTCTATATGAGACGTTTTTCAAAGACTGCATTCATTTTAAAACAAACCATAACCTTTATTTCATCAATAAAGGTTTAAAAAGATTTACGTAGATTATCAAATAATGATAATCTAAAATATCCTGTTTACACACGACCATTACATAATGGTTTACAATACAAATATGTTACAACAAAATAAGTTTCTTGAATGCAGTTTTTACACAATATTATACAAGCATGGACTCCAAATCTCGTCCTTATTTAAGTATGGGACGGCGGAAGCTCTTAATAATCACCTGAGAATAAACATGCTTAAAACGTCAACAAAAATGTTGGTGAGATATAGGTTTAACCTATATATATCAAATTATAATAATAGACCACAAGATTTCATATTTCAATACACATTCCATACATAGAGATAAAAATTATTCATATGGTGAAAACCTGGTAACTGACATTAACAAGATGCATATATAAGAATATCCCCATCATTCCGGGACACCCTTCGGATATGATATAAATTTTGAAGTACTAAAGCATCCGGTACTTTGGATGGGGCTTGTTGGGCCCGATAGATCTATCTTTAGGATTCGCGTCAATTAGGGTGTCTGTTCCCTAATTCTTAGATTACCAGACTTAATAAAAAGGGGCATATTCGATTTTGATAATTCAACCATAGAATGTAGTTTCACGTACTTGTGTCTATTTTGTAAATCATTTATAAAACCTGCATGTATTCTCATCCCAAAAATATTAGATTTTAAAAGTGGGACTATAACTCACTTTCACAGATTTTTACTTCGTCGAGAAGTAAGACTTGGCCACTGGTTGATTCACGAACCTATAACAATATATACATATATATCAAAGTATGTTCAAAATATATTTACAACACTTTTAATATATTTTGATGTTTTAAGTTTATTAAGTCAGCTGTCCTCGTTAGTAACCTACAACTAGTTGTCTACAGTTAGATATACAGAAATAAATCGATAAATATTATCTTGAATCAATCCACGACCCAGTGTATACGTATCTCAGTATTGATCATAACTCAAACTATACATATTTTGGAATCAACCTCAACCCTGTATAGCTAACTCCAACATTCACATATAGAGTGTCTATGGTTGTTCCGAAATATATATAGATGTGTCGACATGATAGGTCGAAACATTGTATACGTGTCTATGGTATCTCAAGATTACATAATATACAATACAAGTTGATTAAGTTATGGTTGGAATATATTTGTTACCAATTTTCATGTAGCTAAAATGAGAAAAATTATCCAATCTTGTTTTACCCATAACTTCTTCATTTTAAATCCGTTTTGAGTGAATCAAATTGCTATGGTTTCATATTGAACTCTATTTTATGAATCTAAACAGAAAAAGTATAGGTTTATAGTCGGAAAAATAAGTTACAAGTCGTTTTTGTAAAGGTAGTCATTTCAGTTGAAAGAACGACATCTAGATGACCATTTTAGAAAACATACTTCCACTGTGAGTTTAACCATAATTTTTGGATATAGTTTCATGTTCATAATAAAAATCATTTTCTCATAATAACAACTTTTAAATCAAAGTTTATCATAGTTTTTAATTAACTAACCCAAAACAGCCCGCGGTGTTACTACGACGGCGTAAATCCGGTTTTACGGTGTTTTTCGTGTTTCCAGGTTTTAAATCATTAAGTTAGCATATCATATAGATATAGAACATGTGTTTAGTTGATTTTAAAAGTCAAGTTAGAAGGATTAACTTTTGTTTGCGAACAAGTTTAGAATTAACTAAACTATGTTCTAGTGATTACAAGTTTAAACCTTCGAATAAGATAGCTTTATATGTATGAATCGAATGATATTATGAACATCATTACTACCTTAAGTTCCTTGGATAAACCTACTGGAAAAGAGAAAAATGGATCTAGCTTCAATGGATCCTTGGATGGCTCGAAGTTCTTGAAGCAGAATCATGACACGAAAACAAGTTCAAGTAAGATCATCACTTGAAATAAGATTGTTATAGTTATAGAAATTGAACCAAAGTTTGAATATGATTATTACCTTGTATTAGAATGATAACCTACTGTAATAAACAAAGATTTCTTGAGGTTGGATGATCACCTTACAAGATTGGAAGTGAGCTAGCAAACTTGAAAGTATTCTTGATTTTATGAAACTAGAACTTTTGGAATTTATGAAGAACACTTAGAACTTGAAGATAGAACTTGAGAGAGATCAATTAGATGAAGAAAATTGAAGAATGAAAGTGTTTGTAGGTGTTTTTGGTCGTTGGTGTATGGTTTAGATATAAAGGATATGTAATTTTGTTTTCATGTAAATAAGTCATGAATGATTACTCATATTTTTGTAATTTTATGAGATATTTCATGCTAGTTGCCAAATGATGGTTCCCACATGTGTTAGGTGACTCACATGGGATGCTAAGAGCTGATCATTGGAGTATATATACCAATAGTACATACATCTAAAAGCTGTGTATTGTACGAGTACCAATACGGGTGCATACGAGTAGAATTGTTGACGAAACTGAACGAGGATGTAATTGTAAGCATTTTTGTTAAGTAGAAGTATTTTGATAAGTGTATTGAAGTCTTTCAAAAGTGTATAAATACATATTAAAACACTACATGTATATACATTATAACTGAGTCGTTAAGTCATCGTTAGTCGTTACATGTAAGTGTTGTTTTGAAACTTTTAGGTTAACGATCTTGTTAAATGTTGTTAACCCAATATTTATAATATCAAATGAGATTTTAAATTATTATATTATCATGATATTATCATGTATGAATATCTCATAATATGATATATATACATTAAATGTCTTTACAATGATAATCGTTACATATATGTCTCGTTTAAAAATCATTAAGTTAGTAGTCTTGTTTTTACATATGTAGTTCATTGTTAATATACTTAATGATATGTTTACTTATCATAGTATCATGTTAACTATATATATATCCATATATATGTCATCATATAGTTTTTACAAGTTTTAACGTTCGTGAATCACCGGTCAACTTGGGTGGTCAATTGTCTATATGAAACATATTTCAATTAATCAAGTCTTAACAAGTTTGATTGCTTAACATGTTGGAAACATTTAATCATGTAAATATCAATCTCAATTAATATATATAAACATGGAAAAGTTCGGGTCACTACAGTACCTACCCGTTAAATAAATTTCGTCCCGAAATTTTAAGCTGTTGAAGGTGTTGACGAATCTTCTGGAAATAGATGCGGGTATTTCTTATTCATATGATCTTCACGCTCCCAGGTGAACTCGGGTCCTCTACGAGCATTCCATCGAACCTTAACAATTGGTATCTTGTTTTGCTTAAGTCTTTTAACCTCACGATCCATTATTTCGACGGGTTCTTCGATGAATTGAAGTTTTTCGTTGATTTGGATTTCATCTAACAGAATAGTGAGATCTTCTTTAGCAAAACATTTCTTCAAATTCGAGACGTGGAAAGTGTTATGTACAGCCGCGAGTTGTTGAGGTAACTCAAGTCGGTAAGCTACTGGTCCGACATGATCAATAATCTTGAATGGTCCAATATACCTTGGATTTAATTTCCCTCGTTTACCAAATCGAACAACGTGTAGTGACCCGAACTTTTCCATGTTTATATATATTAATTGAGATTGATGTTTACATGATTAAATGTTTCCAACATGTTAAGCAATCAAACTTGTTAAGACTTGATTAATTGAAATAGGTTTCATATAGACAATTGACCACCCAAGTTGACCGGTGATTCACGAACGTTAAAACTTGTAAAAAAACTATATGATGACATATATATGGTTATATATATAGTTAACATGATATTATGATAAGTAAACATATCATTAATTATATTAACAATGAACTACATATGTAAAAACAAGACTACTAACTTAATGATTTTGAAACGAGACATATATGTAACGTTTATCGTTGTAACGACATTTAATGTATATATATCATATTAAGAGATATTCGTACATCATAATATCATGATAATATAATAATTTAAAATCTCTTTTGTTATTATAAACATTGGGTTAACAACATTTAACAAGATCGTTAACCTAAAGGTTTCAAAACAACACTTACATGTAACGACTAACGATGACTTAACGACTCAGTTAAAATGTATATACATGTAGTGTTTTAATATGTATTTATACACTTTTGAAAGACTTCAATACACTTATCAAAATACTTCTACTTAACAAAAATGCTTACAATTACATTCTCGTTCAGTTTCATCAACAATTCTACTCGTATGCACCCGTATTCGTACTCGTACAATACACAGCTTTTAGATGTATGTACTATTGGTATATACACTCCAATGATCAGCTCTTAGCAGCCCATGTGAGTCACCTAACACATGTGGGAACCATCATTTGGCAACTAGCATGAAATATCTCATAAGATTACAAAAATATGAGTAATCATTCATGACTTATTTACATGAAAACAAAATTACATATCCTTTATATCTAATCCATACACCAACGACCAAAAACACCTACAAACACTTTCATTCTTCAATTTTCTTCATCTAATTGAACTCTCTCAAGTTCTATCTTCAAGTTCTAAGTGTTCTTCATAAATTCCAAAAGTTCTAGTTTCATAAAATCAAGAATACTTTCAAGTTTGCTAGCTCACTTCCAATCTTGTAAGGTGAACATCCAACCTCAAGAAATCTTTGTTTCTTACAGTAGGTTATCATTCTAATACAAGGTAATAATCATATTCAAACTTTGGTTCAATTTCTATAACTATAACAATCTTATTTCAAGTGATGATCTTACTTGAACTTGTTTTCGTGTCATGATTTTGCTTCAAGAACTTTGAGCCATCCAAGGATCCATTGAAGCTAGATCCATTTTTTTCTTTTCCAGTAGGTTCATCCAAGGAACTTAAGGTAGTAATGATGTTCATAACATCATTCGATTCATACATATAAAGCTATCTTATTCGAAGGTTTAAACTTGTAATCACTAGAACATAGTTTAGTTAATTCTAAACTTGTTCGCAAACAAAAGTTAATCCTTCTAACTTGACTTTTAAAATCAACTAAACACATGTTCTATATCTATATGATATGCTAACTTAATGATTTAAAACCTGGAAACACGAAAAACACCGTAAAACCAGATTTACGCCGTCGTAGTAACACCGCGGGCTGTTTTGGGTTAGTTAATTAAAAACTATGATAAACTTTGATTTAAAAGTTGTTATTCTGAGAAAATGATTTTTATTATGAACATGAAACTATATCCAAAAATTATGGTTAAACTCAAAGTGGAAGTATGTTTTCTAAAATGGTCATCTAGACGTCGTTCTTTCGACTGAAATGACTACCTTTACAAAAACGACTTGTAACTTATTTTTCCGACTAAAAACCTATACTTTTTTTGTTTAGATTCATAAAATAGAGTTCAATATGAAACCATAGCAATTTGATTCACTCAAAACGGATATAAAATGAAGAAGTTATGGGTAAAACAAGATTGGATAATTTTTCTCATTTTAGCTACGTGAAAATTGGTAACAAATCTATTCCAACCATAACTTAATCAACTTGTATTATATATTATGTAATCTTGAGATACCATAGACACGTATACAATGTTTCGACCTATCATGTCGACACATCTATATATATTTCGGAACAACCATAGACACTCTATATGTGAATGTTGGAGTTAGCTATACAGGGTTGAGGTTGATTCCAAAATATATATAGTTTGAGTTGTGATCAATACTGAGATACGTATACACTGGGTCGTGGATTGATTCAAGATAATATTTATCGATTTATTTCTGTACATCTAACTGTGGACAACTAGTTGTAGGTTACTAACGAGGACAGCTGACTTAATAAACTTAAAACATCAAAATATATTAAAAGTGTTGTAAATATATTTTGAACATACTTTGATATATATGTATATATTGTTATAGGTTCGTGAATCAACCAGTGGCCAAGTCTTACTTCCCGACGAAGTAAAAATCTGTGAAAGTGAGTTATAGTCCCACTTTTAAAATCTAATATTTTTGGGATGAGAATACATGCAGGTTTTATAAATGATTTACAAAATAGACACAAGTACGTGAAACTACATTCTATGGTTGAATTATCGAAATCGAATATGCCCCTTTTTATTAAGTCTGGTAATCTAAGAATTAGGGAACAGACACCCTAATTGACGCGAATCCTAAAGATAGATCTATTGGGCCTAACAAACCCCATCCAAAGTACCGGATGCTTTAGTACTTCGAAATTTATATCATATCCGAAGGGTGTCCCGGAATGATGGGGATATTCTTATATATGCATCTTGTTATTGTCGGTTACCAGGTGTTCACCATATGAATGATTTTTATCTCTATGTATGGGATGTGTATTGAAATATGAAATCTTGTGGTCTATTGTTACGATTTGATATATATAGGTTAAACCTATAACTCACCAACATTTTTGTTGACGTTTTAAGCATGTTTATTCTCAGGTGATTATTAAGAGCTTCCGCTGTCGCATACTTAAATAAGGACAAGATTTGGAGTCCATGCTTGTATGATATTGTGTATAAACTGCATTCAAGAAACTTATTTTGTTGTAACATATTTGTATTGTAAACCATTATGTAATGGTCGTGTGTAAACAGGATATATTAGATTATCATTATTTGATAATCTACGTAAAGCTTTTTAAACCTTTATTGATGAAATAAAGGTTATGGTTTGTTTAAAAATGAATGCAGTCTTTGAAAAACGTCTCATATAGAGGTCAAAACCTCGCAACGAAATCAATTAATATGGAACGTTTTTAATCAATAAGAACGGGACATTTCAGTTGGTATCCGAGCGTTGGTCTTAGAGAACCAGAAAATTTGCATTAGTGTGTCTTATCGAGTTTGTTAGGATGCATTAGTGAGTCTGGACTTCGACCGTGTTTTCTTTAAAAATGATTGCTTAACATTTTTGTTGGAAACTATATATTTTTAACATATGAATATTATGTGATATATTAATCTCTTAACGTGTTTGATATTATGTGATAGATGTCTACCTCTAGAACAAGTCCCATTGACTCACCTAATAATAATGAAGAGTCAAATGTAAATTGGAATGATTTGTGGACTGATTCACAAGTTCCCGAAGAGGAACCGGAAGAAGAGTCGGAACCGGAAGAAGAATCGGAACCGGAAGAAGAATCGGAACCGGATGAAGAAATAGAACCGGTGGGGGAAATAATAAAACGGTTAAGTAAAAGAAAATCCTCAACCAACCGACCAAAGTTAATTATGGTCAATGGTGTTTCCGCCAAGGAAGCAAAATATTGGGAGGATTACCAATTCTCCGATGAATCGGATTCCGACGAGAATTCCGATGATGTTATAGAAATTACCCCAACTGAATTTAAAAAGGCAAAAGAAAATAATAAGGGAAAGGGCATAAAAATAGAGAAATCTAATTCCAACCCCGATGAACTTTATATGTATCGTCAACCCCCGAAGTCCTTAAGTTGTAACAATGACCCGGGAACCTCTAAACCACCAGGTTTTTCTAAACCAATGTGGACAACGACGGTTCGTATTAGGGGAACATCATATATCCCTAGAAACTTGGCAAAACGAACCAAAACCGAAGAAGAAGAAACGAGCGAGTCGGAATAAGATAGTTGTATTCGTGTGGTGTAATATATGGAATATAGTGTTCTTATGCTTTATGATATATGTAAAAATTGCTTGTATTAATAAGTATTTTTTTTTATGAATCTAACTCTTGTCTATTTTACAGTTTAAAAATACAAAATGGATAGACAACCCAATATTTTAAGAGACCTACCCGGAGACATGATTGATGAAATCTTGTCTAGAGTCGGCCAGAATTCTTCGGCACAACTATTTAAGGCGAGATCAGTTTGTAAGACATTCGAAGAACGTTCCAAGAATGTCTTGGTTTATAAGAGACTTTCATTTGAAAGATGGGGGATATCACATTGGGAAACCCATAAGTTACGATGTGTTTACTTTGACGCATATATTGCGGGGAACCCAAATGCTATTTTACGCAACGGGTTAAGAAATTATTTTGACTCAATATATCCGAATATTGGACTTCGTGATTTAGAAAAAGCGGCTAACATGCAACATAAAGAAGCATGTTATGCTTACGGATTAGTAATGTTCGCTTCTCACCAAAGTGAGAACAAGAACATCGGGCTACAACTATTAAACAAAACGTTTCCACAAGTGACGGAGTCGGTAATTGGGGTAAGAAATGAGGTTTTTAGATTATTACGGGACTGTTGGACATTACGTAACCCTCGTCCCTTTGATGACGTTACAACACGCTGTCTTATCAACGGCCATAACGGTTATGTTGCACAAGACCAAGGATGGGAAGTAGTCCTAGTAAAACCAGAATGCATGACTTGTTTCTGGACGTATGAATTACGTGTATTTATTGCCTTTGCTGAACGACTTGTGTACTAGCTAGAATTGTCTTCACAACTATCTTGTATCAAAGCTATTGTGTGCTATATTTCATGCTTTATGTAAAATAAGCGGTATTGTAAGTTTGTAAAATATTGTATAAAAGTTTGAACGCGAAATATTATTATAATCAGTTTTTCATATAGAATTGTAGTAGTTGAATTGTATATTAGCTACTAAGTATGAACTTAACGGGTAGGTACTACCCGAATTTAAACTTATAAAACGCTAATATGAAGAAAAAGCTTTTATAAATGAGTTCATATTATGCTACGAAATACTATTAACTACTCTTAATATTCTGTATGATTAACTTGTTCCATTTAACTATTTTGAAGGAAATGGCACCGACTACTCGACACACCGTGAATATGAATGAAGAGGAATTCCGTACTTTTCTAGCTTCAAACATAGCCGCAGTACAGGCTGCGCTACATACCAACAATAACCTTGGATCTAGCAGTACAGGAAATCGTGTAGGATGCACCTACAAAGAATTCACTGCCTGCAAACCTTTGGAATTTGATGGAACCGAAGGACCGATCGGATTGAAACGGTGGACCGAGAAGGTTGAATCGGTGTTTGCCATAAGTAAGTGTACTGAAGAGGACAAAGTGAAGTACGCTACGCATACCTTCACAGGTTCTGCGTTAACATGGTGGAATACCTATCTAGAGCAAGTGGGACAAGATGATGCGTACGCACTACCGTGGTCAGCATTCAAGCACTTGATGAACGAGAAGTACCGTCCCAGAACTGAGGTCAATAAGCTCAAGACAGAACTTAGAGGGTTACGAACCCAAGGATTTGATATTACCACGTACGAAAGACGATTCACAGAATTGTGCCTATTGTGTCCGGGAGCATTCGAAGATGAGGAAGAGAAGATCGACGCGTTTGTGAAAGGATTACCGGAAAGAATCCAAGAAGATATAAGTTCACACGAGCCCGCCTCCATACAACAGGCATGTAGAATGGCTCACAAACTAGTGAACTAGATTGAAGAAAGAATTAAAGAACAGACTGCTGAAGAGGCCAATGTGAAGCAAGTCAAAAGAAAGTGGGAGGAAAACGGTGATAAGAATCACCAATACAACAACAACAGCAATTACAACAATAATCGCAACAATTATCCCAACAATCGCAACATCAATCGCAACTACAACAAACGGCCCAACAACAACAACAACAACAACAACAACAACAGCAACTACAACAATCATCCCAACAACAATAATAACCGCAACAACAACAACAATCAGAAGCAACTATGCCAAAGGTGTGAAAAGAATCACTCGGGGTTCTGCACCAAATTTTGCAACAAGTGTAAAAGAAATGGTCATAGCGCGGCGAAGTGTGAGGTCTACGGACCAGGGGTTAATAGAACGAAAGGAACAAATGGTGTCGGAACGAGTAATGGCGGAGCAAGTAGTGTCGGAGCAAGTTATGCCAATGTAGTTTGTTATAAATGTGGAAAACCAGGCCACATTATTAGAAATTGCCCGAACCAGGAGAACACGAATGGACAAGGCCGTGGAAGAGTTTTCAATATTAATGCGGTAGAGGCACAGGAAGACCCGGAGCTTGTTACGGGTACGTTTCTTATTGACAATAAATCTGCTTACGTTTTATTTGATTCGGGTGCGGATAGAAGCTATATGAGTAGAGATTTTTGTGCTAAATTAAGTTGTCCATTGACGCCTTTGGATAGTAAATTTTTACTCGAATTAGCAAATGGTAAATTAATTTCAGCAGATAATATATGTCGGAATCGAGAAATTAAACTGGTTAGCGAAACATTTAAGATTGATTTGATACCAGTAGAGTTAGGGAGTTTTGATGTGATAATCGGTATGGACTGGTTGAAAGAAGTGAAAGCGGAGATCGTTTGTTACAAAAATGCAATTCGCATCATACGAGAAAAAGGAAAACCCTTAATGGTGTACGGAGAAAAGGGCAACACGAAGCTACATCTTATTAGTAATTTGAAGGCACAAAAACTAATAAGAAAAGGTTGCTATGCTGTTCTAGCACACGTCGAGAAAGTACAAACTGAAGAAAAGAGCATCAATGATGTTCCCATTGCAAAAGAATTTCCCGATGTATTTCCGAAAGAATTACCGGGATTACCCCCACATCGATCCGTTGAATTTCAAATAGATCTTGTACCAGGAGCTGCACCAATAGCTCGTGCTCCTTACAGACTCGCACCCAGCGAGATGAAAGAACTGCAAAGCCAATTACAAGAACTTTTAGAGCGTGGTTTCATTCGACCAAGCACATCACCGTGGGGAGCTCCTGTTTTGTTTGTCAAGAAGAAAGATGGTACATTCAGGTTGTGTATCGACTACCGAGAGTTGAACAAACTTACCATCAAGAACCGCTACCCACTACCGAGAATCGACGACTTATTTGATCAACTACAAGGCTCGTCTGTTTATTCAAAGATTGACTTACGTTCCGGGTATCATCAAATGCGGGTGAAAGAAGATGATATTCCAAAGACTGCTTTCAGAACACGTTACGGTCATTACGAGTTTATGGTCATGCCGTTTGGTTTAACTAATGCACCAGCTGTGTTCATGGACCTTATGAACCGAGTGTGTGGACCATACCTTGACAAGTTTGTCATTGTTTTCATTGATGACATACTTATTTACTCAAAGAATGACCAAGAACACGGTGAACATTTGAGAAAAGTGTTAGAAGTATTGAGGAAGGAAGAATTGTACGCTAAGTTTTCAAAGTGTGCATTTTGGTTGGAAGAAGTTCAATTCCTCGGTCACATAGTGAACAAAGAAGGTATTAAGGTGGATCCGGCAAAGATAGAAACTGTTGAAAAGTGGGAAACCCCGAAAACTCCGAAACACATACGCCAGTTTTTAGGACTAGCTGGTTACTACAGAAGGTTCATCCAAGACTTTTCCAGAATAGCAAAACCCTTGACTGCATTAACGCATAAAGGGAAGAAATTTGAATGGAATGATGAACAAGAGAAAGCGTTTCAGTTATTGAAGAAAAAGCTAACTACGGCACCTATATTGTCATTGCCTGAAGGGAATGATGATTTTGTGATTTATTGTGACGCATCAAAGCAAGGTCTCGGTTGTGTATTAATGCAACGAACGAAGGTGATTGCTTATGCGTCTAGACAATTGAAGATTCACGAACAAAATTATACGACGCATGATTTGGAATTAGGCGCGGTTGTTTTTGCATTAAAGACTTGGAGGCACTACTTATATGGGGTTAAAAGTATTATATATACCGACCACAAAAGTCTTCAACACATATTTAATCAGAAACAACTGAATATGAGGCAGCGTAGGTGGATTGAATTATTGAATGATTACGATTTTGAGATTCGTTACCACCCGGGGAAGGCAAATGTGGTAGCCGATGCCTTGAGCAGGAAGGATAGAGAACCCATTCGAGTAAAATCTATGAATATAATGATTCATAATAACATTACTACTCAAATAAAGGAGGCGCAACAAGGAGTTTTAAAAGAGGGAAATTTAAAGGATGAAATACCCAAAGGATCGGAGAAGCATCTTAATATTCGAGAAGACGGAACCCGGTATAGGGCTGAAAGGATTTGGGTACCAAAATTTGGAGATATGAGAGAAATGGTACTTAGAGAAGCTCATAAAACCAGATACTCAATACATCCTGGAACGGGGAAGATGTACAAGGATCTCAAGAAACATTTTTGGTGGCCGGGTATGAAAGCCGATGTTGCTAAATACGTAGGAGAATGTTTGACGTGTTCTAAGGTCAAAGCTGAGCATCAGAAACCATCAGGTCTACTTCAACAACCCGAAATCCCGGAATGGAAATGGGAAAACATTACCATGGATTTCATCACTAAATTGCCAAGGACTGCAAGTGGTTTTGATACTATTTGGGTAATAGTTGATCGTCTCACCAAATCAGCACACTTCCTACCAATAAGAGAAGATGACAAGATGGAGAAGTTAGCACGACTGTATTTGAAGGAAGTCGTCTCCAGACATGGAATACCAATCTCTATTATCTCTGATAGGGATGGCAGATTTATTTCAAGATTCTGGCAGACATTACAGCAAGCATTAGGAACTCGTCTAGACATGAGTACTGCCTATCATCCACAAACTGATGGGCAGAGCGAAAGGACGATACAAACGCTTGAAGACATGCTACGAGCATGTGTTATTGATTTCGGAAACAGTTGGGATCGACATCTACCGTTAGCAGAATTTTCCTACAACAACAGCTACCATTCAAGCATTGAGATGGCGCCGTTTGAAGCACTTTATGGTAGAAAGTGCAGGTCTCCGATTTGTTGGAGTGAGGTGGGGGATAGACAGATTACGGGTCCGGAGATTATACAAGAAACTACCGAGAAGATCATCCAAATTCAACAACGGTTGAAAACCGCCCAAAGTCGACAAAAGAGCTACGCTGACATTAAAAGAAAAGATATAGAATTTGAAATTGGAGAGATGGTCATGCTTAAAGTTTCACCTTGGAAAGGCGTTGTTCGATTTGGTAAACGAGGGAAATTAAATCCAGGGTATATTGGACCATTCAAGATTATTGATCGTGTCGGACCAGTAGCTTACCGACTTGAGTTACCTCAACAACTCGCGGCTGTACATAACACTTTCCACGTCTCGAATTTGAAGAAATGTTTTGCTAAAGAAGATCTCACTATTCCGTTAGATGAAATCCAAATCAACGAAAAACTCCAATTCATCGAAGAACCCGTCGAAATAATGGATCGTGAGGTTAAAAGACTTAAGCAAAACAAGATACCAATTGTTAAGGTTCGATGGAATGCTCGTAGAGGACCCGAGTTCACCTGGGAGCGTGAAGATCAGATGAAGAAGAAATACCCGCATCTATTTCCAGAAGATTCGTCAACACCTTCAACAGCTTAAAATTTCGGGACGAAATTTATTTAACGGGTAGGTACTGTAGTGACCCGAACTTTTCCATGTTTATATATATTAATTGAGATTGATGTTTACATGATTAAATGTTTCCAACATGTTAAGCAATCAAACTTGTTAAGACTTGATTAATTGAAATAGGTTTCATATAGACAATTGACCACCCAAGTTGACCGGTGATTCACGAACGTTAAAACTTGTAAAAAAACTATATGATGATATATATATTGTTATATATATAGTTAACATGATATTATGATAATTAAACATATCATTAATTATATTAACAATGAACTACATATGTAAAAACAAGACTACTAACTTAATGATTTTGAAACGAGACATATATGTAACGTTTATCGTTGTAACGACATTTAATGTATATATATCATATTAAGAGATATTCGTACATCATAATATCATGATAATATAATAATTTAAAATCTCTTTTGTTATTATAAACATTGGGTTAACAACATTTAACAAGATCGTTAACCTAAAGGTTTCAAAACAACACTTACATGTAACGACTAACGATGACTTAACGACTCAGTTAAAATGTATATACATGTAGTGTTTTAATATGTATTTATACACTTTTGAAAGACTTCAATACACTTATCAAAATACTTCTACTTAACAAAAATGCTTACAATTACATTCTCGTTCAGTTTCATCAACAATTCTACTCGTATGCACCCGTATTCGTACTCGTACAATACACAGCTTTTAGATGTATGTACTATTGGTATATACACTCCAATGATCAGCTCTTAGCAGCCCATGTGAGTCACCTAACACATGTGGGAACCATCATTTGGCAACTAGCATGAAATATCTCATAAGATTACAAAAATATGAGTAATCATTCATGACTTATTTACATGAAAACAAAATTACATATCCTTTATATCTAATCCATACACCAACGACCAAAAACACCTACAAACACTTTCATTCTTCAATTTTCTTCATCTAATTGAACTCTCTCAAGTTCTATCTTCAAGTTCTAAGTGTTCTTCATAAATTCCAAAAGTTCTAGTTTCATAAAATCAAGAATACTTTCAAGTTTGCTAGCTCACTTCCAATCTTGTAAGGTGATCATCCAACCTCAAGAAATCTTTGTTTCTTACAGTAGGTTATCATTCTAATACAAGGTAATAATCATATTCAAACTTTGGTTCAATTTCTATAACTATAACAATCTTATTTCAAGTGATGATCTTACTTGAACTTGTTTTCGTGTCATGATTTTGCTTCAAGAACTTTGAGCCATCCAAGGATCCATTGAAGCTAGATCCATTTTTTTCTTTTCCAGTAGGTTCATCCAAGGAACTTAAGGTAGTAATGATGTTCATAACATCATTCGATTCATACATATAAAGCTATCTTATTCGAAGGTTTAAACTTGTAATCACTAGAACATAGTTTAGTTAATTCTAAACTTGTTCGCAAACAAAAGTTAATCCTTCTAACTTGACTTTTAAAATCAACTAAACACATGTTCTATATCTATATGATATGCTAACTTAATGATTTAAAACCTGGAAACACGAAAAACACCGTAAAACCGGATTTACGCCGTCGTAGTAACACCGCGGGCTGTTTTGGGTTAGTTAATTAAAAACTATGATAAACTTTGATTTAAAAGTTGTTATTCTGAGAAAATGATTTTTATTATGAACATGAAACTATATCCAAAAATTATGGTTAAACTCAAAGTGGAAGTATGTTTTCTAAAATGGTCATCTAGACGTCGTTCTTTCGACTGAAATGACTACCTTTACAAAAACGACTTGTAACTTATTTTTCCGACTAGAAACCTATACTTTTTTTGTTTAGATTCATAAAATAGAGTTCAATATGAAACCATAGCAATTTGATTCACTCAAAACGGATTTAAAATGAAGAAGTTATGGGTAAAACAAGATTGGATAGTTTTTCTCATTTTAGCTACGTGAAAATTGGTAACAAATCTATTCCAACCATAACTTAATCAACTTGTATTATATATTATGTAATCTTGAGATACCATAGACACGTATACAATGTTTCGACCTATCATGTCGACACATCTATATATATTTCGGAACAACCATAGACACTCTATATGTGAATGTTGGAGTTAGCTATACAGGGTTGAGGTTGATTCCAAAATATATATAGTTTGAGTTGTGATCAATACTGAGATACGTATACACTGGGTCGTGGATTGATTCAAGATAATATTTATCGATTTATTTCTGTACATCTAACTGTGGACAACTAGTTGTAGGTTACTAACGAGGACAGCTGACTTAATAAACTTAAAACATCAAAATATATTAAAAGTGTTGTAAATATATTTTGAACATACTTTGATATATATGTATATATTGTTATAGGTTCGTGAATCAACCAGTGGCCAAGTCTTACTTCCCGACGAAGTAAAAATCTGTGAAAGTGAGTTATAGTCCCACTTTTAAAATCTAATATTTTTGGGATGAGAATACATGCAGGTTTTATAAATGATTTACAAAATAGACACAAGTACGTGAAACTACATTCTATGGTTGAATTATCGAAATCGAATATGCCCCTTTTTATTAAGTCTGGTAATCTAAGAATTAGGGAACAGACACCCTAATTGACGCGAATCCTAAAGATAGATCTATTGGGCCTAACAAACCCCATCCAAAGTACCGGATGCTTTAGTACTTCGAAATTTATATCATATCCGAAGGGTGTCCCGGAATGATGGGGATATTCTTATATATGCATCTTGTTATTGTCGGTTACCAGGTGTTCACCATATGAATGATTTTTATCTCTATGTATGGGATGTGTATTGAAATATGAAATCTTGTGGTCTATTGTTACGATTTGATATATATAGGTTAAACCTATAACTCACCAACATTTTTGTTGACGTTTTAAGCATGTTTATTCTCAGGTGATTATTAAGAGCTTCCGCTGTCGCATACTTAAATAAGGACAAGATTTGGAGTCCATGCTTGTATGATATTGTGTATAAACTGCATTCAAGAAACTTATTTTGTTGTAACATATTTGTATTGTAAACCATTATGTAATGGTCGTGTGTAAACAGGATATATTAGATTATCATTATTTGATAATCTACGTAAAGCTTTTTAAACCTTTATTGATGAAATAAAGGTTATGGTTTGTTTAAAAATGAATGCAGTCTTTGAAAAACGTCTCATATAGAGGTCAAAACCTCGCAACGAAATCAATTAATATGGAACGTTTTTAATCAATAAGAACGGGACATTTCACAACGCCTTTCCAAGGTGCAACTTTAAGCATGACCATCTCTCCAATTTCAAATTCTATATCTTTTCTTTTAATGTCAGCGTAGCTCTTTTGTCGACTTTGGGCGGTTTTCAACCGTTGTTGAATTTGGATGATCTTCTCGGTAGTTTCTTGTATAATCTCCAGACCCGTAATCTGTCTATCCCCCACTTCACTCCAACAAATCGGAGACCTGCACTTTCTACCATAAAGTGCTTCAAACGGCGCCATCTCAATGCTTGAATGGTAGCTGTTGTTGTAGGAAAATTCTGCTAACGGTAGATGTCGATCCCAACTGTTTCCGAAATCAATAACACATGCTCGTAGCATGTCTTCAAGCGTTTGTATCGTCCTTTCGCTCTGCCCATCAGTTTGTGGATGATAGGCAGTACTCATGTCTAGACGAGTTCCTAATGCTTGTTGTAACGTTTGCCAGAATCTTGAAATAAATCTGCCATCCCTATCAGAGATAATAGAGATTGGTATTCCATGTCTGGAGATGACTTCCTTCAAATACAGTCGTGCTAACTTCTCCATCTTGTCATCTTCTCTTATTGGCAGGAAGTGTGCTGATTTGGTGAGACAATCAACTATTACCCAAATAGTATCAAAACCACTTACAGACCTTGGCAATTTAGTGATGAAATCCATGGTAATGTTTTCCCATTTCCATTCCGGGATTTCGGGTTGTTGAAGTAGACCTGATGGTTTCTGATGCTCAGCTTTGACCTTAGAACACGTCAAACATTCTCCTACGTATTTAGCAACATCGGCTTTCATACCCGGCCACCAAAAATATTTCTTGAGATCCTTGTACATCTTCCCCGTTCCAGGATGTATTGAGTATCTGGTTTTATGAGCTTCTCTAAGTACCATTTCTCTCATATCTCCAAATTTTGGTACCCAAATCCTTTCAGCCCTATACCGGTTTCCGTCTTCCCGAATATTAAGATGCTTCTCCGATCCTTTGGGTATTTCATCCTTTAAATTTCCCTTTTTTAAAACTCCTTGTTGCGCCTCCTTTATTTGAGTAGTAAGGTTATTATGAATCATTATATTCATAGATTTTACTCGAATGGGTTCTCTGTCCTTCCTGCTCAAGGCATCGGCTACCACATTTGCCTTCCCCGGGTGGTAACGAATCTCAAAGTCGTAATCATTCAATAATTCGATCCACCTACGCTGCCTCATATTCAGTTGTTTCTGATTAAATATGTGTTGAAGACTTTTGTGGTCGGTATATATAATACTTTTGACCCCATATAAGTAGTGCCTCCAAGTCTTTAATGCAAAAACAATCGCGCCTAATTCCAAATCATGCGTCATATAATTTTGTTCGTGAATCTTCAATTGTCTAGACGCATAAGCAATCACCTTCGTTCGTTGCATTAATACACAACCGAGACCTTGCTTTGATGCGTCACAATAAATCACAAAATCATCATTCCCTTCAGGCAATGACAATATAGGTGCCGTAGTTAGCATTTTCTTCAATAACTGAAACGCTTTTTCTTGTTCATCATTCCATTCAAATTTCTTCCCTTTATGCGTTAATACAGTCAAGGGTTTTGCTATTCTGGAAAAGTCTTGGATGAACCTTCTGTAGTAACCAGCTAGTCCTAAAAATTGGCGTATGTGTTTCGGAGTTTTCGGGGTTTCCCACTTTTCAACAGTTTCTATCTTTGCCGGATCCACCTTAATACCTTCTTTGTTCACTATGTGACCGAGGAATTGAACTTCTTCCAACCAAAATGCACACTTTGAAAACTTAGCGTACAATTCTTCCTTCCTCAATACTTTTAACACCTTTCTCAAATGTTCACCGTGTTCTTGGTCATTCTTTGAGTAAATATGTATGTCATCAATGAAAACAATGACAAACTTGTCAAGGTATGGTCCACACACTCGGTTTATAAGGTCCATGAACACAGCTGGTGCATTAGTTAAACCAAACGGCATGACCATAAACTCGTAATGACCGTAACGTGTTCTGAAAGCAGTCTTTGGAATATCATCTTCTTTCACCCGCATTTGATGATACCCGGAACGTAAGTCAATCTTTGAATAAACAGACGAGCCTTGTAGTTGATCAAATAAGTCGTCGATTCTCGGTAGTGGGTAGCGGTTCTTGATGGTAAGTTTGTTCAACTCTCGGTAGTCGATACACAACCTGAATGTACCATCTTTCTTCTTGACAAACAAAACAGGAGCTCCCCACGGTGATGTGCTTGGTCGAATGAAACCACGCTCTAAAAGTTCTTGTAATTGGCTTTGCAGTTCTTTCATCTCGCTGGGTGCGAGTCTGTAAGGAGCACGAGCTATTGGTGCAGCTCCTGGTACAAGATCTATTTGAAATTCAACGGATCGATGTGGGGGTAATCCCGGTAATTCTTTCGGAAATACATCGGGAAATTCTTTTGCAATGGGAACATCATTGATGCTCTTTTCTTCAGTTTGTACTTTCTCGACGTGTGCTAGAACAGCATAGCAACCTTTTCTTATTAGTTTTTGTGCCTTCAAATTACTAATAAGATGTAGCTTCGTGTTGCCCTTTTCTCCGTACACCATTAAGGGTTTTCCTTTTTCTCGTATAATGTGAATTGTATTTTTGTAACAAACGATCTCTGCTTTCACTTCTTTCAACCAGTCCATACCGATTATCACATCAAAACTCCCTAACTCTACTAGTATTAAATCAATCTTAAATATTTCGCTAACCAGTTTAATTTCTCGATTCCGACATATATTATCTGCTGAAATTAATTTACCATTTGCTAATTTGAGTAAAAATTTACTATCCAAAGGCGTCAATGGGCAACTTAATTTAGCACAAAAATCTCTACTCATATAGCTTCTATCCGCACCCGAATCAAATAAAACGTAAGCAGATTTATTGTCAATAAGAAACGTACCCGTAACAAGCTCCGGGTCTTCCTGTGCCTCTGCCGCATTAATATTGAAAACTCTTCCGCGGCCTTGTCCATTCGTGTTCTCCTGGTTCGGGCAATTTCTAATAATGTGGCCCGGTTTTCCACATTTATAACAAACTACATTGGCATAGCTTGCTCCGACACTACTTGCTCCGCCATTACTCGTTCCGACACCATTTGTTCCTTTCGTTCTATTAACCCCTGGTCCGTAGACCTGACACTTCTCCGCACTATGACCATTTCTTTTACACTTGTTGCAAAATTTGGTGCAGAACCCTGAGTGATACTTTTCACACCTTTGGCATAGCTGCTTCTGATTGTTGTTGTTGTTACGGTTGTTATTGTTGTTGGGATGATTGTTGTAGTTGCTATTGTTGTTGTTGTTGTTGTTGGGCCGTTTGTTGTAGTTGCGATTGATGTTACGATTATTGGGATAGTTGTTGCGATTATTGTTGTAATTGCTGTTGTTGTTGTATTGGTGATTCTTATCACCGTTTTCCTCCCACTTTCTTTTGACTTGTTTCACATTGGCCTCTTCAGCAGTCTGTTCTTTAATTCTTTCTTCAATCTGGTTCACTAGTTTGTGAGCCATTCTACATGCCTGTTGTATGGATGCGGGCTCGTGTGAACTTATATCTTCTTGAATTCTTTCCGGTAATCCTTTCACAAACGCGTCGATCTTCTCTTCCTCGTCTTCGAATGCTCCCGGACACAATAGGCACAATTCTGTGAATCGTCTTTCGTACGTGGTAATATCAAATCCTTGGGTTCGTAACCCTCTAAGTTCTGTCTTGAGCTTATTGACCTCGGTTCTGGGACGGTACTTCTCGTTCATCAAGTGCTTGAATGCTGACCACGGTAGTGCGTACGCATCGTCTTGTCCCACTTGCTCTAGATAGGTATTCCACCATGTTAACGCAGAACCTGTGAAGGTATGCGTAGCGTACTTCACTTTGTCCTCTTCAGTACACTTACTTATGGCAAACACCGATTTGACCTTCTCGGTCCACCGTTTCAATCCGATCGGTCCTTCGGTTCCATCAAATTCTAAAGGTTTGCAGGCAGTGAATTCTTTGTAGGTGCATCCTACACGATTTCCTGTACTGCTAGATCCAAGGTTATTGTTGGTATGTAGCGCAGCCTGTACTGCGGCTATGTTTGAAGCTAGAAAAGTACGGAATTCCTCTTCATTCATATTCACGGTGTGTCGAGTAGTCGGTGCCATTTCCTTCAAAATAGTCAAATGGAACAAGTTAATCATACAGAATATTAAGAGTAGTTAATAGTATTTCGTAGCATAATATGAACTCATTTATAAAAGCTTTTTCTTCATATTAGCGTTTTATAAGTTTAAATTCGGGTAGTACCTACCCGTTAAGTTCATACTTAGTAGCTAATATACAATTCAACTACTACAATTCTATATGAAAAACTGATTATAATAATATTTCGCGTTCAAACTTTTATACAATATTTTACAAACTTACAATACCGCTTATTTTACATAAAGCATGAAATATAGCACATAATAACTTTGATACAAGATAGTTGTGAAGATAATTCTAGCTAGTACACAAGTCGTTCAGCAAAGGCAATAAAGACACGTAATTCATACGTCCAGAAACAAGTCATGCATTCTGGTTTTACTAGGACTACTTCCCATCCTTGGTCTTGTGGAACATAACCGTTATGGCCGTTGATAAGACAGCGTGTTGTAACGTCGTCAAAGGGACGAGGGTTACGTAATGTCCAACAGTCCCGTAATAATCTAAAAACCTCATTTCTTACCCCAATTACCGACTCCGTCACTTGTGGAAACGTTTTGTTTAATAGTTGTAGCCCGATGTTCTTGTTCTCACTTTGGTGAGAAGCGAACATTACTAATCCGTAAGCATAACATGCTTCTTTATGTTGCATGTTAGCCGCTTTTTCTAAATCACGAAGTCCAATATTCGGATATATTGAGTCAAAATAATTTCTTAACCCGTTGCGTAAAATAGCATTTGGGTTCCCCGCAATATATGCGTCAAAGTAAACACATCGTTACTTATGGGTTTCCCAATGTGAAATCCCCCATCTTTCAAACGAAAGTCTCTTATAAACTAAGACATTCTTGGAACGTTCTTCGAATGTCTTACAAACTGATCTCGCCTTAAATAGTTGTGCCGAGGAATTCTAGCCGACTCTAGACAGGATTTCATCAATCATGTCTCCGGGTAGGTCTCTTATTGGATTGTCTATCGATTTTGTGTTTTTATACTGTAAAATAGACAAGAGTTAGATTCATAAAAAAAATACTTATTAATACAAGCAATTTTTACATATATCATAAAGCATAAGCACACTATATTACATATATTACACCACATGAATACAGCTATCTTATTCCGACTCGCTTGTTTCTTCTTCTTCGGTTTTGGTTCTTTTTGCCAAGTTTCTAGGGATATATGATGTTCCCCTAATACGAGCCGTCGTTATCCACATTGGTTTAGAAAAACCTAGTGGTTTAGAGGTTCCCGGGTCATTGTTACAACTTAAGGACTTCGGGGGTTGACGATACATATAAAGTTCATCGGGGTTGGAATTAGATTTCTCTATTTTTATGCCCTTTCCCTTATTATTTTCTTTTGCCTTTTTAAATTCAGTTGGGGTAATTTCTATAACATCATCGGAATTCTCGTCGGAATCCGATTCATCGGAGAATTGGTAATCCTCCCAATATTTTGCTTCCTTGGCGGAAACACCATTGACCATAATTAACCTTGGTCGGTTGGTTGAGGATTTTCTTTTACTTAACCGTTTTATTATTTCCCCCACCGGTTCTATTTCTTCATCTGGTTCCGATTCTTCTTCCGATTCCGATTCTTCTTCTGGTTCCGACTCTTCTTCCGATTCCTCTTCGGGAACTTGTGAATCAGTCCACGAATCATTCCAATTTACATTTGACTCTTCATTATTATTAGGTGAGTCAATGGGACTTGTTCTAGAGGTAGACATCTATCACATAATATCAAACGCGTTAAGAGATTAATATATCACATAATATTCACATGTTAAAAATATATAGTTTCCAACAAAATTTGTTAAGCAATCATTTTTCAAGTAAACACGGTCGAAGTCCAGACTCACTAATGCATCCTAACAAACTCGATAAGACACACTAATGCAAAATTCTGGTTCTCTAAGACCAACGCTCGGATACCAACTGAAATGTCCCGTTCTTATTGATTAAAAACGTTCCATATTAATTGATTTCGTTGCGAGGTTTTGACCTCTATATGAGACGTTTTTCAAAGACTGCATTCATTTTAAAACAAACCATAACCTTTATTTCATCAATAAAGGTTTAAAAAGCTTTACGTAGATTATCAAATAATGATAATCTAAAATATCCTGTTTACACACGACCATTACATAATGGTTTACAATACAAATATGTTACAACAAAATAAGTTTCTTGAATGCAGTTTTTACACAATATTATACAAGCATGGACTCCAAATCTCGTCCTTATTTAAGTATGCGACGGCGGAAGCTCTTAATAATCACCTGAGAATAAACATGCTTAAAACGTCAACAAAAATGTTGGTGAGATATAGGTTTAACCTATATATATCAAATTATAATAATAGACCACAAGATTTCATATTTCAATACACATTCCATACATAGAGATAAAAATCATTCATATGGTGAACACCTGGTAACCGACATTAATAAGATGCATATATAAGAATATCCCCATCATTCCGGGACACCCTTCGGATATGATATAAATTTCGAAGTACTAAAGCATCCGGTACTTTGGATGGGGCTTGTTGGGCCCGATAGATCTATCTTTAGGATTCGCGTCAATTAGGGTGTCTGTTCCCTAATTCTTAGATTACCAGACTTAATAAAAAGGGGCATATTCGATTTTGATAATTCAACCATAGAATGTAGTTTCACGTACTTGTGTCTATTTTGTAAATCATTTATAAAACCTGCATGTATTCTCATCCCAAAAATATTAGATTTTAAAAGTGGGACTTTAACTCACTTTCACAGATTTTTACTTCGTCAAGAAGTAAGACTTGGCCACTGGTTGATTCACGAACCTATAACAATATATACATATATATCAAAGTATGTTCAAAATATATTTACAACACTTTTAATATATTTTGATGTTTTAAGTTTATTAAGTCAGCTGTCCTCGTTAGTAACCTACAACTAGTTGTCCACAGTTAGATATACAGAAATAAATCGATAAATATTATCATGAATCAATCCACGACCCAGTGTATACGTATCTCAGTATTGATCACAACTCAAACTATACATATTTTGGAATCAACCTCAACCCTGTATAGCTAACTCCAACATTCACATATAGAGTGTCTATGGTTGTTCCGAAATATATATAGATGTGTCGACATGATAGGTCGAAATATTGTATACGTGTCTATGGTATCTCAAGATTACATAATATACAATACAAGTTGATTAAGTTATGGTTGGAATATATTTGTTACCAATTTTCACGTAGCTAAAATGAGAAAAATTATCCAATCTTGTTTTACCCATAACTTCTTCATTTTAAATCCGTTTTGAGTGAATCAAATTGCTATGGTTTCATATTGAACTCTATTTTATGAATCTAAACAGAAAAAGTATAGGTTTATAGTCTGAAAAATAAGTTACAAGTCATTTTTGTAAAGGTAGTCATTTCAGTCGAAAGAACGACGTCTAGATGACCATTTTAGAAAACATACTTCCACTTTGAGTTTAACCATAATTTTTGGATATAGTTTCATGTTCATAATAAAAATCATTTTCTCATAATAATAACTTTTAAATCAAAGTTTATCATAGTTTTTAATTAACTAACCCAAAACAGCCCGCGGTGTTACTACGACGGCGTAAATCCGGTTTTACGGTGTTTTTCGTGTTTCCAGGTTTTAAATCATTAAGTTAGCATATCATATAGATATAGAACATGTGTTTAGTTGATTTTAAAAGTCAAGTTAGAAGGATTAACTTTTGTTTACGAACAAGTTTAGAATTAACTAAACTATGTTCTAGTGATTACAAGTTTAAACCTTCGAATAAGATAGCTTTATATGTATGAATCGAATGATGTTATGAACATCATTACTACCTTAAGTTCCTTGGATAAACCTACTGGAAAAGAGAAAAATGGATCTAGCTTCAATGGATCCTTGGATGGCTCGAAGTTCTTGAAGCAGAATCATGACACGAAAACAAGTTCAAGTAAGATCATCACTTGAAATAAGATTGTTATAGTTATAGAAATTGAACCAAAGTTTGAATATGATTATTACCTTGTATTAGAATGATAACCTACTGTAAGAAACAAAGATTTCTTGAGGTTGGATGATCACCTTACAAGATTGGAAGTGAGCTAGCAAACTTGAAAGTATTCTTGATTTTATGAAACTAGAACTTTTGGAATTTATGAAGAACACTTAGAACTTGAAGATAGAACTTGAGAGAGATCAATTAGATGAAGAAAATTGAAGAATGAAAGTGTTTGTAGGTGTTTTTGGTCGTTGGTGTATGGATTAGATATAAAGGATATGTAATTTTGTTTTCATGTAAATAAGTCATGAATGATTACTCATATTTTTGTAATTTTATGAGATATTTCATGCTAGTTGCCAAATGATGGTTCCCAAATGTGTTAGGTGACTCACATGGGATGCTAAGAGCTGATCATTGGAGTGTATATACCAATAGTACATACATCTAAAAGCTGTGTATTGTACGAGTACGAATACGGGTGCATACGAGTAGAATTGTTGATGAAACTGAACGAGGATGTAATTGTAAGCATTTTTGTTAAGTAGAAGTATTTTGATAAGTGTATTGAAGTCTTTAAAAAGTGTATAAATACATATTAAAACACTACATGTATATACATTTTAACTGAGTCGTTAAGTCATCGTTAGTCGTTACATGTAAGTGTTGTTTTGAAACTTTTAGGTTAACGATCTTGTTAAATGTTGTTAACCCAATATTTATAATATCAAATGAGATTTTAAATTATTATATTATCATGATATTATCATGTATGAATATCTCTTAATATGATATATATACATTAAATGTCTTTACAACGATAATCGTTACATATATGTCTCGTTTAAAAATCATTAAGTTAGTAGTCTTGTTTTTACATATGTAGTTCATTGTTAATATACTTAATGATATGTTTACTTATCATAGTATCATGTTAACTATATATATATCCATATATATGTCATAATATAGTTTTTACAAGTTTTAACGTTCGTGAATCACCGGTCAACTTGGGTGGTCAATTGTCTATATGAAACATATTTCAATTAATCAAGTCTTAACAAGTTTGATTGCTTAACATGTTGGAAACATTTAATCATGTAAATATCAATCTCAATTAATATATATAAACATGGAAAAGTTCGGGTCACTACAAAAGGATCCAAATGATTCATTACTTGCTGAAGTCATTAACGAATACCTTGCTCCTAACTCTAAACCCCTGCGGATAATATCCTTCATCATCCTCTGATATTAGACATTCTAAGATATCATCGTATCTTTCATAATAAATATCATCCATATTTCTGAAGATATTTTTATAATTATTCTTATCTGAAATCATTTACCTCTTCGCGCTATCTGTATTATATCATAAAGGAAACTATTTTAGTTTCTAAATTCTGAAACATTCGAGTTTAAAATAGGAATATTCTTGAAGAAGTGTTGGGAGCTGAAGCATGAGTTAGTATAATATAATGACACTTGATCAACGTGATTATATTACAGTAATTCATGCTGAGTTTATAAATGGAACATGATGATTCACAGATCATAACGTCATCATGTGCTACACGACTCTTGTATTCTATTTAATCTCTAAAAATATCAAGAATATATTTTCTTGATGATTCGGTCTTTTCAGGGTATTTTGGTAAATTAACAAATCAAGATCGTGTCATTACAATTTCCTTCCTAGAACATTAACAATGTTCATTCCGAAATTTATATGTGCGAATTCTGGACCATTACAAGCGGTGCTTAATCGCAAGAAGAAGAAACGAAAGGACAAAGCTCCGAACTAGAAATGGGAGTATAAATCATAGCAAATAGAAGAGAGCATTAACTGTGGATGACAATGATTATAGAAGAAGCAAGGACTTTGAAATATAAGGGAAGATATAAAACCCAATAACAACCCAGAAATCACAAACCGTATATATCAATGCATATAGCAATATAAAGACACGGGAGAACTAAAAACACTATAAAACCAAGAGTATAGTAGAAGTAAATAGATTCTTCCGGAGGCAGATGAAAAAGAAGAATGACAGATATGAAAGTGAGGAGTATATCGAGAATCAGTACTGGATGAAGCATATTGACAAATACTTTAAAATATGAGTTGAGGGAGAAAGAATAGAAGGTGTGAGTTGTAAGGAAACGAAGGAGGTGGATTTATAGTGAAATACCCGACAGAGAAATCAAGATGGATTATCGTATTAATTCGAAGAGAATCATAATCTCCTTAATCACCGAAGCATCAAATCCAACATAGATTACAAAGATTTTCTTTAAATTCGGAGATCAATTGTGATGACGTCAAAAGATATGACGAATCACTATAATCTTATTTCCTTCATTTACGATAACTTCCCTCATACGCTTCGAGTAATCGAATTATTTTATCCATACTTCTTAGACATGATAAAACTTTATAATCTTCATAATAACATTCTCATTGTTAGTCATGACGACCTCTATCAAATTTCGGGGACGAAATTTCTTTAACGGGTAGGTACTGTGACGACCCGGAAATTTCTGACCAAATTTAAACTTTAATCTTTATATTATTCCGACACGATAAGCAAAGTTTGTTAAGTTAAATCTCAAGAATTTTAAACTGTGTTCATACATTCATTATAACCTCGACCAAATTCCGACGATTCACGAACCGTTATATATAAATAGATATGTATATGTATATATATATATATTATAACTTGAGAATATTAATAAAGTATTAAACGTATAATACTTTATACGAACGTATTTGTTTCAATATGATTTTCGGCGAAATTAAAAAAATATATATTAAATGATTGAATTATCAGAAACATTGAATTATGATTACAAGTCTCTGTTGAGAGGTCCACTATGATTTGAGAAAATCTATTCCTCTTAACGATATTCAGAATAATTTGTAAAACTATTTATAAATAAAAACAAAAAGTGTCATTTACGAAAGTTAGACAAAAGTTAGTGGAGAATTGGTTTCCATAATATTCTATTAATCTATTTTTAAACGTACAAAGACGTTTTCAGTTTAAAAAGAATTTTATTATTAAAACGTATATAACTTTTATAAATATCTAGAATCACTTTTGACAACTCATTACTTAACCAGTATAATAAATATAACGATATTTATATTTTATTTCATTAAATATATATAACGATTTAAATTAATATTATATATATTTATACGCGTATTATACATACATAGTTTTTATACTTTTACTATACTTTAAATTTACCTTTACTTTACTTTTACTTTACTTTAACTTTAATAATTCACTTTAATAATTCATACTTTAATAATTCACTTTAATAATTCATACTTTAATAATTCACTTTAATAATTCATACTTTAATAATTCACTTTAATAATTCATACTTTAATAATTCACTTTAATAATTCAAAAATCTATTATAAATAGAATTCAATAGGTTTCATTATTTCATAGAAACTTGAAAATATATTTCTCTAAACTCTCTCAATCGATTTACATATATATATATATATATATATATATATATATATATATATATATATATATATATATATATATATATATATTTGCTCTGTATTATTTCAAGATATTATTAGTATACATAAAATATTACGACGGAGTGATGTCCGAGTGATTTCAAAATAGTTTTTTGAATGAGTCGAAGCTAAGGAAATTATGGGTTATAGCTATGGAGGTGATGGGTATGGTTCATGGGTATGCTCGTGAGGTCAATCTAGTGTTTATCATCTCCGTTGCGTCTACGTACTTTCCTGCAATATTAAATCTCAATATTGATACGTTCGTGAATCCGAGGCCAACCTTGCACTTGTTAAATGACGTTATATGTATTTTTACTACGAAATACAGTATGGTGAGTTTCATTTGCTCCCTTTTTAATTGCTTTTGCAATATATATTTTTGGGCTGAGAATACATGCGCTGCTTTTATAAATGCTTTACGAAATAGAGACAAGTGATCAAAAATGATAATTCTGCGGATTGATGTGCTAGGTAGTTTAGTTACATGTTATAAGAGCATGTGAGCGCGAATCCTAAAGATAGATCTATCGGGCTTAACACCCCCATCCTGTAGGCTGCACTAGACATAAGAGCTAGTGGGCGGATGTTTAGTACTTCGAGGATTATTTATACACTTGTGAGTATACGTATCCATCTTTGCGAAGATGACTTATTATATTATTGTTAAGGTTGGTTACTGAGGCCTCAACATAAGCAGAACGGTTTTATACACTTGCGAGTGTACATATATTTATAAACGGAAATCTTGTGGTCTATTAATATATTGAAATGATTGTTATGATAAACCTATGAACTCACCAACCTTTTGGTTGACACTTTAAAGCATGTTTATTCTCAGGTATTAAAGAAATCTTCCGCTGTGCATTAGCTCATTTTAAGGATATTACTTGGAGTCATTCATGGCATATTTTGAAAGATGTTGCATTCGAGTCATTAAGTTCATCAAGATTATTTTTAAGTCAATTATAGTTGGATGTATTATGAAATGGTATGCATGCCGTCAACTTTTGTTGTAAAGAAAGTTTTTCTTTTAAAAACGAATGTAATGTTTGTAAAATGTATCATATAGAGGTCAAATACCTCGCGATGTAATCAACTATTATGAATCATTTATAATGTATATGAACGGGTCATTTCAATTTTACTCGAATGGGTTCTCTGTCCTTCCTGCTCAAGGCATCGGCTACCACATTTGCCTTCCCCGGGTGGTAACGAATCTCAAATTCGTAATCATTCAACAATTCAATCCACCTACGCTGCCTCATATTCAGTTGTTTCTGATTAAATATGTGTTGAAGACTTTTGTGGTCGGTATATATAATACTTTTGACCCCATATAAGTAGTGCCTCCAAGTCTTTAATGCAAAAACAACCGCGCCTAATTCCAAATCATGCGTCATATAATTTTGCTCGTGAATCTTCAATTGTCTAGACGCATAAGCAATCACCTTCGTTCGTTGCATTAATACACAACCGAGACCTTGCTTTGATGCATCACAATAAATCACAAAATCATCATTCCCTTCAGGCAATGACAATATAGGTGCCGTAGTTAGCTTTTTCTTCAATAACTGAAACGCTTTCTCTTGTTCATCCTTCCATTCAAATTTCTTCCCTTTATGCATTAATGCAGTCAAGGGTTTTGCTATTCTGGAAAAGTCTTGGATGAACCTTCTGTAGTAACCAGCTAGTCCTAAAAACTGGCGTATATGTTTCGGAGTTTTCGGGGTTTCCCACTTTTCAACAGTTTCTATCTTTGCCGGATCCACCTTAATACCTTCTTTGTTCACTATGTGCCCGAGGAATTGAACTTCTTCCAACCAAAATGCACACTTTGAAAACTTAGCGTACAATTCTTCCTTCCTCAATACTTCTAACACCTTTCTCAAATGTTCACCGTGTTCTTGGTCATTCTTTGAGTAAATAAGTATGTCATCAATGAAAACAATGACAAACTTGTCAAGGTATGGTCCACACACTCAGTTCATGAGGTCCATGAACACAGCTGGTGCATTAGTTAAACCAAACGGCATGACCATAAACTCGTAATGACCGTAACGTGTTCTGAAAGCAGTCTTTGGAATATCATCTTCTTTCACCCGCATTTGATGATACCCGGAACGTAAGTCAATCTTTGAATAAACAGACGAGCCTTGTAGTTGATCAAATAAGTCGTCGATTCTCGGTAGTGGGTAGCGGTTCTTGATGGTAAGTTTGTTCAACTCTCGGTAGTCGATACACAACCTGAATGTACCATCTTTCTTCTTGACAAACAAAACAGGAGCTCCCCACGGTGATGTGCTTGGTCGAATGAAACCATGCTCTAAAAGTTCTTGTAATTGGCTTTGCAGTTCTTTCATCTCGCTGGGTGCGAGTCTGTAAGGAGCACGAGCTATTGGTGCAGCTCCTGGTACAAGATCTATTTGAAATTCAACGGATCGATGTGGGGGTAATCCCGGTAATTCTTTCGGAAATACATTGGGAAATTCTTTTGCGACGGGAACATCATTGATGCTCTTTTCTTCAGTTTGTACTTTCTCGACGTGTGCTAGAACAGCATAGCAACCTTTTCTTATTAGTTTTTGTGCCTTCAAATTACTAATAAGATGTAGCTTCGTGTTGCCCTTTTCTCCGTACACCATTAAGGGTTTTCCTTTTTCTCGTATAATGCGAATTGCATTTTTGTAACAAACGATCTCTGCTTTCACTTCTTTCAACCAGTCCATACCGATTATCACATCAAAACTCCCTAACTCTACTGGTATCAAGTCAATCTTAAATGTTTCACTAACCAGTTTAATTTCTCGATTCCGACATATATTATCTGCTGAAATTAATTTACCATTTGCTAATTCGAGTAAAAATTTACTATCCAAAGGCGTCAATGGACAACTTAATTTAGCACAAAAATCTCTACTCATATAGCTTCTATCCGCACCCGAATCAAATAAAACGTAAGCAGATTTATTGTCAACAAGAAACGTACCCGTAACAAGCTCCGGGTCTTCCTGTGCCTCTGCCGCATTAATATTGAAAACTCTTCCGCGGCCTTGTCCATTCGTGTTCTCCTGGTTCGGGCAATTTCTAATAATGTGGCCCGGTTTTCCACATTTATAACAAACTACATTGGCATAACTTGCTCCGACACTACTTGCTCCGCCATTACTCGTTCCGACACCATTTGTTCCTTTCGTTCTATTAACCCCTGGACCGTAGACCTCACACTTCGCCGCGCTATGACCATTTCTTTTACACTTGTTGCAAAATTTGGTGCAGAACCCCGAGTGATACTTTTCACACCTTTGGCATAGCTGCTTCTGATTGTTGTTGTTGTTGCGGTTATTATTGTTGTTGGGATGATTGTTGTAGTTGCCGCTGTTGTTGTTGTTGTTGTTGTTGTTGGGCCATTTGTTGTAGTTGCGATTGATGTTGCGATTGTTGGGATAATTGTTGCGATTATTGTTGTAATTGCTGTTGTTGTGGTATTGGTGATTCTTATCACCGTTTTCCTCCCAATTTCTTTTGACTTGCTTCACATTGGCCTCTTCAGCAGTCTGTTCTTTAATTCTTTCTTCAATCTGGTTCACTAGTTTGTGAGCCATTCTACATGCCTGTTGTATGGAGCCGGGCTCGTGTGAACTTATATCTTCTTGGATTCTTTCCGGTAATCCTTTCACAAACGCGTCGATCTTCTCTTCCTCATCTTCGAATGCTCCCGGACACAATAGGCATAATTCTGTGAATTGTCTTTCGTACGTGGTAATATCAAATCCTTGGGTTCGTAACCCTCTAAGTTCTGTCTTGAGCTTATTGACCTCGGTTCTGGGACGGTACTTCTCGTTCATCAAGTGCTTGAATGCTGACCACGGTAGTGCGTACACATCGTCTTGTCCCACTTGCTCTAGATAGTTATTCCACCATGTTAATGCAGAACCTGTGAAGGTATGCGTAGCGTACTTCACTTTGTCCTCTTCAGTACACTTACTTATGGCAAACACCGATTCGACCTTCTCGATCCACCGTTTCAATCCGATCGGTCCTTCGGTTCCATCAAATTCCAAAGGTTTGCAGGCAGTGAATTCTTTGTAGGTGCATCCTACACGATTTCCTGTACTGCTAGATCCAAGGTTATTGTTGGTATGTAGTGCAGCCTGTACTGCGGCTATGTTTGAAGCTAGAAAAGTGTGGAATTCCTCTTCATTCATATTCACGGTGTGTCGAGTAGTCGGTGCCATTTCCTTCAAAATAGTCAAATGGAACAAGTTAATCATACAGAATATTAAGAGTAGTTAATAGTATTTCGTAGCATAATATGAACTCATTTATAAAAGCTTTTTCTTTATATTAGCGTTTTATAAGTTTAAATTCGGGTAGTACCTACCCGTTAAGTTCATACTTAGTAGCTAATATACAATTCAACTACTACAATTCTATATGAAAAACTGATTATAATAATATTTCGCGTTCAAACTTTTATACAATATTTTACAAACTTACAATACCGCTTATTTTACATAAAGCATGAAATATAGCACACAATAACTTTGATACAAGATAGTTGTGAAGATAATTCTAGCTAGTACACAAGTCGTTCAGCAAAGGCAATAAAGACACGTAATTCATACGTCCAGAAACAAGTCATGCATTCTGGTTTTACTAGGACTACTTCCCATCCTTGGTCTTGTGGAACATAACCTTTATGGCAGTTGATAAGACAGCGTGTTGTAACGTCGTCAAAGGGACGAGGGTTACATAATGTCCAACAGTCCCGTAACAATCTAAAAACCTCATTTCTTACCCCAATTACCGACTCCGTCACTTGTGGGAACGTTTTGTTTAATAGTTGTAGGTCGATGTTCTTGTTCTCACTTTGGTGAGAAGCGAACATTACTAATCTGTAAGCATAACATGCTTCTTTATGTTGCATGTTAGCCGCTTTTTCTAAATCACAAAGTCCAATATTCGGATATACTGAGTCAAAATAATTTCTTAACCCATTGCGTAAAATAGCATTTAGGTTCCCCGCAATATATGCGTCAAAGTAAACACATCGTAACTTATGGATTTCCCAATGTGATATCCCCCATCTTTCGAACAAAAGCCTTTTATAAACCAAGGCATTCTTGGAACGTTCTTTGAATGTCTTACAAACTGATCTCGCCTTAAATAGTTGTGCCGAAGAATTCTGACCGCCTCTAGACAAGATTTCATCAATCATGTCTCCGGGTAGGTCTCTTAAAATATTGGGTTGTCTATCCATTTTGTGTTTTTAAACTGTAAAATAGACAAGAGTTAGATTCATAAAAAAAATACTTATTAATACAAGCAATTTTTACATATATCATAAAGCATAAGCACAATATATTACATATATTACACCACACGAATACAACTATCTTATTCCGACTCGCTTGTTTCTTCTTCTTCGGTTTTGGTTCGTTTTGCCAAGTTTCTAGGGATATATGATTTTCCCCTAATACGAGCCGTCGTTTTCCACATTGGTTTAGAAAAACCTGGTGGTTTAGAGGTTCCCGGGTCATTGTTACAACTTAAGGACTTCGGGGGTTGATGATACATATAAAGTTCATCGGGGTTGGAATTAGATTTCTCTATTTTTATGCCCTTTCCCTTATTATTTTCTTTTGTCTTTTTAAATTCAGTTGGGGTAATTTCTATAACATCATCGGAATTCTCGTCAGAATCCGATTCATCGGAGAATTGGTAATCCTCCCAATATTTTGCTTCCTTAGCGGAAACACCATTGACCATAACTAACCTTGGTCGGTTGGTTGAGGATTTTCTTTTACTTAACCGTTTTATTATTTCCCCCACCGGTTCTATTTCTTCATCCGGTTCCGATTCTTCTTCCAGTTCCGATTCTTCTTCTGGTTCCGACTCTTCTTCCGGTTCCTCTTCGGGAACTTGTGAATCAGTCCACGAATCATTCCAATTTATATTTGACTCTTCATTATTATTAGGTGAGTCAATGGGACTTGTTCTAGAACTATCCTTGGTAGGAGCGATAGTAAAGATCATCCTATGATTTTTCGGTCTGGCACAAGGTCCTGTCTCTGACCATGCTATGCAACCACCGTTCTTACGGTTGACACCCGATTTGGTTCAAGTGACCTAATGAATTCTGATGAATTCTCAGGATTTTACGTTCAATGGTAATGAACGCATTGAAAATGGGTTTTTCAGAAAACAAATCGGTTTTATTTTTGATCAAAATATTTTCTCGTTTAAGCTCGAGTTTAGATATCATTGAATTCCATGAGTTTGTAATTCTCAATCTTTAAGGTCAATCTCTAGGATTGAGTAATATCAGTCTTAAAAGCTGATTTTTGATCTTTAAGGAGATTATCCTTTCTGGGGATTTGATTCATTAGTCTTATCAAGCTAATTTGCACGGTGCCCCCTCATTATGCGAGATAAATCCTTCTCATGGTTAGGATAAATCTGACCACATGGCGACCCTGTTTGATGCTGAGGTCCGTGGATTTCCTGCTGATTTTAGTGATGACTTTTCTAGATTTTTCGTCAACCTACAGCTGGTCTGGACGACAACTTCATGACCTAAATCAAGAAGCGCGTGTCTTTTTCGGAAGACTTTACTTCCTTTTAATGATGGAATTGATTCATCGTGTAGATCCATCTCTTCTTTCAAAAGTATTACAATAAATCGGGTAAAACTGATTAGTATCGTCCAAAGCAAAAGTACCTGCAATAATTCTTATACAAAAATGTGATAGATAGTTTTTAATTGAATAACTTGGTACATTCTCCCCACACTTAGCTTTTATTTATTCTTTTCTTTGCCTTTTTATTCTCTTCTATCCCATTTTAAATGAATTCAAGCGTTTTGGGTTGTTTCTCAATTTATGTCCTCGAGGTAACAATAATTTCAGTATTATCACCTAGTTTTCACCGTTCATAAATATGTATAAACATGATTTTAACTTCATTTAATTGAAAATTTTTCAAATTTTCACAAAATTTGGCAAATAAACTAAGTGCAAACCTGAGAGAATTTATAACCCTTCCCCACACTTAAGATCATGCAATGCCCTCATTTGCATGAAATCAGACTATAATTTAAATTCATGAGGGTGATTAGCGTAGAAAAGTGATTAAAAATACCGAGTTTGTAATTACAAAGCTCGTCGAATGATAGATGGCGCCTCATCGTTCATTCCTTCATTTGTTATATCATATTTGTTGTTTTGCGTCTTGTCGTCAAAATTAGTACCTTTTGCTGAACTTAATGACAGTCTTTGAAAGTGCGTTGTTTTACCCTGTTTTGTATATAACATAAAATACAAACATATATATACATATTTTTGAAGTTTGGTATATAACCCCACTTTCAAAAATTTATAATATATAATATTTTTGGCATCCTTTAGATCAATAAAATTAAAAATAATGATAATAAAATTTGTCGTCCCGCCCTCGGGTAAATCAATTTCGGCTCAACTACCTAATCTTCAACTCACGACGAATTTTAGAAATCATTTTTTTACTTAATGAAATAAAGTAAATTTTGTTTTTAAATTCACACAAAACTTAAATTTAAAAAGCATATTAATTTCATATAAAACCTACAAAATAAAAAAAAATCAGAATGGGGGGGAGAAAACTAGTTCTTTAGTGTCTGCTAGCGGAAAAGACCAATCGGATTCCATTCTCGGAACTACACAAGAACAGAACAACTAACTCCAGACAGCATTTTCTTTTTAGAACATTTGAATCTCCCCACACTTAGGTAGCTGGGGTGTCAAAATTGTGATTAACTTCATCGTCAATTTCTCTTGGTCCATAATCAACTTGCATATCTGTGACTTTTTCTTTAAGCCAGTGCCCGGCTTCTTCCGTAATATCCCAAAATTCAACTAGTTTCGCCCTTTCTTTAGGCGACAGATTGGATACTAACCGGTTACATAACTTAAAGTTCCCCTTACTTCTAGCATCAATAGCCCGTTTAAAAAGTTTCTTCATTGAACTGTTAATAACGGGGTCATTTAATTTCGTATCAATAACGGGGTTCTTTGTTATCATGTCATCATTAGGTGTTACTTCATTTTCCCCACACTTAGGTGTTTTATTATTATTAAGTACTGAAATGTCCCGTTCTTATTGATTAAAAACGTTCCATATTAATTGATTTCGTTGCGAGGTTTTGACCTCTATATGAGACGTTTTTCAAAGACTGCATTCATTTTTAAACAAACCATAACCTTTATTTCATCAATAAAGGTTTAAAAAGCTTTACGTAGATTATCAAATAATGATAATCTAATATATCCTGTTTACACACGACCATTACATAATGGTTTACAATACAAATATGTTACAACAAAATAAGTTTCTTGAATGCAGTTTTTACACAATATCATACAAGCATGGACTCCAAATCTTGTCCTTATTTAAGTATGCGACAGCGGAAGCTCTTAATAATCGCCTGAGAATAAACATGCTTAAAACGTCAACAAAAATGTTGGTGAGTTATAGGTTTAACCTATATATATCAAATCGTAACAATAGACCACAAGATTTCATATTTTAATACACATCCCATACATAGAGATAAAAATCATTCATATGGTGAACACCTGGTAACCGACAATAACAAGATGCATATATAAGAATATCCCCATCATTCCGGGACACCCTTCGGATATGATATAAATTTCGAAGTACTAAAGCATCCGGTACTTTGGATGGGGTTTGTTAGGCCCAATAGATCTATCTTTAGGATTCGCGTCAATTAGGGTGTCTGTTCCCTAATTCTTAGATTACCAGACTTAATAAAAAGGGGCATATTCGATTTCGATAATTCAACCATAGAATGTAGTTTCACGTACTTGTGTCTATTTTGTAAATCATTTATAAAACCTGCATGTATTCTCATCCCAAAAATATTAGATTTTAAAAGTGGGACTATAACTCACTTTCACAGATTTTTACTTCGTCGGGAAGTAAGACTTGGCCACTGGTTGATTCACGAACCTATAACAATATATACATATATATCAAAGTATGTTCAAAATATATTTACAACACTTTTAATATATTTTGATGTTTTAAGTTTATTAAGTCAGCTGTCCTCGTTAGTAACCTACAACTAGTTGTCCACAGTTAGATGTACAGAAATAAATCGATAAATATTATCTTGAATTAATCCACGACCCAGTGTATACGTATCTCAGTATTGATCACAACTCAAACTATATATATTTTGGAATCAACCTCAACCCTGTATAGCTAACTCCAACATTCACATATAGAGTGTCTATGGTTGTTCCGAAATATATATAGATGTGTCGACATGATAGGTCGAAACATTGTATACGTGTCTATGGTATCTCAAGATTACATAATATATAATACAAGTTGATTAAGTTATGGTTGGAATAGATTTGTTACCAATTTTCACGTAGCTAAAATGAGAAAAATTATCCAATCTTGTTTTACCCATAACTTCTTCATTTTAAATCCGTTTTGAGTGAATCAAATTGCTATGGTTTCATATTGAACTCTATTTTATGAATCTAAACAAAAAAAGTATAGGTTTCTAGTCGGAAAAATAAGTTACAAGTCGTTTTTGTAAAGGTAGTCATTTCAGTCGAAAGAACGACGTCTAGATGACCATTTTAGAAAACATACTTCCACTTTGAGTTTAACCATAATTTTTGGATATAGTTTCATGTTCATAATAAAAATCATTTTCTCAGAATAACAACTTTTAAATCAAAGTTTATCATAGTTTTTAATTAACTAACCCAAAACAGCCCGCGGTGTTACTACGACGGCGTAAATCCGGTTTTACGGTGTTTTTCGTGTTTCCAGGTTTTAAATCATTAAGTTAGCATATCATATAGATATAGAACATGTGTTTAGTTGATTTTAAAAGTCAAGTTAGAAGGATTAACTTTTGTTTGCGAACAAGTTTAGAATTAACTAAACTATGTTCTAGTGATTACAAGTTTAAACCTTCGAATAAGATAGCTTTATATGTATGAATCGAATGATGTTATGAACATCATTACTACCTTAAGTTCCTTGGATGAACCTACTGGAAAAGAGAAAAATGGATCTAGCTTCAATGGATCCTTGGATGGCTCAAAGTTCTTGAAGCAAAATCATGACACGAAAACAAGTTCAAGTAAGATCATCACTTGAAATAAGATTGTTATAGTTATAGAAATTGAACCAAAGTTTGAATATGATTATTACCTTGTATTAGAATGATAACCTACTGTAAGAAACAAAGATTTCTTGAGGTTGGATGATCACCTTACAAGATTGGAAGTGAGCTAGCAAACTTGAAAGTATTCTTGATTTTATGAAACTAGAACTTTTGGAATTTATGAAGAACACTTAGAACTTGAAGATAGAACTTGAGAGAGTTCAATTAGATGAAGAAAATTGAAGAATGAAAGTGTTTGTAGGTGTTTTTGGTCGTTGGTATATGGATTAGATATAAAGGATATGTAATTTTGTTTTCATGTAAATAAGTCATGAATGATTACTCATATTTTTGTAATCTTATGAGATATTTCATGCTAGTTGCCAAATGATGGTTCCCACATGTGTTAGGTGACTCACATGGGCTGCTAAGAGCTGATCATTGGAGTGTATATACCAATAGTACATACATCTAAAAGCTGTGTATTGTACGAGTACGAATACGGGTGCATACGAGTAGAATTGTTGATGAAACTGAACGAGAATGTAATTGTAAGCATTTTTGTTAAGTAGAAGTATTTTGATAAGTGTATTGAAGTCTTTCAAAAGTGTATAAATACATATTAAAACACTACATGTATATACATTTTAACTGAGTCGTTAAGTCATCGTTAGTCGTTACATGTAAGTGTTGTTTTGAAACCTTTAGGTTAACGATCTTGTTGAATGTTGTTAACCCATTGTTTATTATAACAAATGAGATATTAAATTGTTATATTATCATGATATTATGATATATAATATATCTCAGTATGATGTATATACAGTTAAATGTCGTTACAACGATAAACGTTACATATATGTCTCGTTTCAAAATCATTAAGTTAGTAGTCTTGTTTTTACATATGTAGTTCATTGTTAATATAATTAATGATATGTTTACTTATCATAATATCATGTTAACTATATATATAACCATATATATGTCATCATATAGTTTTTTTACAAGTTTTAACGTTCGTGAATCACCGGTCAACTTGGGTGGTCAATTGTCTATATGAAACATATTTCAATTAATCAAGTCTTAACAAGTTTGATTGCTTAACATGTTGGAAACATTTAATCATGTAAATATCAATCTCAATTAATATATATAAACATGGAAAAGTTCGGGTCACTACAGTACCTACCCGTTAAATAAATTTCGTCCCGAAATTTTAAGCTGTTGAAGGTGTTGACGAATCTTCTGGAAATAGATGCGGGTATTTCTTCTTCATCTGATCTTCACGCTCCCAGGTGAACTCGGGTCCTCTACGAGCATTCCATCGAACCTTAACAATTGGTATCTTGTTTTGCTTAAGTCTTTTAACCTCACGATCCATTATTTCGACGGGTTCTTCGATGAATTGAAGTTTTTCGTTGATTTGGATTTCATCTAATGGAATAGTGAGATCTTCTTTAGCAAAACATTTCTTTAAATTCGAGACGTGGAAAGTGTTATGTACAGCCGCGAGTTGTTGAGGTAACTCAAGTCGGTAAGCTACTGGTCCGACACGATCAATAATCTTGAATGGTCCAATATACCTTGGATTTAATTTCCCTCGTTTACCAAATCGAACAACGCCTTTCCAAGGTGCAACTTTAAGCATGACCATCTCTCCAATTTCAAATTCTATATCTTTTCTTTTAATGTCAGCGTAGCTCTTTTGTCGACTTTGGGCGGTTTTCAACCGTTGTTGAATTTGGATGATCTTCTCGGTAGTTTCTTGTATAATCTCCGGACCCGTAATCTGTCTATCCCCCACTTCACTCCAACAAATTGGAGACCTGCACTTTCTACCATAAAGTGCTTCAAACGGCGCCATCTCAATGCTTGAATGGTAGCTGTTGTTGTAGGAAAATTCTGCTAACGGTAGATGTCGATCCCAACTGTTTCCGAAATCAATAACACATGCTCGTAGCATGTCTTCAAGCGTTTGTATCGTCCTTTCGCTCTGCCCATCAGTTTGTGGATGATAGGCAGTACTCATGTCTAGACGAGTTCCTAATGCTTGCTGTAATGTCTGCCAGAATCTTGAAATAAATCTGCCATCCCTATCAGAGATAATAGAGATTGGTATTCCATGTCTGGAGATGACTTCCTTCAAATACAGTCGTGCTAACTTCTCCATCTTGTCATCTTCTCTTATTGGCAGGAAGTGTGCTGATTTGGTGAGACGATCAACTATTACCCAAATAGTATCAAAACCACTTGCAGTCCTTGGCAATTTAGTGATGAAATCCATGGTAATGTTTTCCCATTTCCATTCCGGGATTTCGGGTTGTTGAAGTAGACCTGATGGTTTCTGATGCTCAGCTTTGACCTTAGAACACGTCAAACATTCTCCTACGTATTTAGCAACATCGGCTTTCATACCCGGCCACCAAAAATGTTTCTTGAGATCCTTGTACATCTTCCCCGTTCCAGGATGTATTGAGTATCTGGTTTTATGAGCTTCTCTAAGTACCATTTCTCTCATATCTCCAAATTTTGGTACCCAAATCCTTTCAGCCCTATACCGGGTTCCGTCTTCCCGAATATTAAGATGCTTCTCCGATCCTTTGGGTATTTCATCCTTTAAATTTCCCTCTTTTAAAACTCCTTGTTGCGCCTCCTTTATTTGAGTAGTAATGTTATTATGAATCATTATATTCATAGATTTTACTCGAATGGGTTCTCTGTCCTTCCTGCTCAAGGCATCGGCTACCACATTTGCCTTCCCCGGGTGGTAACGAATCTCAAAGTCGTAATCATTCAATAATTCAATCCACCTACGCTGCCTCATATTCAGTTGTTTCTGATTAAATATGTGTTGAAGACTTTTGTGGTCGTTATATATAATACTTTTGACCCCATATAAGTAGTGCCTCCAAGTCTTTAATGCAAAAACAACCGCGCCTAATTCCAAATCATGCGTCGTATAATTTTGTTCGTGAATCTTCAATTGTCTAGACGCATAAGCAATCACCTTCGTTCGTTGCATTAATACACAACCGAGACCTTGCTTTGATGCGTCACAATAAATCACAAAATCATCATTCCCTTCAGGCAATGACAATATAGGTGCCGTAGTTAGCTTTTTTCTTCAATAACTGAAACGCTTTCTCTTGTTCATCATTCCATTCAAATTTCTTCCCTTTATGCGTTAATGCAGTCAAGGGTTTTGCTATTCTGGAAAAGTCTTGGATGAACCTTCTGTAGTAACCAGCTAGTCCTAAAAACTGGCGTATGTGTTTCGGAGTTTTCGGGGTTTCCCACTTTTCAACAGTTTCTATCTTTGCCGGATCCACCTTAATACCTTCTTTGTTCACTATGTGACCGAGGAATTGAATTTCTTCCAACCAAAATGCACACTTTGAAAACTTAGCGTACAATTCTTCCTTCCTCAATACTTCTAACACCTTTCTCAAATGTTCACCGTGTTCTTGGTCATTCTTTGAGTAAATAAGTATGTCATCAATGAAAACAATGACAAACTTGTCAAGGTATGGTCCACACACTCGGTTCATAAGGTCCATGAACACAGCTGGTGCATTAGTTAAACCAAATGGCATGACCATAAACTCGTAATGACCGTAACGTGTTCTGAAAGCAGTCTTTGGAATATCATCTTCTTTCACCCGCATTTGATGATACCCGGAACGTAAGTCAATCTTTGAATAAACAGACGAGCCTTGTAGTTGATCAAATAAGTCGTCGATTCTCGGTAGTGGGTAGCGGTTCTTGATGGTAAGTTTGTTCAACTCTCGGTAGTCGATACACAACCTGAATGTACCATCTTTCTTCTTGACAAACAAAACCGGAGCTCCCCACGGTGATGTGCTTGGTCGAATGAAACCACGCTCTAAAAGTTCTTGTAATTGGCTTTGCAGTTCTTTCATCTCGCTGGGTGCGAGTCTGTAAGGAGCACGAGCTATTGGTGCAGCTCCTGGTACAAGATCTATTTGAAATTCAACGGATCGATGTGGGGGTAATCCCGGTAATTCTTTCGAAAATACATCGGGAAATTCTTTTGCAATGGGAACATCATTGATGCTCTTTTCTTCAGTTTGTACTTTCTCGACGTGTGCTAGAACAGCATAGCAACCTTTTCTTATTAGTTTTTGTGCCTTCAAATTACTAATAAGATGTAGCTTCGTGTTGCCCTTTTCTCCGTACACCATTAAGGGTTTTCCTTTTTCTCGTATAATGCGAATTGCATTTTTGTAACAAACGATCTCTGCTTTCACTTCTTTCAACCAGTCCATACCGATTATCACATCAAAACTCCCTAACTCTACTGGTATCAAATCAATCTTAAATGTTTCGCTAACCAGTTTAATTTCTCGATTTCGACATATATTATCTGCTGAAATTAATTTACCATTTGCTAATTCGAGTAAAAATTTACTATCCAAAGGCGTCAATGGACAACTTAATTTAGCACAAAAATCTCTACTCATATAGCTTCTATCCGCACCCGAATCAAATAAAACGTAAGCAGATTTATTGTCAATAAGAAACGTACCCGTAACAAGCTCCGGGTCTTCCTGTGCCTCTACCGCATTAATATTGAAAACTCTTCCACGGCCTTGTCCATTCGTGTTCTCCTGGTTCGGGCAATTTCTAATAATGTGGCCTGGTTTTCCACATTTATAACAAACTACATTGGCATAACTTGCTCCGACACTACTTGCTCCGCCATTACTCGTTCCGACACCATTTGTTCCTTTCGTTCTATTAACCCCTGGTCCGTAGACCTCACACTTCGCCGCGCTATGACCATTTCTTTTACACTTGTTGCAAAATTTGGTGCAGAACCCCGAGTGATTCTTTTCACACCTTTGGCATAGCTGCTTCTGATTGTTGTTGTTGTTGCGGTTATTATTGTTGTTGGGATGATTGTTGTAGTTGCTGTTGTTGTTGTTGTTGTTGTTGTTGGGCCGTTTGTTGTAGTTGCGATTGATGTTGCGATTGTTGGGATAATTGTTGCGATTATTGTTGTAATTGCTGTTGTTGTTGTATTGGTGATTCTTATCACCGTTTTCCTCCCACTTTCTTTTGACTTGCTTCACATTGGCCTCTTCAGCAGTCTGTTCTTTAATTCTTTCTTCAATCTGGTTCACTAGTTTGTGAGCCATTCTACATGCCTGTTGTATGGAGGCGGGCTCGTGTGAACTTATATCTTCTTGGATTCTTTCCGGTAATCCTTTCACAAACGCGTCGATCTTCTCTTCCTCATCTTCGAATGCTCCCGGACACAATAGGCACAATTCTGTGAATCGTCTTTCGTACGTGGTAATATCAAATCCTTGGGTTCGTAACCCTCTAAGTTCTGTCTTGAGCTTATTGACCTCGGTTCTGGGACGGTACTTCTCGTTCATCAAGTGCTTGAATGCTGACCACGGTAGTGCGTACGCATCATCTTGTCCCACTTGCTCTAGATAGGTATTCCACCATGTTAACGCTGAACCTGTGAAGGTATGCGTAGCGTACTTTACTTTGTCCTCTTCAGTACACTTACTTATGGCAAACACCGATTCGACCTTCTCGGTCCACCGTTTCAATCCTATCGGTCCTTCGGTTCCATCAAATTCCAAAGGTTTGCAGGCAGTGAATTCTTTGTAGGTGCATCCTACACGATTTCCTGTACTGCTAGATCCAAGGTTATTGTTGGTATGTAGCGCAGCCTGTACTGCGGCTATGTTTGAAGCTAGAAAAGTACGGAATTCCTCTTCATTCATATTCACGGTGTGTCGAGTAGTCGGTGCCATTTCCTTCAAAATAGTTAAATGGAACAAGTTAATCATACAGAATATTAAGAGTAGTTAATAGTATTTTGTAGCATAATATGAACTCATTTATAAAAGCTTTTTCTTCATATTAGCGTTTTATAAGTTTAAATTCGGGTAGTACCTACCCGTTAAGTTCATACTTAGTAGCTAATATACAATTCAACTACTACAATTCTATATGAAAAACTGATTATAATAATATTTCGCGTTCAAACTTTTATACAATATTTTACAAACTTACAATACCGCTTATTTTACATAAAGCATGAAATATAGCACACAATAACTTTGATACAAGATAGTTGTGAAGACAATTCTAGCTAGTACACAAGTCGTTCAGCAAAGGCAATAAAGACACGTAATTCATACGTCCAGAAACAAGTCATGCATTCTGGTTTTACTAGGACTACTTCCCATCCTTGGTCTTGTGCAACATAACCGTTATGGCCGTTGATAAGACAGTGTGTTGTAACGTCATCAAAGGGACGAGGGTTACGTAATGTCCAACAGTCCCGTAATAATCTAAAAACCTCATTTCTTACCCCAATTACCGACTCCGTCACTTGTGGAAACGTTTTGTTTAATAGTTGTAGCCCGATGTTCTTGTTCTCACTTTGGTGAGAAGCGAACATTACTAATCCGTAAGCATAACATGCTTCTTTATGTTGCATGTTAGCCGCTTTTTCTAAATCACGAAGTCCAATATTCGGATATATTGAGTCAAAATAATTTCTTAACCCGTTGCGTAAAATAGCATTTGGGTTCCCCGCAATATATGCGTCAAAGTAAACACATCGTAACTTATGGGTTTCCCAATGTGATATCCCCCATCTTTCAAACGAAAGTCTCTTATAAACCAAGACATTCTTGGAACGTTCTTCGAATGTCTTACAAACTGATCTCGCCTTAAATAGTTGTGCCGAAGAATTCTGGCCGACTCTAGACAAGATTTCATCAATCATGTCTCCGGGTAGGTCTCTTAAAATATTGGGTTGTCTATCCATTTTGTGTTTTTAAACTGTAAAATAGACAAGAGTTAGATTCATAAAAAATACTTATTAATACAAGCAATTTTTACATATATCATAAAGCATAAGAACACTATATTACATATATTACACCACACGAATACAACTATCTTATTCCGACTCGCTCGTTTCTTCTTCTTCGGTTTTGGTTCGTTTTGCCAAGTTTCTAGGGATATATGATGTTCCCCTAATACGAGCCGTCGTTGTCCACATTGGTTTAGAAAAACCTGGTGGTTTAGAGGTTCCCGGGTCATTGTTACAACTTAAGGACTTCGGGGGTTGACGATACATATAAAGTTCATCGGGGTTGGAATTAGATTTCTCTATTTTTATGCCCTTTCCCTTATTATTTTCTTTTGCCTTTTTAAATTCAGTTGGGGTAATTTCTATAACATCATCGGAATTCTCGTCGGAATCCGATTCATCGGAGAATTGGTAATCCTCCCAATATTTTGCTTCCTTGGCGGAAACACCATTGACCATAATTAACTTTGGTCGGTTGGTTGAGGATTTTCTTTTACTTAACCGTTTTATGATTTCCCCCACCGGTTCTATTTCTTCATCCGGTTCCGATTCTTCTTCCGGTTCCGATTCTTCTTCCGGTTCCGACTCTTCTTCCGGTTCCTCTTCGGGAACTTGTGAATCAGTCCACAAATCATTCCAATTTACATTTGACTCTTCATTATTATTAGGTGAGTCAATGGGACTTGTTCTAGAGGTAGACATCTATCACATAATATCAAACACGTTAAGAGATTAATATATCACATAATATTCATATGTTAAAAATATATAGTTTCCAACAAAAATGTTAAGCAATCATTTTTAAAGAAAACACGGTCGAAGTCCAGACTCACTAATGCATCCTAACAAACTCGATAAGACACACTAATGCAAATTTTCTGGTTCTCTAAGACCAACGCTCTGATACCAACTGAAATGTCCCGTTCTTATTGATTAAAAACGTTCCATATTAATTGATTTCGTTGCGAGGTTTTGACCTCTATATGAGACGTTTTTCAAAGACTGCATTCATTTTTAAACAAACCATAACCTTTATTTCATCAATAAAGGTTTAAAAAGCTTTACGTAGATTATCAAATAATGATAATCTAATATATCCTGTTTACACACGACCATTACATAATGGTTTACAATACAAATATGTTACAACAAAATAAGTTTCTTGAATGCAGTTTTTACACAATATCATACAAGCATGGACTCCAAATCTTGTCCTTATTTAAGTATGCGACAGCGGAAGCTCTTAATAATCGCCTGAGAATAAACATGCTTAAAACGTCAACAAAAATGTTGGTGAGTTATAGGTTTAACCTATATATATCAAATCGTAACAATAGACCACAAGATTTCATATTTCAATACACATCCCATACATAGAGATAAAAATCATTCATATGGTGAACACCTGGTAACCGACAATAACAAGATGCATATATAAGAATATCCCCATCATTCCGGGACACCCTTCGGATATGATATAAATTTCGAAGTACTAAAGCATCCGGTACTTTGGATGGGGTTTGTTAGGCCCAATAGATCTATCTTTAGGATTCGCGTCAATTAGGGTGTCTGTTCCCTAATTCTTAGATTACCAGACTTAATAAAAAGGGGCATATTCGATTTCGATAATTCAACCATAGAATGTAGTTTCACGTACTTGTGTCTATTTTGTAAATCATTTATAAAACCTGCATGTATTCTCATCCCAAAAATATTAGATTTTAAAAGTGGGACTATAACTCACTTTCACAGATTTTTACTTCGTCGGGAAGTAAGACTTGGCCACTGGTTGATTCACGAACCTATAACAATATATACATATATATCAAAGTATGTTCAAAATATATTTACAACACTTTTAATATATTTTGATGTTTTAAGTTTATTAAGTCAGCTGTCCTCGTTAGTAACCTACAACTAGTTGTCCACAGTTAGATGTACAGAAATAAATCGATAAATATTATCTTGAATCAATCCACGACCCAGTGTATACGTATCTCAGTATTTATCACAACTCAAACTATATATATTTTGGAATCAACCTCAACCCTGTATAGCTAACTCCAACATTCACATATAGAGTGTCTATGGTTGTTCCGAAATATATATAGATGTGTCGACATGATAGGTCGAAACATTGTATACGTGTCTATGGTATCTCAAGATTACATAATATATAATACAAGTTGATTAAGTTATGGTTGGAATAGATTTGTTACCAATTTTCACGTAGCTAAAATGAGAAAAATTATCCAATCTTGTTTTACCCATAACTTCTTCATTTTAAATCCGTTTTGAGTGAATCAAATTGCTATGGTTTCATATTGAACTCTATTTTATGAATCTAAACAAAAAAAGTATAGGTTTATAGTCGGAAAAATAAGTTACAAGTCGTTTTTGTAAAGGTAGTCATTTCAGTCGAAAGAACGACGTCTAGATGACCATTTTAGAAAACATACTTCCACTTTGAGTTTAACCATAATTTTTGGATATAGTTTCATGTTCATAATAAAAATCATTTTCTCAGAATAACAACTTTTAAATCAAAGTTTATCATAGTTTTTAATTAACTAACCCAAAACAGCCCGCGGTGTTACTACGACGGCGTAAATCCGGTTTTACGGTGTTTTTCGTGTTTCCAGGTTTTAAATCATTAAGTTAGCATATCATATAGATATAGAACATGTGTTTAGTTGTTTTTAAAAGTCAAGTTAGAAGGATTAACTTTTGTTTGCGAACAAGTTTAGAATTAACTAAACTATGTTCTAGTGATTACAAGTTTAAACCTTCGAATAAGATAGCTTTATATGTATGAATCGAATGATGTTATGAACATCATTACTACCTTAAGTTCCTTGGATGAACCTACTGGAAAAGAGAAAAATGGATCTAGCTTCAATGGATCCTTGGATGGCTCAAAGTTCTTGAAGCAAAATCATGACACGAAAACAAGTTCAAGTAAGATCATCACTTGAAATAAGATTGTTATAGTTATAGAAATTGAACCAAAGTTTGAATATGATTATTACCTTGTATTAGAATGATAACCTACTGTAAGAAACAAAGATTTCTTGAGGTTGGATGATCACCTTACAAGATTGGAAGTGAGCTAGCAAACTTGAAAGTATTCTTGATTTTATGAAACTAGAACTTTTGGAATTTATGAAGAACACTTAGAACTTGAAGATAGAACTTGAGAGAGTTCAATTAGATGAAGAAAATTGAAGAATGAAAGTGTTTGTAGGTGTTTTTGGTCGTTGGTATATGGATTAGATATAAAGGATATGTAATTTTGTTTTCATGTAAATAAGTCATGAATGATTACTCATATTTTTGTAATCTTATGAGATATTTCATGCTAGTTGCCAAATGATGGTTCCCACATGTGTTAGGTGACTCACATGGGCTGCTAAGAGCTGATCATTGGAGTGTATATACCAATAGTACATACATCTAAAAGCTGTGTATTGTACGAGTACGAATACGGGTGCATACGAGTAGAATTGTTGATGAAACTGAACGAGAATGTAATTGTAAGCATTTTTGTTAAGTAGAAGTATTTTGATAAGTGTATTGAAGTCTTTCAAAAGTGTATAAATACATATTAAAACACTACATGTATATACATTTTAACTGAGTCGTTAAGTCATCGTTAGTCGTTACATGTAAGTGTTGTTTTGAAACCTTTAGGTTAACGATCTTGTTGAATGTTGTTAACCCATTGTTTATTATAACAAATGAGATATTAAATTGTTATATTATCATGATATTATGATATATAATATATCTCAGTATGATGTATATACAGTTAAATGTCGTTACAACGATAAACGTTACATATATGTCTCGTTTCAAAATCATTAAGTTAGTAGTCTTGTTTTTACATATGTAGTTCATTGTTAATATAATTAATGATATGTTTACTTATCATAATATCATGTTAACTATATATATAACCATATATATGTCATCATATAGTTTTTTTACAAGTTTTAACGTTCGTGAATCACCGGTCAACTTGGGTGGTCAATTGTCTATATGAAACATATTTCAATTAATCAAGTCTTAACAAGTTTGATTGCTTAACATGTTGGAAACATTTAATCATGTAAATATCAATCTCAATTAATATATATAAACATGGAAAAGTTCGGGTCACTACAAGTACTACCGTTGGAGTTGGTAAAACAACATGGTTCTTACCAATCGTTTTTTCTGGTTCAACGGTCTTGGTTGGTGGAGATTTAGACTTTCGAATCATAAAGGTGATTGATTTGTCACCACTACTAAGTGTCATTCTACCGTTTCTTACATCAAAGAACGCCCCGGTGGACACTAAGAATGGTCGACCTAAAATTAGAGGAATGTTTGGGTCCTCTTCTATGTCAATGACAATGAATTTGACTAGAAAGGTTAAATTACCTACTTGAATGGGTAGGTTGTCAGCAATTCCAACTGGGTGCTTAATGGTTTGATCAAAGAATCGAACACTCATATCCGTTGGAGTTAACTCACCTACACCTAATCTCTTATATAAGGAAAGAGGCATAACACTCACACTTGTACCTAAATCTGCTAGTGCATCATACATGACACAATCACTAAGTAGACAAGGAACAATAAATTCACCCGGATCACCTACCCTAGGTGGAGGTTTTGGTGGAACTGTATTCACCGGGTTTACTTCTACGGCTTTTGTTTCTTGTACTTTCTTATTCTTTTTCTTCTTCTTCTTTCCAGAAGTATCACAATCTTTATTACTTATTACTTGCTCATACTCAACTCCTTTTCTTGGAAACGGGATGGGTGGTTTGTATGGTGTCACCACTGGCTTTACATACTCGGGAGGTGGTGTTGGTGTAACTTCTTCATTGTTACTCACATCTAAAACCTTTCCATCTTCTGATGCTGGTTTTTCAGAATTTGTTGACACCATATTAACATTCTCTTTCCGAGGATTTACTTCAGTATTACTCGGTAGCTTTCCTTGTTCCCTCTCACTCATCATGCTAGCAAGAGTACCTACGTGTTTTTCTAGATTCAAAATGGAAGCTTGTTGAGTTCTTAATGACTGATCAAACCTCTCATTCGTTTGGGTTTGAGATGTAATAAATTGTGTTTGAGATTCAACTAGCTTTGCCATCATTTCTTCTAGATTTGGCTTTTTCTCTTCGGTTTATTGTGGTGGTTTATACAAGCTAGGTCTTTGTTGATTGAAAGTGTTGTTTTGAGTTGGTTGGTTATTCGGACCTTGTTGGTTGTACGAGTTGTTGTTTGATCCATTTGGATTGTAAAGAATGTTTTGATTTCGATTGAAGTTTAGCCTTGGCGGTTGATAATTATTTTGATAATTACTTCCCGTCCTTTGGTTCATATAGGAAACATTCTCTCGTTGTTCCATCGTTGGTTCAATGTGACAATCTTTCAATAAGTGTGGTCCACCGCATTGCTCACAACTGATTCGTATTGCGTGAATATCTTTATTCATCTTTTCCATTCGTCTTTCGAAAGCATCTATTTTTGCGGAAACGGAATCAAAGTCATGGCTAGAATCGGCTCTAGCCGCTTTAGATGATCGAAAGATATCTTTTTCTTGGTGCCACTCATGCGAGTGGGAGGCTGTGTTATCAATAATTTTGTAAGCTTCAGTTGCGGTTTTCTTCATAATGGATCCACCAGCGGTTATGTCGATGTCTTTTCGTGTGGCGATGTCTACGCCTTTATAGAAGATTTGTACTATTTGAAAAGTATCTAATCCGTGTTGAGGACATCCTGTCAACATCCTTCCGAATCTTGTCCACGCCTCATATAATGTTTCATTTGGATTTTGCGCGAACGTAACAATTTCTCCTTGAAGTCTCACGACTTTGGATGCCGGAAAGAATTGTTTAAGAAATTTTTCAACTAAAACATCCCATGTGTCAATCGCCCCTTCAGGTAACGATTCTAACCAATCTTTGGCTTCTCCCTTTAAAGTCCAGGGAAATAACATGAGATAGATTTGTTCGTCTTCCACTTCTCGGATTTTGAATAGTGTACAGATCCTATTAAACGTACGAAGATGTTCGTTTGGGTCTTCATTCGGCGTACCACTATATTGGCACTGATTAGTTACCATGTGTAGAATTTGTCCTTTAATTTCATAATCTGGAGCATTAACTTCTGGTTTAATAATGGCGTGACCTTGGCCAGTGCGCTTAGCTCTCATTCGTTCTTCCATACTTAGAGGTTCTAGATTTTCCATGATTGGATTTGTTGTATCCGAATCACTAGAGGATTCTGATTTAATGGTTTCTTTCCTCAACAATCTCTGTTTGAATGATTGGTGGTTCCGGAGGAAAGTTTAATGGTTCGGGATCTACAAACCGTTCCTGAATATTCTCCGGATTCTCAATTGTGAGGTTTGTTTCAAAAACTGGATTATCGGAAATTTGAGTTTGAGGATTTGGTCGACTTGATGACGATTCTAAAGAAAAATCAACGGCGGCGATATTCGTTAAACGATGTCTTGATCGAGTTACAGGTGGTGAACGTATGACCGGCGGCGAACGTCTTGCTCGGTGCATTCACTGAATATCCTATTAGTTTTTAAAAAGGAAAGAAAAATTATATAAGTTATCCAATCAATAGACTTTTCTGATTTTGCCCACGTTTCGAATAGCCAAAAGATGCAGCAGAGGGGCAGGATTCGTTTGGTCTCAATATAATTGAGTACTGTTTGGCTCCAATAACCCGGTCCACGTACAAATCCAACTATTACTACGAACCAGAAAATTTTGATGTCTATTAATTTAACCACTTAAAATAAATTTTCGTAATTTTAAGAAATTTAGAGAAGAAGTAGAAAAAAATTCGAAGTCCTAAAAACTAGAATGGCGAGAAATAAGAGAGAAAAAGATTGCGCGTCGAAAAGTGTCGAAAAACGAAAAAGGCGAAGAGTGGCTTATAAGACTTTAAAAACACGCGATTAATCCAACCTTATAACTATCACTATCTTAAAATTAAAACTACAAATAGAGATTACTAATTGGAATTGTAATTGATACATAGGTAAAAGGCGTCGAAAAATAAAAATAAGAAAATAACTATGGCAAAACTAAACTTAATACTAAAAGTTGCGACTATAGTCTAAAAATCTAAAGGTAATAAAACTAAAAAATAATTTTTTTATAGACAAAATCTTAAAAATATATAATTTTTTAAATTTTTTTTTTTTTTTTTTAAAAAACGAATTTTTTTTTTCCTCTTAAAAAAAACGTTTATATTTTTTTTTTTACGTTTTTTTTTTTTTTTTTTTTTTTTACGTTTTTTTTTTTAACTAAAAAAAAATTCGATACAATATTATCACCCTGAGTTATCACAAAAAAAAATGAAAGTGTCAAAATTGTTATAAACTAAATAATGAAAGTCACAAGCCAAATTTAAACAATTAAATTTTAAAAAGTCAAACTCGTTTGATTAAATAAAAATATCCCAAAACAAAGAGATTGAGGACAAAGGGTGTTTGGTTCGGTTATGCATCAAAGAGAGAAAGGAATAGAGATAAGATCACAAAATAAAGCAACATACCTTTAATTATGGCTCACGAAATTAACCTCCACCTCACAACTTAATTAATTTTAAAGAGACTAAAATAAAAAGGATGTGATGTTGGTAGATCAGTACATGCGTGTTTCATAAAGGTTTCGAAAAAAAAAAAATATCTTTATTATTATGTCAAGTCCAAAAGCATTCAACAAATCACGGCATGAATTATTGTGCATGAATTTAGGTGCATGAATTAGGTCCAAAAGCATTCAACAAAGCACGCTATTTTTTTTTTTTTTTTTACAACACTTACAACTAATAAAAAGAAAATGTTACGGAGTAGGCAAAAATGGGTTGGCAGAATCTTTCTTTGAATGCTTTGAACTTGTAAATCACATGGGGTTGAATATTAGTTTTTGTGTGTGATTCATTGAATTTTGTGTAGGTAGTCACAAGTCCCAGTGAACTAGCTAGCCTACTGATCCTATCACTCTTTTTATTTTTATTTTTATTTTTATTTTTATTTTATTAAATTAAAATTTATAAACTTAATGAAAAAGTGATTTAGTTTGACAGCTCACTTTATTCGCTTTAAAAATAAAGTAATATTATACCCCATGAAAGGCTAAAACGAACAATCGCACTTATTTAAAATCTTGTTTTTTTTTTTTTAATACGTTAACTAGAAAATGGACCGGGCCCGATCTTTTAGTATGATAAGATCAATATAATTTTTTTTTTATTTATTTGACAAACAAAATTATATTTAACTAATAATGCACTAATAATGCACTTAAGTGCGGGGATATAAATATTTTTTTAATTGGGTGGATTTTTTTTTTTTTTTAAAACTAGTACAACAAAAGAGGGACAAAGCGTGTCATTTTTTTTTTTTTTTACAAATATAAATTAAAAATATAGTGTTTCGTCGAGTCCCCGGCAGCGGCGCCAAAAACTTGATGTTGTAGGGGGTGTATACAAAATAGTATTATTTTTAATACAAAATACTACAAAATATGACACAAGTTTTATTAATTTACGGATGGGATATACCTAAACCTTGCTACAACACTATAGGCAGTGTACCTAATCGTAGAGTAGTGTAGTTTTTAGTAAGTCCGGTTCGTTCCACAGGGAGCTGGTGATACTTACTATATTTTTAACTATATTTATACAAAATATATATAATTATATAAGTAGTAATATTATTATAAAAAGGGGGTTTTACCGTTTAATGACCGGTTTGTCGATTCTATATTTTAAGCGAAAAGATAAATGACGATAATTAAAGTGCGTAAAATAATGACAATAAATAAAATGACAGTAAATAAAATTGCGAGTAATAAAATGACAGTAAATAAAGATACGATGAGAAATATAATAAAAGAATTATGCTTATTTAAACTTCCGTAATCATGATGTTTGACGTGTTGATTTTAATTTATTACCATGGGTTAATTGTCCTTTGTCCTGGTTTATTTGATACGTCTATCTGGTTTTTGTCCATAATAGTCCATCGGTCATAAATATAAATTGCAAGTGTCCTTGTCAAATTATTATTATACCCGAAGTTAAATATTCCAACTAATTGGGGATTCGAATTGTAACAAGGTTTTAATACTTTGTTTAATGAATACACCAGGTTATCGACTGCGTGTAAACCAAGGTTTTACTACTTTGTTAACAATTACACCAATTACCCTTGAATGTAATTTCACCCCTGTTTTAATTATTCTAGTGGCTATTAATCCATTCCCGTGTCCGGTTAAATGAACAATTATTCGTACATATAAATACCCCGCCCATCGTGTCCGATCGAGTGTATATGGTAAATTATAGGGACGCCCAATTGTAAATCTTTATATTAACATTAACAAACTTTCATTTAGTTAAACAAATATAAAGCCCATTAATAGCCCATAGTCTAATTTCCACAAGTGTCGTTCTTTTGTCCAAACCCCAATTATGGTACAAAGCCCAATTACCCAATTTTAGTAATTAGCCCAACATCATGATTACTTCATTTTAAATAAGCATAATAATAACTTAGCTACGAGACATTAATGTAAAAAGGTTGAACATAACTTACAATGATTAAAAATAGCGTAGCGTTACACGGACAGAATTTCGACTTACACACTCAAACGATCTCTATCATAAATCTTATTATTATCATAATTTAAAATTAAAATTAAGATTATTGTTATATCTGATTACATTAACATTATGATAGAGAATTATAAATATAGATATTGATATTTGATATAGAAAAGTAAGAAAATGATCGAAAAAATGATCGAGAAAGTCTCCCTCAAATTTTGATCGTAAATCATCGCTTTTATAGCGAAATTAGAAATTGAATTTTCATTTACGACCCCTGAACTATGCTCAATTAACAACTTTTTATTATTTAATATTATTCTTATTATGAATTATTTAAATATTATATTTTATTCTTGTGCATAGTTGACTCGTAATTTTTACACCGTTGCGTCGAGCGCTGAAAGTTGGTTCATGTCTCGGTTCCGGATTTTCGAACGCCCTTTCGTACAATTTTATATCGTGTACTTTGCGTTTTGTAACTTGTACTCTTGTCATTTTTAGACGTTCTTCATCAATAATTTGAACCTTTTTGATTGTATCTTGTACTTTTGAGCTTTTTGGACCTTTGCGTCTTCAAATCTTCGTTTTCGCCTTTTGTCTTCGCACTTATTTAGAATAAACGAATATTACTCGAAAATGGAACAATTGCAACTAAAATCTTGTCTTTCTTGGGGGATTTTGCTATGAAATATATGTTCCTTTTTAGCCTTATCAGGTTCGTAGCCTCCTCAATAATTGGAGACAAGAAGAAGATGATCCCTTCCATCCACCACATTGCCCTCTTGGCGATGAACCTGAAGCACTTACCGGCGAACCGGTCTGAAACACCAATTGCTCTCTCATTTTCAGAGTATCTTGTCATGATTATATACTACATCAAATTCTAGATTTTATTTATCCGCTCGTCCGAACCGACAATCACCCCGGTGTAAAAGAAGAAGTCAACGCGCTTCGCGCTCGAGTAGTGGCTTTAGAGAATATGGTGCAAGGGTTACAAACACCAACAAATAACGAAGTATTAATTCATAATTTCAATTTTATTGAATAAATACTCCGTAAAAGTTATGTAATTTCTAAAGTCTTTAGGGATTATTCAGTTCTAGTTTCAACCGTAAATCAAATGAGTTTAATTTAATATTAACTCATTAAATCTATGTTACATCTGAAGAAAATATGCACATATATATTTTCATAAAGACTGTAATAAAATTCTGTTGTACAAAATATTAATTGTGAAAAAAAAAAAATTTAACGGGTAGGTAATACCCGAGAGATATATAAATTCACAATTAATATGTTACATTTTTCGAATCTGATTAAGCAAATCATCAACTATACTCCCAAAATCTCACAACAATATACATTCTTGTATAGTAATCAAAACAACCATTCTCACCCAAATTTGATTACGCATTCTGATTTTGACAAATTAAAATCCAAGTCATGATTTAACAGAAGACATCACTCTTAGATTCCTACATCTTTCAAAGCTATACTTTGACTTCAAAACTGTGTTAGAACATCATATGTATATTAACGATTACAAACTGTGTTCAAACTCTCCGAAGTTTTAGAAGACACTTCAAACAATGAACAATCGAGATGATGATCCAACCACATATTACCCACATTTATGTACCAAAAAAAGGTCTCGAAGCCAAAGTTATAGTTCAACGCGTATCCGTGTCAGACCCTTTGGCATTTATTAGCTAAAATGACTTTTCAATTCTTTTTCAAAGTAGACAGTTTTGTCACAGCTCCAGCAAGTCAACTTCGACTTTTCAGTCGGACTAGTCTTATTATAACCTCGATAGATACGTTGCCCTTTCACCAACGTTACCGGGGAATCATTTATATTCACCACATTAGCAATAAACTTACCAACAACTTCACTGATCTTTGACTTTCCAAAAAAAAAAAATCATTATAATTATCGAAACCCTATCATATATTTATTCGTACCTTATAACAAGAATTGCCATACCAATTATTGAGAATCAGCAATCAGTATTTTGAAACCTCGCAGCATGTCTACATCAACAATTACATATACACACAACGTCTACCTCCAAGACTTACATTCTTTGAATGAGAAATTTCTGAAAAACACCCTAAACTGCGAACCAGTTCTCGAAATTTTGAAAAATGCTGATGAAGCAACAAAAACTGTAAACGACCTTAATAGTAAAAAGTTGGATTATAAAGGATAGTATATTGGCAAAGCTCAGAAAAAGAGAAGCTTTAGAACTGGAAAACGGATTGAGCAAAGTATGAAGGAGGCTGTGGACAAATCATAAAGGCTGAACCTGCCTTCAAAGGTGAAATGTCCCGTTCTTATTGATTAAAAACGTTCCATATTAATTGATTTCGTTGCGAGGTTTTGACCTCTATATGAGACGTTTTTCAAAGACTGCATTCATTTTAAAACAAACCATAACCTTTATTTCATCAATAAAGGTTTAAAAAGATTTACGTAGATTATCAAATAATGATAATCTAAAATATCCTGTTTACACACGACCATTACATAATGGTTTACAATACAAATATGTTACAACAAAATAAGTTTCTTGAATGCAGTTTTTACACAATATTATACAAGCATGGACTCCAAATCTCGTCCTTATTTAAGTATGCGACGGCGGAAGCTCTTAATAATCACCTGAGAATAAACATGCTTAAAACGTCAACAAAAATGTTGGTGAGATATAGGTTTAACCTATATATATCAAATTATAATAATAGACCACAAGATTTCATATTTCAATACACATTCCATACATAGAGATAAAAATTATTCATATGGTGAAAACCTGGTAACTGACATTAACAAGATGCATATATAAGAATATCCCCATCATTCCGGGACACCCTTCGGATATGATATAAATTTTGAAGTACTAAAGCATCCGGTACTTTGGATGGGGCTTGTTGGGCCCGATAGATCTATCTTTAGGATTCGCGTCAATTAGGGTGTCTGTTCCCTAATTCTTAGATTACCAGACTTAATAAAAAGGGGCATATTCGATTTTGATAATTCAACCATAGAATGTAGTTTCACGTACTTGTGTCTATTTTGTAAATCATTTATAAAACCTGCATGTATTCTCATCCCAAAAATATTAGATTTTAAAAGTGGGACTATAACTCACTTTCACAGATTTTTACTTCGTCGAGAAGTAAGACTTGGCCACTGGTTGATTCACGAACCTATAACAATATATACATATATATCAAAGTATGTTCAAAATATATTTACAACACTTTTAATATATTTTGATGTTTTAAGTTTATTAAGTCAGCTGTCCTCGTTAGTAACCTACAACTAGTTGTCTACAGTTAGATATACAGAAATAAATCGATAAATATTATCTTGAATCAATCCACGACCCAGTGTATACGTATCTCAGTATTGATCATAACTCAAACTATACATATTTTGGAATCAACCTCAACCCTCTATAGCTAACTCCAACATTCACATATAGAGTGTCTATGGTTGTTCCGAAATATATATAGATGTGTCGACATGATAGGTCGAAACATTGTATACGTGTCTATGGTATCTCAAGATTACATAATATACAATACAAGTTGATTAAGTTATGGTTGGAATATATTTGTTACCAATTTTCATGTAGCTAAAATGTGAAAAATTATCCAATCTTGTTTTACCCATAACTTCTTCATTTTAAATCCGTTTTGAGTGAATCAAATTGCTATGGTTTCATATTGAACTCTATTTTATGAATCTAAACAGAAAAAGTATAGGTTTATAGTCGGAAAAATAAGTTACAAGTCGTTTTTGTAAAGGTAGTCATTTCAGTTGAAAGAACGACATCTAGATGACCATTTTAGAAAACATACTTCCACTGTGAGTTTAACCATAATTTTTGGATATAGTTTCATGTTCATAATAAAAATCATTTTCTCATAATAACAACTTTTAAATCAAAGTTTATCATAGTTTTTAATTAACTAACCCAAAACAGCCCGCGGTGTTACTACGACGGCGTAAATCCGGTTTTACGGTGTTTTTCGTGTTTCCAGGTTTTAAATCATTAAGTTAGCATATCATATAGATATAGAACATGTGTTTAGTTGATTTTAAAAGTCAAGTTAGAAGGATTAACTTTTGTTTGCGAACAAGTTTAGAATTAACTAAACTATGTTCTAGTGATTACAAGTTTAAACCTTCGAATAAGATAGCTTTATATGTATGAATCGAATGATATTATGAACATCATTACTACCTTAAGTTCCTTGGATAAACCTACTGGAAAAGAGAAAAATGGATCTAGCTTCAATGGATCCTTGGATGGCTCGAAGTTCTTGAAGCAGAATCATGACACGAAAACAAGTTCAAGTAAGATCATCACTTGAAATAAGATTGTTATAGTTATAGAAATTGAACCAAAGTTTGAATATGATTATTACCTTGTATTAGAATGATAACCTACTGTAATAAACAAAGATTTCTTGAGGTTGGATGATCACCTTACAAGAATGGAAGTGAGCTAGCAAACTTGAAAGTATTCTTGATTTTATGAAACTAGAACTTTTGGAATTTATGAAGAACACTTAGAACTTGAAGATAGAACTTGAGAGAGATCAATTAGATGAAGAAAATTGAAGAATGAAAGTGTTTGTAGGTGTTTTTGGTCGTTGGTGTATGGTTTAGATATAAAGGATATGTAATTTTGTTTTCATGTAAATAAGTCATGAATGATTACTCATATTTTTGTAATTTTATGAGATATTTCATGCTAGTTGCCAAATGATGGTTCCCACATGTGTTAGGTGACTCACATGGGATGCTAAGAGCTGATCATTGGAGTATATTGTAACAACCCGTCCTTATCCTTCTGAACAAAGTCATCAACATCTGGTCTCATTGCGATGATCGACTCCAAGTAAGGTCCTTAATATGAGTTATTGCACGGCGGAAGACTTAATTCGTACCTGAGAATAACATGCTTTAAAAGGTCAACATAAAGTTGGTGAGATATAGGTTTTGTTGCTAGCAGCGTTATAACTATGGACCACAAGATTTCATATGTAAACATTTAAATAAAAAATATTCTAAGTGGTTGAGCACTTGGTAACCATACTTAACATTCAATCACGTCGCATATTCCCTTTATTATGAAATCTTACTACACCGTACCAAGTGTAGTCACGAAACGAAGTACTGTGCAACCGTTGAATACTGGTCGTCCAGTCCGGTTGGGGTTGTCAGGCCCGATAGATCTATCAACAGGATTCGCGTTTACAATACCGCTGTAAATATTAGTTACCAAGCTACAGGGAAGTATGCCAGTGGTACAACTCAACGTAGAATATATTTTCAGTTACTTGTGTCCATAACGTAAATCATTTATAAAAAACAGCGCATGTATTCTCATCCCAAAAATATTTAAAGTTCAAAAATGGGATTATATACTCACCTAATGTATTTTGTAGTAAAAATACATATAACTTCATTGAACAAAAGTTGGGTTGGCCTCGGATTCACGAACCTATATCATTTATATATATTAACACACGTACTAACAATAAACAAGCTTAATATTATTAATATACTTCTTGTGTTAATAACTTATATGTTATATTAATAATTAAATAACTTATATTTATTCTATATATTTTAAGTAGTTAATCTTTATTTTCATGATACCTTTATTAGTATTAATATAGTAAATACATATTTAAGTAGTTTATTCTATTAGGGTTTATTTATGATAACAATATATATTTATATTAATTGATATATATATAGTTTAATTAATACCCTCTTAATAAAAATATAGTTATATGTAATATTAATATTATTAGAATATATGTTTATATAAAATATCTATTTGTAATAAAACTGATACTGATAAGAATGATAATAATAATAATGATAATAAGAATAATGAAAATAATAATTTTAATCAAAATGTTAGATTTTAAGTAAAAATGATAGTTTCAATAAAAATGAAAAAAAAAAAAAATGATACTATAAAATACAATATTAATAATACTAATAACAATAATTTTTAAGTGATAATACTAGTAATAATAATGATAATATTATAAGTTTATATTATGTGATAATTATAATCATATTGTTAACAACTAACATAATAACAATAAATAATAATAATATTTAATAATAATAATAATAATACTAATAATAATAATAACAATAAAGAAAAAAAATGATATTAAAGATAAAAATTAAACTACCTTCAATAGAAAAATGCTTTAAAAGGATTATTGCTCCAAGAGGGAGTCGAACCCGAGACTCCTAGCTAACCCACACAGCACCCTAACCATACGGACCAATCTGTTTTTCTTAATTAGTCTACTCTTTAATATTTATAACCGATTTAAATCCATTCATACATCTTCTTATTAATTCGGCCCAATATAAAATCTGCCTGAAGCCCACTTCGCAGCCCGCTGTTAAGGTACGTGTTATACGTATATATTAATCATGATATGTTGTCGGTCATAAAAAGAATAGCTTGTCCCACTTTTAAAAAAAAAAAGTCTGACATATTTCTATACCCATTTGCGTGTGACCCCACTCATCCACGAGTATAGAATGAATGATTCTTAAATCATTCAATTAATCATCATCGCTAACTAGTAGTATGGAGATAACAGAAATATAACTACGACAATAGCAGGTAACTTCCATGGTGATGAATAACAATAAACGTAGCAGGTTTTGTAGGGTTTTCTTAGCTTACAAAAACAGAAAACGACGGCGCAACATCAGTAGGTTTAATCGTGATTGTGATGACTTTCGATGGTAGGCGGTTTGCAAGGGATTGCAGTAGTTTACGGTGGTTGTGGAGGTGGGTGGCGATGTTAGAAGGTGATAGGGTGGTCTTGGGTGATGACCGGTTGGTGATCAAACGGAGGAAGGTGGTGAAAATGGTTCACAATTGTTTGGAAGTTAGGGTGGTAGTTTCGGTGATGGAATGGTGTTCAATGGTTAACGTATATGATGAAGGTGGTGTTGAAGTGGCGTTCAAAATGGTGAGGTTTGTGATGGTGATGACTAGTTTCGGTTGTTATAAGAATCGAAACAAAAATGGTAATAGAATCACAACGATGGTGTTTGGAGATTGTGGTGATCGATTGAAGATGGGTTTGAGTTGTCGAAGAATTCAGAAGGGAGAAAGAAGTAGGAATGTGTGCTTTCTTTGTATCATAATTCTATATATAGATGTATTTAGTATCAATATATATAAATATATATATAGAGATATATGATATATTACATATAATAGCTGGATGATAGAGATGTGCATGTGAAAAGGAATCATTTGAAACAATAAACTCAATTATAGGATTCAATTAAACACAGTTAATTGTCAAATATAAGACGTTTGCAGAAATAGGAATGGAAAATGATGGATTTCTTTTATCCTCTTATATATCTAATCAAATGTATATGTATGTAATTATATAGAGAAAGGATAGATTCGATGAATGACTGAATATATGTGCTTAAGACATACAAACACGATAAATCAATTTAACAATAGTGTTTTAGGAATTAAAATGTAAGATGTGGTGATTTGTCAAAAATGAAAACAGTGACAATAATTCAATCATAAGACATGTGTTAAATTGAAAAGAAAAACAGTTTAATTACCGAGACTTTTAATAGAATAATATTTCGTGACCATTGCTAAATAGTTATAATATAAAAGTGTTCCTAAATACATTTCTAATAAGTCTATAATTTATATCACTCATTAATTGTTTGAAATCTGATCAAAAAGGTTCGTCTAAAATTTATTATTTTTTTTTTTTAAAACCAAGTATTATATACGGAGTACTAAAACTCAAATTGTTATATATCTAATACACATGACAGTTCGTGAATCGTCAGGCATGGTAAAAAGGTAATTGATTAATCAAATAAAGATTTCAAACTTTCTAGACTCAACATTACAGATTTTGCTTATCGTGTCGGAACCATATAAAGATTAAGGTTTAAATTTGGTCGGAAATTTCCGGGTCGTTACAGTACCCACCCGTAAAAAAAAAATTTCGTCCTCGAAATTTGATAGAGGTCGTCATGGATAACAATAAGGGTGTTTTCATGACGAATATGAGGTGATAATGGAGTTTTATTAATATTGAGTGATGTAGATAAAACGACTCGATCATGTGAAGCGCACGAGTGAAGTTATCACAAAAGAGTGATATGAGTAAATATGGAATTGTTTTATCCAATGACATGATTAGGATTGATTTCCGAATTTTAAGGGATTTAAAGAAAATCTTACGTAATAAGATTTGGTTCTTCGGCGATTTAGAAAACAGGATCTCCTTTGATTTAATGCGGTAATCTGTTTCGATTTCTTTGTCAGATATTTCACTATAAAACTACTCCCTTCGTTTCTTCTCGTGTCAAGCGAGTAATGATTCGGAATTTGTAGGTATAGGATTTGGAATGAACATAGCTATTATTCTCAGAAAGGAATGGTAATGACGCGATTTTTGATTGGTCAAATTACCAGAATATCCAGGAAGATAGAACTATCAAGATGATTTGTTCTTAATACGTTTCGGAATTGGATAGAATGTAAGAGCCGTGTAACATGGCACATGATGACGGTACTGTGAATCATCAGATTCCATTAGAAACTTAACATGACTTACTGTAATATAATGAAGTTGATCAAGTTTCATTATATTATATTAATTCATGCATCAGTTCCCAACACTGCTTTAGAACATTCCTATTTTAAACTCGAAGGTTTTAGAATTTAGAAACTAACACAGTTTCTTTTATATTGTAACACAGATATTACGGAGGAATAAATGATTTCAGATAAGGATAGCTGTGAAAACATCCTCAGAAATATTGGGGATATTTATAATGAAGATATGATAATATCTTGGAATTTCTAATGTTGAAGGATGATGATGAAGATTGACCCGTAAGGGTTTAGATTCAGAAGCAAGGCGTTTGCTACAGAATCGTCATGATTCTTTATGTACAAGTTTAGTCCTTGAAATTTGTTCGGAGTCTCTTTCACTGTTTGTTCAATCCGGTTTTCAATACCAAATTTTCTATCGAGCGTTCCTAACACTTTCTTCTTTTATCATCAACTTTTGGTCATTAAGACCGTCTATAACATGCTGCTTTGTCAGCATTCTCAAGGTTAACGGATCTGGGTTATCGGTTATCAAACTGAGGTGGCTTCAGGAGAATTGTGTTTTTAGATGGTTAAACGCTGATGATGGAATATAAAAGATCCTCCGGTAACGACAGCGAAAGAATAACGTGTATATATATCGAAACTAACCTTCCTGAGAAGTCGAGGTTAACTTGCTGGAGCTGTGACAAAATTGGCTAATTTGAAAAGGGATTACAAAGTTATTTTGGGTAATAATAACACTAAAGAAATTAACACTGCTGCGTGTTAAACGTTGACTCAGTCTCCGAGAGTCTTACAGGAGCATAAGTCTTTTCTTCCGTAGATGAAACGCGGTTGGTTCATCCTCTCGATCGAGGGGTTTTCAAGAATCATGAAAGATTTGAACACGCATTATAATTGTCGAGATACAAATGAGGTTTAAGATGAAATCAAGTGGCAAGCTTGAAGAATTATCTAGTTTCATATGTTATAATCAATGTTTTAATTTAATTCATTTTAATTGTCCAAAGTTAGCAGTCCTATAGTCCGATGGTTCAATGATTCATATATAATTTAATATATAATATTCGAATTAAATAATACGTATCGTGACCCGTGTACCGGTCTCGGTGTTGATCACAACTCAAAGTATATATATATTTTGGAATCAACTCCGACCCTGTATAGCCAGCTCCCACCTTCACATATAGAGTGTCTACGGTTGTTCCGAAATATATATATAGATGGGTCGATATGATAAGTCGAAACCTGGCATACGTGTCCCGTTATTTAAAGTGCGTAAAAGTAAATAACAGAAATTAAATGACGATAAATAAAATTGCGAGAATGTAAATTGCGATAAATTAAATGTTAATCAGTTAGCTGGGAACAGTTAGCCGGAACAGTTAGCGTGAAATCCTATCACAATTCCAATTAATTAATTCGTTTGTTTCTAACACTTTTTATTTTTGTCCAATGTTTTCTTCGTTATGCCACTTGTTGGATTCTGATAGGTCAAAATCCAAATATGAAATTTGAATAGAAATGGTTATTCTGTGGTGAACGGATACGTATATCGGTAGTTGTAAGTAGGATAGTAAATGATCGTTTAATCAGATTCGAAGAATATACAGTGTAACTTATTAATGTGAATTCTAAATATTCCTCGGGTACTACCCACCCGTTAAAATATTTTTATCATTAACACTTTGTATAAAAGAATTTTTAATTACAATCTTTATGAAAATATACTTGCATATATATTTTCATCGGATGTAATCATGGATTTAATGAGTCAAAAACTCATCTGATTTACCGTTAATACTAGATTACATAATCTCTAAAACTTTAGAAATTACATATTCACCATGTCGAACGAGGAAAAATGAGGTAGAATGATACGTAAAGCGAAGATAGCCGATGTAGATCGAGGTGTAGAACGAAGTTCATACTCGAAGTACAGATGGTGATATTGAGGCGTGTAATGTTGATATTCGAGGTACAGATTGTGATATTGAGAGTTACGGCGCGGTTATGGTTTAGAGATGATAAGGGTACTGTCGACGTCGATGATGGTGGTACTGATTATGCTGCTGGTGCTGCTGCTGGTGTTCGTAACCTTCGCACCAGGTTCTCCAAAGTCGTCACACGAGCACGTAGTTCGTTAACTTCTTCTAGTACTACGGAATGATTGACGGTTGAAACGAGTGAATGAATAAGATTCGAATTATGGGATAATATGTAATCGTAATGGGATACTCGGAAAAAGGGGAGAGAAAATGGTTTCTCGAACAGGTTCGCCAGTAAGCGCTTCAGGTTGAAAAGGGAAATTTGGTGGATGGAAGAGATCTTCGACGTGAAATGATTTTCGGATATCGGATGATATTTTAACTATATAGAATATCTATATGTATTTCGTAGACAACAGAGGAATTTACGGCATATATCAGGCAAGTCTACAGATATGCTAAGGTATGAATCTTGTCTATACACTATCGATGCACTAAATGCAGTAATACGTGTCTAGACTTATGAATGATAAGCAGAAAATTCCCTAGGGATGATAAGCAGATGATTTCCGACTAGAATGATAAGCAAAACTTTTTGACAGGCAGACACGGTCGAAGTCCAGACTCACTACTGTATCCTAACAACTACTAGTCAGACACACTAATGCAAGGCCTAGTTCACTAAGACCAACGCTCTGATACCACATGTAACAACCCGTCCTTATCCTTCTGAACAAAGTCATCAACATCTGGTCTCATTGCGATGATCGACTCCAAGTAAGGTCCTTAATATGAGTTATTGCACGGCGGAAGACTTAATTCGTACCTGAGAATAACATGCTTTAAAAGGTCAACATAAAGTTGGTGAGATATAGGTTTTGTTGCTAGCAGCGTTATAACTATGGACCACAAGATTTCATATGTAAACATTTAAATAAAAAATATTCTAAGTGGTTGAGCACTTGGTAACCATACTTAACATTCAATCACGTCGCATATTCCCTTTATTATGAAATCTTACTACACCGTACCAAGTGTAGTCACGAAACGAAGTACTGTGCAACCGTTGAATACTGGTCGTCCAGTCCGGTTGGGGTTGTCAGGCCCGATAGATCTATCAACAGGATTCGCGTTTACAATACCGCTGTAAATATTAGTTACCAAGCTACAGGGAAGTATGCCAGTGGTACAACTCAACGTAGAATATATTTTCAGTTACTTGTGTCCATAACGTAAATCATTTATAAAAAACAGCGCATGTATTCTCATCCCAAAAATATTTAAAGTTCAAAAATGGGATTATATACTCACCTAATGTATTTTGTAGTAAAAATACATATAACTTCATTGAACAAAAGTTGGGTTGGCCTCGGATTCACGAACCTATATCATTTATATATATTAACACACGTACTAACAATAAACAAGCTTAATATTATTAATATACTTCTTGTGTTAATAACTTATATGTTATATTAATAATTAAATAACTTATATTTATTCTATATATTTTAAGTAGTTAATCTTTATTTTCATGATACCTTTATTAGTATTAATATAGTAAATACATATTTAAGTAGTTTATTCTATTAGGGTTTATTTATGATAACAATATATATTTATATTAATTGATATATATATAGTTTAATTAATACCCTCTTAATAAAAATATAGTTATATGTAATATTAATATTATTAGAATATATGTTTATATAAAATATCTATTTGTAATAAAACTGATACTGATAAGAATGATAATAATAATAATGATAATAAGAATAATGAAAATAATAATTTTAATCAAAATGTTAGATTTTAAATAAAAATGATAGTTTCAATAAAAATGATAAAAAAAAAAAAATGATACTATAAAATACAATATTAATAATACTAATAACAATAATTTTTAAGTGATAATACTAGTAATAATAATGATAATATTATAAGTTTATATTATGTGATAATTATAATCATATTGTTAACAACTAACATAATAACAATAAATAATAATAATATTTAATAATAATAATAATAATACTAATAATAATAATAACAATAAAGAAAAAAAATGATATTAAAGATAAAAATTAAACTACCTTCAATAGAAAAATGCTTTAAAAGGATTATTGCTCCAAGAGGGAGTCGAACCCGAGACTCCTAGCTAACCCACACAGCACCCTAACCATACGGACCAATCTGTTTTTCTTAATTAGTCTACTCTTTAATATTTATAACCGATTTAAATCCATTCATACATCTTCTTATTAATTCGGCCCAATATAAAATCTGCCTGAAGCCCACTTCGCAGCCCGCTGTTAAGGTACGTGTTATACGTATATATTAATCATGATATGTTGTCGGTCATAAAAAGAATAGCTTGTCCCACTTTTAAAAAAAAAAAGTCTGACATATTTCTATACCCATTTGCGTGTGACCCCACTCATCCACGAGTATAGAATGAATGATTCTTAAATCATTCAATTAATCATCATCGCTAACTAGTAGTATGGAGATAACAGAAATATAACTACGACAATAGCAGGTAACTTCCATGGTGATGAATAACAATAAACGTAGCAGGTTTTGTAGGGTTTTCTTAGCTTACAAAAACAGAAAACGACGGCGCAACATCAGTAGGTTTAATCGTGATTGTGATGACTTTCGATGGTAGGCGGTTTGCAAGGGATTGCAGTAGTTTACGGTGGTTGTGGAGGTGGGTGGCGATGTTAGAAGGTGATAGGGTGGTCTTGGGTGATGACCGGTTGGTGATCAAACGGAGGAAGGTGGTGAAAATGGTTCACAATTGTTTGGAAGTTAGGGTGGTAGTTTCGGTGATGGAATGGTGTTCAATGGTTAACGTATATGATGAAGGTGGTGTTGAAGTGGTGTTCAAAATGGTGAGGTTTGTGATGGTGATGACTAGTTTCGGTTGTTATAAGAATCGAAACAAAAATGGTAATAGAATCACAACGATGGTGTTTGGAGATTGTGGTGATCGATTGAAGATGGGTTTGAGTTGTCGAAGAATTCAGAAGGGAGAAAGAAGTAGGAATGTGTGCTTTCTTTGTATCATAATTCTATATATAGATGTATTTAGTATCAATATATATAAATATATATATAGAGATATATGATATATTACATATAATAGCTGGATGATAGAGATGTGCATGTGAAAAGGAATCATTTGAAACAATAAACTCAATTATAGGATTCAATTAAACACAGTTAATTGTCAAATATAAGACGTTTGCAGAAATAGGAATGGAAAATGATGGATTTCTTTTATCCTCTTATATATCTAATCAAATGTATATGTATGTAATTATATAGAGAAAGGATAGATTCGATGAATGACTGAATATATGTGCTTAAGACATACAAACACGATAAATCAATTTAACAATAGTGTTTTAGGAATTAAAATGTAAGATGTGGTGATTTGTCAAAAATGAAAACAGTGACAATAATTCAATCATAAGACATGTGTTAAATTGAAAAGAAAAACAGTTTAATTACCGAGACTTTTAATAGAATAATATTTCGTGACCATTGCTAAATAGTTATAATATAAAAGTGTTCCTAAATACATTTCTAATAAGTCTATAATTTATATCACTCATTAATTGTTTGAAATCTGATCAAAAAGGTTCGTCTAAAATTTATTATTTTTTTTTTTTAAAACCAAGTATTATATACGGAGTACTAAAACTCAAATTGTTATATATCTAATACACATAACAGTTCGTGAATCGTCAGGCATGGTAAAAAGGTAATTGATTAATCAAATAAAGATTTCAAACTTTCTAGACTCAACATTACAGATTTTGCTTATCGTGTCGGAACCATATAAAGATTAAGGTTTAAATTTGGTCGGAAATTTCCGGGTCGTTACATATATATACCAATAGTACATACATCTAAAAGCTGTGTATTGTACGAGTACGAATACGGGTGCATACGAGTAGAATTGTTGACGAAACTGAACGAGGATGTAATTGTAAGCATTTTTGTTAAGTAGAAGTATTTTGATAAGTGTATTGAAGTCTTTCAAAAGTGTATAAATACATATTAAAACACTACATGTATATACATTATAACTGAGTCGTTAAGTCATCGTTAGTCGTTACATGTAAGTGTTGTTTTGAAACTTTTAGGTTAACGATCTTGTTAAATGTTGTTAACCCAATATTTATAATATCAAATGAGATTTTAAATTATTATATTATCATGATATTATCATGTATGAATATCTCATAATATGATATATATACATTAAATGTCTTTACAACGATAATCGTTACATATATGTCTCGTTTAAAAATCATTAAGTTAGTAGTCTTGTTTTTACATATGTAGTTCATTGTTAATATACTTAATGATATGTTTACTTATCATAGTATCATGTTAACTATATATATATCCATATATATGTCATCATATAGTTTTTACAAGTTTTAACGTTCGTGAATCACCGGTCAACTTGGGTGGTCAATTGTCTATATGAAACATATTTCAATTAATCAAGTCTTAACAAGTTTGATTGCTTAACATGTTGGAAATATTTAATCATGTAAATATCAATCTCAATTAATATATATAAACATGGAAAAGTTCGGGTCACTACAGTACCTACCCGTTAAATAAATTTCGTCCCGAAATTTTAAGCTGTTGAAGGTGTTGACGAATCTTCTGGAAATAGATGCGGGTATTTCTTATTCATATGATCTTCACGCTCCCAGGTGAACTCGGGTCCTCTACGAGCATTCCATCGAACCTTAACAATTGGTATCTTGTTTTGCTTAAGTCTTTTAACCTCACGATCCATTATTTCGACGGGTTCTTCGATGAATTGAAGTTTTTCGTTGATTTGGATTTCATCTAACAGAATAGTGAGATCTTCTTTAGCAAAACATTTCTTCAAATTCGAGACGTGGAAAGTGTTATGTACAGCCGCGAGTTGTTGAGGTAACTCAAGTCGGTAAGCTACTGGTCCGACACGATCAATAATCTTGAATGGTCCAATATACCTTGGATTTAATTTCCCTCGTTTACCAAATCGAACAACGCCTTTCCAAGGTGCAACTTTAAGCATGACCATCTCTCCAATTTCAAATTCTATATCTTTTCTTTTAATGTCAGCGTAGCTCTTTTGTCGACTTTGGGCGGTTTTCAACCGTTGTTGAATTTGGATGATCTTCTCGGTAGTTTCTTGTATAATCTCCGGACCCGTAATCTGTCTATCCCCCACTTCACTCCAACAAATCGGAGACCTGCACTTTCTACCATAAAGTGCTTCAAACGGCGCCATCTCAATGCTTGAATGGTAGCTGTTGTTGTAGGAAAATTCTGCTAACGGTAGATGTCGATCCCAACTATTTCCGAAATCAATAACACATGCTCGTAGCATGTCTTCAAGCGTTTGTATCGTCCTTTCGCTCTGCCCATCAGTTTGTGGATGATAGGCAGTACTCATGTCTAGACGAGTTCCTAATGCTTGTTGTAACGTTTGCCAGAATCTTGAAATAAATCTGCCATCCCTATCAGAGATAATAGAGATTGGTATTCCATGTCTGGAGATGACTTCCTTCAAATACAGTCGTGCTAACTTCTCCATCTTGTCATCTTCTCTTATTGGCAGGAAGTGTGCTGATTTGGTGAGACAATCAACTATTACCCAAATAGTATCAAAACCACTTACAGACCTTGGCAATTTAGTGATGAAATCCATGGTAATGTTTTCCCATTTCCATTCTGGGATTTCGGGTTGTTGAAGTAGACCTGATGGTTTCTGATGCTCAGCTTTGACCTTAGAACACGTCAAACATTCTCCTACGTATTTAGCAACATCGGCTTTCATACCCGGCCACCAAAAATATTTCTTGAGATCCTTGTACATCTTCCCCGTTCCAGGATGTATTGAGTATCTGGTTTTATGAGCTTCTCTAAGTACCATTTCTCTCATATCTCCAAATTTTGGTACCCAAATCCTTTCAGCCCTATACCGGTTTCCGTCTTCCCGAATATTAAGATGCTTCTCCGATCCTTTGGGTATTTCATCCTTTAAATTTCCCTTTTTTAAAACTCCTTGTTGCGCCTCCTTTATTTGAGTAGTAAGGTTATTATGAATCATTATATTCATAGATTTTACTCGAATGGGTTCTCTATCCTTCCTGCTCAAGGCATCGGCTACCACATTTGCCTTCCCCGGGTGGTAACGAATCTCAAAGTCGTAATCATTCAATAATTCGATCCACCTACGCTGCCTCATATTCAGTTGTTTCTGATTAAATATGTGTTGAAGACTTTTGTGGTCGGTATATATAATACTTTTGACCCCATATAAGTAGTGCCTCCAAGTCTTTAATGCAAAAACAATCGCGCCTAATTCCAAATCATGCGTCATATAATTTTGTTCGTGAATCTTCAATTGTCTAGACGCATAAGCAATCACCTTCGTTCGTTGCATTAATACACAACTGAGACCTTGCTTTGATGCGTCACAATAAATCACAAAATCATCATTCCCTTCAGGCAATGACAATATAGGTGCCGTAGTTAGCATTTTCTTCAATAACTGAAACGCTTTCTCTTGTTCATCATTCCATTCAAATTTCTTCCCTTTATGCGTTAATACAGTCAAGGGTTTTGCTATTCTGGAAAAGTCTTGGATGAACCTTCTGTAGTAACCAGCTAGTCCTAAAAATTGGCGTATGTGTTTCGGAGTTTTCGGGGTTTCCCACTTTTCAACAGTTTCTATCTTTGCCGGATCCACCTTAATACCTTCTTTGTTCACTATGTGACCGAGGAATTGAACTTCTTCCAACCAAAATGCACACTTTGAAAACTTAGCGTACAATTCTTCCTTCCTCAATACTTCTAACACCTTTCTCAAATGTTCACCGTGTTCTTGGTCATTCTTTGAGTAAATAAGTATGTCATCAATGAAAACAATGACAAACTTGTCAAGGTATGGTCCACACACTCGGTTTATAAGGTCCATGAACACAGCTGGTGCATTAGTTAAACCAAACGGCATGACCATAAACTCGTAATGACCGTAACGTGTTCTGAAAGCAGTCTTTGGAATATCATCTTCTTTCACCCGCATTTGATGATACCCAGAACGTAAGTCAATCTTTGAATAAACAGACGAGCCTTGTAGTTGATCAAATAAGTCGTCGATTCTCGGTAGTGGGTAGCGGGTCTTGATGGTAAGTTTGTTCAACTCTCGGTAGTCGATACACAACCTGAATGTACCATCTTTCTTCTTGACAAACAAAACAGTAGCTCCCCACGGTGATGTGCTTGGTCGAATGAAACCACGCTCTAAAAGTTCTTGTAATTGGCTTTGCAGTTCTTTCATCTCGCTGGGTGCGAGTCTGTAAGGAGCACGAGCTATTGGTGCAGCTCCTGGTACAAGATCTATTTGAAATTCAACGGATCGATGTGGGGGTAATCCCGGTAATTCTTTCGGAAATACATCGGGAAATTCTTTTGCAATGGGAACATCATTGATGCTCTTTTCTTCAGTTTGTACTTTCTCGACGTGTGCTAGAACAGCATAGCAACCTTTTCTTATTAGTTTTTGTGCCTTCAAATTACTAATAAGATGTAGCTTCGTGTTGCCCTTTTCTCCGTACACCATTAAGGGTTTTCCTTTTTCTCGTATAATGTGAATTGTATTTTTGTAACAAACGATCTCTGCTTTCACTTCTTTCAACCAGTCCATACCGATTATCACATCAAAACTCCCTAACTCTACTAGTATTAAATCAATCTTAAATGTTTTGCTAACCAGTTTAATTTCTCGATTCCGACATATATTATCTGCTGAAATTAATTTACCATTTGCTAATTTGAGTAAAAATTTACTATCCAAAGGCGTCAATGGGCAACTTAATTTAGCACAAAAATCTCTACTCATATAGCTTCTATCCGCACCCGAATCAAATAAAACGTAAGCAGATTTATTGTCAATAAGAAACGTACCCGTAACAAGCTCCGGGTCTTCCTGTGCCTCTGCCGCATTAATATTGAAAACTCTTCCGCGGCCTTGTCCATTCGTGTTCTCCTGGTTCGGGCAATTTCTAATAATGTGACTCGGTTTTCCACATTTATAACAAACTACATTGGCATAGCTTGCTCCGACACTACTTGCTCCGCCATTACTCGTTCCGACACCATTTGTTCCTTTCGTTCTATTAACCCCTGGTCCGTAGACCTGACACTTCTCCGCACTATGACCATTTCTTTTACACTTGTTGCAAAATTTGGTGCAGAACCCTGAGTGATACTTTTCACACCTTTGGCATAGCTGCTTCTGATTGTTGTTGTTGTTACGGTTGTTATTGTTGTTGGGATGATTGTTGTAGTTGCTATTGTTGTTGTTGTTGTTGTTGGGCCGTTTGTTGTAGTTGCGATTGATGTTACGATTATTGGGATAGTTGTTGCGATTATTGTTGTAATTGCTGTTGTTGTTGTATTGGTGATTCTTATCACCGTTTTCCTCCCACTTTCTTTTGACTTGTTTCACATTGGCCTCTTCAGCAGTCTGTTCTTTAATTCTTTCTTCAATCTGGTTCACTAGTTTGTGAGCCATTCTACATGCCTGTTGTATGGAGGCGGGCTCGTGTGAACTTATATCTTCTTGGATTCTTTCCGGTAATCCTTTCACAAACGCGTCGATCTTCTCTTCCTCGTCTTCGAATGCTCCCGGACACAATAGGCACAATTCTGTGAATCGTCTTTCGTACGTGGTAATATCAAATCCTTGGGTTCGTAACCCTCTAAGTTCTGTCTTGAGCTTATTGACCTCGGTTCTGGGACGGTACTTCTCGTTCATCAAGTGCTTGAATGCTGACCACGGTAGTGCGTACGCATCGTCTTGTCCCACTTGCTCTAGATAGGTATTCCACCATGTTAACGCAGAACCTGTGAAGGTATGCATAGCGTACTTCACTTTGTCCTCTTCAGTACACTTACTTATGGCAAACACCGATTCGACCTTCTCGGTCCACCGTTTCAATCCGATCGGTCCTTCGGTTCCATCAAATTCCAAAGGTTTGCAGGCAGTGAATTCTTTGTAGGTGCATCCTACACGATTTCCTGTACTGCTAGATCCAAGGTTATTGTTGGTATGTAGCGCAGCCTGTACTGCGGCTATGTTTGAAGCTAGAAAAGTACGGAATTCCTCTTCATTCATATTCACGGTGTGTCGAGTAGTCGGTGCCATTTCCTTCAAAATAGTCAAATGGAACAAGTTAATCATACAGAATATTAAGAGTAGTTAATAGTATTTCGTAGCATAATATGAACTCATTTATAAAAGCTTTTTCTTCATATTAGCGTTTTATAAGTTTAAATTCGGGTAGTACCTACCCGTTAAGTTCATACTTAGTAGCTAATATACAATTCAACTACTACAATTCTATATGAAAAACTGATTATAATAATATTTCGCGTTCAAACTTTTATACAATATTTTACAAACTTACAATACCGCTTATTTTACATAAAGCATGAAATATAGCACATAATAACTTTGATACAAGATAGTTGTGAAGATAATTCTAGCTAGTACACAAGTCGTTCAGCAAAGGCAATAAAGACACGTAATTCATACGTCCAGAAACAAGTCATGCATTCTGGTTTTACTAGGACTACTTCCCATCCTTGGTCTTGTGGAACATAACCGTTATGGCCGTTGATAAGACAGCGTGTTGTAACGTCATCAAAGGGACGAGGGTTACGTAATGTCCAACAGTCCCGTAATAATCTAAAAACCTCATTTCTTACCCCAATTACCGACTCCGTCACTTGTGGAAACGTTTTGTTTAATAGTTGTAGCCCGATGTTCTTGTTCTCACTTTGGTGAGAAGCGAACATTACTAATCCGTAAGCATAACATGCTTCTTTATGTTGCATGTTAGCCGCTTTTTCTAAATCACGAAGTCCAATATTCGGATATATTGAGTCAAAATAATTTCTTAACCCGTTGCGTAAAATAGCATTTGGGTTCCCCGCAATATATGCGTCAAAGTAAACACATCGTTACTTATGGGTTTCCCAATGTGAAATCCCCCATCTTTCAAACGAAAGTCTCTTATAAACTAAGACATTCTTGGAACGTTCTTCGAATGTCTTACAAACTGATCTCGCCTTAAATAGTTGTGCCGAGGAATTCTAGCCGACTCTAGACAGGATTTCATCAATCATGTCTCCGGGTAGGTCTCTTATTGGATTGTCTATCGATTTTGTGTTTTTATACTGTAAAATAGACAAGAGTTAGATTCATAAAAAAAATACTTATTAATACAAGCAATTTTTACATATATCATAAAGCATAAGCACACTATATTACATATATTACACCACATGAATACAGCTATCTTATTCCGACTCGCTTGTTTCTTCTTCTTCGGTTTTGGTTCGTTTTGCCAAGTTTCTAGGGATATATGATGTTCCCCTAATACGAGCCGTCGTTATCCACATTGGTTTAGAAAAACCTGGTGGTTTAGAGGTTCCCGGGTCATTGTTACAATTTAAGGACTTCGGGGGTTGACGATACATATAAAGTTCATCGGGGTTGGAATTAGATTTCTCTATTTTTATGCCCTTTCCCTTATTATTTTCTTTTGCCTTTTTAAATTCAGTTGGGGTAATTTCTATAACATCATCGGAATTCTCGTCGGAATCCGATTCATCGGAGAATTGGTAATCCTCCCAATATTTTGCTTCCTTGGCGGAAACACCATTGACCATAATTAACCTTGGTCGGTTGGTTGAGGATTTTCTTTTACTTAACCGTTTTATTATTTCCCCCACCGGTTCTATTTCTTCATCTGGTTCCGATTCTTCTTCCGGTTCCGATTCTTCTTCTGGTTCCGACTCTTCTTCCGATTCCTCTTCGGGAACTTGTGAATCAGTCCACGAATCATTCCAATTTACATTTGACTCTTCATTATTATTAGGTGAGTCAATGGGACTTGTTCTAGAGGTAGACATCTATCACATAATATCAAACGCGTTAAGAGATTAATATATCACATAATATTCACATGTTAAAAATATATAGTTTCCAACAAAATTTGTTAAGCAATCATTTTTCAAGTAAACACGGTCGAAGTCCAGACTCACTAATGCATCCTAACAAACTCGATAAGACACACTAATGCAAAATTCTGGTTCTCTAAGACCAACGCTCGGATACCAACTGAAATGTCCCGTTCTTATTGATTAAAAACGTTCCATATTAATTGATTTCGTTGCGAGGTTTTGACCTCTATATGAGACGTTTTTCAAAGACTGCATTCATTTTAAAACAAACCATAACCTTTATTTCATCAATAAAGGTTTAAAAAGCTTTACGTAGATTATCAAATAATGATAATCTAAAATATCCTGTTTACACACGACCATTACATAATGGTTTACAATACAAATATGTTACAACAAAATAAGTTTCTTGAATGCAGTTTTTACACAATATTATACAAGCATGGACTCCAAATCTCGTCCTTATTTAAGTATGCGACGGCGGAAGCTCTTAATAATCACCTGAGAATAAACATGCTTAAAACGTCAACAAAAATGTTGGTGAGATATAGGTTTAACCTATATATATCAAATTATAATAATAGACCACAAGATTTCATATTTCAATACACATTCCATACATAGAGATAAAAATCATTCATATGGTGAACACCTGGTAACCGACATTAATAAGATGCATATATAAGAATATCCCCATCATTCCGGGACACCCTTCGGATATGATATAAATTTCGAAGTACTAAAGCATCCGGTACTTTGGATGGGGCTTGTTGGGCCCGATAGATCTATCTCTAGGATTCGCGTCAATTAGGGTGTCTGTTCCCTAATTCTTAGATTACCAGACTTAATAAAAAGGGGCATATTCGATTTTGATAATTCAACCATAGAATGTAGTTTCACGTACTTGTGTCTATTTTGTAAATCATTTATAAAACCTGCATGTATTCTCATCCCAAAAATATTAGATTTTAAAAGTGGGACTATAACTCACTTTCACAGATTTTTACTTCGTCGAGAAGTAAGACTTGGCCACTGGTTGATTCACGAACCTATAACAATATATACATATATATCAAAGTATGTTCAAAATATATTTACAACACTTTTAATATATTTTGATGTTTTAAGTTTATTAAGTCAGCTGTCCTCGTTAGTAACCTACAACTAGTTGTCCACAGTTAGATATACAGAAATAAATCGATAAATATTATCATGAATCAATCCACGACCCAGTGTATACGTATCTCAGTATTGATCACAACTCAAACTATACATATTTTGGAATCAACCTCAACCCTGTATAGCTAACTCCAACATTCACATATAGAGTGTCTATGGTTGTTCCGAAATATATATAGATGTGTCGACATGATAGGTCGAAATATTGTATACGTGTCTATGGTATCTCAAGATTACATAATATACAATACAAGTTGATTAAGTTATGGTTGGAATATATTTGTTACCAATTTTCACGTAGCTAAAATGAGAAAAATTATCCAATCTTGTTTTACCCATAACTTCTTCATTTTAAATCCGTTTTGAGTGAATCAAATTGCTATGGTTTCATATTGAACTCTATTTTATGAATCTAAACATAAAAAGTATAGGTTTATAGTCTGAAAAATAAGTTACAAGTCATTTTTGTAAAGGTAGTCATTTCAGTCGAAAGAACGACGTCTAGATGACCATTTTAGAAAACATACTTCCACTTTGAGTTTAACCATAATTTTTGGATATAGTTTCATGTTCATAATAAAAATCATTTTCTCATAATAATAACTTTTAAATCAAAGTTTATCATAGTTTTTAATTAACTAACCCAAAACAGCCCGCGGTGTTACTACGACGGCGTAAATCCGGTTTTACGGTGTTTTTCGTGTTTCCAGGTTTTAAATCATTAAGTTAGCATATCATATAGATATAGAACATGTGTTTAGTTGATTTTAAAAGTCAATTTAGAAGGATTAACTTTTGTTTACGAACAAGTTTAGAATTAACTAAACTATGTTCTAGTGATTACAAGTTTAAACCTTCGAATAAGATAGCTTTATATGTATGAATCGAATGATGTTATGAACATCATTACTACCTTAAGTTCCTTGGATAAACCTACTGGAAAAGAGAAAAATGGATCTAGCTTCAATGGATCCTTGGATGGCTCGAAGTTCTTGAAGCAGAATCATGACACGAAAACAAGTTCAAGTAAGATCATCACTTGAAATAAGATTGTTATAGTTATAGAAATTGAACCAAAGTTTGAATATGATTATTACCTTGTATTAGAATGATAACCTACTGTAAGAAACAAAGATTTCTTGAGGTTGGATGATCACCTTACAAGATTGGAAGTGAGCTAGCAAACTTGAAAGTATTCTTGATTTTATGAAACTAGAACTTTTGGAATTTATGAAGAACACTTAGAACTTGAAGATAGAACTTGAGAGAGATCAATTAGATGAAGAAAATTGAAGAATGAAAGTGTTTGTAGGTGTTTTTGGTCGTTGGTGTATGGATTAGATATAAAGGATATGTAATTTTGTTTTCATGTAAATAAGTCATGAATGATTACTCATATTTTTGTAATTTTATGAGATATTTCATGCTAGTTGCCAAATGATGGTTCCCAAATGTGTTAGGTGACTCACATGGGATGCTAAGAGCTGATCATTGGAGTGTATATACCTATAGTACATACATCTAAAAGCTGTGTATTGTACGAGTACGAATACGGGTGCATACGGGTAGAATTGTTGATGAAACTGAACGAGGATGTAATTGTAAGCATTTTTGTTAAGTAGAAGTATTTTGATAAGTGTATTGAAGTCTTTAAAAAGTGTATAAATACATATTAAAACACTACATGTATATACATTTTAACTGAGTCGTTAAGTCATCGTTAGTCGTTACATGTAAGTGTTGTTTTGAAACTTTTAGGTTAACGATCTTGTTAAATGTTGTTAACCCAATATTTATAATATCAAATGAGATTTTAAATTATTATATTATCATGATATTATCATGTATGAATATCTCTTAATATGATATATATACATTAAATGTCTTTACAACGATAATCGTTACATATATGTCTCGTTTAAAAATCATTAAGTTAGTAGTCTTGTTTTTACATATGTAGTTCATTGTTAATATACTTAATGATATGTTTACTTATCATAGTATCATGTTAACTATATATATATCCATATATATGTCATAATATAGTTTTTACAAGTTTTAACGTTCGTGAATCACCGGTCAACTTGGGTGGTCAATTGTCTATATGAAACATATTTCAATTAATCAAGTCTTAACAAGTTTGGTTGCTTAACATGTTGGAAACATTTAATCATGTAAATATCAATCTCAATTAATATATATAAACATGGAAAAGTTCGGGTCACTACAAAAGGATCCAAATGATTCATTACTTGCTGAAGTCATTAACGAATACCTTGCTCCTAACTCTAAACCCCTGCGGATAATATCCTTCATCATCCTCTGATATTAGACATTCTAAGATATCATCGTATCTTTCATAATAAATATCATCCATATTTCTGAAGATATTTTTATAATTATTCTTATCTGAAATCATTTACCTCTTCGCGCTATCTGTATTATATCATAAAGGAAACTATTTTAGTTTCTAAATTCTGAAACATTCGAGTTTAAAATAGGAATATTCTTGAAGAAGTGTTGGGAGCTGAAGCATGAGTTAGTATAATATAATGACACTTGATCAACGTGATTATATTACAGTAATTCATGCTGAGTTTATAAATGGAACATGATGATTCACAGATCATAACGTCATCATGTGCTACACGACTCTTGTATTCTATTTAATCTCTAAAAATATCAAGAATATATTTTCTTGATGATTCGGTCTTTTCAGGGTATTTTGGTAAATTAACAAATCAAGATCGTGTCATTACAATTTCCTTCCTAGAACATTAACAATGTTCATTCCGAAATTTATATGTGCGAATTCTGGACCATTACAAGTGGTGCTTAATCGCAAGAAGAAGAAACGAAAGGACAAAGCTCCGAACTAGAAATGGGAGTATAAATCATAGCAAATAGAAGAGAGCATTAACTGTGGATGACAATGATTATAGAAGAAGCAAGGACTTTGAAATATAAGGGAAGATATAAAACCCAATAACAACCCAGAAATCACAAACCGTATATATCAATGCATATAGCAATATAAAGACACGGGAGAACTAAAAACACTATAAAACCAAGAGTATAGTAGAAGTAAATAGATTCTTCCGGAGGCAGATGAAAAAGAAGAATGACAGATATGAAAGTGAGGAGTATATCGAGAATCAGTACTGGATGAAGCATATTGACAAATACTTTAAAATATGAGTTGAGGGAGAAAGAATAGAAGGTGTGAGTTGTAAGGAAACGAAGGAGGTGGATTTATAGTGAAATACCCGACAGAGAAATCAAGATGGATTATCGTATTAATTCGAAGAGAATCATAATCTCCTTAATCACCGAAGCATCAAATCCAACATAGATTACAAAGATTTTCTTTAAATTCGGAGATCAATTGTGATGACGTCAAAAGATATGACGAATCACTATAATCTTATTTCCTTCATTTACGATAACTTCCCTCATACGCTTCGAGTAATCGAATTATTTTATCCATACTTCTTAGACATGATAAAACTTTATAATCTTCATAATAACATTCTCATTGTTAGTCATGACGACCTCTATCAAATTTCGGGGACGAAATTTCTTTAACGGGTAGGTACTGTGACGACCCGGAAATTTCTGACCAAATTTAAACTTTAATCTTTATATTATTCCGACACGATAAGCAAAGTTTGTTAAGTTAAATCTCAAGAATTTTAAACTGTGTTCATACATTCATTATAACCTCGACCAAATTCTGACGATTCACGAACCGTTATATATAAATAGATATGTATATGTATATATATATATATTATAACTTGAGAATATTAATAAAGTATTAAACGTATAATACTTTATACGAACGTATTTGTTTCAATATGATTTTCGGCGAAATTAAAAAAATATATATTAAATGATTGAATTATCAGAAACATTGAATTATGATTACAAGTCTCTGTTGAGAGGTCCACTATGATTTGAGAAAATCTATTTCTCTTAACGATATTCAGAATAATTTGTAAAACTATTTATAAATAAAAACAAAAAGTGTCATTTACGAAAGTTAGACAAAAGTTAGTGGAGAATTGGTTTCCATAATATTCTATTAATCTATTTTTAAACGTACAAAGACGTTTTCAGTTTAAAAAGAATTTTATTATTAAAACGTATATAACTTTTATAAATATCTAGAATCACTTTTGACAACTCATTACTTAACCAGTATAATAAATATAACGATATTTATATTTTATTTCATTAAATATATATAACGATTTAAATTAATATTATATATATTTATACGCGTATTATACATACATAGTTTTTATACTTTTACTATACTTTAAATTTACCTTTACTTTACTTTTACTTTACTTTAACTTTAATAATTCACTTTAATAATTCATACTTTAATAATTCACTTTAATAATTCATACTTTAATAATTCACTTTAATAATTCATACTTTAATAATTCACTTTAATAATTCATACTTTAATAATTCACTTTAATAATTCAAAAATCTATTATAAATAGAATTCAATAGGTTTCATTATTTCATAGAAACTTGAAAATATATTTCTCTAAACTCTCTCAATCGATTTACATATATATATATATATATATATATATATATATATATATATATATATATATATATATATATATATATATATATATATATATATATATTTGCTCTGTATTATTTCAAGATATTATTAGTATACATAAAATATTACGACGGAGTGATGTCCGAGTGATTTCAAAATAGTTTTTTGAATGAGTCGAAGCTAAGGAAATTATGGGTTATAGCTATGGAGGTGATGGGTATGGTTCATGGGTATGCTCGTGAGGTCAATCTAGTGTTTATCATCTCCGTTGCGTCTACGTACTTTCCTGCAATATTAAATCTCAATATTGATACGTTCGTGAATCCGAGGCCAACCTTGCACTTGTTAAATGACGTTATATGTATTTTTACTACGAAATACAGTATGGTGAGTTTCATTTGCTCCCTTTTTAATTGCTTTTGCAATATATATTTTTGGGCTGAGAATACATGCGCTGCTTTTATAAATGCTTTACGAAATAGAGACAAGTGATAAAAAATGATAATTCTGCGGATTGATGTGCTAGGTAGTTTAGTTACATGTTATAAGAGCATGTGAGCGCGAATCCTAAAGATAGATCTATCGGGCTTAACACCCCCATCCTGTAGGCTGCACTAGACATAAGAGCTAGTGGGCGGATGTTTAGTACTTCGAGGATTATTTATACACTTGTGAGTATACGTATCCATCTTTGCGAAGATGACTTATTATATTATTATTAAGGTTGGTTACTGAGGCCTCAACATAAGCAGAACGGTTTTATACACTTGCGAGTGTACATATATTTATAAACGGAAATCTTGTGGTCTATTAATATATTGAAATGATTGTTATGATAAACCTATGAACTCACCAACCTTTTGGTTGACACTTTAAAGCATGTTTATTCTCAGGTATTAAAGAAATCTTCCGCTGTGCATTAGCTCATTTTAAGGATATTACTTGGAGTCATTCATGGCATATTTTGAAAGATGTTGCATTCGAGTCATTAAGTTCATCAAGATTATTTTTAAGTCAATTATAGTTGGATGTATTATGAAATGGTATGCATGCCGTCAACTTTTGTTGTAAAGAAAGTTTGTCTTTTAAAAACGAATGTAATGTTTGTAAAATGTATCATATAGAGGTCAAATACCTCGCGATGTAATCAACTATTATGAATCATTTATAATGTATATGAACGGGTCATTTCAATTTTACTCGAATGGGCTCTCTGTCCTTCCTGCTCAAGGCATCGGCTACCACATTTGCCTTCCCCGGGTGGTAACGAATCTCAAATTCGTAATCATTCAACAATTCAATCCACCTACGCTGCCTCATATTCAGTTGTTTCTGATTAAATATGTGTTGAAGACTTTTGTGGTCGGTATATATAATACTTTTGACCCCATATAAGTAGTGCCTCCAAGTCTTTAATGCAAAAACAACCGCGCCTAATTCCAAATCATGCGTCATATAATTTTGCTCGTGAATCTTCAATTGTCTAGACGCATAAGCAATCACCTTCGTTCATTGCATTAATACACAACCGAGACCTTGCTTTGATGCATCACAATAAATCACAAAATCATCATTCCCTTCAGGCAATGACAATATAGGTGCCGTAGTTAGCTTTTTCTTCAATAACTGAAACGCTTTCTCTTGTTCATCCTTCTATTCAAATTTCTTCCCTTTATGCATTAATGCAGTCAAGGGTTTTGCTATTCTGGAAAAGTCTTGGATGAACCTTCTGTAGTAACCAGCTAGTCCTAAAAACTGGCGTATATGTTTCGGAGTTTTCGGGGTTTCCCACTTTTCAACAGTTTCTATCTTTGCCGGATCCACCTTAATACCTTCTTTGTTCACTATGTGCCCGAGGAATTGAACTTCTTCCAACCAAAATGCACACTTTGAAAACTTAGCGTACAATTCTTCCTTCCTCAATACTTCTAACACCTTTCTCAAATGTTCACCGTGTTCTTGGTCATTCTTTGAGTAAATAAGTATGTCATCAATGAAAACAATGACAAACTTGTCAAGGTATGGTCCACACACTCAGTTCATGAGGTCCATGAACACAGCTGGTGCATTAGTTAAACCAAACGGCATGACCATAAACTCGAAATGACCGTAACGTGTTCTGAAAGCAGTCTTTGGAATATCATCTTCTTTCACCCGCATTTGATGATACCCGGAACGTAAGTCAATCTTTGAATAAACAGACGAGCCTTGTAGTTGATCAAATAAGTCGTCGATTCTCGGTAGTGGGTAGCGGTTCTTGATGGTAAGTTTGTTCAACTCTCGGTAGTCGATACACAACCTGAATGTACCATCTTTCTTCTTGACAAACAAAACAGGAGCTCCCCACGGTGATGTGCTTGGTCGAATGAAACCATGCTCTAAAAGTTCTTGTAATTGGCTTTGCAGTTCTTTCATCTCGCTGGGTGCGAGTCTGTAAGGAGCACGAGCTATTGGTGCAGCTCCTGGTACAAGATCTATTTGAAATTCAACGGATCGATGTGGGGGTAATCCCGGTAATTCTTTCGGAAATACATTGGGAAATTCTTTTGCGACGGGAACATCATTGATGCTCTTTTCTTCAGTTTGTACTTTCTCGACGTGTGCTAGAACAGCATAGCAACCTTTTCTTATTAGTTTTTGTGCCTTCAAATTACTAATAAGATGTAGCTTCGTGTTGCCCTTTTCTCCGTACACCATTAAGGGTTTTCCTTTTTCTCGTATAATGCGAATTGCATTTTTGTAACAAACGATCTCTGCTTTCACTTCTTTCAACCAGTCCATACCGATTATCACATCAAAACTCCCTAACTCTACTGGTATCAAGTCAATCTTAAATGTGTCACTAACCAGTTTAATTTCTCGATTCCGACATATATTATCTGCTGAAATTAATTTACCATTTGCTAATTCGAGTAAAAATTTACTATCCAAAGGCGTCAATGGACAACTTAATTTAGCACAAAAATCTCTACTCATATAGCTTCTATCCGCACCCGAATCAAATAAAACGTAAGCAGATTTATTGTCAATAAGAAACGTACCCGTAACAAGCTCCGGGTCTTCCTGTGCCTCTGCCGCATTAATATTGAAAACTCTTCCGCGGCCTTGTCCATTCGTGTTCTCCTGGTTCGGGCAATTTCTAATAATGTGGCCCGGTTTTCCACATTTATAACAAACTACATTGGCATAACTTGCTCCGACACTACTTGCTCCGCCATTACTCGTTCCGACACCATTTGTTCCTTTCGTTCTATTAACCCCTGGACCGTAGACCTCACACTTCGCCGCGCTATGACCATTTCTTTTACACTTGTTGCAAAATTTGGTGCAGAACCCCGAGTGATACTTTTCACACCTTTGGCATAGCTGCTTCTGATTGTTGTTGTTGTTGCGGTTATTATTGTTGTTGGGATGATTGTTGTAGTTGCTGCTGTTGTTGTTGTTGTTGTTGTTGTTGTTGGGCCATTTGTTGTAGTTGCGATTGATGTTGCGATTGTTGGGATAATTGTTGCGATTATTGTTGTAATTGCTGTTGTTGTGGTATTGGTGATTCTTATCACCGTTTTCCTCCCAATTTCTTTTGACTTGCTTCACATTGGCCTCTTCAGCAGTCTGTTCTTTAATTCTTTCTTCAATCTGGTTCACTAGTTTGTGAGCCATTCTACATGCCTGTTGTATGGAGCCGGGCTCGTGTGAACTTATATCTTCTTGGATTCTTTCCGGTAATCCTTTCACAAACGCGTCGATCTTCTCTTCCTCATCTTCGAATGCTCCCGGACACAATAGGCATAATTCTGTGAATTGTCTTTCGTACGTGGTAATATCAAATCCTTGGGTTCGTAACCCTCTAAGTTCTGTCTTGAGCTTATTGACCTCGGTTCTGGGACGGTACTTCTCGTTCATCAAGTGCTTGAATGCTGACCACGGTAGTGCGTACACATCGTCTTGTCCCACTTACTCTAGATAGTTATTCCACCATGTTAATGCAGAACCTGTGAAGGTATGCGTAGCGTACTTCACTTTGTCCTCTTCAGTACACTTACTTATGGCAAACACCGATTCGACCTTCTCGGTCCACCGTTTCAATCCGATCGGTCCTTCGGTTCCATCAAATTCCAAAGGTTTGCAGGCAGTGAATTCTTTGTAGGTGCATCCTACACGATTTCCTGTACTGCTAGATCCAAGGTTATTGTTGGTATGTAGTGCAGCCTGTACTGCGGCTATGTTTGAAGCTAGAAAAGTGTGGAATTCCTCTTCATTCATATTCACGGTGTGTCGAGTAGTCGGTGCCATTTCCTTCAAAATAGTCAAATGGAACAAGTTAATCATACAGAATATTAAGAGTAGTTAATAGTATTTCGTAGCATAATATGAACTCATTTATAAAAGCTTTTTCTTTATATTAGCGTTTTATAAGTTTAAATTCGGGTAGTACCTACCCGTTAAGTTCATATTTAGTAGCTAATATACAATTCAACTACTACAATTCTATATGAAAAACTGATTATAATAATATTTCGCGTTCAAACTTTTATACAATATTTTACAAACTTACAATACCGCTTATTTTACATAAAGCATGAAATATAGCACACAATAACTTTGATACAAGATAGTTGTGAAGATAATTCTAGCTAGTACACAAGTCGTTCAGCAAAGGCAATAAAGACACGTAATTCATACGTCCAGAAACAAGTCATGCATTCTGGTTTTACTAGGACTACTTCCCATCCTTGGTCTTGTGGAACATAACCTTTATGGCAGTTGATAAGACAGCGTGTTGTAACGTCGTCAAAGGGACGAGGGTTACATAATGTCCAACAGTCCCGTAACAATCTAAAAACCTCATTTCTTACCCCAATTACCGACTCCGTCACTTGTGGGAACGTTTTGTTTAATAGTTGTAGGTCGATGTTCTTGTTCTCACTTTGGTGAGAAGCGAACATTACTAATCTGTAAGCATAACATGCTTCTTTATGTTGCATGTTAGCCGCTTTTTCTAAATCACAAAGTCCAATATTCGGATATACTGAGTCAAAATAATTTCTTAACCCATTGCGTAAAATAGCATTTAGGTTCCCCGCAATATATGCGTCAAAGTAAACACATCGTAACTTATGGATTTCCCAATGTGATATCCCCCATCTTTCGAACAAAAGCCTTTTATAAACCAAGGCATTCTTGGAACGTTCTTTGAATGTCTTACAAACTGATCTCGCCTTAAATAGTTGTGCCGAAGAATTCTGACCGCCTCTAGACAAGATTTCATCAATCATGTCTCCGGGTAGGTCTCTTAAAATATTGGGTTGTCTATCCATTTTGTGTTTTTAAACTGTAAAATAGACAAGAGTTAGATTCATAAAAAAAATACTTATTAATACAAGCAATTTTTACATATATCATAAAGCATAAGCACAATATATTACATATATTACACCACACGAATACAACTATCTTATTCCGACTCGCTTGTTTCTTCTTCTTCGGTTTTGGTTCGTTTTGCCAAGTTTCTAGGGATATATGATTTTCCCCTAATACGAGCCGTCGTTTTCCACATTGGTTTAGAAAAACCTGGTGGTTTAGAGGTTCCCGGGTCATTGTTACAACTTAAGGACTTCGGGGGTTGATGATACATATAAAGTTCATCGGGGTTGGAATTAGATTTCTCTATTTTTATGCCCTTTCCCTTATTATTTTCTTTTGTCTTTTTAAATTCAGTTGGGGTAATTTCTATAACATCATCGGAATTCTCGTCAGAATCCGATTCATCGGAGAATTGGTAATCCTCCCAATATTTTGCTTCCTTAGCGGAAACACCATTGACCATAACTAACCTTGGTCGGTTGGTTGAGGATTTTCTTTTACTTAACCGTTTTATTATTTCCCCCACCGGTTCTATTTCTTCATCCGGTTCCGATTCTTCTTCCAGTTCCGATTCTTCTTCTGGTTCCGACTCTTCTTCCGGTTCCTCTTCGGGAACTTGTGAATCAGTCCACGAATCATTCCAATTTATATTTGACTCTTCATTATTATTAGGTGAGTCAATGGGACTTGTTCTAGAGGTAGACATCTATCACATAATATCAAACGCGTTAAGAGATTAATATATCACATAATATTCACATGTTAAAAATATATAGTTTCCAACAAAATTTGTTAAACAATCATTTTCCAAGTAAACACGGTCGAAGTCCAGACTCACTAATGCATCCTAACAAACTCGATAAGACACACTAATACAAAATTCTGGTTCTCTAAGACCAACGCTCTGATACCAACTGAAATGTCCCGTTCTTATTGATTAAAAACGTTCCATATTAATTGATTTCGTTGCGAGGTTTTGACCTCTATATGAGACGTTTTTCAAAGACTGCATTCATTTTTAAAACAAACCATAACCTTTATTTCATAAATAAAGGTTTAAAAAGCTTTACGTAGATTATCAAATAATGATAATCTAAAATATCCTGTTTATACACGACCATTACATAATGGTTTACAATACAAATATGTTACATCGAAATCAGTTTCTTGAATGCAGTTTTTATACAATATCATACAAACATGGACTCCAAATCTTGTCCTTATTTTAGAATGCAATAGCGGAAGCTCTTAATATTCACCTGAGAATAAACATGCTTTAAACGTCAACAAAAATGTTGGTGAGTTATAGGTTTAACCTATATATATATATCAAATCGTAACAATAGACCACAAGATTTCATATTTCAATACACATCCCATACATAGAGATAAAAATCATTCATATGGTGAACACCTGGTAACCGACATTAACAAGATGCATATATAAGAATATCCCAATCATTCTGGGACACCCTTCGGATATGATATAAATTTCGAAGTACTAAAGCATTCGGTACTTTGAATGGGGTTTGTTAGGCCCAATAGATCTATCTTTAGGATTCGCATCAATTAGGGTGTCTGTTCCCTAATTCTTAGATTACCAGACTTAATAAAAAGGGGCATATTCGATTTCGATAATTCAACCATAGAATGTAGTTTCACGTACTTGTGTCTATTTTGTAAATCATTTATAAAACCTGCATGTATTCTCATCCCAAAAATATTAGATTTTAAAAGTGGGACTATAACTCACTTTCACAGATTTTTTTTACTTCGTCGAGAAGTAAGACTTGGCCACTGTTGATTCACGAACCTATAACAATATATACATATATATTAAAGTATGTTCAAAATATATTTACAACACTTTTAATATATTTTGATGTTTTAAGTTTATTAATTCAGCTGTCCTCGTTAGTAACCTACAACTAGTTGTCCACAGTTAGATGTACAGAAATAAATCGATAAATATTATCTTGAATCAATCCACGACCCAGTGTATACGTATCTCAGTATTGATCACAACTCAAACTATATATATTTTGGAATCAACCTCAACCCTGTATAGCTAACTCCAACATTCACATATAGAGTGTCTATGGTTGTTCCGAAATATATATAGATGTGTCGACATGATAGGTCGAAACATTGTATACGTGTCTATGGTATCTCAAGATTACATAATATACAATACAAGTTGATTAAGTTATGGTTGGAATAGATTTGTTACCAATTTTCACGTAGCTAAAATGAGAAAAATTATCCAATCTTGTTTTACCCATAACTTCTTCATTTTAAATCCGTTTTGAGTGAATCAAATTGCTATGGTTTCATATTGAACTCTATTTTATGAATATAAACAGAAAAAGTATAGGTTTATAGTCGGAAAAATAAGTTACAAGTTGTTTTTGTAAAGGTAGTCATTTCAGTCGAAAGAACGACGTCTAGATGACCATTTTAGAAAACATACTTCCACTTTGAGTTTAACCATAATTTTTGGATATAGTTTCATGTTCATAATAAAAATCATTTTCTCAGAATAATAACTTTTAAATCAAAGTTTATCATAGTTTTTAATTAACTAACCCAAAACAGCCCGCGGTGTTACTACGACGGCGTAAATCCGGTTTTACGGTGTTTTTCGTGTTTCCAGGTTTTAAATCATTAAGTTAGCATATCATATAGATATAGAACATGTTTTTAGTTAATTTTAAAAGTCAAGTTAGAAGGATTAACTTTTGTTTGCGAACAAGTTTAGAATTAACTAAACTATGTTCTAGTGATTACGAGTTTAAACCTTCGAATAAGATAGTTTTATATATATGAATCGAATGATGTTATGAACATCATTACTACCTCAAGTTTAGTAGGTAAACCTACTGGAAGTGACAAGAAATGATCTAGCTTCAAAGGATCTTGGATGGCTTGAAAGTTCTTGAAGTAGGATCATGACACAAAAACAAGTTCAAGTAAGATTTTTACTCGAATTAAGATAGTTTATAGTTATAGAAATTGAATCAAAGTTTGAATATGAATATTACCTTGAATAAGAAAGATAACCTACTGTATATAACAAAGGTTTCTTGATCTTAGATGATTACTTGGAATGGATTAGAAAGCTTGGAAGTAAATTAGTAAACTTGAAGGGATTTTTGAAGTGTTCTTGAAGTGTTCTTCCTATGATGATTATAGCTTGATTCTTGAAGTGATTTTTGATGAAGATGATGATTAACTACTGGAAAAATACGTTCATAATAGTGTGTGTGTGTGTGTTGAGAGAGAACTAGAAAGAGAATTGGAAGTGAAATGGAGTGAATGATGAGTGGTAATTGGTGAGTGGTGAGTGGGGTTAAAAGGAGTTCTAGTTAGTTGACTAGCTCATGGTAGAAGTTAAAATTGATTAGTCATACATGACATAATCAAGAGTGGAATCCCATGCTAGTTCATATTGGTATATACCCATAGTAAGTACGTTTTGAAGCTGTGTATAATACGGGTAAGAATACGACTAGAATTCTTGATGAAAGAAAAGAATGGGAAAGTAACTGTAACCATTTTCGTTAAGTACGAGTGTTTTGATATATGTCTTGAAGTCTTCCAAAAGTATTTTAATACATCTAAATACACTACATGTATATACATTTTAACTGAGTCGTTAAGTCATCGTTAGTCGTTACATGTAAGTGTTGTTTTGAAACCTTTAAGTTAACGATCTCAATTAATGTTGTTAACCCATTGTTTATTATATCTAATGAGATGTTAAATTATTATATTATCATGATATTATGATATATTAATATATCTTAATATGATATATATACATTTAAATGTCGTTACAACGATAATCGTTACATATATGTCTCATTTCAAAATCCTTAAGTTAGTAGTCTTGTTTATATGTATATAAATCATTGTTAATATACTTATGGAGATACTTACTTATCATAATCTCATGTTAACCATATGTATATCCATATATATATATATATCGTCATGTCGTTTTTACAAGTTTTAACGTTCGTGAATCGCCGGTCAACTTGGGTGGTCAATTGTCTATATGAAACATATTTCAATTAATCAAGTCTTAACAAGTTTGATTGTTTAACATGTTGGAAACATTTAATCATGTAAATATCAATCTCAATTAATATATATAAACATGGAAAAGTTCGGGTCACTACATATTTCAACTTGAATCATCTTCTTCATCTTCTACCTTAAATCCATTCAACCATGGAACTTCAAAAATCAAAATAACGCATTCGGGTTTTCATTTATGACTTGTAAACAACATGAAACAAAAAAAAATGTGTTCATGATATAAAAAAAAATGAGAAAAAAAACAAAAAAAATCCTACTGCTTGCTAGTAGCCAAGAAAAAAAAATTTTATTTTCAATTTTTGAGTTCGTTTTGGACAATCTTTACAACATGAAACATGATTCAAATCATTCCTAAAATCTATCTAAATCATCAATTGAACTTAAAACATCAAAACACGCTCTAATTTCTCCAAGAACAAAACAGTTGACTTTTGACAATTTAACTTTGACTCGCAAATTCGAATTCGTTATTAAGAATTGGAACTTGAGATTTTGCAAGAAGTTTAAGTAAATGATTCCTAACAACTCTGCATTTTTAGTTTTTGAAATTTGTTTCGAATTTACGTTAGTGTATATTACTGTGAAGAACTCAAGAACTCAAAAATTGATTTTTAGATTAAGAGTGTTATAGGTTATGATTACAACATGAATTGTGTTGCAAATCATTCCTATAATCTTTATGGATCATCAAATTAACTGGAAACATAAAAACAAAATTGAATTTAATTCAAGAACACCCAGTTGACTTTTAAAATCAAAACTTTGACTCTCAAATTAGAATTCGATAGAAAGAATTGAGGATTGAAAACTTACAAATAGTTTAGATAGATGATTCCTAACAATATTACATTTTGGAAATTTGTTCGAAATTGAAATATGATAAAAATTATCAAGAACAGAGGTCGTGGTTTTTATTTTTCTTCTTTTTCTGTTTTCATCCATACACAAATGCAGAGATCATATATAATGTATAAATTTTTGTATGGTACCGTGAATGAAACAGACATGTAACAGATTGGAGACCAAAAACAAAAATTTCTTAAAGTATGAAAGGAACGTGAAACCAATTTTGGTTCTCTGTATCCTAATTTATTTTTAATAAATATTAATAGTAATGTACTAATATTAATAATAATTATATTATTGATAATTCTAAAAATAAATAATTAAGAGTAATAATATTAAATATAAAAAAATGATATTAATAATATTATCAATAATAATCATAAATAATTTTTAATCTTAATTAATTTGAAATCATATATATTTAATATACTTAAACACGTTTTAAATACACGTTGCACGTTATTTATATATTTATATTTATTTAAATCACGGACCGTTATCACTTGCAGTTTGTCAAAAGGTTTCTAGAAATATTCTAACTTTTAAGATAGCGTTAAAATCTTTATCCTTATCAAAATGACTTGTTAACAATTTGTCAAAAGTGGTTCCAGATATTTATAAAATTATATTCCTTTATAAAGAAGACGTGACATTTGAATCTTATTACATAATTTTAAAAATAACAATATTTAAACTTAATAATTATATCTTGACATGTTGTAAAATGTATTAACCTTTCGAAATATATCATAGTACGTTTGAAATTAAATCAAATAACTATTATAGAGTTTATCTTTCTAAAACTAATTATCTTTAGATCACATAATTTATTACTAGAACTTATGTTTATCTTAAATCCTTATAAGTTTGTGTCAGCTTGTTTAATAAAAATCAAATGTTACTATATCTATTAATTGTATTCGAAATCGCTCAATATATAAGTTCCATATACTTTGTCTATATACCTATATACACAATTCACATAACACGTCTTCTCACGTAAACGTTTATCTATAACGAATAAATATAATGTCATTCGCTTAACATTTTGCTAACTTTTACAAATCGTAAAAATAGATTTCTTAATATATTGGCATGTGAGTCAAATCGTTTAATGTTTTGTTAATACTTTTCAAATTAACAATTATAGATATGTATATATTCATACATATTTGTTTACTCATAATTGTTCGTGAATCGTCAGGCATGGTTAAAGGATAATTGATTACATGAATATAGATTTCAAAACTTTCGAGACTCAACATTACAAATTTTGTTTATCGTGTTGGAAACATATAAAGATTAAAGTTTAAATTTGATCGAAAATTTTCGGGTCATCACAGTACCTACCCGTTAAAAGAAATTTCGTTCCGAAATTTGATAGAGGTCGTCATAGCTAACTATAAGAATGTTTTCATGACGAATATGAGTTGATAAATAGAGTTTTATCATCATTGAGTAATATAGATAAAACAATTTGATTACGCGGAGGGTATAAATGAAGCTATCACAATAGAGTGAAATGAGTAACGTATATTCGTTTTAACCGGTGACGTAATTATGATTTGGTTTCCGAAATTTAAGGGATTTAAAGAAAATCTTCATAATAAGATTTGTTTCTTCGACGATTTAGGAAATCAGGATCTTCTTTGATTAAATGTAATAATCTGTTCCGATTTCTCTGTCGGTTATTTCACTATAAATCCACCCTCATTTGTTTCCTTACGACTCACACCTTCTATTCTTTCTCCCTTGATTCATACTTTAAAACATTCGTCAATATGCTCCATCCCGTTCTGATCCTTGATATACTCCTAACCTTCATATCTGTCATCCTTCTCTTTCATCTACCACCAGAGGAAGTTACTTTCTTCTGCCATTACCTTAGGGTTATAGTGTTTTTCATTCTCCCGTGTCTTTATATTGCTCTACGCATTGATATACACGGTTTGTAGTTTCGGGGTTGTTATTGGGTTTTATATCTTTTCTTATATTTCGATGTCCCTGCTTCTGTCTTTTATAATCATTGTCATCCTCAGTTAATGTTCTCTCCTATTTGCTGCGATTTATACTCCAATTTTTTTTTCCCGGAGCTTTTGTCCTTTCGTTTCTTCTTCTTGTGATTAAGCACCGCTGGTAATGGTCCAGAACTCGTAGATACGGATTTCAGAATGAACACGGTAAATGTTCTAAGAAGGAAATCGTAATGGTGCAATTTTGATTTGTTAAATTACCAGAATACCCTGGAAAAGACTGAGTCATCAAGAAAAATATTTTCTTGATATGTTTAGAGATTAGATCGAATGTAAGAGTCGTGTAAATGACACATGATGACGGTATGTTCTGTGAATTACCACATTCCATTAGAAACTCAGTATGAATTACTGTAATATAATCACATTGATCAAGTGTCGTTATATTATACCAACTCATGCTTCAGTTTCCAACATTACTTCAAAAACATTCATATTCAATTTTTTTTTTTTTTTTTTAGAATTTAGAAACTAATATAGTTTCTTTTATGTTGCAGATATTACGGAGAGATAAATGATTTCAGATAAGAATGCTTATGAAAATATCTTCAGGAATATCGAGGATCGAGGATATGTATAATGAAAGATACGATGATATCTTAGAATGTTTAAGATATGATGATGATGAAGAATATTATCTGTCATGACCCTACTTTTTCCGTTATCTTTTTCAGTTAATTATTTAACGACCGTTAACTGTTAGTGTGCCACGTCATTTCTATGACCTATAATATTATTTTTGTAATAATATATATATATATATATATATATATATATATATATATATATATATATATATATATATATATTAATTATTATGTGTTATGTGAATATTTGTATTCATATTTTAATTTATACGTGTCTACGTCTCGCGGATTTCCATCCGGCGAATCTTTTCGGTTTTTAAACCAACGGAAGCGTTTTCGGGATTTTTAAATCCTAAATATTTTAAATATGATATTTGAAGATCATATTATTATATAGTGTATTTATATTTATTTTTCATCGCGCGTTTGTTATCTTTCCGAATTTTTAATCGCGTAAGTGCGTTTTTGCGTTTCGGGTTTCGTTCGGGCTTTCGGGCCACAAGGATTTATCAATTAACAAGTTTGGACCACCATGGGGCCCACCCCATCTCAAAATCGGCCGAAGCCAAGGGGGAGGGGGATACCCCTTTACACTTTGTTCCATTTTTTTCATTTGTTCATTCCAAGTCCAACTTAGCAAAACCTAAAATTAGTTTGTGCTCTCTCTTCCTTCTCCTCTTTGTTCCGTCGCCCATCCACCACCATTCATCACCATCATCATCTAAAATTAAAGCTTGGATCAAGGAGTGATTAACACCAACGCGTTCCTCTCGTTCTTCTCTATGCGATTACATAAATCGTTTCTCGATTAGGGTATAAACCCTAACCCTAGAATTTTCAATTTTTCATTTATTTACTGTATTTTTATGATTACTTAGTAGTATGATGTGAGTGGATTATTGTAATGGTGTTTGTATGCATAGATGTACTCATAATTGCATGTTTTCGGTTTATAAAATTCTGGACAGCAGCTATTTCGTGTATTCTGGGTTTGTGACTGAGATAAATGTTAAAATAAAGTATGTAAATGAGTTCCTCTCATCAAGACATTAATTTTAGACTCCGGATTCATGTCGTTTCGATTCCCGGAACCCTAGTTATGATCAAATTACTATTTTGTTAAAATTGAATTGTGGATTGACATGAAACAGGTTTGGTCTGACTTTGTGACCTTCCTTGGTGTATTTAGGGTGTGTTAGTGTGTTAGGACTGATGGTGGAACGAACTTTCATGTTCGAGTCACCTAAATCCGAGCCACGGTTCACCCGTTACGACTAAAACACGATTTTGAGTAAATTGAAAGTCCAAGTGGTGTCATGGCTGATTACCACGACTTGTGGACTGTTCTTGGTGAGTTCTTGAGTGCACCATTGTGTCGGGTGGTTTGAATAGGCAGAGATGCATATAAGGCTCGCCAAAAATCGACACCCGGGGCTCAAAATACGACCCGATGAACTTTTGAATTAAAACTTATGATTAATTCTAAAACTTATGATAAAAATAATGAAACTTATTATTAATTAATTACTTATGATAAAAGAAGTAATTATTATTATTTAAGAATTATGATATAAATATTTATTATATCATTTAATTATTATTTATGATTCAATTAACATTTTAATTTAACTTATGATTAATGATTAATGACACTTTTATTATTAATGGAAAATACTTATGATAAGTATTAAATTTATTTTATAAGAATATTATTATAAGACTTATAATGAAGATTAAATAATTATTTAATTATTATAAGACTTAATTATTATTTAATTATGATTTAATTATTAAATACTTATGATTTAATAATTATATTTAGAAACTTATGATATGATTAATAATTCGTTATTAATTAATAATACTTATGATATGATTTAAAATTTATTATTAATTAATAATATTTATATTATGACTAATATTTAATTAATTAATTAAATACTTATGTTATATTAATTATAACATTTCAACTTATATTAACTTTAATAATTCATTTTATTTAATTAAACTTATGTTATGACATAATTATACACTTTTAACTTTAATAAACATTATAACTTATGTTATTATTATAACTTACACTTTTCAAATTAACGTTGACTATGTTTGACCAAGTTTGACTTTTGAGTTAACTTTCGGTTGACTTTGACTTTTAGTTGACTTTTGTTGACTTTCTAAATAAGGAAACTTTCCTAACTTAAAAACTTTCTAAAAATAGAACTTTCTAAATTTGGAAACTTTCCAAAAATAGAAACTTTTCAAAAATAGAAACTTCCCAAAAATGGAAACCTGCTAAAAATAGAAACTTTCTAAAAATAGAAAGTATGTGTCCGTACGCTGTTCCAGTCAAACTGATGATTGCCGAGTATTGTTCTATGTCTACTTGCAACATGTACAATAGCTATCATACTAAGACTTGACCAAAGTTAGTTATTTATATTGACCTGCTTTATTTATAGGTCGGCGTTGTGATCGTTCCAGATCACTTTTTTCTATTTGCTGTTCGCTTGTTTGTGTGGTTTCTTCAGTTGCTTTTAAGGTGAGTTATAGTCCCGTTTTTACATACTTTTCAAAGTATATTTTTGGGATGTGATTACATGCATTTTCATTTACGTTTAGACACAAGTAACAGTTAAATTTAATTATTCATTGTGAGTTGGACAAAAATATTCCCTAGTCTGGTAACTGTAATCATTGGTTTCTACCGGTGAACGCGAATCCTACGGATAGATCTATCGGGTTTGACAACCCCATTTCGAGCTAGTCGCGCTAGCAATTTATAATCGGAATGTTTAGTACTTCGTAATTTGTTGTAGATACACTGTCCAAGTGTATATTTTTATTGTGTTTGGCAAGGGTAAATAAAGGGTTAAGTGGTTACCAGGTGGCTCATTAATAATGGAATAATGTTTAATGTTTTCTAACATTTTTTTAAATCTTGTGGTCTAAAGTTTACTTATTTATTTAAACCTATAATTCACTCAACCTTTGTGTTGACAGTTTACTTGCATGTTTTCACAGGTACTTGAGTTTTGTGATGCTTCCGCTGTCTTTAGAAGAGTCTGCATGCATTTGGGCAGATTTTATTGAAACAATTTATGAAACTTATGCTTGCATTCTATTTTTGGATAATTTAAACTTGTGGGTTTGTTGGCAAGGTTTTGTGTCAACTTTTAGTTTATTACTATGGTTGGTTGTTTTGAAACTACATATTTGGGTTTGTTTCCTTTTTGGGAAACTTTTGAAATAAAAGAATGCAACTTTGTTTATTTAATTCATTTAAGTCTGATCAAGCTGTGAGACCAACTGACGGATCTGTTAAGTGTTTTGACGGGGTCGTCACATGTGGTATCAGAGCGTTGGTTGTAGGGAACTAGGCAGTCTTAATGTGGTCAACCCGTGGTTATTAGGGTGCATTAGAGTCTAGTCTACAGCCCGACCTTTTTGCTATAGAATTATTATGCATTTCATTTCGTATAAGTTATATTATTAGCTTTCATATCTTTTTGGTATGTGGTTTGCGGTTTTGCTGTTTGCAGATGTCGACTTCGAGCGATAACTCCGTTGCTGCTCCTGCTCCACCGTCTCCTGCTAGACGTCGTGCTAATCAACCAGAGATCGATGATCCTGTTCATTACTATTTTTCTACCATTACTCATATGAACCGGGCTTATAATGAGGTGACACGTATTAACGCCCTTAGTGATTGTTTGCGCACTTTGCCACATAACGAAGTTATGGACGAGATCCGTGCCAACATGGGTAACTTTATCACTTTCAAGCATAGGGTTGAGGATGCGAACCGTAAGCGTGATCGAGAAGTTAAGGCTAAGTTCGAGGCTCTCGAGAGCACTGTTCGTGTGTTGAAGGAAGAGTTGGATGTTGTGAAAGGGAAGTTGCGTAAGTATGAGGATCCTGCCGAGACTCATGCTGGACCAGCTTATCACTCCCGCTCTAAGCGAATGTGATGTGATTATTCATATTGATTATCTATTTCATCAGACTTAATGTCCTTTTTATACATACATTTTGGGTTATGTACGGTGTTTTGCCGAGGATTTTATTAAGATTTTGTTATGGGATATTTTTCATTATGTATGGATGGTTACTTTTTATGACATCTATTATCATTATCATGTTTTATTTCTGATGTGGCTCGTGGCATGTTATATTATGCGTAATATATGTTCATGTATGTTAGGTGCTATGTATGTTGTATGATGTTATCATAAAATATGTATGCATGTGATGGTTATTTCTATAACAATCATAACTGTCATGTTATTACTCATAGTGTTTGTTAACCATTATTTATGATGGTTAATCTTTTCATGTTTTGATCTATTCCTTTATGACACTAGTATTATTCTTGGTACTAACGGATGTGTTATTCTATTTTGAAGATCATGCCCCCAAGAGAGTCCACTGAAGCGCGTATGCAACGCCTGATCAATGAAGGAATTGCTGCTGCTATGGCAGCAAATGCTAATGTTAACGCCAATGCGAACAACAACGTGGGATGCTCCCACAAAACTTTTATGGCTGGTCGACCCCAAGAATTCAGTGGTACGGAAGGACCAATAGGGCTTACTCGTTGGTTCGAGAAAATCGAATCTATTTTCAGGGTCAGTCGGGTCCATGAAGAGGACAAAGTTAGTTTCGCTAGTTGCACTCTCAAGGATAGTGCCTTGACATGGTGGAACAATCTGGTTAGTAGTTTGGGAAGCGATGTAGCTTATGGGTTGGCCTGGAATGATTTTAAGGAAAGATTGATCACCCGCTATAGACCTCGGGGTGAGCTTAAGAAGATAAAGGTTGAGCTCAAGAATTTGAAAATGCATGGCACTGAGTTAGATGCCTATGAATGAAGGTTTTTCGAGTTAACTTTGCTGTGTCCTAGGGTTTATGCGAATGAGGACCGCAAAATTGAGGCTTACATTGATGGTTTGTCCGAGAAGATTGAACACGGGGTTGAGTCTAGTGAACCCCAGACTATTGAGGCGGCTATGTCTATGGCCCACAAACTTAATGACAAGGTGTTGAGAAGAAGCAAGACTACAGTTGTTGAAAGTAGTGAGGAGGTTGTCAAGAAGGCTGATAATGGGAAACGAAAGTGGGATAACAACCACAATCAAAACCAGGGTCAGCAGAAGAAACAGGATACCTCAGGTGCTAATAACAGAAATTAGCGTGTGTGTCCTCGTTGCTATAAAGCTCATGATGGTTACTGCACAGTTACTTGTAAGAGGTGCTCTAAGCAAGGGCACATTGCTAAAGATTGTACAGTGCTTTTGCCGGGGTCTGCTACTCCCGTGACTGGTGGTAATAATAATAATGTTGGTAATAGAGGTGGTAACGGTAACGGTAATGGGAAATCGAATAATGGAGGTAATCAAAGGGTTTGTTATGAGTGTGGGAAGCCGGGGCATTTCCGAGATGCTTGTCCCAACAAGAAGACTGCAGAGACTGCACGCAGCCGAGCGTTCAACATTAATGCTAAGGATGTGGAGGAAGATCCTAAGCTTGTTACTGGTATGTTCTCAGTCAACGATTTATCAGTTTATGTATTATTTGATTCAGGGGCTGATTTAAGTTACGTGTCGAGTAAATTAAGTCCGAGAATCAAAACACCGTTAACTCCCTTAGACAATACTTATGTTGTTGAAGTAGCTAATGGTAAGGAACTTACTGCTAAGACTGTACATCGTAAATGTAACATTAATCTGGGTGGTAGGGATTTTGAGATAGATTTGATACCGATTGAACTTGGTAGTTTTGATATTGTTATTGGTATGGATTGGTTGTCTGCGAACCGTGCTGAGATCGTGTGTTATGATAAGGCTATTCGTATTACTGATGAGATTGGAGAGCCACTGATGGTCTTTGGAGATAAGAAATGTACACAGTTAAACCTTATTAGCTGTATGAAAGTTCGTAAACATCTCTGCAAAGGCTGTCATGCTATTCTTGCTCATGTTGTTGATCCTAGTAAGGAAGTGAAGAACGTTGATGACGTTCACATTGTTAGGGATTTTCCCGAGGTGTTTCCCGATGAATTACCTGGCCTTCCGCTGCGACGCGCGGTAGAATTTCAGATTGATCTTGTTCCCGGCGCTGCTCCTGTAGCACGTGCTCCTTATCGTCTTGCGCCTTCCGAACTTCAAGAATTGTCGAGTCAACTCCATGAGTTATTAGACAAAGGTTTTATTCGTCCTAGTTCGTCCCCTTGGGGAGCTCCCGTTCTGTTTGTTAAGAAGAAAGATGGTTCCTTTCGTTTATGCATTGATTACCGTGAACTGAATAAGCTCACTGTTAAAAATCGTTATCCTCTTCCGAGAATTGATGATCTGTTCGATCAACTTCAGGGTTCGTCTGTTTATTCAAAAATTGATCTTCGTTCTGGCTATCATCAGTTGCGTGTTAAAGAATCTGATGTTTCGAAAAATGCTTTTCGCACCCGTTACGGTCACTTTGAATTTCTTGTTATGCCGTTCAGATTGACAAATGCACCTGCTGTGTTCATGGACCTCATGAACCGTGTGTGTAGACCCTATCTGGACAAGTTTGTTATTGTTTTCATCGACGACATCCTTATCTATTCTAAGAGTGATGAAGAGCACGAAGAACACTTGAGGTTAGTGCTTGATTTATTAAAGAAAGAAGAGTTGTACGCTAAGTTCTCTAAGTGTGCTTTTTGGTTAAGAGAAGTTCAGTTCCTTGGTCATATTGTTAGTAAACAGGGAATACAAGTTGATCCTGCTAAAATTGAGGTGATTGAAAAGTGGGAAACCCCGAAAACTCCTACTCAGATTCGTCAGTTCTTAGGGTTGGCAGGTTACTATCGAAGGTTCATTCAGGATTTCTCTCGTATTGCGAAACCTCTGACTGCTTTAACGCATAAGGGGAAGAAGTATGAGTGGAATGATGAACAAGAGAATGCTTTTCAGATTTTGAAGAAGAAGTTGACTACCGCTCCGATTTTGTCACTACCGGAGTGTAATGACGACTTTGTTGTTTATTGTGATGCATCGCGACAAGGATATGGTTACGTTTTGATGCAACGAAAGAAGGTTATTGCGTATGCGTCACGACAGTTGAAGATTCACGAACAGAACTATACAACTCATGATTTAGAGTTGGGGGCTGTTGTTTTTGCGCTTAAAATTTGGAGACACTATCTTTATGGTGTTAAGAGTACTGTGTACACCGATCACAAGAGTCTTCAACATATCCTCGATCAGAAACAGTTGAACATGAGACAACGAAGATGGATTGAGACGTTGAATGATTATAATTGTGACCTTTTGTATCACCCGGGTAAGGCCAATGTTGTGGCTGATGCATTGAGTCGTAAAGAAAGGACTGAACCTCGCAGGGTTAGGGCCTTGAATATGACAGTTAGATCAAACCTCGTTAGGCAGATTCTTGAGGCACAACAAGAAGCCTTAAAGGAGGAGAATTTTGTGAAGGAGAATGTAGAAAAGGTAGCTAAGAAGTTTGAAGTACGAGCTGATGGTACTAGGTATTTTGCGGGACGTCTATGGGTTCCGAAATTTGGAGGTCTTCGACAACTTGTTTTGGATGAGGCTCATAAGTCTAGATACTCTATTCATCCTGGTTCAGGAAAGATGTATCAGGATCTTAAGGAGCTATATTGGTGGCATAATTTGAAAGGTGATGTAGCTAAGTATGTGACTAAGTGTTTGACCTGTACTAAGGTCAAAGTTGAACATCAAAAACCGTCTGGACTTTTGGTGCAACCAGAAATTCCCGAGTGGAAGTGGGAAGGTATCACTATGGATTTTATTACTAAGTTACCAAGAGTTTCGGGTGGCTATGATGCGATTTGGGTGATTGTAGATCGACTCACTAAGTCGGCTCACTTTTTGCCGATTAAGGAAACGGATTCGATGGAGAAACTCACCCGTTTGTATTTGAAAGAGATTGTTTCTAGGCATGGTGTTCCTGTTTCCATTATTTCCGACCGAGACATTCGATTTGTGTCGAGGTTTTGGCGATCTTTACAGGAAGCCTTGGGTACTAGGTTGGATATGAGCACCACTTATCATCCTCAAACAGATGGTCAAAGTGAAAGGACCATTCAAACATTAGAAGATATGTTGCGAGCGTGCGTCATTGATTTTGGAAATGGGTGGGATAAATATTTGCCGCTAGCTGAGTTTTCTTATAACAACAGTTACCACGCAAGTATTAAAGTCGCACCGTTTGAAGCTTTGTACGGTAGGAAATGTAGGTCTCCTATTTGTTGGAATGAGGTTGGGGATGCTCAACTTACAGGTCCAGAGATTATTCACGAGACTACTGAGAAGATTGTATAAATTAAAGAAAGGTTGAGAACTGCTAGAAGTCGGCAAAAGAGTTATGCCGATAAGGGAAGGAAAGATGTTGAATTTCAAGTTAGTGATTGTGTTATGTTAAAGGTTTCGCCTTGGAAGGGCGTAATCCGTTTTGGTAAAAGAGGGAAGTTAAGTCCTCGCTTCGTGGGACCTTTTGAGATCATTGAAAGAGTTGGACCGGTGGCTTATCGTTTGAAATTGCCACAAGAACTCAGTGCTGTTCACGATGTTTTCCATATTTCGAATTTAAAGAAGTGCTTGGCTGAATTTGATCAGACTATTCCTTTAGAGGAACTTCAAGTTGATAAGCAATTGCATTTTATTGAGGAGCCTGTTGAAATCATGGACCGAGAGGTTAAGACTCTGAAACAGAGCAGAATTCCTATTGTTCGGGTCAGATGGAACGCTAGACGCGGTCCCGAGTTCACTTGGGAGTGTGAAGACCAGATGAAGCAGAAATACCCGCATTTGTTCTCAGATGCCGAGTCAACCCCTGCGCATGCTTAAATTTCGGGACGAAATTTCCGTAACGGGAAGGTACTGTCACGACCCTACTTTTTCCGTTATCTTTTTCAGTTAATTATTTAACGACCGTTAACTGTTAGTGTGCCACGTCATTTCTATGACCTATATTATTATTTTTGTAATAATAATATATATATATATATATATATATATATATATATATATATATATATATATATATATTAATTATTATGTGTTATGTGAATATTTGTATTCATATTTTAATTTATACGTGTCTACGTCTCGCGGATTTCCATCCGGCGAATCTTTTCGGTTTTTAAACCAACGGACGCGTTTTCGGGATTTTTAAATCCTAAATATTTTAAATATGATATTTTAAGATCATATTATTATATAGTGTATTTATATTTATTTTTCGTCGCGCGTTTGTTATCTTTCCGAATTTTTAATCGCGTAAGTACGTTTTCGCGTTTCGGGTTTCGTTCGGGCTTTCGGGCCACAAGGATTTATCAATTAACAAGTTTGGCCCACCATGGGGCCCACCCCATCTCAAAATCGGCCGAAGCCAAGAGGGAAGGGGATACCCCTTTACACTTTGTTCCATTTTTTTCATTTGTTCATTTCAAGTCCAATTTATCAAAACCAAAAATTAGTTTGTGCTCTCTCTTCCTTCTCCTCTTTGTGCCATCGCCCATCCACCACCATTCATCACCATCATCATCTAAAATTAAAGCTTGGATCAAGGAGTGATTAACACCAAAGCGTTCCTCTCGTTCTTCTCTACGCAATTACATAAATCGTTTCTCGATTAGGGTATAAACCCTAACCCTAGAATTTTCAATTTTTCATTTATTTACTGTATTTTGATGATTACTTAGTAGTATGATGTGTGTGGATTATTGTAATGGTGTTTGTATGCATAGATGTACTCATAATTGCATGCTTTCGGTTTATAAAATTCTGGACAGCAGCTATTTCGTGTATTCTGGGTTTGTGACTGAGATAAATGTTAAAATAAAGTATGTAAATGAGTTCCTCTCATCAAGACATTAATTTTAGACTCCGGATTCATGTCGTTTCGATTCCCGGAGCCCTAGTTATGATCAAATTACTATTTTGTTAAAATTGAATTGTGGATTGACATGAAACAGGTTTGGTCTGACTTTGTGACCTTCCTTGGTGTCTTTAGGGTGTGTTAGTGTGTTAGGACTGATGGTGGGATGAACTTTCATGTTCGGGTCACCTAAATCCGAGCCACGGTTCACCCGTTACGACTAAAACACAGTTTTGAGTAAATTGATAGTCCAAGTGGTGTCATGGCTGATTACCATGAATTGTGGACTGTTCTTGGTGAGTTCTTGAGTGCACCATTGTGTCGGGTGGTTTGAATAGGCGGAGATGCATATAAGGCTCGCCAGAAATCGACACCCGGGGCTCAAAATACGACCCGATGAACTTTTGAATTAAAACTTATGATTAATTCTAAAACTTATGATAAAAATAATGAAACTTATTATTAATTAATTACTTATGATAAAAGAAGTAATTATTATTATTTAAGAATTATGATATAAATATTTATTATATCATTTAATTATTATTTATGATTCAATTAACATTTTAATTTAACTTATGATTAATGATTAATTAATGACACTTTTATTATTAATGGAAAATACTTATGATAAGTATTAAATTTATTTTATAAGAATATTATTATAAGACTTATAATGAAGATTAAATAATTATTTAATTATTATAAGACTTAATAATTAATTAGTTATGATTTAATTATTAAATACTTATGATTTAATAATTATATTTAGAAACTTAAGATATGATTAATAATTCATTATTAATTAATAATACTTATGATATGATTTAAAATTTATTATTAATTAATAATATTTATATTATGACTAATATTTAATTAATTAATTAAATACTTATGTTATATTAATTATAACATTTCAACTTATATTAACTTTAATAATTCATTTTATTTAATTAAACTTATGTTATGACATAATTATACACTTTTAACTTTAATAAACATTATAACTTATGTTATTATTATAACTTACACTTTTCAAATTAATGTTGACTATGTTTGACCAAGTTTGACTTTTGAGTTGACTTTCGGTTGACTTTGACTTTTAGTTGACTTTTGTTGACTTTCTAAATAAGGAAACTTTCCTAACTTAAAAACTTTCTAAAAATAGAACTTTCTAAATTTGGAAACTTTCCAAAAATAGAAACTTCCCAAAAATGGAAACCTGCTAAAAATAGAAACTTTCTAAAAATAGAAAGTATGTGTCCGTACGCTGTTCCAGTCAAACCGATGATTGCCGAGTATTGTTCTATGTCTACTTGCAATATGTACAATAGCTATCATACTAAGACTTGACCTAAGTTAGTTATTTATATCGACCTGCTTTATTTATAGGTCGGCGTTGTGATTGTTCCAGATCACTTTATTCTATTTGCTGTTCGCTTGTTTGTGTGGTTTCTTCAGTTGCTTTTAAGGTGAGTTATAGTCCCGTTTTTACATACTTTTCAAAGTATATTTTTGGGATGTGATTACATGCATTTTCATTTACGTTTAGACACAAGTAACAGTTAAATTTAATTATTCATTGTGAGTTGGACAAAAATATTCCCTAGTCTGGTAACTGTAATCATTGGTTTCTACCGGTGAACGCGAATCCTACGGATAGATCTATCGGGTTTGACAACCCCATTTCGAGATAGTCGCGCTAGCAATTTATAATCGGAATGTTTAGTACTTCATAATTTGTTGTAGATACACTGTCCAAGTGTATATTTTTATTGTGTTTGGCAAGGGTAAATAAAGGGTTAAGTGGTTACCAGGTGGCTCATTAATAATGGAATAATGTTTAATGTTTTCTAACATTTTTTTAAATCTTGTGGTCTAAAGTTTACTTATTTATTTAAACCTATAATTCACTCAACCTTTGTGTTGACAGTTTACTTGCATGTTTTCATAGGTACTTGAGTTTTGTGATGCTTCCGCTGTCTTTAGAAGAGTCTGCATGCATTTGGGCAGATTTTATTGAAACAATATATGAAACTTAAGTTTGCATTCTATTTTTGGATAATTTAAACTTGTGGGTTTGTTGGCAAGGTTTTGTGTCAACTTTTAGTTTATTACTATGGTTGGTTGTTTTGAAACTACATATTTGGGTTTGTTTCCTTTTTAGGAAACTTTTGAAATAAAAGAATGCAACTTTGTTTATTTAATTCATTTAAGTCCGATCAAGCTGTGGGACCAACTGACGGATCCGTTAAGTGTTTTGACGGGGTCGTCACATTATTCGCAAAGGTTTAGAGTCAGGAGCCAGGTATTCATTAATGACTTCGTCAAAAACAGAATCATCAAGATTCTTTAAATACAGACTTTGGTCCTTGTATTTGTCCTTGGTCTCCTTCATGGTCTGTTCAATCCGTTGTTCAGTACCAACTCTTCTGAGCTTTTCCAACATACTATTCTTTATCATCAAACTTTCGATGATTAAGGTCGTTTACGGTTGTCTATGGTTTCTGCTGCTTCATTCAGCTTTTTCAACATTCAGAGTATTGATTTGTGACTGAGTGCTTTTCAGAATTTCAGAATGAGAGATCATAATTCTAAGAGATAAATGTCATACATATAACTGTTGATGTAGAAACGTTGCGGGATTCGAAATACTGATTGTTGATTCTCGGTAGTTGGTATGGCAATTCTCGTTACAAGATGCCAATAAGTTCATGATAAGACTTCAATAGATAAATTTAGTAATTTTTCGGAGAGATTTAAACCAAGGAGCGACGAGGTTGCTGGTACATCTGCTGGTAATATGGTGGAATATAATAAAAGGTTCCCCGGTAACAACAAAAGAGTACACATATAAATCAAGGTTATAATAAGGTTGTTTCAAACGAAAAGTCAAAGTTGACTTGCTGGAGCTGTGACAAAATTGGCTACTCGAACAGGAGTTGCAATGTTATTTTCGGTAATGATAACATCAAAGGAGTTAGCACAAATATGTGTTAAACGTTTACTCAGTTTCCGAGAGTTTTCAGGTGCATAACTAGATGCATCGATCTTTTCTTCCGTAGATAACGTGTGGTTGAATCATCCTCTCGATTGAGGTGTTTTCAAGAACCATGAAAGGTTTGAAAGCAGATTGTAATCGTCAAAATACCAATGAGGTTTAAGATGAAATCAAGTGGCAAACTTGAAGAATTGTTTAGTTTCATATGTTATAATCAATATTTTAATTCATTTTAATTGTCCAATGTTGATTGTCCACAGTTGATAGACCACAGTTAGCAATTCAATAATTCATATATGGTTTAATATATAATTATTCGAATTAATTAATACGTAACGTGACCCGTATTCGTCTCAGACTCGATCACAACTCAAAGTATATATATTATTATAGAATCAACCTCAACCCTGTATAGAGAACTCGATCATTACTGCATATAGAGCGTCTATGGTTATTCTAAATAATATATATATATATATATATATATATATATATATATATATATATATATATATATATATATATATATATATATATATATATATATATATATATATATGCGTCGATATGATATGTCAAAACCTTGTATACGTGTCCCGATATTTAAAGTGCGTAAAATAAATACAGAAATTAAATGACGATAAATAAAATTGCGAGAATGTAAATTGCGATAATTAAATTGCGATATATAAAATGTAACCAGTTAGCTAGGAACAGTTAGCGTGGATTCTTAACAAAATTCTTCTCATAGTTAAATTGTTTGTTTCTAACAAATTTTATCTTGTCCAATGTTTTCTTCATTATGTCACTTGTTGGATTCTGATAGATCAAAATCTACATATGAAATTGAATGAAAATAGTTATTTCATGGTGAACGGATTTGTATATTGGTGGATGTAAGTAGGATATTAAATGACTATTGAATCTGATTCGAAGAATGTACGGTGTAATTTATTAATGTGAAATCTAAATATTATTTGGGTATTACCTACCCGTTAAAATATTTTCACCATTAACAGTTTGTACAAAAGAATTTTTAATTACAATCTTTATGAAAATATACTTGCATATATATTTTCTTCAGATGTAATTATGGATTTAATGAGTTAATATGATATTAATCTCATTTGATTTACCGTTAGAACAGGAATATATATAATCTCTAAAACATTAGAGATTACATAATCGCCATGTCGAACGAAGATAAATGATGTAGAACGTCATGTAGAACGATGATTATACTCGAAGTACAGAATGAGATGTTGAGACATGTGATGTTGAGACTTGGGTTGTTGATGGTACCAAGGTTGAAAAAGACGCGAGACGGGGCCGAAACGGTAGCGACCTCAAAACGTCGCAACGGAAAAAACGGGGCCGAGACGGGGTCGAAACGGATGCTGACTAATGTTGACTTTATATATATAAATATATATTTATACATATTTTAGAGTTAAAAAACCTTCATTGACAAGTTTGTACCTATAATTGCTACCAGCGTTAATATAATACAAAATGGAATACTAAACTAAGTCAATTTTGATCGATTTGACCGACTTATGACCGATTTTAACAGAATTTCTGACTTTTGACCGGCGTTGACCCAAGTTTTCCTGCATTTGACCTGAATTTTGACCGTTGACCGACTTATAAGAAAACGGGACGGGGTCGAAACGGTTTAGCCTCCAAAACGCCGCAACGGGCGTCGCAACGGACGCAACGGACGCCGTTTACAACAGTGGATGGTACTATTGGTGCCGGTGATGTTGCTGAAGCTGGTAAGTTTTGCACCATGTTTTCTAAATTGATTACTTGAGCGCGAAGTTCGTTGACTTCTTCTATTATTCCGGAATGATTGTCGGTCGGAACGAACGGATGAATAAGGTTTAGAATCTGAGATAGTATATGATCGTGACGAGATACTCTGGAAATGAGAGAGAAAATGGTGTCTCGAACAGGTTCGCCGGTAAGTACTTCAGGTTCATCGCCAAGAGGGCAATGTGGTGGATGGAAGGGATCACCTTCTTCTTGTCTCCAATGATTGAGTAGACTACGGACCCATCCCCAATTCATCCAAAATAGATGATGGGAAATTGGTTGATCCATTCCGATCACACTGCTTTCAGAGCTCGAATGGAAATCCATATCGGCATAGCTGTCGGAATCTGAGGAATTCGAACTAGATGCGGAATCCATCTTGTATAATCGGGGAAATGAATTTTTGGTGTGAAATAGATTATAGGAGTTAGATTTGGTATTCTTCAATACATAATTTACATATGTATATATAATACCATAGTCCCGTAATTTATGGAGAATCTTTGAAAAGATATCAGTCAAAGTTCGCAGTAATAGATGTGCTAAGATAAGAATTCGTCTATACACTGTTATGCAATAAATGCAGGAAAACGCGTCTAGACTTAAGCATGATAAGCAGTAAGAATAATAAGCAGACGTTTCCTAAGAATGGTAAGTAAATGATTTCCGACTAAAAATGATAAGCAAAATTTTTGACATGCAGACACGGTCGAAGTACAGACTCACTAATGCATCTTAACGACTATCTGTTAGACACACTAATGCAAGACCTGGTTCGCTAAGACCACCACTCTGATACCAACTTTAATAACCCGTCCTAATCCATCCGGACGAAGTCCATATCGATTATAAACGATTCACAACAGTTGATTACATCGCGAGGTACTTGACTTCTATATGATACATTTTACAAACATTGCATTCGTTTTTGAAAAGACAATCTTTCATTACATTGAAAGTTGACAGCATGCATACCATTTCATAATATATCCAACTATAATTGACTTAATAATAATCTTGATGAACTCGACGACTCGAATACAACGTCTTTTGAAATATGCCATGAATGAATCCAAGTAATATCTATAAAATGAGCAAATGCACAGCGGAAGATTTCTTTCGTACCTGAGAATAAACATGCTTTCAAGTGTCAACCAAAAGGTTGGTGAGTTCATTAGTTTAACATAAATAATCATTTCATAATTTTAATAGACCACAAGATTTCATATTTCCATTTCTCATAAACATACGTCCCATGCATAGAGACAAAAATATTATTCATATGGATTGAACACCTGGTAACCGACATTCACAATATGCATATAAGAATATCCCCATCATTCCGGGATCCTCCATCGGACATGATATAAATTTCGAAGTACTAAAGCATCCGGTACTTTGGATGGGGCTTGTTGGGCCCGATAGATCTATCTTTAGAGTTCGTGTCAATTAGGGTGTCTGTTCCCTAATTCTTAGATTACCAGACTTAATGAAAAGGGGCATATTCGATTTCGATCATTCAACCATATAATGTAGTTTCAATTACTTGTGTCTATTTCGTAAAACAGTTATAAAAACAGCGCATGTATTCTCAGCCCAAAAATATAAAGGGTAAAAAGGGAAATGAAACTCACCTAATGTATTTTGTAGTAAAAATACATATGACTATATTGATCAACTGAACAATGTAGGGTTGGCCTTGGATTCACGAACCTATATCATTTATATATCTATTAACACATATAATGGAAATCACATAATTTCATTTATTACTATATATTATTTATATATTTATAGTTATATAGAATTTATACTAAATTCCATTTAAAAACGTATACTTATATTATATCTTAAATTATTTGTTATATATATTTATTTGTTAAAAATGATAGTTTTGATATTAACAGTTCTACTAATAATAACTTTATTAATAACAATAATACTAATAATAAAAATGATAATGATAATAATGATAATACATATGTTAATAATGATTCTAATAATACTAATAAGTACATAATGATACTAATACTAATATTAATAATAATAATAATAGTTTGTGTTATTTTGATAATAATAATAATAATTCTAATCATAATAATAGTAATAATACATATATTAGTAATAATGATAATGATAAAGATTATAATTTTAGTAACAATAACAATAATAATAATAATAATAATTTTGGTAATGAAATTTACCTTCAAAAGCCTTTCTAAAAAAAATATGTCCCGAACCGGATTTGAACCCGAGACCTCTCGCTCACCCACAAACACCCTTAACCATTCTGCCATTCATGTCTTTCTTATTTATTATGCAACCCAAATATATATATCTAATATCTATTTCAACTTGAATCATTTTCTTCATCTTCTACCTTAAATCCATTCAACCATGGAACTTCAAAAATCAAAATAACGCATTCGGGTTTTCATTTATGACTTGTAAACAACATGAAATAAAAAAAAAATGTGTTCATGATATAAAAAAAAATGAGAAAAAAAACAAAAAAAATCCTACTTCTTGTTAGTAGCCAAGAAAAAAAAAATTTGTTTTCAATTTTTGAGTTCGTTTTGGACAATCTTTACAACATGAAACATGTTTCAAATCATTCCTAAAATCTATCTAAATCATCAATTGAACTTAAAACATCAAAACAAGCTCTAATTTCTCCAAGAACAAAATAGTTGACTTTTAACAATTTAACTTTGACTCGTAAATTCGAATTCGTTATTAAGAATTGGAACTTGAGAATTTGCAAGAAGTTTAAGTAAATGATTCCTAACAACTCTGCATTTTTAGTTTTTGAAATTTGTTTCGAATTTACGTTAGTGTATATTACTGTGAAGAACTCAAGAACTCAAAAATTGTTTTTTAGATTAAGAGTGTTATAGGTTATGATTACAACATGAATTGTGTTGCAAATCATTCCTATAATCTTTATGGATCATCAAATCAACTGAAAACATAAAAACAAAATTGAATTTAATTCAAGAACACCCAGTTGACTTTTAAAATCAAAACTTTGACTCTCAAATTAGAATTTGATAGAAAGAATTGAGGATTGAAAACTTACAAATAGTTTAGATAGATGATTCCTAACAAGACTGTAATATTACATTTTGGAAATTTGTTCGAAATTGAAATATGATAAAAATTATCAAGAACAGAGGTCGTGGTTTTTATTTTTCTTCTTTTTCTATTTTCATCCATACACAAATGCAGAGATCATATATAATGTATAAATTTTTGTATGGTACCGTGAATGAAACAGACATGTAACAGATTGGAGACCAAAAACAAAAATTTCTTAAAGTATGAAAGGAACGTGAAACCAATTTTGGTTCTCTGTATCCTAATTTATTTTTAATAAATATTAATAGTAATGTACTAATATTAATAATAATTATATTATTGATAATTCTAAAAATAAATAATTAAGAGTAATAATATTAAATATAAAAAAAATGATATTAATAATATTATCAATAATAATCATAAATAATTTTTAATCTTAATTAATTTGAAATCATATATATTTAATATACTTAAACACATTTTAAATACACGTTGCACGTTATTTATATATTTATATTTATTTAAATTACGGACCGTTATCACTTGCAGTTTGTCAAAAGGTTTCTAGAAATATTCTAACTTTTAAGATAGCGTTAAAATCTTTATCCTTATCAAAATGACTTGTTAACAATTTGTCAAAAGTGGTTCCAGATATTTATAAAATTATATTCCTTTATAAAGAAGACGTGACATTTGAATCTTATTACATAATTTTAAAAATAACAATATTTGAACTTAATAATTATATCTGGACATGTTGTAAAATGTATTAACCTTTCGAAATATATCATAGTACGTTTGAAATTAAATTAAATAACTATTATAGAGTTTATCTTTCTAAAACTAATTATCTTTAGATCACATAATTTATAACTAGAACTTATGTTTATCTTAAATCCTTATAAGTTTGTGTTAGCTTGTTTAATAAAAATCAAATGTTACTATACCTATTAATTGTATTCAAAATCGCTCAATATATAAGTTCCATATACTTTGTCTATATACCTATATACACAATTCACATAACACGTCTTCTCACGTAAACGTTTATCTATAACGAATAAATATAATGTCATTCGCTTAACATTTTGCTAACTTTTACAAATCGTAAAAATAGATTTCTTAATATATTGGCATGTGTGTCAAATCGTTTAATGTTTTGTTAATACTTTTCAAATTAACAATTATAGATATATATTCATACATATTTGTTTACTCATAATTGTTCGTGAATCGTCAGGCATGGTTAAAGGACAATTGATTACATGAATATAAATTTCAAAACTTTCGAGACTCAACATTACAAATTTTGTTTATCGTGTCGGAAACATATAAAGATTAAAGTTTAAATTTGATCGAAAATTTCCGGGTCATCACATTTAGAAGATCATTTATCTTAAAATAAAGTTGATATGGAAGTATATGTATGTATATAAAAAAACGTGTATATGTATGTATATATATAGATTTTAAGTTTTGATTTTTAGCTCATAAGTCTTCCTAATTGATCCCACATGTTGTTGACTAACAATGGCTGCTAAGACCAGATAATTGAGGTCTAATAATTGGTATTTATCAATAGTAAATACATCTAAAAGCTGCGTATAATATGGGTACATATACCCTAGGTATACGTGTAGAAATCTTGAGAAAACGGAACGAGAATTCAAATATAACTATCTTTTGTGAATATAATTATATTGTTTTATGTATTTAAGTCCTTTAAAGTAATTAAATACGTATTTATACGATACTTGTATAAGCATTATAGATTATAGGTATATATGTCAAAGAACGTTACGTATAGTTACCGTTTTGAAAACTTAAGTTAGTAGTCTCAAAGTATACTTATAACTCATTGTTATTAGTACACAATGATATGTTAAACCATCCTTAGATCATGTTAAATATGTATAAATACGTATATGTACACAATCTTATAATTATCGTATGCTATATAGTTCGTGATATCATCGGTCAAATTGGACGGTCAAACGTTGTGTAAAACTCTTTTCAAAAACACAGGACTCAACAATTTGGATTGCTTATCATGTTGGTAATGTTTAATTTATGTAGATATTAATCTCATATGTATAAAACGGTCGGAAAAATCTGGGTCGTTACAGTACCTACCCGTTAAATAAATTTCGTCCCGAATTTTAAATTTGTACCTATTTTGTGTTCTCGGGAAACAAATGTGGGTACTTTTGTTTCATATGATCCTCTCATTCCCAAGTAAACTCAGGACCCCTTCGAGCATTCCAACGAACCTTAATGATTGGTATGTTACTCTGCTTGAGCTGTTTAACTTCACGATCCATGATTTCGACTGGTTCTTCTATGAATTGTAGTTTCTCGTCGACTTAGATTTCTTTAAGAGGAATGGTGAGGTCTTCCTTTGCAAGACACTTCTTAAGGTTTGGAACGTGAAACGTATTATGTACTCTGACGAGTTGTTATGGTAACTCGAGTCGATAAGCTACCGGTCCAATGCGTTCGATGTTCTTGAACGGGCCTACATACCGTGGGTTCAGTTTACCCCTTTTGCTGAAATGTATTACACCTTTCCAAGGTGACACCTTTAGCATAACCATGTCACCGATCTGAAACTCTAATGGTTTCCTTCGGACATCGGCGTAGCTCTTTTGGCGACTACGGGCTGTTTTCAATCTCTCCTTGATTTGTACTATATTCTCAGTAGTTTTGTGTATGATTTCGGGACCAGTTAATCGTCGATCTCCTACTTCATTCCAACAGATAGGGGATCTACACTTCCTTCCATACAGTGCTTCGAATGGTGCAGCTTTAATGCTCGCATGATAACTATTATTATACGAGAATTCTGCTAATGGTAGATATTTATCCCATCCGTTTCCAAAACCGATCACACATGCCCTGAGCATGTCTTCAAGAGTCTGAATTGTTCTTTCACTCTGCCCGTCAGTTTCGGATGATATGCGGTGCTCATATCCAAACTAGTTCCCAGGGCCTCCTGTAGTGATTGCTAGAACTTTGATGTAAATCTACTATCACGATCGGATATAATGGAAATAGGTATTCTATGCCTTGAAACAATTTCCTTTATGTATAATCGTAATAGTTTCTCCATTCTATCCGTTTCCTTTATAGGCAAGAAACGTGCAGATTTGGTGACACGATCAACTATTACCCAAATGGTGTCATAACCCCATGCAGTGTTGGGTAACTTCGTGATAAAATCCATGGTAATACCGTCCCACTTCCATTCTGGGATTTCTGGTTGTTGAAGTAACCCTGACGGCTTCTGGTGTCCTGCTTTGACTTTGGAACAAGTTAAACATTCCCCGACATATGTTGCAACGTCTGTCTTTAAATTAGTCCACCAATAATGCGTCTTAAGATCTTGATACATCTTTCCAACTCCAGGATGTATCGAGTATCTTGTCTAATGTGCCTCGTTCAATATCAACTTCCTTAATCCACCCAACTTTGGTACCCAAATACGTTTTGCAAAACATCGAATTCCGTCTTCCCGTATAATGAGTTGCTTCTCATACTTCTTAATTATTTCATTTCCTATGTTTCCCTTAGTAAGAGCTTCTCGTTGAGCCTCTTTGATTTGTGAGTTGAGATTCATGCGAATTTTTATGTTCATCGCTCGTACTCGAATTGGCTCTCCTTCCTTTCTGCTTAGAGCATCAGCCACTACATTCGCTTTCCCGGGATGATAGCGAATCTCACAATCATAGTCATTTATCAGCTCGAACCTCCTACCTTGCCTCATGTTCAGCTGTTTCTGATAGAAAATATGTTGAAGGCTTTTATGATTGGTAAACACAGTGCATTTAACCCCATATAAGTAGTGTCTCCATATCTTCAATGCAAACACTACTGCTCCCAGTTCTAGATCATGCGTCGTATAATTTCGCTCGTGAATCTTCAATTGTCGGGATGCGTACGCAATAACTTTCTTTCGTTGCACAAGGATGCAACCAAAACCTTGTCGCGAAGCGTCACAATATATCTCAAAATCATCGTTCCCTTCAGGTAATGATAAAATAGGTGCCGTAGTCAACTTTTTCTTCAGTAATTGAAATGCACTCTCCTGCTCAGAGGTCCATTCGTACTTCTTCCCTTTTTGTGTTAACGCTGTTAATGGTTTAGCTATTCGGGAAAAATCTTGAATAAACCTTCTATAATAACCGGCTAGGCCCAAAAATTGACGTATTTGTGTTGGTGTCTTAGGAGTCTCCCATTTTTCAATGGCCTCAATTTTAGCTGGATCAACCTGAATTCCTTTGCTACTAACAACGTGGCCAAGAAATTGCACTTCTTTCAACCAAAATGAACACTTAGAAAATTTGGCGTATAACTGTTCTTTTCTTAACAATTCTAATACCAACCTTAAATGCTGCTCATGCTCTTGCTCATTTTTGGAATAGATGAGAATATCGTCAATGAAAACGATAACAAACTTATCTAGATACGGACTACGAACTCGATTCATGAGGTCTATGAATACAGTCGGCGCATTCGTTAATCCAAACGGCATGACCAAAAATTCATAATGACCGTAGCGTATCCGGAAAGCAGTTTTCGGAATATCTTCTTCTTTGACGCGTAGTTGATGATAGCCCGATCTTAGATCTATTTTTGAATAAACACATGATCCTTGCAGTTGATCAAATAAATCGTCAATTCTCGGTAGTGGATACCGATTATTGATAGTTAACTTATTTAATTCACGGTAATCTATACACATTCGGAAGGATCCATCTTTCTTCTTGACAAATAAAATCGGAGCTCCCCACGGTGAAGTGCTCGGTCGAATGAAACCATGGTCCAGTAATTCTTGTAACTGGCTTTGTAACTCTTTCATCTCAGATTGTGCAAGTCTGTATGGAGCACGAGCCACTGGTGCAGCTCCTGGTACTAGATCTATTTGAAATTCTACAGATCTAAATGGAGGTAATCCCGGCAACTCTTCTGGAAAGACTTCAGGAAAATATTTTGCTACAGGCACGTCGTTGATGCTCTTCTCTTTTTCCTTCGTTTCGAATTTATTAACATGTGCTAAGATTGCATAGCACCCTTTCTTCAAGCACTTTTGGGCTTTCAAATAGCTAATGAGTTTTAGCTTTGAGTTACCCTTCTCTCCATAAATCATTACTGGTGTTTTATCCTTACGAGGAATGCGAATTGCCTTCTTGGCACACACAACTTCAGCTCCTATTTTGGACATCCAGTCCATGCCGACTATTACATCAAAACTTCCTAATTCTACGGGTATCAAATCAATTTTAAACGTTTCTCCGGATAAATTTATTTTACAATCACGGCAAATTTTATCGGCTTTAATTAGTTTACCATTAGCTAACTCAATCATGTACTTAGCATCTAGAGGTAATGATGAACAATTCAATTTAGCGTAAAAGTCTCTACACATATAATTTCTATCGGCACCAGTATCAAATATAATAGATGCTGATAAGTTATTAATGGTAAACGTACCCGTAACAAGCTCCGAGTCTTCACACGCCTCTCTAGCATTAATAATAAATGCTCTTCCACATGCAGGTCCGTTATTCTTCTCTGGATTCGGGCACTGGCTCTTATAATGACCCTGTTTCCCACACCCATAACAAGTAACAGTATCCAAGGCAGTTCTATTTGCATTGGTGGCAGGAGTCTTGGTGTCATTTGTAATTGTAACGGGAACCCTACAATCTTCAGTAAGATGACCCCTTTGATTACAATTGTTGCATACCACATTACAATAACCAGAGTGATGTTTGTGGTATCTGTTACATAAAGGATTTCGTCCCTTGTAACCTGAGCTTGAACCACTACCCGCACCTTGCATGATTTCTTGTTTCTTGTTGGATTGTTGATGATTACCTACCCACTTTCTTTTGTTTTCCGATGTCTTAACAACGGTGTTCTTATCCAGAATAATATGGTCCATCAACTCGTTTGCCATGGTGATGGCTTCGTGAATAGTCTTGGGTTTTGATGCTGTAACATTTGGCTTGACATTTTTAGGCAAACCATCTTTGTACAGTTCTACCTTCCGTTCTTCGGTTAGTACCAATTCGGGACATAGCAAAGCTAATTCCATGAATCGCTGATCGTAGTTGGTGAGTTCAGTACCAACAACTTTCAGGCTTCGTAATTCAGCTTCCAACTTTCTAACCTCGTTCCTTGGACAATACTCGTTGATTAGCATTGTTTTGAATTCTTCCCATGGAGTATCATAAGCTACATCTCCTCCTACGGCCTTCACATAGTTTTTCCATCACGTGAGTGCACTATCTTGTAGGGTGCACGATGCATACTTGGTCATGTCCTTCTCAATACAACCACTAATTTTAAACACAGACTCAATCTTTTCGATCCACCGGGTTAAACCGACCAGTCCTTCTGTTCCACTGAATGATGAGGGCTTGCAACCTTGAAAAGTTTTGTAGGTGCATCCCACACGAGGATTTGGGTTAACTGCAGCACCTCTTGCAGCCTCGACCCATAACATTCTGTCGTTCACTCGCTGATTGATGAGTTCCTCGATTTCTTGTTCCGTCATTCGGTTCAATCGCGCCATAATCTTCAATAAGAATGAAAAAAATAATAATTATTCACATGGAATATTATAGATGTAGTGTGTATTTACAGTACATCATAGCTTATTAATAATATGAACTAGTTATTATTATAAAAGCCTTTTCTTCTTATTAGCGTTTTATAATTATATCTAGCCGTTAAAGTTCATACTTAATAGCTTAGTACGAAAATCAATTACTACCACCCAAATAATACTCAACCATGGAAAATTATTGCATTTCACACTTCACTATTTTACATATGCTTATCTTACATCAAACATTAAGCAAACTACACTAGTAATATTATACAAAACGTTATATGATCCCATGGTTAAAAACAACAGCGCATCATTTAACCCAAAATGTTTGTGTTCAAAGAAATCGCTTAAAGCTTATCCTGGCTGTCTCCCTGCGTTTTGGCTGAGGGGCCGAAGAACTGGATGTCGGGATAGAACTAATAGGAATAGCGGGAATAGGGGTGGAAGTGTCTGGTGGAGTTGGTGCCACAACATCCTCACTAAACTCGGGATTTGGATTTTCCAATTCAGTAGCCTTTCGTTTCTTTCCTCGTTCGAACTTGTCTTTCGTAATTTCCTGTATTTCTTCCTCCTCGAGATCACTTTTCGGTTCCTCTTCAATTGATTCATCCGGAAATTGTGAGTCTTCCCCAAAGGTGTCATTTTCATCATCGGATAGGTTAATGACTGGAACACTATATGAGAATTCTGGTTCGGAGTCGCTGAATATGATAACAAGTTCTAAGCCAGACATCTAGCACATAACAACTAGCACATTAGTACCACATAATATTTACATATTAATTTTTAACCAACAAGGATAAGCAATAGTTTTCTAAACACGGTCAAAGTCCAGACTCACTAATGCATCCTAACAAACTCGATAAGACACACTAATGCAAATTTTCTGGTTCTCTAAGACCAACGCTCTGATACCACCTGAAACGTCCCGTTCATATCGAATATAAACGTCACGTACTCATTGGTGTCATTGCGAGTTATTGACCTCTATATGTGACATTTTTCAAAATCTGCATACGTTTTTATAATACAAACCATAACCTTTATTATAATCAAAGGTTCAAACAGCATAATAATGATTATCGTTTATCGATAATATTAGTTTTACAAACTTTACATTTGATAATAACAATACGATTTCCAACATATTTCACATTATAAATCTTCCGATATGCAGTTTTATTTTTGACACAAATATGCATACTCCAAATCCTGCTTAAATTCGGCATAATGCAGCGGAAGCTTTTAATTATCACCTGAGAATAAACATGCTTAAAATGTCAACATAAAGTTGGTGAGATATAGGTTGAATGCTAGCAGCGTTATAAATATAGACCACAAGATTTAATATACATAAGCATTTTAATAAAAATATTCTAAGTGGTTGAGCACTTGATAACCATACTTAACATTTAATTAACGTCGCATATTCCCTTTATTATGAAATCTCACTACACCGTACCAAGTGTAGTCACCGAAACGAAGTACTGTGCAACCGTTGAATACTGGTCGTCCAGTCCGGTTGGGGTTGTCAGGCCCGATAGATATATCACCAGGATTCGCGTTTACAATACCTCATGTAAATAGTAGTTACCAAGTTACAGGGAAGTATGCCAGTGGTACAACTCAACGTAGAATATATATTTTTAATCACTTGTGTCCATAATGTAAATCATAAAATGCATGTATTCTCATCCCGAAATATTTAGAGTTTAAAAGTGGGACTATATACTCACTTTTGCTTTGAAGATATTTAACACGACTTGGTCTTCGATAGATATCACGAACCTAACCATATATATAATATATTAACATATTTTGTTTTCAAATAATCATTACATATATACATATAAAACTTTTAATATCTATTAGTCCGTAATTAGCAGTCCGATATTAGTGGTCCACAATTAGTTGCTCAATAAAATAAATAAAGACCCCATTGTATTCGTATTGATCAGAATTAATCTCGACCCATGGTACCATGTTGTCAAATGACGTGTTGTGTACATAAAGT